>NC_079218.1:49435421-50167385 GCF_029633865.1 Lampris incognitus
GATGTGTGGCTATATTTGATTTTATATATATATATATATATATATATATATGTGTGTGTGTGTGTGTGTGTGTATGAATATGTACATATATATGTGTATGTATATTTTTATTTAAGTGTATATATTTATTTCAATTTATTTATAGATAATTAATTTTATGATAATTTTGTTTATATTATATATTTTATTTATTTATTTCAATTTATTTACATATTTATTTAAATATGTATATACTTATATTTATTTATTATATATGTGTACAAATTTATAAATATGTATAAATATATATATATATATATATATGTTTTTATATATGTGTGTGTGTGTGTATATATTTTTATTTATTTATTTATTTATATTTGATGTGTTTATATGCGGCTCTAGGATGCTGTCTTAACAAACAAATCTGAATCAAATCTGATGTGAGTGGTGATGTGCATTCGTGTGTGTGTGCGTACATTTGCGTGGGTTGTGAAGTCAAACGACCGACAATGTTCCTCAGTCGAGTAAATCGAAATACAACAAGGTGGTGTAAAGACCGGAGAAGGAAACTTTCCCCTCTTTGTCTGACAATGAATCCCATCTCTGTTAGAAAAATGGCTCGTGTTGCTGACGGCCGGCCGGATGATTAATGCTGGTGGGGATAATTCAGCAGCGCAATGGAAGTTTTCTGGTTTTGTGTTATATTTACCTCCACATTTGCCTAATTTATGGACGGTGTGTGTTCGATTGTCACCGAGCTGGCCTGTGTGTCTGTGTGTATTTGATTTGCCGACAGACACGGCTCAGCGCAGGGCCTGTTCCAAGAAGGAATTCCTGGAGGCTTACAAGAGCTGTTGAAAAGATGGAGGGTTCAGGGCAGGAATGATGGGAGGGAGAGGGGGAGAGAGGGAGGGAGGGAGGGATGTGGAGGGGAAGAGGAGGGAGCCCGCCTTACTGTAGGAGGGCTGGAAGGGCTCTCGCTTACAGGCCTGATGAAATAACAGGATGCTTTATGAAAACAAGAACATTATCTGCTCTTAAAAGGCCGGGAAAGGCCCTCTAATTGGCTTCCCCTGAGTCTCTGTGTTGCCGCCCCATTGGTGGGAGAAGAAAGGCATGGCCTCCGCCGGCTCGCAGCCACAAACTGAGAAAAATGATGTTGACTCCCCCCCCCCCCCCCCGCCCTCATTGTGCCGTGGTTGCAGTCTCATCAGCCTAATAGGAAGGCGAGGCTTCAGCACACTGATAAGAGTGCATAAGAGGAATATTCTGCAGGTTTCCAGGGACTCTGGCCTATTTTGACTTTCCAACACATGATATGACTGGTGACTATCAGCAGGGGCTGCTGAATGGCGGCGATTGAAATAAAGTATATGATGAATGACCCACCCCACCCCACCCCACCCCTCGCCTCCGACCCCCTGGATTTCTGCGTTCAAAAGTACAAGAACTGGCTTAGCTGAATTGTTTTGGTGGGTTTTTTGTGGGGGGGGGGATCCCCCCCCCCCTTTTCACCCCAATTGTACCAGGCAATTGCCCCACTCTTCCGGGTCGTCCCGGTCGCTGCTCCACCCCCTCTGCCGATCTGGGGAGGGCTGCGGACTACCACGCGAACCCGGGTCTCCCGTGCCGCAGCCAGGGCACGCGGGAGACCCGGGTTCGAGTCCCGGCTGCCCCTTGAATTTGCTACAGTGTTCAGAAGTGACGAGGGAGAAACGATCAGACCGTTGTTTGTTTACTCGCTGTAACTGCTACACTGTTTCATAAAGAACCTATATTGTGATTGACAGGTGGGTGGGAGAGGAGCGCTCTTTTGTCATAGGCCAGTGGAACAATGCGTTGAGGGCATGGTATGGCCAGTCAGCTGTCACCTGTGCGCAGTCGGGATCAGGGGGGGGGGTTTTGGAGATGGAGCATCTTGTTCTGGGCCCGAGCGAGACAAACTTGAACATACCCACATAAGCTCCCCCCCCCCCCCAAACACACACACACACACATACGGTGTCGTGCATGGACGCATTGAACGTGCTCACGTCCCAGGTGAACGGTGAACCTGTCCTGTCCGCTCGGAAAAGGTTGACCGAATTGTCAAGCTCACTAAAACCTTTAATTTCTCGGCCTCTGCAGCAGATCTCCTACTCTTGGCTGCTCCCGTTAGGGGGCGCCACAGCGGATCATCCGTTTCCATCTCTTCCTGTCCGCTGCATCCTCACCACATCCATAAAACCTCCTCTTTGGTCTTCCTCCTCTCCTCTTCCCTGGCAGCTCCATATTCAGCATCCTTCTCCCATAATTAATTAATAAATATATATATATATACGCTGGTGAAATTTGTTTTTGGCACACTTTACACTCTGCAGCACAATACATGCATGGATACACGGACAACAACAGACACATATCAGGAGCAATACTACAGCTACACAATAACAGAACTACACATATCAGGCCTAACAGGTGATTGGCAGTGTTTATGCCAGTGGATGCCTTGTTGACCATCCGCGGCAGTTGTTTCCGTGTTGGACTGTCGGTGCCACTGTACCATACTGTAGTACTGTAATAGAAGACGGCATCATGGACTCGATCATGGCCGGGTCCAACAGAACGAGCAGTTGATGTTTGATCCGGTATTTTTTAAGCTGCCCGAGAAAGTAAAGTCGTTGTTGAGCTTCTGCGGTGACCTGTTCAGTGTTAATTTTCCATGTCAGGTTATTGCTGATTCATGTTCCAAGGAATTTGAAAGAGTCGGTGGCGGTGATGGGGTCTCCGTTCATTTATATGGGTGTTTTGGGGTTCAGAATGCAGCGGAAGTCAATAATGAGTTGTTGGGTTTTGGCTGTATTGAGCAGAAGAGTAATCGATATATCGGTTGGGCTTGTTGTGTTTGTGTTTAAACAATAATTCACAAAATACAGTGCTTCGCCATCATTTTACACTGAGTGCTCAACAACTAATAATATTAAAAAAACAGTATTGTTGCAAAACAGAAAATAAGCAGTTTATCATTATTATTATTATTATTATCACGATTATTACTACTACTACTATTATTATTATTATTAGTGTTGTTGTTGTTGTTATTATTAACACTTACATCAAACAGTACAATTCCAAAACAGAAAATTAGCATTCATCATTATTATTATTATTATCACGATTATTACTACTACTACTACTAGTATTATTATTATTAATATTATTAGTGTTTTTGTTGTTGTTATTATTAACACTTACATCAAACAGTACAGTTCCAAAACAGAAAATGAGCAGTTTATCATTATTATTATTATTATTATTATTACTATTATTATTGTTAGTGTTGTTATTATTATTTATTATCAATATTATTAACATTTACATCAAACAGTATAGTTGTAAAACAAAATTAGCAATTTATCATTATTATTATTATTATTATTACTGTTGTTAATATTACTATTATATTATTATTAGTGTTGTTATCATTATTATAATTATTAGTAGTAGTAGTATTACTATTATTATTATTAGTGTTATTATTGTTATTATATCATTAACACTTTTACATCAAACAGTATAGTTGTAAAATGGCAAACTAGTAGTTAAACTAGTTTTGTTTTTTTGAATGACGTACTTTTCAGTTAGTACATGAATATTTAAAATAATAGTCATGTTGTTGCAGGTGTGTCTTTATCAGGTATTTTACAGTGGCTTTCAATGGTAAACTGACAGACAAGACAGCAACAGCCGCAGTCAGAAGACAGTTCATGAGAAGACAGATCATGTAGAAGACAGATCATGAGAATACAGATCATGTAGAATACAGATCATGAGAAGACAGCTCATGCGAATACAGATCATGAGAATACAGATCATGAGAAGACAGATCATGAGAATACAGATCGTGTAGAATACAGATCATGTAGAATACAGATCATGAGAATACAGATCATGAGAATACAGATCATGTAGAATACAGATCATGAGAATACAGATCATGAGAATACAGATCATGTAGAATACAGATCATGTAGAATACAGACCATGAGAATACAGATCATGAAGAATACAGATCATGTAGAATACAGATAATGAGAATACAGATCATGAGAATATAGATTATGTAGAATACAGATCATGAGAATACAGATCATGAGAAGACAGATCATGTAGAATACAGATCATGTAGAGTACAGATCATGTAGAATACAGACCATGAGAATACAGAAATGTAGAATACAGATCATGTAGAATACAGATCATGAGAATACAGATCATGTAGTATACAGATCATGTAGAATACAGATCATGAGAATACAGATCATGAGAATACAGATTATGAGAAGACAGATCATGTAGAATACCGATCATGTAGAATACAGATCATGAGAATACAGATCATGGAGAATACAGATCATGAGAATACAGATCATGAGAATACAGATCATGTAGAATACAGATCATGTAGAATACAGATCATGAGAATACAGATCATGTAGAATACAGATCATGTAGAATACAGATCATGTAGAATACAGATCATGTAGAAAACAGATCATGTAGAATACAGATCATGTAGAATACAGATCATGTAGAATACAGATCATGAGAAGACAGATCATGTAGTATACAGATCATTAGAAGACAGATCATGAGAATACAGATCATGAGAAGACAGATCGTGTAGAATACAGATCATGTAGAATACAGATCATGTAGAATACCGATCATGTAGAATACAGATCATGTAGAATACAGATCATGTAGAATACAGATCATGTAGAAAACAGATCATGTAGAATACAGATCATGTAGTATACAGATCATGAGAATACAGATCATGTAGAATACAGATCATGAGAATACAGATCATGAAGAATACAGATCATTAGAAGACAGATCATGAGAATACAGATCATGAGAATACAGATCATGCAGTATACAGATCATGTAGCGTAAAGGTCGCTGCAGTGAACGGCCGTATTGGATTTACTGACAGGACAGCCCCTTGACATGTAGCGTCTCACTCGCTATAGACACAAATACTAAATTATAATACACATGCGGAAAAAAAACCCCAGCGTTACCTGGCCAACCTACGCTGCAAATAGAGATACGGACGGCTCGCTCAGCCTCGCCCACACCCAGGCCTCGGGTGGCGCACAAGAAGAAACGACCCGGATAATAAATCAGCTGCATCCGCGTAAGGAGCAGGTGAAGCAGTTTGTTTGTTTTGTAAATGAAATAAACCGAAGAGTGTGAGTACGCACAAATGGAAAGCGTAAACAGGTTGTGTTAAGATGGGAAAAGAAAGGTGTCCTGAAGCGGCAGAAAGAGGTCGTGGCTCTCAGGAGCGGAGGAGGACTATCCCGGCCCACCTCCAGCGCGTTGGGGGCTGCAGGCTTGGTGTGCGGTGTGGAAGGTCACACCGGTGACGTGTTCGGAATCGGACTGGCAGCTTGGCTCCATCGCCCCGGCTGTCACCAGCAGCCACATGAGGTTTATCGGACCCGCGGGCCACAGAACCCGCTGCCAGGCCCTTTGATGTATCTAGGATGTGTTTAGCAAGCGATAGCGTATCAGATGACACTGGCCTTTCTCTGTCACTTTGTGTTTTGCATTTCAAATCTATGTCACTGCTAAAGCTCTGCCGGCGAGGAGGGGGGTGGGGGGGGGAGGTAGAGAGTAGGAGAGAGCGAGGGAAGGGGAGGAAGGTACACTTCTCTCCAACCTCTAAACCCGGTTTCGGAGTGCTCCGTGTTCACTAGCTGACCTCTCGTTGCTCGGAGCTGCCAGATCACATGCACAACTTTTTCCGCTCGGCGTCTCCTGCAGGAGAGGTGGCCGAGGCCAGGCCCACCATTATCAGTAGGAGGCTTGTGCACGTGGATCCACGACAGTGTGCATGTGTGTGTGTGTGTGTGTGTGTGTGTGTGCCAGAATGAATGGAAGGGAGGTGTAGTGTGGAGTGTGTGAGTCAGGCCCGCCCCCTCAGGCTCAGTACTTTCCTGAGAGTGTAGAGACTACCTGCCCTGACATGCCAGCTAGGCCCCTCCCCCCTCCCCCTCCTCCCCCCTCCCCCCGTGGCCCCACATCAAAGCGCCCTGATAGTAATGGATACCGAGTTGAGCCACACCCTTCCCTCCTCCAACCAACTCAACTGCAGCTCAGCCTTTTTGGCAAGCGCCCAGCAGTCACACACATACAGTAGCTGGAGACGCTGGAACATGGAAGTACACACTATGCAGTGCTTATGACACACACACACAAAAAAATGACTTATTGGTTGAGTCCGAGCTAAGCTGTCGCTGTTGGCGGATGACAGCGGGGAATCGGGACTCCCTGTACAGCTCGGAAGTTGAACCTGGACGGGGCCGACATGGTAGACCTTCCTATGGGGACCGTGTTGTCCCAGACAACCACCTGCACCTGATTGCAGTGCCGCTGTGTTCGCCTCTGGCCTGCTTTTCATTTAGCTGTGTGGTATCGGTTCCAGTGTGCCGGCCGAGCAGGAGAAATGACAGAGCAGAGAGTCGCCTCAGACCTGCAGCCCGGAGCAGAGCTGCACTCTGTCATTACCACTTTAATGCTCCGAGCACCACAGCCTGCTAGCATTACTGCTGCTGCTGCTGCTGCTCTCTCTCTCTCTCACGCTCTCTCTCTCTCTCTACATATCTGTCTCTCTCTCTCTCTTTACCTACGTCTCTCTCTCACGCTCTCTCTCTCTCTCTCTCTCTCTTTACCTAGTATCTCTCTCTCTCTCCGTCTCTCTCTCACGCTCTGTGTGTGTCTCTGTCGCTCTTTCTCACACTCTGTCTCTCATGCTCTCTCTCTCTACCTAGCTCGCTCTCTGTCTCTCTCTCATGCTCTCTGTCTGTCTGTCTGTCTGTCTGTCTCTCAATTCAATTCAGTTCAATTCAGTATGTGCTTTATTGGCATGACATACGTTTTTGTGCATATGGCCAAAGCATGTAAAACAACAGCACAACAGCAACAATGATTATAATAACAGCAACAAGAACAATGCTTATGATATCAAACAACAACAGTAGCCATAATAGTTTATGGTTCCGCGGCCTAGCCGGCGAGAACACAGCACCGACTCTCTCTCTCTCTCTCTCTCTGTCCACATTCATCCAAACTAAACAACAGCATGACAGAATAGCTGATGCCATTTTATCCCCTCTCTCTCTGTCTCTGTCTCTGTCTCTGTCTCTCTCTCTCTCTCTCTCTCTCTCTCTCTCTCTCTCTCTCTCTCTCTCTCTCTCTCTCTCTCTCTCTCTCTCTCTGTCTCTGTCTCTGTCTCTGTCTCTCTCTCTACCTACCTATCTCTCGCTCTGTCTCTCTCTCTATCTACCTATCTCTCTCTTTGTCTGTCTGTCTCTCTACCTATCTCCCCTCTCTTTGTCTGTCTGTCTCTACCTATCTCTCTGTCTCTCTGTCTGTCTCTCTCTCTCTGTCTCTCTGTCTATTATCTTTGTCTCTCTGTCTGTCTCTCTCTACCTATCTCTCTCTGTCTCTTGCTATCTATCTGTCTGTCTGTCTGTCTGTCTGTCTGTCTGTCTGTCTGTCTGTCTATCGTCCTCTCTTTTTCTGTCTTTATCCTCTCTCCTTCACTCTCTCTATAGTCCCAGACACATTGGCTGGTTGTATAATGAGCCAGGACACACGAGGATGACGTGCCCAGACTCACAGTAATGGGAGCAACTTGGGCCTGTGGGGTCCCTCCAGCTCCACGCAGTGAAAATTGATCATTTGCTAACGTACATTCTTATATTGTTCCTCTCCTTACTGTCAAAAAGTCAAAGGTTGTGAAGATCCCGTTTCAGCCTCCTGCTAGTCATAGATGTCATAACTGCTCTAGCAGATGTTTTCTATGGTACGAATCTTCATGGCATGCCAGAGATGTGTGTGTGTGTGTGTGTGTGTGTGTGTGTGTGTGTGTGTGTGTGTGTGTGTGTGTGTGTGTGTGTGTGTGTGTGTGTGTGTGTGTGTGTGTGTGTGTGTGTGTGTGCGTGTGTGTGTGTTATCCCCTTTCTCTCTCTGTGTAACATCGTAGCATGGCTGCAGATGCGAGGAAGTCGCTGCAGGATCGATTTGGCCATGCGGTGCCATCCATGGATGCCATAAGTAAGGAAGAGACGTTAGCTGGTGAAGTGATCTTGCAAAGAACTGGTGAAGTGATCTTGCCAAGAACTGGTGAAGTGATCTTGTAAAGAATTGGTGAAGTGATCTTGTCAGGAACTGGTGAAGTAATCTTGTTAGGAACTGGTGAAGTGATCTTGTCAAAAACTGGTGAAGTGATCTTGTCAGGAACTAGCGAAGTGGTCTAGTCAGGAACTGGTGAAATGATCTTGTCAGGAACTGGTGAAGTGATCTTGTCAAGAACTGGTGAAGCGATCTTGTCAGGAACTGGTGAAGCGGTCTAGTCAAGAACTGGTGAAGTGATCTTGTCAGGAACTGGTGAAGTGATCTTTTCAAGAACTGGTGAAGTTATCTTGTCAAGAACTGGTGAAGTGATCTTGTCAGGAACTGGTGAAGCGATCTTGTCAGGAACTGGTGAAGTGATCTTGTCAAGAACCGGTGAAGTGATCTTGCTAGGAACTGATGAAGTGATCTTGTCAGGAACTGGTGAAGTGATTTTGTCAAGAACTGGTGAAGTGACCTTGTCAGGAACTAGCGAAGTGGTCTAGTCAGGAACTGGTGAAGTGATCTTGTCAGGACCTGGTGAAGGGATCTTGTCAAGAACTGGTGAAGCGATCTTGTCAGGAACTGGCGAAGCGGTCTAGTCAGGAACTGGTGAAGTGATCTTGTCAGGAACTGGTGAAGTTATCTTCTCAAGAACTGGTGAAGTTATCTTGTCAGGAACGGGTGAAGCGATCTTGTCAGGAACTGGTGAAGTGATCTTGTCAAGAACTGGTGATCTTGTCAGGAACTGGTGAAGCGATCTTGTCAGGAACTGGTGAAGTGATCTTGTCAGGAACTGGTGAAGTGATCTTGTCGGGAACTGATGAAGTGATCTTGTCGGGAACTGTTGAGGTGATCTTGTCAGGAACTGGTGAAGTGATCTTGTCAAGAACTGGTGATCTTGTCAGGAACTGATGAAGCGATCTTGTCAGGAACTGGTGAAGTGATCTTGTCAGGAACTGGTGAAGTGATCTTGTCGAGAACTGTTGAAGTGATCTTGTCAGGAACGGGTGAAGTGATCTTGTCGGGAACTGGTGAAGCGATCTTGTCAGGAACTGGCAAAGTGATCTTGTCAGGAACTAGTGAAACGATCTTGTCAAGAACTGGCGAAGTGATCTTGTCAGGAACTGGTGAAGTGATCCTGTCAGGAACGGGTGAAACGATCTTGTCAGGAACTGGTGAAGTGATCTTGTCAGGAACGGGTGAAGTGATCTTGTCCGGCGATAGAAAACCTTGGCTCGTGTCGATGTGAAATGAAGACATCAGAGTGCTTTCTTTCTGGCCTGTCAAGAGCACAGATTGGTGCCAGCCCTCTCTACCCTAGCTGACCAGGGATGTAAACAAACAGCTCAGACTGGCCCATCGTGGGCCATCCAGGACAAGATCAGGCAGATCTTGGCTAGTCCCATGTTTACGCTACATGCAGGCTAATAAATAAGAACATTAATACAGCGGCAAAATCTGCTTTCCATTGGTTTCCATACATGTTTTATCCGCGCAACCTCTGACTAGTGCTTATGTTTATGGTGCGTGTGCGTGTGTGTGTGTGTGTGTGTGTGTGTGTGTGTGTGTGTTCATGTGTGTTCAAGCGTGTGTGTCTGCATGCATGCATGCATGCATGCATGCATGCGTGTGCATGTGCTTATGTTTATGGTGTGTGTGTGCATACGTGTATGTGTGTGTGTGTGTGTTTGTGTGTGTGTGTGTGTGTGTGTGTGTGTGTGTGTGTGTGTGTGTGTGTGAGACCCCAGTGCCTCTCACAGGTCTCTGGCCCTATCATCCTGTGTGCTGATCTATGTGAGTGTTTATGAGATGGCCTAATATTTGGGACAGCAGCAGCATCTTGCAGAGGTCTTACATAGGTCTTGCAGAGGTCTTGCAGAGTTCTTACATAGGTCTTGTAGAGGTCTTGCAGAGGTCTTGCAGAGGACCACAGAGAACATCAGACCGGGCCGCTGGGCGTTGGCAGCTTCATCTATCAGGGACACTGTGAATAATTTCCATGTCTCTCAGAGAAGCACCAGAATATCACGACTAGCTGTTCCAACCTTCATCAGAGGCCCATCGTGCACAGTGAAAGTATAAACAGTAATTTGTGTTGCAGCTTTTGTTTGTGGGGTTGTATTGATGACGTCTTTGTGCGTCGTTAAGTGTTGAGTAGGGTGGAAGCCACTGTCTCTTCCAATGCCACAACCGTAGGCGTTGTGTTTGGGGCCGGATGCCAAATGCCATCTGATCTGGTGTGCTGCGTTGGACCTCATGAGGACGGATGTTGGTGATGTCCGCTACAGTTGTGAGCCGGACCAAGCGGGGTTGCAGAAATCCTCAGGCTGGCTCTCCTCTGGCTGAGTTGTTGGAGTGGGCCGTGAGTTTTCGCCGGCCATGTAAAGTTAAATATATCTGCCATTAATCCTCTGATGACTCCACTTCCCTCTCTGGCCACTTCCGGTGCTGTGGCTTCATAGCAGCCTGTGGGCTGAGAGATGGCTGCTGACCACTTGTTAAAACTACTACTACTAATACAAAGATGACATAATAGAGCCACAACAGTCAGGTCAGAAGTGTGTTATTACAGAGTCCAGAAACGGCAACTTGTGGTCCTTTTGTCGTAACTGCAGCAGGCTATTTACATCCCTTTTACTGTTCCACCATGTTTCTTGTGGTTGTGTGTGTGTGTGTGTGTGTGTGTGTGTGTGTGGGTGTGTGTGTGTGTGAGATTCTGTGTGTGCGTGTGTGTGTTTCTGTGTGTATGTGTGTGTGTGTGTGTGTGTGTGTGTGTGTGTGTGTGTGTGTGTGTGTGTGTGTGTGTGTGTGTGTGTGTGTGAGAGAGAGATTCTGTGTGTATGTGTGAGTGTGTGTGAGAGATTCTGTGTGTGTGTATGTCTGTGTGTGTGTGAGATTCTGTGTGTATGTGTGTGAGATTGTGTGTGTGTGTGTGAGAGAGAGATTGTGTGTGTATGTGTGAGTGTGTGTGAGAGAGAGATTGTGTGTGTATGTGTGAGTGTGTGTGAGAGAGATTCTGTGTGTGTGTGTCTGTGTGTGTGTGAGATTCTGTGTGTATGTATGTGAGTGTGTGTGTGTGTGTGTGATTCTGTGTGTGAGTGTGTGATTCTGTGTGTGAGTGTGTGATTCTGTGTGCATGCATGTGTGAGATTGTGTGTGTGTGAGTGTGAGAGAGATTGTGTGTGTGTGAGATTCTGTGTGTGTGTGAGATTCTGTGTGTATGTATGTGTGTGTGTGTGTGTGTGGGATTCTGTGTGAGTGTGTGATTCTGTGTGCATGTGTGTGTGAGATTGTGTGTGTATGAGAGAGAGAGAGAGATTGTGTGTGTGTGTGTGAGATACTGTGTGTATGTGTGTGTGTGAGATTGTGTGTGCGCGTGTGTTCATGTGTGTGTGTGTGCGTGTGTATGTGTGTGTGTGTGTGTGTGTGTGTGTGTGTGTGCGTGCGTGTGTGTGTGTGTGTGTGTGTGTGTGTGTGTGTGTGTGTGTGTGTGTGTGTGCATCAGCTGCTGTCCTCACTATTTTCATGACAGTGATTGGAGGACTCTTCAGACCAAATAAAACACATGACCACACTTCAAACACCCAGCTTTGTTTTATTATTATTATTATTATTATTATTGTTGTTGTTGTTGTTGTTGTTATCATCCAGCTGCACCTGTGTATTGTAAGGCCTGTACTTCTGTTACAGGTCTGATGAAGTAGATGCAGTGCTGT
This sequence comes from Lampris incognitus, assembly GCF_029633865.1. Lineage (NCBI taxonomy): Eukaryota > Metazoa > Chordata > Actinopteri > Lampriformes > Lampridae > Lampris > Lampris incognitus. The sequence continues at coordinate 49,447,289 of NC_079218.1, forward strand.
TGCGCCAGAGCCGGATGCTAGATCATACTGGACATGTGGATGCTAGATCATACAGCATATGTGGATGCTAGATCATACAGGATATGTGGATGCTAGATCATACTGGACATGTGGATGCTAGATCATACAGCATATGTGGATGCTAGATCATACAGCATATGTGGATGCTAGATCATACAGGATATGTGGATGCTAGATCATACAGGATATGTGGATGCTAGATCATACAGGATATGTGGATGCTAGATCATACAGGATATGTGGATGGTAGATCATACAGGATACGTGGATGCTAGATCATACAGGATATGTGGATGCTAGATCATACAGGATATGTGGATGCTAGATCATACTGGACATGTGGATGCTAGATCATACAGCATATGTGGATGCTAGATCATACAGCATATGTGGATGCTAGATCATACAGGATATGTGGATGCTAGATCATACAGGATATGTGGATGCTAGATCATACAGGATATGTGGATGCTAGATCATACAGGATATGTGGATGCTAGATCATACAGGATATGTGGATGCTAGATCATACAGGATATGTGGATGCTAGATCATACAGGATATGTGGATGCTAGATCATAAAGGATATGTTGATGCTAGATCATACAGGATTGACCTCTTTCTGACCATGATGACCAGCAGCACACCTGAGGCACCAGCTTACTGTCACTCATGTCTGCATGCCTATATGCATGAGCAAGCAAATGAATACGCCAGGACGCACACACACACACACACACACACACACACACACACACACACACACAAACAAAGGAACAGTCGTTTACCGTGTACACAAAGTCTCCATTAGTTATTTTATTGTTGCTTTAAGGAAGCCAGGTCAAGACAGGATGCCCTTTGACAGTGTGTGTGTATAGTTTGTGTGTGTATAGTTTGTGTGTGTACGGAGGAAACGTGTGTTTCATTCAGGCACAGCACTGGCTGTCTCTGTCTTCAGGTGTTAAAGTGTGATGTGAGCGTAGTGAGTCCGGTCCACTGTGGAGGTTTCTCACGAGGTTGTGAGTGATGCACCACCTGACCCCCGCTCTCTGCTGCATCTCTGTTCAGCTGTGGTGCGTGGGGTGCTGCTGTGTGTGTGTCCATGTGTGTGTGTGTGTGTGATTTCTCTTGCTTTGTGCTGCTTTGTGCTAGAAATCACTGTTAGCTGTTGTGATTGAGCCTGCGTGATTGGTTGCGTTACCTTGCGGCTCCTGTGTAATGGAGCGTTGTCGGGCCCTTGAGAGTGTGCGTTGACTTATCGGTGAAGACTCGTGTTTGTCCTCCCTCTGCCTTCCTGTGACGTCTGCACAGCTTGCGGCGCACCCTAACCCGCTGTGAGTAGATATCACAAACGTTAAATACTCGCACACGGCCCCCGAGCACGTCCTCGCACGGCTCTCCGCTAATGCAGGGGTTAGTGTGTCAGGGTGGGTTTTAATGTACCCTTTTTAATAGTGTGTGTGTGTGTTTTGTTGTTGTTGTTTTTTGCGTATGCAAGCCGAAGATAAATTTCTGCCTTTTGTACATCGACACCGCTTCCGGTGTGGGAAGATGGCGGCGCGAACTCACATTTGCGGCGGCCTCACCCAGCACCGTCCATGCAGTGTCTTTGTCCACGTCTGCGCCTAAGTTTGTGTCTTCGTTTGATGGCTGGGAGAGCCTGGTCTGCTGCATCCTGTGGGCCCAGGGACCACGGCCCTGCCTGGAGCTGTGCCCGAGGAGGAAACACCGAGGGCGGTCTGACAGGACACAGAAGTGAGGCAGGCTAAGCTAACTGCTAGCCCATGTAGACCGGCAGTTCCGGCAGTTATCTCGGCGTTCACTCTCTTGGACAGGGAATTTATATATATGTGTTGACTACAGTATGTGTTCTGTAGTTTTTGTAGTTTTTATTTATATGGTGGGGTATATATGTGTTGTTGTAGTTTGAGTGTGTTTTGTCTGTGTGTTGCGCTGCTGTGAGCAGGGGGGAAACGACGTTTCATTTCATTTCGTGTGCGCAGGTGCATGGAATGAAGTGACAAATAAATATTCCTGATTCCTGAACATTCCTGATTCCTGCTTATGTGCAGAAAGTAGACACAGTAGTTTCTATTTGTACTTCTGTCAGTCAGTTGTCAGTAGCCATGAGTGTCCGGCCATGTCCCCCAGCCGGCGCTGAGCCATCATGATTGTTCAGGTAGTGAGTTGTCCTCTGCTGGCTCCCCCTCTTTCTTCTTCTTGCCCCACTTTTCTTAATGGTTTCTGAGACATACGTGACACAGCAGCAGAAAATGGATGAGAGACCCAACGAGCTGCAGCGGAGTTTCTGGACCTGGTCCCCAAAACATGACAAACACGTGATGTGTGCCGGCCCGGTGCACCACAACCCACCGCCCCACTTCTTCTTTCCCCAAACTCATGCCCCTTTTCCGTCACGCCATCCCCCGCTTTCCTTTCCTTCACTCCGTCCCCCGCTTTCCTTTCCTTCACTCCGTCCCTCGCTTTCTTTTCCTTCCCGCAGTCCCTCGCTTTCTTTTCCTTCATGCTGTCCCCGCTTTCTTTTCCTTCATGCAGTCCCTCGCTTTCTTTTCCTTCACACGGTCCCTCGCTTTCTTTTCCTTCATGCAGTCCCTCGCTTTCTTTTCCTTCACGCCGTCCCTCGCTTTCTTTTCCTTCATGCAGTCCCTCGCTTTCTTTTCCTTCATGCAGTCCCTCGCTTTCTTTTCCTTCCCGCAGTCCCTCGCTTTCTTTTCCTTCATGCAGTCCCTCGCTTTCTTTTCCTTCACACGGTCCCTCGCTTTCTTTTCCTTCCCGCAGTCCCTCGCTTTCTTTTCCTTCACACGGTCCCTCGCTTTCTTTTCCTTCCCGCAGTCCCTCGCTTTCTTTTCCTTCATGCAGTCCCTCGCTTTCTTTTCCTTCCCGCAGTCCCTCGCTTTCTTTTCCTTCACGCAGTCCCTCGCTTTCTTTTCCTTCATGTAGTCCCTCGCTTTCTTTTCCTTCATGCAGTCCCTCGCTTTCTTTTCCTTCACGCCGTCCCTCGCTTTCTTTTCCTTCATGCAGTCCCTCGCTTTCTTTTCCTTCATGCAGTCCCTCGCTTTCTTTTCCTTCACACGGTCCCTCGCTCTCTTCTGGTTGCTCCTCTCCAGCGCTAGACGGCACAGTAGGTTTCCACTGTGGCTTTTGAATAGTCTCTAATGTATTTTCTAGTCTCTCTGTCTGGTTTCTAGAGTCAGGTGGGAGGGAATGTGGAAGGAGGGGCTGTACTTTGACCCCCATTGGGAGGCCACAATATTGTAACACGTCTGCCACCTAGCGGTGGTTCAACATAGTGCAGGGCCCGTTTCAATGAGCTGTCTCCTCTCTGAGGACCGATGAGGAGAGTAGCATGATGTCTGTCTTGTTTCTAAACGCTGTCTTCTTGTTGTGTCTTCTGCAGGCTCGCCTGGCTCTGGAGAAGGGTGCTCAGGCCGTAATATTTGACGTCAGTGATGATGCCCACGCAGCTACTGAGGTGAGCACAGAGGCAAAACTCAGTCAAGTTGAGATTCTGCACATTCAAATCCTGACAGTGAAGGAAAGCTGTGTTGAACAGAAGATGAGGATCGGTGAAGTGCAGACATCTTGATGCATAGTCCAAGTTGGCGGCACGGTGGCGCAGCAGTTAGCGCGGTCGCCTCACAGCAGGAAGGTCCTGGGTTTGAGACCCAGGGTCCAGCCTCGGTGGGTCGTCCCAGGTCGTCCTCTGTGTGGAGTTTGCATGTTCTCCCCGTGTCTGCGTGGGTTTCCTCCGGGGGCTCCGGTTTCCTCCCACAGTCCAAACATGTAGGTCAGGTGGATCGGCCGTACTAAATTGTCCCTAGGTGTGAATGTGTGTGTCTCGGCCCTGTGATGGTCTGGCGGCCTGTCCAGGGTGTCTCCCCGCCTGCCGCCCAATGACTGCTGGGATAGGCCCCAGCATCCCCGCGACCCTGAGAGCAGGACAAGCGGCATGGATCAAGGATGGAGGGATGGCGTCCAAATTAAATCCTCACATAAATGCAGCTGTTATTTCCAGCCGTCAAATGGTGCTCAGTAAAAAAACAGACCTGATTTGTGGAAGATTACTTCCTGAAGTGCTGTTGCCGTCACCATGAGTGAAAGTCGTAGCTGGTAGCCACGATATTGTCTTTTTCCTACTTTAATCCTCCAATCCTGTCTTTGTCCATATCCCAACCTTCCACACAAACACACATTCAGCTCCATGAAACGGATTCCCTTCCCCATCCAGTGGTGCTGGTGGAGGCTGAGGATGCCGGGGAGCTGATGGGTCTGGTCAACAAGAATGAGGAGGCCAGCGTCCGCATTGAGATCAAGCTGGAGCAGCCGAAATGGGTGAGCACTGCCGGACACCTGTGTATTTGTACGTCTGCGGACACATCCCTGTAGGCACTTCACAGAACTCCCTGAAAACTGGGAACCTATGTCGGAGAAAAGAGCAAAGCAGAATAAAATCCCAGGAAGGCTAAAGAAGTCTGAGGAAACACTTGGCTAAGAGCGCCTGCACACTGCGCTCAGGAACTAAGAAATTTTTAGCTTTTAGATTTTATTTGAATCCTGATTTTAGCATATAATGCAAATGCGGGTGCAGGGACGTTGTTGCAAATGACCAGTCCAGAGGAGGTTCAGCCGGGTTGTAGTCAGAACCGGATGGAGACCTGGATTACAGGTCCCACTGGCCCTTGGTTATGAACAAATTTGGGTCTTTCCGCCTCAGCCGTGCCTCACATACTTGGGAATATGTCGGAAATTTCACATAATTACAAGACTGGGCAAAAGTCACCCCTTTAGATTAAATATTGACTATAAATATTTAAATTTAATATTTAATTTGAATATTTAATTTAAATATTGAATATAAATATTACAGTTTTCCTTTGCCTTTCTCCCACAGTGGATTTTCCTTTATCACTTTAAATCATCACCAAACACTAAAATAGATTTAAAAAACAAAAAAAAAAAAAAACAGCAGGGCATCCAGGTAGCGTAGCGGTCTATTCCGTTGCCTACCAACATGGGGATCGCTGGTTCGAATCCCTGTGTTACCTCCGACTTGGATGGGCATCCCTACAGACACAATTGGCCGTGTCTGCAGGTGCGAAGCCGAATGTGGGTGTGTGTCCTGGTCGCTGCACTAGCGCCTCCTCTGGTAGGTCAGGGCGCCTGTGTGGACTGGGGGGACTAGCGTGATCCTCCCACGCGCTACGTTCCCCTGGTGAAACTCCTCACTGTCAGGTGAAAAGAAGCGGCTGGTGACTCCACATGTATCGGAGGAGGCGTGTGGTAGTCTGCAGAGGGGGTGGAGCAGCGACCGGGACGGCTAGGAAGAGTGGGGTAATTGGCCGGATACAATTGAGGAGAAAAAAGGGGGGGGGATCCAAAATTTTTAAAAAAGACCTCATATGATTCCATATGTTTACTGAAGTCAAGGTAGACTAATGTGAAGTGGACTAAAATGGATTGATATTACATCCCAGTGTATGTACAGCGAGGAAGACCTTAAAGCCACTCCATGTGAATTTCTTCATCCACCTGCTCAGGGGACTGACTATCTGTCGCTGACGGGCCTCAGACCCTCGTCACATTTAATAAAGAGGACTGATGAGTCTTCAGCTTGTCTGTAGACGGCCGGGTTTTACTGCTTTCCCTCTCTCGACGTCATCAAGTGGGATACTTTGTGTTGTGTGTACACACGACTGGTAACAATGTAACTCTTCTCCCTTCTGCCTCTCCAGCCCCATTATGACGTGGGTATCCTCCTCACCATAGTCCTGGCTATCCTGACCATCGTCCTCATCTTTGCTTTCCGCTACAAGTGCAAATCCAACAGAAGCTGGGTGAGTGTGGTCTGGCGGTGGTCTGGGGTCTGGAGAAACAGGCGGGGGGCTGAAGGGTCGCTGGTTCGAGTGACTGATGAGTGACGTGCTCCTTTTGAGATGGGGGTTAAGCAAGGCACTTAGATCACAATACAGTCACACACACTCAACAATTGTTTAATTAAATGAAGCTGAAAGCTGCTGCTTGGGTAAAGCTATGGATCTAGCTCAAAGATGTTAATCGTTTTGTTGCTCGCTACCAACACAGGGCTCGCCGGTTCGAATCCCCGTGTTACCTCCAGCTTGGTGAGGCGTCCCTACAGACACAACTGGCCGTGTCTGGGGGGCGGGGGGGAGCCGGATGTGGGTATGTGTCCTGGTCGCTGCACTCGCGCCTCCTCTGGTCGGTCGGGGCGCCTGTTCGGGGGGAGGGGAGGGGGAACTGGGGGGAGTAGCGTGATCCTCCCAGGCGCTACACCCCCCCGGTGAAACTCCTCACTGTCAGGGGAAAAGAAGCGGCTGGCGACTCCACATGTATGGGAGGAGGCGTGTGGTAGTCTGCAGCCCTCCCCGGATCAGCAGAGGGGGTGGTGCAGCGAACGGGACGGCTCGGAAGAGCGGGGTAATTGGCCAAGCACAATTGGGGAGAAAAAGGGGGTGCGAAAAAGGTTTTGTTACTCACTGCCCCACACCTTACAGCTCTGGGCAGCTGAATCCACTGAGCCTCTATGTTGCACGTGTAGTAGTACTCGTTGTAGTACTAGTAGTAGTACTAGTAGTAGTAAGGTATATCTCTGAATATGCCCTCTCATTTTGCACATGCAGGACTCGGTGCATCAGCAGACCATGCGGGCCATCAGCCGCCTGGAGACCAAAACCTACAGCGCTCAAGGCTGCTCAGGGTCACAGCGCCACCATGGAGAATGGGGCTCCGCCAGCAGCTCCAACTCCGGTCCTGTCTGCGCTATATGTCTGGAGGAGTTCCAGGACGGACAGGTTATACGAGAAAGCTAGAGCGACAAGACATCAAAATTAAACAGGACACATTAATAATGTTTTGTGTTTGCGTTTCTAATTCTTCCCTGAATTTCTTCGTTGTCCACCCCAGAACGTGAGGATCATCTCTTGTGCTCATGAGTTCCACAAGGACTGTGTGGACCCCTGGCTGTTACAGCACCGCACCTGTCCCCTCTGCATGCACAACATTATGGGTAATAAGTAAAACCTGGCCGGGATCTCTGATGTGACGAACTTGTGTCCTTTCCACACATATTGAAGTTGTGTGTCTGTGTTGTCTGACTGTGGTTGTGCTCCACAGGAGGAGCGGAGCGCCAGCCCCAGAGAAACAGACTCCAGCAGACGGCAGAGCACAGCCAGGGCTTTCTCCACCCCCAGCCTTACAACAGCACACACAACCATCCTTTCCCCCAGCACATCATCCCCTTCTCCATGAGGCCCCACTACCCTCGGGGCCCCTCCGGGCCCTATCCTGCCCTCGGCCACTACAGCGGCTCCTCTCCTGTCGACACCCAAACGCTGCATTTCCTCACCAGCAGGCCCCTTGGCCCCAGCTGTGGCTACCACCTTCCTGCAGAAGGGAGGCCCAACAGGTTTGGAGCCAACTGCCGGCCCTCTACTCACCACTACACCCCCCGGCGCCCCTGCTACAACTACCGAGCGTCCTGTCTGGCCCAGCGCAGCGCCTCCAGCTCCAGGTTACAACACACAGCATCCTCCACCCCACAGGCCCGCGGCACAACAGCCCGCAGCCGGCAGGATGAGGGCAGCTGCTCTGGTGGCAGCTATCGCACCGAGCGCAGCGGCTACTTGGCCGATGGGCCGGCCAGTGACTCCAGCTCGGGGCCGTGCCACGGCTCATCAAGCGACTCGGTGCTCAATTGCACCGACATTTCCTTGCAAGGAGTCTACGGCAGCTGGTCCACATTTCGTAGCTCTCTGAGTAGTGACTATGATCCGTTTGTGTACTGTGGGCCAGGCCCCGGCCATGCCCCTCGCAGGAACAGCCTGGAGGCCGGAGCTCATACCCGGCCAAGGTCTCTGGATTCTGTGGTGAACAAAGCAGGTTGCCCTGAAGAGCAGCCACAGACTGTGTTCAGCCACATTCACTTCCACCGCCACAGGCACCATCACTATGAGGAGGGGGAGCACAGCCAGGGCCCGGGCAGGGGCTCCGACGAGGAGCAGGGAGCCACTGCTGCCACGGGGTCCGTTGCCCCGGCTCTAGGGAAGGACTCTTCCAAATGCCCCCTCAAGCACAGCCCGTGCCCGTGCCCTAAGACTGTCCCTACAGAGAGGCCCGGTCCCGGGTCAGAGGGTCAAGAGAGTGCCCCCAGCATAAACCCAGGACCTCCTGTCCTGGTGCCCCCAGTCCCCCTACAGATGCAACCTGCCTGCTGCCACCAGGGCCATGGACACCCCCACAGGAGGAGCGGGCGGCTGGCTGGTTGTGTGCTTGATGGCCCCTCAGTTCGTTTTCACCAGAGCCTGGACCTCCAGGATGACTGTAGCATCCACATTCATTACGATCAGGGCCCGGGCTATTGTTGCCCCCCTCCTGACTTGCCTCCTGCTCTGCTACCCGTGCCCCTCATTCTGGACTCTGCAGGCATGGAAGACTGGTCCTACTGCAGGGGGGCCCACGTGATGTGGCCGAAGCGGGTACAGCAGGCTCACTCGGAGCCCCAGCTCCTGGGGCCCGTGGCCTCCATCGACAGGCCGACTTGCAGCTTCCACCGCAGCCCCAACGCCGACCGCAACACGGACGTTCGCTTATACTGCCAAACTTTGCAACACAATCAGGGTGGGTGTCCCACACCTCCTCCTTTCACCTTCACCAATATGAAAACTGCCTCAGACGGAAGCCGTGACATTACATGTGTGCTGCGTTGTCCATTTTCTTCTGAGTATTTGGGAGGTAACTGAGGCTGTTTTTGTGTCCACAGGATCAGAGGAGGAATCTGGTGTGTGAAAACTTGACGCATCCCCAATATCACGCTGCTACACAGGAGCCGGAAATGGACAAGCCTATTATCGGCCATCTCTCTCTCTCTCTCTCTCTCTCTCTCTCTCTCTCTCTCTCTCACATCTTCCGAATAATTCCACAGCATCGTCTTTGTTCAGACTGTTCCCCTGCCTCTCCCTAATATCAAGACTCTATTATTATTATTATTATTACTGGGAAAAAAAAACATGTTAAGATACTGAATCAGATATCAATGGGCAAATTTATCAAACTTTCACAGAAAATCCACATCCGTGAACCGGCACAATGCTGCAATGGTAGCGTAATACCGCACATAAATTTTTACATATCGATTTGTCTCAGAAAAAAAGAAAGACGAGATGTTTGGAGACTGGGGGGGGGATGCTGAGGAAATAACTCACACGTCACGAAGGGGAAGTCTGTTTTTTGTTTTGTGTTTTGCCTCGTTTCGTGTCGATTCTAGGAAAATGTATTTCACCATCGACACGACGCCGTCACAAGTTTCCCGTGCGCCTTAGTGACGACTAGCGAACGGTTCTTGTTTAGGGTCTGACCCCCTCATGAAGTGAGATTCCCTCTCTACATTGCTCATTCAGAGACAAAGGAACTTGACTTATTTTAGAGGTACTTATTTTGCTTGTTTGATTTTTTTTTGTTTTTTTTTGTCTCCATTTGCTGAGTTTCGGCCTCAGCCGAGAGCGTTTCTCTCTACCCTACCTCAGCTCAGATTCCAAAATATGTCCTAGACATGGGGCCCTTAATGGTACTGCTGTAGTGATTTGAATATATTTCGCCTTAACCATGTAGCTCCTGTAAACGAAACTAGAAGTTCTCCTCTTGACAGTCTGACTTATCCAAATGTCCAAACAGAGAGGATGGTTCTCTCCTCAGCCCTTCAAACAACCAGCATTTAGAGCCGGGGCGTGGGCCTTGTATTCATTATTTCAATAATGGCAGCTGTTTTCATCGCATTTTTTTTTTTTTTTGTCTGTAATTTTTATTTTCATCTTTAAAATGAACTGGTTTGACTGAATTATGTCATCGTCATTGCAAGCTATTTTACCCCTCTCGTCATTTCTCTTGCCAGTAGATACTTCTTACATTGACCTCAGCGCTGCAGGTGGAGGCAGAGCGAGGGGGTGAGCACCAAGTGTGTGAGTCGAGCTCAGGAAGAACATTGACCGTGTTCCCTGTCATCCTTGTCTAGTTCCCCCCCCCCATCCCATCCAGCCCCGTGCCGTGTCGCGTCCTCCGACAAGGACACGCTTCCCCTGTCGTCTTCCCAGCGGTTAAAGCTCTGCTGAGGTGCTTTTAATCATCGCAGCCATAAAGAAAAAGACGTAGTGACTATGTAAAACCATAACTGGAGAAAAGCCATGCTAGGCAGACTTCCACGACATGTGTTGTCTTGGCAGCGGTTCAGCGGCGGCTCAGTGTGCTCGAGCCGCACTTTCCCATGATTTCTGACTTTAACGGGCGGCAAAAATGCCCGAGGAGCATCAAACACTGGAAAGATAGAGAATCCATGTTCAGTCAGGGTAAATGATTCCCATATTCTTAAAGAAAAAAACAAAAAATTAGTATGGAGCGATAAATGTGCGTCGTTTCTCCCCGATGTTGTGCTCGGAAGCATTTAAAGGAGGATCCGCCTTCAAGCAGAAACCCGGTGTGGCTTCTGCTTTTTTTTTGATAATGCTCATAATAAAGACGGACGATCACCTCCGGAGGCTTGACAGCTCAGATTCCAGGCTTTTGTCTGCGGGCTCCCCGGTTTCCTGCGCTCCGCGTTAGCCGCTCTGGCACTGTTGGCGGCCTTTACACAGAGAATGTGGCCGCTGCAGCTTGCCAAGAAAAGTGCCTTTTGTCTACGGAGCTGGCACCCCGTTTCATTTCAAGGAGGCCTTCCCAAATAAGTTTCATTCACACTGCTCACGTTACAGAACGCCAGGTCACATGACCAGCTCGTTCTTCGGGAGTTTCATTCGTGGTGGGAAAGAGCTCTCGGGTGCGGAGCGAGCAGGATGTCCTAGAAGTCCACGGCCTGGCTGGGTAAGCCTGACTGGTGGTTCGAAGTAGTCTATGCTATCTGTATACCCTACGTGCCTTCTCGCGTTCACGATGGGGCGACGTGCCGGCCGGTCCTGATCCAAAAACCACCAAGTTCTCCGTCATCTAACCAAAGAAGCAAAGCCTTGACTACAGAGAACTTAGCATTCGCTCTCCATCCCCTTCCCTTGAGTCTCGGACTATTCGGGAAGTGCGTTGGCTGTCGGGAAAGCGCGTGTTAGGGGCGAAGAAGAAGAAAGACGGTTTTGAGTCAGAACTGAGGAGCGCCAACTGAAACCTCTCATGCCAATACCTCACGCTGAATGTGTCTCCAAGCAGTCCTCCAGCAAAGATATCGGGTTCGCTCGTCTCCGCTATTTATTGTGCCCCGAACGGTCCCCTCGACTGAGCTGAAAATGACTGAATGACGTATATATAGCACTTTGGCTTCAAAAGGTTTTGAACTTACGGAAAAAAGAGAACGTCGACGCTTCCACCGAGCTGAAACAATCCCACATTCATCCAAACTAAACGACAGCATGGCAGAATAGCCGATGCCATTCATTCATTCTCTCTCTCTCTCTCTCTCTCTCTCTCTCTCTCTCTCTCTCTCTCTCTCTCTCTCTCTCTCTCTCTCTCTCCTCTCTCTCTCTCCCCCCCCCCCCACCTCTGTATTTTTTTTTCTCTTCAAGACTGAGCTGAAACTGCCTTTTCTAATAGAGTACAGTCCCTCCAAAACGTCATGGGATGTGTCAGTATATTTTGGATACTTTGTGTACAAAAAAAGAGAAAGATAAAAACAGAAATGAAATAGTGTTGTATTTTATATATAATAGAACATTTCAATATGGTGACACATCACTAATATATTTATTTACTAATATATTTATCCATACTGTCCAGGTTTTGAGAACGGGGGGTTTCTGTATAGAGTGTGTCTATATGAAACTAACCAGCGCCATCACAGATGTATCAGCCTGGCTTCATTCCAATTATATGCAAATAAATTATTTTGAAATAAAAATCTGTGTGTCGCGTACATTTCTGCGGGTGGCGATGAGAGGTGGACGGTGCCGTGAGTGCTGATGCGTTGTTTGCAGATTTGTGTCGGGTGTCGGACCTGCGAGGCCTCGTTTGAAGATGGGTAGCTGTTTATTGCATGTGTGACACAGTTGCACGTTGCAGTAGGTCAGACGGCGTATCGGGCCCTCCGGTGCATATCCCCCCCCCCACCCCACCCCACCCCCACCCCCCGCGTGCCAGAGTGTGCGACCGTGACTTTTATGCAAAGGGCCAAACCAGAGCACGGGGGGGGAGGGGCTGATGGGAGCAGATAACGCCGGCTGACTGTTACAATCTGTATAGGCATACAACAACATGTGTACAATGTGGTCTAGATGATCCGGGCCCGTGAAAGCCGCACCCGCGTGAAGTGTTGGCTTGGCGGGAGGCTGAGCGCTCAGTAGAAGGCTTTGGGCTGTCCCTCCGGTGTCAGCGCCGTGAGGTTGCCCCTGGCGTCCTGGTCCTTCTCGATAGCCTCAAATAGAGACTTGAAGTTCCCCGCCCCGAAGCCCTGCAGAGAGAACACACAGACCCAGATGGCTAATTACCCAGAGATCTGCCTTCTTCGATGTCACCTGTCATGGCTCTGGGGGACCTTCTCACGGACACCGTTTCAGAGCCTAAGCCTCCTTTGATGTCGGATTATAGACGATGGAGAAATCCTCTAGGGGGGGGGGGGAGAGGGGTCCTCCGCCCCCGGTGGGAAGCTGCAATGGTGAGGGGGCTCCCAAATGAATCGTGTCAATATTTTCACGGCTAATCAAAAGATCGAGTGTTGGCGGTTGCTCGAGAAAGGCTCTTTGGCGTGGCCGAGATTCAGCTTCTGGCTTTTCTCGCAAGACACGGGATCCCGCACCGCCAGGCTCCGGCGAAGTGCCTGAGAATGACGAGGGGAGGCCTGTCCCGACAAGCCGGGATGGGGCTAGGTGTTATAAATTAAGTGCCACGGGGGGTGGGGGGGTTGGGTGGGGGGGGTGCAACCCAATCCAGAGATCCTTTTAATCTGAACGCGTGATGGATTTACTGGGCCTTCACAAGCAGGCCCCAGCCGGGCTCTCGCGCTGGGTGGGAGCAGCAAACAGGTGTTGAGGCCGCCCCGCTCTGCCTCTTTAATGGGGGGGGGGGGGTGATGAGGAAAGGGAGGCTTTCCTCGCTTGGCGGGTCTTGTAAAACCCAGCGACGGCACCAAGACGTGCCTGGCTGGCTGGGCTTTTTCGTGTTTTTTTGGAAATACTTACAAAGTGGTTTTGCCTCTGGATGACCTCCAGGAAAAGGGTGGGCCTGTCCTGCACGGGTTTGGTGAAGATTTGAAGGAGGTAGCCCTTGTCGTCGAAGTCCACCAAAATTTTCAATTCCTTCCCACAGGCAGAAACAAGCAGAAACAAATGAATCAATGCGTGGCGCAACATCAGCGACGAGACTGAAAATGTGCCGAAGATGCGTCCTCACCTGTAAACGGTCCAGGTCCTCCTTCACCTGGATCTTGGCGGTCTTGAGTTTCTCCCGCAGGCTTTTGTAATACGTATCCGGAGCTGAGAGGAACTCTACCCCGCGGGCTCGCAGGTTCACTATCTGTCGAGACACAAAACGGGAAACACAAGAGGAGTTAAGACCCTGCCGCGGCCCGGCCGGGTGGAGGAGGCCGCGTAAAGATGGAGCCGGACTGCCTTTCGGTGACGAGCGTGGGTTAACGAGCGCTCCCTAGGGCATTCGTTTAATGGCGACCGGGCGGCTCACCGACGGGATGATGTCCGGCGTGTTCAGGGCGATGTGCTGGACCCCGGCCCCCCCGTTGTACTCCACGTACTCCTGCAAGAGAGGGCGACACACAGCAGCAGCGCATTGTTGGGGGGGGAGGTTGTCGCCGGGCAAGCGTGGTGGTGTAACGGAGAGAATAAAAGCGGGTGGTGTAATGGAGAGGGTGGAGGTAAAGTCAGACCTGGATCTGTGACTTCTTCTTCCCAGGCGCGGGCTCGTTGATGGGCATTTTGATCGTCTCCTCGTAGTTGGTCATCACGGTGGAGCGGAGGGAGCTGTACTGGGTGTGGATCTGCTTGTCATCTATTGACCAGAAGCGGTGGAACATCAAACACTTCTGGTACCTGGAATTCGTGGGGACGAGCGAGTCGAGGAAAAAGGTTAAAGCAAACAACCACAACCGGCGACGGGGTCAATGAGCTGAAGCGGTGCCTCATGTGGGGCAGGCTGAAGTGCACCTCCTTTCCTCTCGGGGATGTCGTGGCTTTATGTGCCAGAAACTGTTCGTATGGCCTTGCAAGCAGCCCTGTCGTGCAAAAACAACCCGAAACAAGGAGGCTATGAGGAGGCTATGAGGAGGCTATGAGGAGGCTATGAGGAGGCTATGAGGAGGCTATGAGGAGGCTATGAGGAGGCTATGAGGAGGCTATGAGGAGGCTATGTAGACATGAGCTTTTCTCACTGAAGGGCCGAGACTGTAGGTGGAAGTGGAGGTCTCTCTCTCTCTCTCTCTCTCTCTCTCTCTCTCTCTCTCTCTCTCTCTCTCTCTCTCTCTATATATATATATATATATATGTATATTTATCTACTCATATATTTTCGTAATGTGTGTGTGTGTGGTGTTAGTGTAGATAGCGGGACCGAAAACTAAAGCACTTATGATCCTAATTCTTTTTTTGGAGGTGGTAGGTATTGTCTCAGAGAGTAAGGGGAAAATCCCAGACAATTAAAATTATGCATAATTATGCATAAATATGCAAAATATGCATTTTTCTAAAAAATCGCTAAAAACCACTTTTCTCGGCATTTCAGATGATTCTGAGCATTTTTGATTTTTTCACCTAACATGTTTTTCTGGGACCCCCCCCCCCTTAACCTGGAAAATGTGACCCTCTCCCCCTTTAATGTTATTGTGTATGCAATGTCATGTATGTGAAATATGCTCGGTGACCATCGTCTACTGCTTGCCATTTAGCCCCTTTCCACCCCCCACTTGAAGTGGGGTACCGCTACATTGTAGCGGGGTTCTTCTAGTATATATATATATATATATATATATATATATATATATATATATATATATAACGTTTTTTTCCAAAACCGTCAATGGTGTTGTTCCTGTATCTGTGTTGATATATATATATATATATATATATATATATATATATATATATATATAAATACTGCACCACAAAGAGTTAGTTGGAAAAATAAATTGCTATATCAGTTTTATGGACTATCAGTACTTAATTAGGGCCTACGTTTCAATGCTTCTGGTACCCTCCCTGGCTTTCAGCACGTCTGGGTGGATCGACTGGAGTAACCTGGGGCATGTTTGCTTGTCCTTTTGCCCCGTTGTGTTTGCTGTGCCAGCCATGTGTGGGCAGGCGGCTGGGGAGGGGGGGAGGGAGGGAGGGAGGGAGGAGGAGGGGGGGTGTGCTTACCAGTCCGACACTGGCACCATCTGATCATCTGGCTGGTTTCCCACAACGTGATCGATGAAGGCCAGACCTGCGGGTGGACTGCACAGAGAAAACAGGGGGAAAGTATGGCGTTTCTGCACCGCCGTTCCCTAAAGCGAGCACGAAGTGTGAGTCACATGTGGTTAGACTACGTTACCACGGCTACCACAGATTGTGTAGATTACAGCGAGGCCGCACAGGCCACAACGTTGCTGTTCGTGAGCACCGGAACTTAAGAGATTTGTGACTTCGTACTCAGCGAATTTGGGGCCCCGCGTGTCCGCCGGGGACCTGTAAAAAGGGCGCCGCCCGTACGTTTGGGACCGTCTCCTATGGGAAGGCCTCGACCCAATGCAAGGACCCGACCTCTTTTTTCGAGCCTGCCCTGTGACCACCCCGCCTCGCCCCGAGGCCGAAGTCGTTTTCCCGTTTGCCGAAACCGCAGCTCGTCACTGTCCCCCTCCAGTCTCCATCGACCAATGGGAACGGGTGAGGGGCGGGGCCAGAGAGGAGAAATAAAAGCAAACAAATCCAAATGAATCAACAAATAGTGTTGACGACACCCTTGTTGATTTAATATGGGTTTTGTATATCGTGACAACACGAGCGAAGGGAAAGCGGGGCACATTTCCGCTATTGTAAAACTTGTCTCGTTGTGTAGCATCTTCTGTCGAGCATCTGCTCTCCTCTCCGGTCCTGCGTCGCACAAAGAGCCACCCACGCCCGAGCTTCAGCACCAGCACCCACACCGGTGGGGTGGCTCTCTGGAGGGGGTCTCTCTCTGGTGGACACAAGGCCTTACTCCACATGGGGTCACAAGGCCGGAGGCCCGAAGGCCACGTTTACCTCCAGAGTGGCAGGCAGCTCATAGCAGCGG
The DNA here is from genome assembly GCF_029633865.1 of Lampris incognitus. Classification (NCBI taxonomy): domain Eukaryota; kingdom Metazoa; phylum Chordata; class Actinopteri; order Lampriformes; family Lampridae; genus Lampris; species Lampris incognitus. Next base: position 49,463,573 of record NC_079218.1, read on the forward strand.
GGACATGATGGGATCATTCATAGAGACTCACAGGGGACCGAGTTGTTGTTATGCTAATATTTCAAATCTAAAGCCGTGCAATCCTTTTTTCTTTTCTTTTGAAGGTGGACCAGCAAACAACGAGGAAGCGGCTGAGTTAGCTCCTTTTCATGTCAATGTATCGTTCCGGGCGTGGGAAGATGGCGGCACGGATTCATGTTTGCGTCTTTGTCCACGTCTGCGTCTAAGTTTGCCTTCGTTTGATGGCAGGGAGCAGTGCGCTGGATCGGCTGGGAGAGCCCGGTCTGCCGCCTCCTGTGGGCCCGGGGACCACGGCCTTGCCTGGAGCTGCGCCCGAAGAGGTAACACTGAGAGCGGTCTGACAGGAAGCGGAAGCGGGGCAGGCTAAGCTAACTGCTAGCCCATGCAGACCGGCAGCTCCGACAGTCATCCTGGCTGGCCTTCGTTTAGATATATGTGTTAGTGTGGATATATGTGTTAGTGTGGATATATGTGTTAGTTTGGATATATGTGTTAGTGTGGATATATGTGTTAGTTTGTGTAGATGTGTTAGTTTGTGTAGATGTGTTAGTTTGGATATATGTGTTAGTTTGGATATATGTGTTAGTGTGGATATATGTGTTAGTTTGTGTAGATGTGTTAGTTTGGATATATGTGTTAGTTTGGATATATGTGTTAGTTTAGATATATGTGTTAGTGTGGATATATGTGTTAGTTTGGATATATGTGTTAGTGTGGATATATGTGTTAGTTTAGATATATGTGTTAGTGTGGATATATGTGTTAGTTTGGATATATGTGTTAGTTTGGATATATGTGTTAGTTTGGATATATGTGTTAGTTTGGATATATGTGTTAGTGTGGATATATGTGTTAGTGTGGATATATGTGTTAGTGTGGATATATGTGTTAGTTTGGATATATGTGTTAGTGTGGATATATGTGTTAGTTTGGATATATGTGTTAGTTTGGATATATGTGTTAGTGTGGATATATGTGTTAGTGTGGATATATGTGTTAGTTTGGATATATGTGTTAGTTTGGATATATGTGTTAGTTTGGATATATGTGTTAGTGTGGATATATGTGTTAGTTTGGATATATGTGTTAGTGTGGATATATGTGTTAGTGTGGATATATGTGTTAGTGTGGATATATGTGTTAGTTTGGATATGTGTGTTAGTTTGGATATATGTGTTAGTTTGGATATATGTGTTAGTTTGGATATATGTGTTAGTTTGGATATATGTGTTAGTTTGGATATGTGTGTTAGTTTGGATATATGTGTTAGTGTGGATATATGTGTTAGTTTGGATATGTGTGTTAGTTTGGATATATGTGTTAGTTTGGATATATGTGTTAGTTTGGATATATGTGTTAGTTTGGATATATGTGTTAGTTTGTGTAGATGTGTTAGTGTAGATATATATGTTAGTTTGTGTAGATGTGTTAGTGTAGATATATATGTTAATTTGTGTAGATGTGTTAGTGTAGATATATATGTTAATTTGTGTAGATGTGTTAGTGTAGATATATATGTTAGTTTGTGTAGATGTGTTAGTGTAGATATATATGTTAGTTTGTGTAGATGTGTTCGTGTGGTTTGGATGTGTGTTCTTGTCTTTGTGTTGCACTGCCGAGGCCTGGGGGAAACCACGTTTCGTTCCATTTCGTGTCCGGAAGTGCATGAGAGGAAACGACCGAGTGTTTCTGCTTTCTGGGAGGACATGTGGACTCAGCGAGGACACCAACCGATGCTGCTCATACAGGTGTCTTGTGAATGACTGACGTGTCCGGCTGACGGTCACGTGGGCTGTAGGACACCCGGACCCCAACTCAACGCCGAGCTGTCCCATGGAGGGCGCTCCGAAAGCCCACCTGCACCCTTACTGGGCGACATGGATGGAGATGCTGTGCTTCTAGCTCTGTTAGGTTGTCCCGTGTTGTTGTTGTTGTTTGTTGTTTTAGTAAAAAAAAACACATTACCATAAACAAGCGGTGAATCATAACAGTACACGTGTTGGATAGGTCATAAACACTCACAGTTTGGGTAGCAGAGGGTCCCTGAAAAGCGGCTCTTTGTAGCCCGGTAGAAACCGACCTTTGTAGGGTCCCAGGTACTCCACGAGCGTATGTGTCGTGTCTCCATACTGGGGACGGACAGCCGGACGTTAACTCACTCGACATGTTACACGCTGATTTACGTAGGTCTTTAAAACGTGCCCCCTGCCACCACCACCACCACCCCCACCCCCCACCCCCCGACTCACCGTTTGAACGACGGCATACTTGACGGCCCCGGAGGGGTCCTGCTCCACCCAGGGTTCTCTGACGACCACCGCCCCCCGCTCCTTCGCCGTCTGTCGGTGGATTGGTATTTGGAACGAGATAGGAAACCGTCGCTATTTGCTTTAAATGCGTGACGCAATGTTGGCTCTGTGTGCAGTACTTCAGAGATAGCTCTCCAGTAGACCTGCGACCCCCCCCCCCCCCCCCGGCCGGCTGACCCCCCCCCCCCGTCTGACCCCCACCCCCCATCCCCCCCACCACCCGTCTGACCTTGGCTGAGGAAAACAACCGTCACAAGGCCTTATTTCTAACCGCTAGTTCACAAACACACATGCTGGAGAGCACGCACACACAAACACACACACACACACACACAGTGAGACACACAGAGCGAGAGATACAAAGACACACACACAGTGAGACACACAGAGCGAGAGATACAAAGACACACACACAGAGCGAGGGAGACACAAAGACACACACAGAGCGAGGGAGACACAAAGACACACACAGAGCGAGAGAGACACAAAGACACACACAGAGCGAGAGAGACACAAAGACACACAGAGCGAGAGAGACACAAAGACACACACAGAGCGAGAGAGACACAAAGACACACACAGAGCGAGAGACACAAAGACACACACAGAGCGAGAGAGACACAAAGACACACACAGAGCGAGAGACACAAAGACACACAGAGCGAGAGAGACACAAAAACACACAGAGAGCGAGAGAGACACAAAGACACACACACAGAGCGAGAGAGACACAAAGACACACACAGAGCGAGAGAGACACAAAGACACACAGAGCGAGAGAGACACAAAGACACACAGAGCGAGAGAGACACAAAGACACACAGAGCGAGAGAGATACAAAGACACACACAGAGCGAGAGAGATACAAAGACACACAGAGCGAGAGAGACACAAAGACACACAGAGCGAGAGAGACACAAAGACACACAGAGCGAGAGAGATACAAAGACACACAGAGCGAGAGAGATACAAAGACACACAGAGCGAGAGAGATACAAAGACACACAGAGCGAGAGAGACACAGAGACACACACAGAGCGAGAGAGATACAAAGACACACAGAGCGAGAGAGATACAAAGACACACAGAGCGAGAGAGACACAAAGACACACAGAGCGAGAGAGACACAAAGACACACAGAGCGAGAGAGACACAAAGACACACAGAGCGAGAGAGATACAAAGACACACAGAGCGAGAGAGATACAAAGACACACAGAGCGAGAGAGATACAAAGACACACACACAGAGCGAGAGAGACACAAAGACACACACAGAGCGAGAGAGACACGAAGACACGCACAGAGCAAGACAGACACAAAGACACACAGAGCGAGAGAGACACAAAGACACAGAGCGAGAGAGACACAAAGACACACACACAGAGCAAGACAGACACAAAGACACGCACAGAGCAAGACAGACACAAAGACACACACAGAGCGAGAGACACAAAGACACACACAGAGCGAGAGAGACACAAAGACACACACACAGAGCGAGAGAGACACAAAGACACACACAGAGCAAGAGAGACACAAAGACACACACAGAGCGAGAGAGACACAAAGACAGAGCGAGAGAGACACAAAGACACACACAGAGCGAGAGAGATACAAAGACACACACAGAGCGAGAGAGACACAAAGACACAGAGCGAGAGAGACACAAAGACACACACAGAGCGAGAGAGACACAAAGACACACACAGAGCGAGAGAGACACAAAGACACACAGAGCGAGAGAGACACAAAGACACACACAGAGCGAGAGAGACACAAAGACAAACACAGAGCGAGAGAGACACAAAGACACACAGAGCGAGAGAGACACAAAGACACACACAGAGCGAGAGAGATACAAAGACACACACAGAGCGAGAGAGACACAAAAACACACAGAGCGAGAGAGACACAGACACACACAGAGCGAGAGAGACACAAAGACACACACAGAGCGAGAGAGACACAAAGACACACAGAGCGAGAGAGACACAAAGACACACACAGAGCGAGAGAGACACAAAGACACACACAGAGCGACAGAGATACAAAGACACACACAGAGCAAGAGAGACACAAAGACAAAGACACACATAGAGTGAGATGCACAGAGACACACACACAGCGAGAGAGATACAAAGACACACAGCAAGAGACACAAAAACACACACAAAGACACACACACAGAGTGAGGCACACACATATTGACACAGCGAGACAGACACAAAGACACACACACAGGCACACATAGAGTGAGAGAGAAACAAAGACACAAAAAGACACACAGACACACACACAGAGTGAGAGACACACACACACACACACACACACACACAGGGCGAGAGAGACACAAAGACACACACAAACTAGCACGTTCTGCTAAACTGAACTGTGACCCAGTCCCCTGCATAGCACATGCATGTGTCCTCGTTTGCCTTTTGTGACAAAGAGATAGCAGGCAGAGATGAAGATGACAAGATTTTCATTGGGAGTGATGAAGAAGGACAGGATTAGGAACCAGTATATTAGAGGGACAGCTCAGGTTGGACGGTTTGGAGACAAAGTAAGAGAGACAAGATTGAGATGGCTTGGACATGTGTGGAGGAGAGATGCTGGGTATATTGGGAGAAGGATGCTGAAGATGGAGCTGCCAGGGAAGAGGAGAAGAGGAAGGCCAGAGAGGAGGTTTATGGATGTGGTGAGGGAGGACATGCAGGTGGCTGGCGTGACAGAGGAAGACGCAGAGGACAGGAAGAGATGGAGACGGATGATCCGCTGTGGCGCCCCCTAACGGGAGCAGCCAAAAGAAGAAGAAGAAGAAGTCAGGCAGAATATGTTAGATAGCACACATCTTTACATAACATCCACCAAAGCTCCTCGTCATCACTGTTACCTTGATCAAGTAGTCACAGTCTTCCACTTGGAAAGCAATGTCCTTCACCCCGTCCCCATGTTTCATCAGGTGTTCTCCAAACTCTTAGGGGGGGGAGGGAATATAGCCATCATGAACACAAACACACAACACACAGATAGTGTTTCTTTGTCACATAAGTTGTTCCGAAGTCGTTTTCGAAAGGAGGACTTGCCTTCGTTTCCTGGATTCAGGGGAGACTGAAATACGAAGACTATCTGTGAAGTAAGAAGAGGGTCTCGAGTTATTCGCTGGACTTGTTCGGTACTGGGTGTACGTTCGAGCATGTAGCAGGGCTTTGCCACGGCATGGGATGTATGAGCTGCACACCTTGTCCTGTCTGATGACGTGGGACACCACTTCTCTGCTGCCCGTCTCCAAACCCTTGTAGGCCATGGGCTCGAAGCCCATCTTATCACAGTAGAACACGGCTGCCTAGGAAACGAGTGGACGGTGTTAATCATGAGGAGGATGTGGGCATGTGTTGCATAAGGGTCATAGGGTCACCCCTGAGAGCAGGATAAGCAGTTTGGATAATGGATGGATGGATGATCAGAGCGGTTTATCTTTTTCAGTGTGCATACAGTCTTGTCTGCATAGGCAGAAATCCCTGGGGGGGGCACGACCCCTCCCCCCATCCTGGGAAAAATATAATATACCCCCCCCCCCAATATTTCGCCCCTGGTTACAGCACTACTTTCGGGAATTGCGCTTGAGAAAATGTCATGTAATGGTCCCCCTCCAAAGTCGACATCAGATTTTCACCCCTGCTTGTCTGCATCGTCAGAACTGTCACATCATAACAGTTCCCCTGTGAGGGAAGGTTACCTACTCTGCAGTGACCTGCCAACTGACCTGTAGGTATCAAAGAAGGTCAAAATTGAAGTATTTTTTTAACATGTTGATGTACTTTATTAGCCCCCGTGGGGAAATTACGCTCTGCATTTAACCCATGCTAGCTGTGTAGCTAGCAGCAGTGGGCGGCCGCCGTGCAGCCCCCGGGGACCAACTCCAGTTCCTCTCGCCAGGCCTCGGTCAGGGGCACAGACAGGAGTACTGACCCTAACATGCAGGTCTTTTTGATGGTGGGAGGAAACCCGAGCGACCGGAGAAAACCCACCGCAGACACGGGGGGAGCGTGCAAACTCCACACAGAGCACGACCTGGGATGACCCCCGAGGTTGGACAACCCCGGGGTCAAACCCAGGACATTCTTGCTGTGAGGCGACAGTGCTAACCATTGCACCACCGTGCCGCCCAGTATATCTTATTATAGCGTATTATCTGAGATTCATGGTGTTTCTATCTACATCAGTGGTTTGCCTGTGTACCTATGCTGTATTCCTTCGTACATGGCTGGTCAGAAGCCAGGGTCAACATCCAACTGACGAAAAAGACAAGTTACAAATGACAAAAGATCCCAGAAGAAACGTGTTTGTACCCTTCATATGATTTTCAGACTTTCGTTCCAAGTTTTCTTCTGCTAAACAGAACCTTTGCGTGGTTAACATTTAATCAAACGTGCGCCATTGCACAGTAACTCATTTGTAAATATGTGAATGGCAAACGGCAGCAAAACTTCCCCCCCTGTCAAAGATTGGCCCTGCAGGAATCCTCTTTTGACCAGCTGAGAACTTACGTTGCATTACGAGGACCGTAAAACGTCACTCGATCACTCTATTTTCCTTTGTTGCATTTACATTTACAATGGGGCCTGTTCCTTACAATGTTCTCATTTCCCCACACGGAGCACTGGAGTTTGGCAATAAGCATATGATATTATAACTTCAACTAGTAGATAACATCATTTTACTATTGTTATAATCTATATATAAAAAAAACCACACCGATAATCAGTGCAGACTCGAGCTTTAAGTCCAGGACAGACGGGGCAGTGATTGGATACTGACCTGTTTGGCATTGCCCACCCAGAAGGTCACATGATGAAATCTGACAAACTTTCCTCTTTCAGGCTAAAGGCAAAAAAAGTGGAAATTATTGCAGCGTTTTAACGTTTGATTTGCTTTCTGTATCACTTTTCAACAGATTTGGACGAGTTTGTTTGACATGCTGTTTCCGGCAAATAATTAAAGGCGGCGTGGCTTTCTGCAGATTTGTGCAGTGGTTTATTTCTGTCTCGCGGCATTTAGTCACCGGTGATAATATGCATTGTGGAACATGCATTCTCATCAAAGCTACTCACAAAAAAAAGAAAGAAGAAAAGATTGCAGGTGTACAGTTACATGCTTGTTAAATGCTGCTGCCCAGATTGTGTGTGCGGTTGCAGATGTTGTCTTGTCTTACCTTCTCTTTTTTATCTGTGTAGGACGTCTGCAAAGCAAAAGACATGAGTCATTGTAAGACATCGACAACAGCTTGCCAGGTAACCCCAGAAAGACCAACTTCACAGTCTATTCATCTGTGATCAGCAAATTCCAGCTTGTTCTGTGACCACCGACAAATAACCAGTTGCACAAGTTACTGAGTTAAGGCACCGAACAACGTCCCCCCCCCCCCCCCCCCCCCCGGAGGAGCAGCGATGGCAGGCGTAAAGGCCGAGTCCCCTTACCATGTTTATGACTTTGGATGGGCAGCAATTCAACAGGAGAAAGAGCAAAATCACTGAGCGGCCTGATGCTCTTCAGATAAATAGTTATCCAGTGACCAAGTATGATTGGCCATTTAGATCAACACCCACCTTTCCGCCTCCCAACTCGTCCTTTGGTATTGATTTTCCTCTCGTTCTGCTTATTTGGGGACTTGGTGGCAGCACACATCATGAAGCAATCTCCATTAAAACGTTATCCACGCCGCCCAGGGGGCTTTTGTTCTCTCTCCTAAATTCAAATTTGCTTTATAAAGCTGGGATCTGCATTAAACCTCTAGATGGGGCTACAGTATTCCCTTCCACACACCGGCAAGTGACCCCCCCCCCACCTTCTCTAGGGCAGTGGTTCTCAACCTTTTTGGGGTCCTGGACCCCCCCTGCGTATTTCTGATCTACCCTGAGGACCCCCTCCACCTGATCTTGGGGGAGGGGGGTTGCAATTTGGTAGAAACAGTAGAAACTGCATTTTAAATTGCATTATAGCATTTATTCACTCTTTGGGGCAAAAATAAGAGCTTTCAATTGTAACTTAGATATAGTTAACAAAACAGAATTCTTATGCAGTAACTTTCAGATATGTGTAACAAAACAGAATATGTATTCAGTAACTTTCAGATAGATGTAACGAAACAGAATATGTATTCAGTAACTTTCAGATATATGTAACAACAGAATTCTTATGCAGTAACTTTCAGATATATGTAACAAAACAGAATATGTATTCAGTAACTTTCAGATATATGTAACAACACAGAATATGTATTCAGTAACTTTCAGATATATGTAACAAAACAGAATATGTATTCAGTAACTTTCAGATATATGTAACAAAACAGAATATGTATTCAGTAACTTTCAGATATATGTAACAACAGAATTTTTATGCAGTAACTTTCAGATATATGTAACAAAACAGAATATGTATTCAGTAACTTTCAGATATATGTAACAACACAGAATTTTTATGCGGTAACTTTTAACAATGCAAGCGGGAGCGAGATCTCTTATTAAAATACAATAGATTACACTTGTGAAACAGATGTAATTAGAGAAAAAAGTCCTGTTACCCTTTATAGTTTAGGTAGATAAAGGTCTCAGTCACATTTGAGTAAAATAATCCTGTTTCTATAAATGTCACAAGATCTTTTTTTAAAAGATATTTTATTTTCACGGACCCCTTGCAATTACACCACGGACCACTAGGGGTCCGCGGACCGCCGGTTGAGAAACACTGCTCTAGGGTGACGTATACTGCTCCTCGCTAAAAAAAAAAAAAAGAGAAAAAAATCCAAAATGTGTATATTTAGTTTTCAAAATATTGCTGAGTTGATTTTCAATACTTATTTTGTATGGGGTGTTCATTTCACCCTTTGTGTCAAAAATACAAAACAAAAACAGCGAAGTTGAAATGTGAGAAAGGGGGCATGGTGAACACTTAAAATGGGACGGTACAACCACCTGTGGCGCCCCGGTGCGCTCTGCGTGGGGGCATAAACACAACAGGACAAAACGAACAGCTCTTCTGCAGTCACAGAAGAGTTATAGCGTTATAGTCTTTCAGTTCCTCCTCCTAACGCCGAAATGCGAATAAAGCACGTGAGCGCCTCGCGCTCCGCAACTCATTAATCACGCCTTCTCGCGACGGTCAATAGGCGCGTGTCGCTTTTAGGTGCGTGGCCGCGCGGCGTTCGCGTGCGGCCACATTGTGCCGCGCTGTGACTTTCTATTGGTGCGCCCGTCGACGCGTGAACGCGCAGCCGCGCCCGATTGGCTCCGGGGTGGGCGTGTGCGTGTCGTTCCCGTTTACGCGGTTACCTGTTGTAGCCTCTCATTGGCCCCTACCGAGTAGTACGGCGCCATTGGTCAGAGGCGGCGGATTCGCCCCTGGCCATTGGCTGACGTATAAGTCATGGCGCATGAATGCGGAAGTCGCGGAGTCTACTGAGTCACCGTTGTATCAGCTGATTCTTTCTGAGTGAGTAAACTCGATTTCATTCTCGAAACGAAACAACTCGCGAATATTGTATTTCATGCGCGAACGTTGCCGGTGCTCTCGGCGGACGTGCGGGTCTTTACGTCGTTTGTTCTTTCTTTCGCCAATAAGTGAGTCGCGGGCTGTAAGTCGCCAGTAATTCCCAGTATTGAAGCTATCCGGTAGTTAGCATGCTAACGTTAGCTCTCTCTCACACACTCCTAACCAGCTGCCTATCTACACAGTATCCGTGTCGAGGCGAACTCAAAAAGCCTCACCCACTTTCACTTTCGCCTCGCCCGCTAGCATAACCCCGCGCAATATCGTGGCGCTTCTCCCCCCACCCGACGCGGCGTCGCGGGTCGAGCCAGCGGGATCAACGAGCCGCGCCGCCCCGGCGTTGTCTGTGCAAAGTGAGTTCGGGATTTGCGATGTCGGGGGGGTTCTGGCGGAGGGGAGACACGCGGAGGACGCGTCTCGTGGGGCCGCGAGCGTGTTGTGACTTCGGGTCCGTTTTAAGGATTCCTGCCGCGGTCGCCACCCCCCCCCCCCTTCTCGTAAGCGCCCCATTCATTCAGCCCGGGCTGTCAGCGTCGCTCCCGTGGGGGGGGGGGCTTGCGGTTATCAGCCATTTCCCCGGGGAACGCGTCACCCTGCACAATCCTGATCGATAAGCTGGAGTTGTGACGTCTTTTATGAGACTTTATCATTTCACATGTGGCCACGCCACCTCGAGTCATTATCTATGCACACATCCACACTGACATTTTGCATAGTAAGCTTTTTACAGCTTATTTTTTTTAACTGTGTTCCATCATTCACGTTTTTAAAAAACGTCCTGTGACGTCATCACGGAGCGGATGAACGTGCGCTGCTGTGCGTGGTAAAACGTCACAGCGTTGTAGCGCGTTGCTTTAACGGTGCTTGCAGTCAATCAAATTGTCTTTCGTTGCCTGCTCATAATACCATGTTCCTTACATGTTTTTCCCCCCAATATTAAACCTAAAAAAAAAGACAATTATTAATGTTTACAATAGAGCCGTGTTCCCCTCAAGTTCAACTTTATTGCCATGCTTCGAATACAATGAAATTCTCCTGCGCTGGCTCTCTCTGATTAACACAAAGGACGCACCCTACCAAAAAAAGAAGACACTACAGACCTATATCGACTATGTACACAATGTATTCATACCATTATGTACACAATATACAGTGCACGATAACACAGCAATGCAAGGCGCATCAGCTGTTCAGCCACCTGACTGCCTGTAGCAAGAAACTGCTCCTGAGATGGGTGATGTGTGATTTGATGCCCTGCTGTTCGTCCTCCTGCAGTGCTTTCCACAGCTTGTCCACCTTTTCTATACTGTACATTTCTGAAGTTGTCTACACTGTCTGACGTCAGCGGGCAGAAACCAAAATAAATATTAAAAATGGTCAGAGGCACATCTCTACGCCCCCCCCCCCCGGGGTGTAGAGACACACTTGTCTTCTCTCACACGTTGCTCTCAGCCACACAAATCGGTACTTTCCTCAAGTATGTACAGCGCGGAGATGAAGTGAAAGCGAACCATTGCCCTTTAAGAAAAAGGAAGTCTAAAATTTCCCAGCCCGGTTTCTTTTCCTTTTTCCCCGCTTCCAGTGAAATTGTATTGAAATAGTATCCGTTTGTTTTTGTCAACAGTCGTCACAGAAAATGGTTTTTTTTACAGCCTCACGATACATGTTTAGTTATCGTTGATTAAAACTACTTAAGTAGTCTGGTCCCGCACACAGAAAGAAATTGTATTACCTGGCTCTGCAATGCTTTCAGGAAGTTTAACCGCCCCGGATATTTGCAGTTTGTTGCTGTTGTATTATGTGCTGCTAGTTTTTCTAAATTGTCTCTGCTCTTGTGTAAATTTGGTCCTACTCCTCTAAATGAAATGGAGAGAGTTGGTAAAGAGCGACTTTTAGGTTATACTACAGATTTTATATGGGATGTTAGTCTGGGCCATTCTAGAATATCATATATATACATTTATATATATTTTAAATGATTCCTTTGTAGTTCAAGAAAGTTGAATCGGTCCATCTGGACACGTTTATTGAGAGAAAAATGTTTCATCACTCATCTGAGTGAACTCTTCAGTCTCAGCTGACTGCAGGTATCCCCGGGGGACCCGATCCGTGGGGTGGACCAATTTCTGGTGCAGCATGTTTTGGGGTTTGAGAGCAACTGAGACGCGGTGTTGGAAAATACGCGTGTCAACTTTTCCGACAGTCCCGCCACAACCGGAATCACCGCCGGTGTATGCTTAGACAGCGTAAGAGTACATCTGTCGCCATCTTAGAATGCTGTGATTGCAAACATTCCCCAGTCCTCTGTGAATAGTACACATGGCCGTTGTAACTCTAGTTAATGGTCATGGACATATCTGCATATGAAACTGATCGTTGGTTTCGGTTGTTATGCCATTGTATTGTTTATAAGGGTGGGGATACCTGCAGTCAGGTGAGACTGAAGAGGTCACTTAGATGAGCGATGAAACGTTTCTCTCAATAAATGTTGTGTCCAGGTGAACTGATTCACCTTTCTTCGATGGTTTCAATGGCCATGTGTACTATTCAGAGGATTGGGGAATGGTTGCAATCACAGCATTGTAAGATGGCGACAGATGTACTCTTAACCCCCCCCCCCCCCCCGGCTCAGGGATGGTCGTGTCCTCTTCACATAGATGGCCTCTTTGGCTCCCCATTCAAACCAGCGTTCCTCCCTATCAAGGATGTGCACATCCTCATCCTTGAAAGAGTGGCCACTGGCCTGTAGATGGTGTAGACTGTGGAGTCCTGGTCTGACATGTTAGCTCTCCTGTGTTGTGCCATGCTCTTGGCCAGTGTCTATTTATTTTCCCCAATGTACAAGTCACAGCAACCCTCCCAGGACTTAACAGCGTACACTATATTGCTCTGTTTGTGCCGGTGGACCCGATCCTCGGGGTGGACCAACTTCTGGTGCAGCGTGTTTTGGGGTTTGAAAGCAACCGAGACGTGATGTCAGGGTTCATGTTTTAGTGGGTCAGAAATCTACTTGCCCGAAGTCGATTTTTATTTGCCCCTATACAAATTGTTTTATTTATTAACGGTTATCAAATAACAAAGACTATAGTTAATTGTCGTATTTAATCTTTATTTAAGTAAATGAAACGTAACAAGGACACAGTGTGTCATAGATGCGTAGCAACAAACATTCTTGCATATCAAAAATGGTATGACCCATCCCCTCGGCCATCTGTCCATCCTTCTCCCCAGAGGTGAACTCATTAACTGTGAGTGATTGAACGAGTGAACTTAACCGTGTGTGAGTGAGTGAGTGAAAGAACAGGCTATAGCAGATGCTTCGCATCTAGAAACCTAATGAAACCATACAAATACTAATATTAATCGGCGCGCTCTCTGCCCTCCTGACAACCATCTTGGTACAACCCACTCCGCATCGAAATTGGCAACTGCTGGTCTTGCAATGCTAATTTTTCAACTGAAAGGTTCCTCCGCCAATCTGTTTTAACGTGCTTCATGGCACTGAAGCCACGCTCACAGGCAGCGGTGGATAGTGGGAGCAGGAGGATGAGTTCAGCCACCATCAGTAGGTTGGGGAAGCTCTGCGGCCTATCAGGATCTGTTTAAAAAGTCTGCCCATACCTTGCTTTGTTGGACCCCGGGCAGCGCTTCGATCACCACTTTGGCGTTTGGCCACTCCCAGTGCCTTGCCTGACCCCTGTCACAGCCCACCTTATCCAGTATGTCAGCAAAGTGGTCTCTGATGACACACGGCAATAGTCTGCTCCGTAACTGGCCAGGTCTGCCTCCTCTGCTCCCTTGAGTCCAACAAACTCACAGCCGCCTGAAGAATCTTTTCACTCTCCAGGTCCTTGAAAAGACTCCTCATGCTTTTGTTGACTGCATCAAGGAGTTGGCTCTTCAGTCTATCGACATAGAATGTAATTTTTAATAGTTTGTTTTAAAGGAAGGGACAATGTGCAATTAAAACATGTCACGCAGTGAACACAACTGAGTGAGCCCTTTTATGAACAACAGGCTAACTGAACTATATCAACAAATGCTCTTATTTTCCATTTTTGCTACCTGTCAAATCTGTCCCTGCGCTCCTGGCTAAAGCTGTGGAGCTGCACTGCATGGAAGTGGCCCGGTGAAGAGTCCTGAAGAAAGCCTTCAAGGTTCTCTCCAGCTGCTGAGGGCATGCGTGTGAGCATGGTTACTGCAGTCTCAAAGGCCTGTAAGGTCTTGGGGAGTGGAACATTGTCCTCCTGAAGCTTCAGACTTAGACTGCAAAGAAAAAAAACACAAAAAAACAAAACTGACCAGCTCGAAACTTTTGGATATCCTGTACCAGGACCATAAACAGGAGGTGGCCGTAGTCCTTCAAGGTCTGGACACACGGTCCAGGTAGTGTAGCAATCTATTCTGTTGCCTACCTACTCAGGGATCGCCGGTTCAAATCCCCGTGTTACCTCTGGCTTGGTCGAGCGTCGCTACAGACACAATTGGCCATGTCTGCGGGTGGGAAGCCGGATGTGGGTATGTGTCCTGGTCAATGCACTAGTGCCTTCTCTGGTCGGTCGGTCGGGGCGCCTGTTCAGGGGGCAGGGGGAACAGTGTGATCCTCCCATGCGCTACGTCCCCCTGGCGAAACGCCTCACTGTCAGGTGAAAAGAAGCAGCTGGCGACTCCACTTGTATCGGAGGAGGCATGTGGTCGTCTGCAGCCCTCCCTGGATCGGCAGAGGGGGTGGAGCAGCGACCGGGAGGTTTTGGAAAATAATGGTAATAGGCCAAATACTATTGGGGAGAAAAAGGGGGAACCCCCCCCCCCCAAAAAAAAAAGGTCTGGACACACTGCTTGGCTCTCCCGATCATGTCTGCACTGGCAAATCTGGAAAAAGCACACACATCCCAGTTGTCCGATAATGACAATACAACCCGGTAATGCAAATGCAAATTGAAAAATAGGTGAGTCTTTTGCACAACAATGCCTGGTTTCACTGGTGTTCTCCACATGTGCCAACACCACAGCATAGTCCTTCATGAGGGTCTGAAGAGCTCTCTCCATATGCGGGAGCCACCTTGCCCCCCCCCCCCAGATTGGTGGGCTTCCAGATCTTATGCTGGAGGACCCCACTTGGTGCTGTGAGCGCTCTCCAGGCTTTCTTTGGGCGAATATTGGTACTATTTGTAAAGGCCTTTGAGGAGGTCAGTCACCTGTATGAAAAGGAAGATAAATTAGTATAGGCAATAAAACATTAACTGGTTTAGCATACATTAATTTAAAAGTAATTCATGCAGTAACACTTCATTCTGTCATCCCTGTTGTGGCTTCCATGGCTGCCAGTTCTAGTCCATGGGCAAAGCACTGGATGTTAATGAGGTGGGGGAGACTTCTTCTCGGTGTAGAGACCTCCCCATGCCTCCCGACCATCACTGATGATCCCTCAGATCCGAAGCCGACTAACTTCTGCTTCCACTCTTGGAGGCCAACTTTCTGAAATACTGATTACAGAGTGGCAAGTTCATTATGTCAATTTTTTTTAACTACCATCAAACATCGTATATAAACTTAGCACAAAAAGTAAGGAAATGTGTGTTTGGTAGATTATTTCTTTGTTGTAACAATGCTACTTGGCAATAAATCTTATATCAGGCACCTGATTTTCAGCACCTGGGGTACCAGAAGCTCAAAACAAGAGTCAATAGCAACAGCAAAATAAGCTGTTTGTCATTGGCAGAGAAGATTTGGCAAATTTTTCATGGGCGCAACCCACATACTCAGCTCTGCTGCTCATCCCACAAATGCATTTTCCTTACAAATGTGGCGCCATTTAAAAGGGAAATAAACCGGCTTTCCAACGGTATAGGATTTATTGCCAAGAAGCATTGTTACAACAAAGAAATAATCTACCAAACACACATCTCCTTACTTTTTGTGCTTAGTATATATAAAGTGAGAGTGTATGTTTGTATGTTCGCTTAAAGCTCCAGGTATCTTTAGAATCGGCACTTTCCAAGGATTGTACAGTTCAAAACATATTTCAAAAACCAAGTAAGAAATTTCATTTATTTGGGAAATTGAGTTTATTTTGGGGCGATTTGCGGTAGCGGCAGATTTGCGGTGATTAGTACACACACTGGCAAAGAAGCTTGATGAATGGATTGAAAATTATGACATTTGATAATTTTCCTTAATAACATTTGTTTATTCGACATTCGTCTATGACATGTATCATATCATAAATTATCCTATATTTCATCATCGATTATATCGTAAAGATCAGATCGTGTTGGTTGTTTTGGTGAGAACATTTTCCCTGGGCAACGCCGGGTACCTCTGCTAGTCTATTGATGAAACATAACAAAATTTCATCAAATAAATGTTTCTTCAAATGAGTTTGAACTTACCAGCATTAACAGCTGCATGGTGTCTGACAGCAGTGGCATGATGGAGTTCTTTTACTGCCAAGAACACATTCTTTGGCTCCCCATCTTTCAGGATCCTGACATAAACTCCCTCAAGGTCACGGATGCTCACATCAGTGGCGAAGTCTGCCAAGACACTGAGGAACTTGGCAGCTCTTAGGTCCCCCAAAAATGTTTCCCAAAGGTCATCAGATATGACCATGGCAAACCGAAAGAAAACGGGTAGCTTTCATGAATCCTAATAAAATTCTAGGCCTGCCACTCACAACATTTAATCAAAATTAATTCAGCCACCTTTGTTTTTAAATTATAGCCAGACAACATTTATTGAATAGTACAGAAGTTGACCAGACCTAAGCCCCACCACCACCACCATCTCACAAACACACACACACACCGTAAACCTTACACTCATAATTTATTTTCTATGGACAAAATACAAAATCAACTTTTTGTGTGTTTTTAATAATTTATGTGAGTACCATGATATATGGTGTTGTTAAGTGCCCATGACCTTTTCATGGTTGTGATGTGGTCGAATGATAAGCTATTCATAACACCAGTTGTAAAATCAGTTTGATTATTAACAGATATTTTTCTGGAAAACACAAAATGCTAAACCCATAGAAAATGAACCGTGAGTGCAAGGTTTGACTGGCACAATGACAAATAGTCTAACAGTAGACAGATACTTGCTTTCAACAAGTCGTGTCAGTGTGGCGCTGCATACCCAGGTCAATCCCATTCTTCTTCTTTTTGTATCCAGCCAATTACCCCACTCTTCAGAGCCATTCCGGTCACTGATCCACCCCCTCTGCCGATCCGGGGAGGGCTGCAGACTACCACATGTCTTCTCCGATACATGTGGAGTTGCCAGGCGCTTCTTTTTACCTGACAGTGAGGAGTTTCACCAGGGGGACATAGCACGTGGGAGGATCATGCTATTCCCCCAGTCCCGCCCCCATACAGGTACCCTGACTGACCAGAGGAGGCGCTAGTGGAGCGACCAGGACACATACCCATATCCTGCTTCCCACCTGCAGACTTGGCCAATTGTGTTTGTAGGGACGCCCGACCAAGCTGGAGGTAACACGGGGATTCGATCCAGCAATCCCCGTGTTGGTAGGCGACGGAATAGACCGCTACGCCACCCGGACGCCCTTTGCCAATCCCATTCTTCTGTTGAAGAGCAATCACATTAGAGTACGCAATGAACAGCTGTGTGTTTTTTAACACATGATACACTGTGGTGATCAGTTTAGCAATCACCTGAATTGCCTCAGCATTCATGTTTCGTACAAACGCCGGCAAGGCCCCAGAGGGGGTTGTCCGCAGCCCTCTTAGCTGCAGTGCAGGCCAGATGCCGTCGGCTCTTATGGCACTCCAGCAATGTTTTTCGGAAACTTCGGACCTCATTTTATCCGCCTTGCTGTCAAACTTCCGGCGTACTGTGCAATACATAGTTGGAGTTTTGCTCACATCCTTTAATGCAACCAAACTAAACTCCTGTTTCCAGGATAATTGAAGTTCTCTCTTGCACTTCAAGTTAATCAATTTTGTCTTTCTCCGACGCCGTTTTCTCGTGAATGACAAGTCTGACAGCGACGCATCACATTACTAACCAGCTCAGTTCTTGATTGGCCAATGGCGCATTCTAGTATTCTCCGATGTGTGAAAGGGGAGGGGCTATACTGCGTGCCAGAGAACGAGAACATGATTTATAATATGATGATGATTGAAAAAATGATTGAAACAAGTGAGTTGCTAGATTTACTAGCCCGACTTGGTGTTTTACTTGCCCCGGGCAATTGGGCAGTCCTTATTGTTGAACAATGGATGTTTGGAAAATACTTGTCTCAACTTTTCCAACACTTCTGCCACATAGGAATCACCACTGGTTTATGCTTAGGCAGCTGTTGTCCTTCTCTCTTCGAGAGGAGCACTGTGGACGACACATGGGTCAAAATCCAAACACAAGAGGTGCAAGCGTTTACCAAACACATCAACTCAGTGGACAAGAACACTAAGTTCACAAGGGAAGACGTAAAGAACAACAGTTTGCCCTTCTTGGACTGTGACATCCACATTGGGGAAGACAGGAGCCTCCACATTGGGGTTTACAGGAAACCTACACACACAGACCAATATCTACTTTTCAACTCACACCACCAGCTGGATCACAAACTGAGCATCATCAGAACTCTGCAACACAGAGCTGATAATGTGCCCAGCAGCACTCAGGCCCAACGGGAAGAACACAAAGACCTGAGGGGAGCTTTAAAAACCCGCTGCTACCCCAGTTGGACCTTTGTGAAAACTGCAACACCTTCCAAAAAGACCAACCGGGTGAGCGACGAGGAGAAAAGGAACAGAAGGAAGAGCGCAGTCATCCCATATGTTTCTGGGGTCTCCGAGAAACTCAGGAGAATTTTTAACAAACGCCGCATCCCGGTATACTTCAAACCCAGCAACACACTCCGACAAAGACTGGTTCATCCCAAAGACCGTGTACCACACATCCGGAAAAGCAATCTGGTGTATGCTGTACAATGCAATGAGGATTGCACTGACCTATACATATGAGAAACCAAACAACCACTACACAAACGGATGGCCCAACACAGAAGGCCAAACTCCTCAGGACAAGACTCAGCAGTTTATCTACACCTAAAGGAGAAAGACACACTCCTTCGAGGACAGCAACGTACACATTTTGGACAGGGAAGATAGATGGTTTGAAAGAGGGGTGAAGGAAGCCATCTATGCGAAACTGGAAAAACCATCCCTCAACAGAGGAGCTAACACGTCAGGCCAGGACTCCACAGTCTTCACCATCTACCACTCTTTCAAGGATGAGGATGTGTAGATCCTTGATAGGGAGGAATGCTGGTTTGAACGGGGAGTCAATGAGGCCATCTGTGTGAACAGGGAACAACCATCCCTGAACCGAGGGGGGCCTAAGACTACATCTGTTACCATCTTACAATGCTGTGATTGCAACTATTTCCAAATCCTCTGTGAATATTCCACATGGCCATTGTAACTCTGGTTAATGGTCACACCTATTTGCATATGAAACTGATTGTTGGTTTCGGTCGTTATGCCACTGTATTGCCTATAAGGGTGGGGATACCTGCAGTCAGTTTAGACTGAAGAGGTCACTTAAATGAGTGATGAAACGTTTCTCTCAATATGTCTTGTTGCATGCTCAATAATCCAGGTAAGAAAATCAAAGAAGATTGAATCAGTTCATGTGGACACAACATTTATTGACAGATATATTTCATCACTCAACTAAGTGACATCTTCAGTCTAAACTGACTGCCGGTATCCCCACCCTTATAAACAATACAGTTGCATAACAACCGCAGACAGATCTACCCTTAGCCCCCCTGGTTCTGGGATGGCCGTTCCCTCATCACATGGATGGCTTCTTTGACTCCCCATTCAAACCAGCGTTCCTCCCTATCAAGTATGTGCACATCCTCATCCTTGAAAGAGTGGCCACTGGTCTGTAGATGGTGTAGACTGTGGAGTCCTGGCCTGTAGATGGTGTAGACTGTGAAGTCCTGGCCTGACGTGTTAGCTCTCCTGTGTTGTGCCACCCTCTTGCCCAGCGTCTGTTTAGTTTCCCCAATGTACAAGTCACGGCAGTCCTCCTGGCACTTAACAGCATACACTATATTGCTCTGTTTGTGCCGGAGAACCCGATCCTTGGAGTGGACCAACTTCTGGCACATCGTGTTTTGGGGTTTGAAAGCAACTGTGACGCAGTTTCTCTCAATAAACATTGTGTCCAGATGAACTGATTCACCTTTCTTTGAACAGTTTGTGTAGTGGCTTGTGTGATCCCAGTGCTTCAAATGTTTTTTGTGTGTGGTATCTACGTGACATCGGAACATTTACGCCAGAGATACAGGGAATTGCTCTGAGTGGTTTCAGTGTTTCGGTGGTTGCACCCATGAAATCATCAATGATGAGGGAATTCTGATATGGAGATGAATGTCTTTGTTGTATGAACTCCTTATTTTCAACCTTTGCTTGAATGGTTAGTTTATATCATAATTATTTTTTTTCCATGGGTTTACTTTTCCTTTTAAGTTGTTCACACAAAGGCAGTGAATTAAGTGATGAGATAATTTTTCAGGCTTTTATTTCAATATAACTCTGAAGAAATCTAAATATGTCACTTTATCTTCACTGGTTTTATAGGATTCTATAGGGCTAGAAAAATATCCCCTTTAGATATGTTTCTGCTTGACTTTGCAACACAGCAAAACAAGAAATAATGATTGGACGGTGATTTCTTTCTAAAGCCACTGTATCAGCCTTCTATGCCCAGTGTTTTCTTAATATTCATGTCGCTGTGGTGGGCGAACAACAGCTAAAATATCTTCCCCAAAATAAGAAAAAAATAGTTGTTAAGATGTGACGATATATACATCCGAAGAAGAGTGATTGTCAAACTGCCACGGGCTCATAACCAAAATTACCTTCAATAGCTACCATAAAATAAAGTAACACTGACAGTGAGTTCATAGTACAGTTTAACAATGATAGCAATAACAATTAGCCAACATTGCCACTTGCTGTTGATTTATCAGGCAGTGTAAACTGGCTGATAAATCAATCATCAATTTGAATTTTTTAAACATTTCTGTAACAAAACAGCAGGGAGGAGAGTTTCATGGATTTTTACAACTCAACGCGTAGTAAAAAACATGATATTAAGGTAGTTAAAAACATAAAATTAAGTTCAACAGGTAGTTAAAAACTTAATATTAAGGTAGTTAAAAACATAATAAGTTCAACGGGTAGTCAGAAACATGATATTAAGATAGTTAAAAACAATATTAAGTTCAACAGATAGTTAAAACATAATATTAACTTCAACAGGTAGTTAAAACATAATATTAAGGTAGTTAAAACATAATATTAACTTCAACAGGTAGTTAAAACATAATATTAGGGTAATTAAAAACATAATATTAAGTTCAACAGGTAGTTAAAACATAATTTTAGGGTAATTAAAAACGTTAAGTTCAACAGGTAGTTAAAAACATAATATTAAGGTAATTAAAAACAATATTAAGTTCAACAAGATAGCTAAAACATTAACTTCAACAGGTAGTTAAAACATAATATCAAGGTAGTTAAAACATAATATTAAGTTCAACAGGTAGTTAAAACAATATTAGGGTAATTAAAAACATAATATTAAGTTCAACAGGTAGTTAAAACATAATATTAAGGTAGTTAAAACATAAGTTCAACAGATAGTTGAAATATAATATTAACTTCAACAGGTAGTTAAAAACAATAATAAGGTAGTTAAAACAATCTTAACTTCAACAGATAGTTAAAACATAATATTAACTTCAACAGGTAGTTAAAAACATGATATTAGGGTAGTTAAAAACATAATATTAAGTTCAACAGATAGTTAAAACATAATATTAAGGCAGTTAAAACATAAGTTCAACAGGTAGTTAAAAACACAATATTAAGGTAGTTAAAAACATAATATTAAGTTCAACAGGTAGTTAAAACATAATATTAAGATAGTTAAAACATAAGTTCAACAGATAGTTAAAATATAATATTGAACAGGTAGTTAAAAACATAATATTAAGGTAGTTAAAAATGTGTAGTTAAAACAATATTAAGGTAGTTAAAACATAATATTAAGTTCAACAGGTAGTTAAAACATACTATTAAGTTAGTTAAAACATAATAAGTTCAACAGGTAGTTAAAACACAATATTAAGGTAGTTAAAAACAATATTAAGTTCAACAGGTAGTTAAAACACGATATTAGGGTAGTTAAAAACATAATATTAAGGTAGGTAAAACAATATTAATTTCAACAGGTAGTTAAAACAATATTAGGGTAGTTAAAAACATGTTAAGTTCAACAGGTAGTTAAAACATAATATGAAATTCAACAGGTAGTTAAAAACAATATTAAGTTTAGGATGTTTGAATAAAATGTCTACTGTGTGCTGTAGTAGTGCTGAAAAGGCATAGTGCTACTGCTGCAACTGGGAAAGGGTGCAGTTTGAACATCACTTTAGAGTAATAGTGACTTTTTCTGACCTTGGTTGACATGCAGGAGCACACATGTCACTTGAAATACAATCTGCAGATTTGCAAATGCAGATTAATACAAAGTACCAGAAAGATAAATGCTGAAATCAATTCAAAAGATGGGCCATTTCATATTCCCATTTTGGGGGGTTTGGCGTCCTAATATTTTCACTAGATCTTTTCTCGAGCAAAAAAATCTGACTTCATTTAATTTTGTCTGTTAATGAAAAGTTATCCTTAACAGATTATCATTAGCCTACAACTCCTATGACACCATGCTCGTCTTTAGTTCTGTATCATACAATTTTCTGACTATATATACAGAGTCAAACCGGAGTAAACCGGAGTCAAATTCCATGTAGTGCAAACCTATATGGCCAATAAACATGATTCTGATCATCATCATTGGCGGTCAGTCAGGCTTGAGTATGACCGTCCTCCCTCTGGGTCCCTCTGGGTCCTCAGGTGGGTGTAGAGACCAATCCTCGAGCCACAAAATGGGAGGATGCCTGTGCATGACAGCTTTTTACGTGGAGAAGCTGATGGGCCTGCAGCCACCACATGGTCCTTGGCAGGGGGTGGCCAGAGTCCAATGCTATGGAGGATCAAGATGATTTGGGACCATCGTCTGTTGCAGCCTTCATCCACCTTCACTGCCCTTGTGACCTGGAGACATCTTCGGCCAGTTCTGCTGTTGAGGTCCTTGTTGGATTGCAGTTCACCTGGAACCTCCCCCTTGACCTATCTGCCTTGGGTGACCCTACCAGGAGCCAAGCTCCGGACGGCATAGCTCGTGGGATCATCGGTACACGCAAGCTTCTCCACCACAGCAAGGTGGTGATCCAGGAGAAAGAGGGTCCGCCAAGGAGGCCGCACATCCACAGACTGACTTATTAGGTAGATTTTTTAGCTTGAGTGCTGCATATTACCCCCCCCCCCATATTTCCTGTTCGGTCAGCTTGGGCACTGCGCGAAAGTCTTACAATGCCAGGAAAAGCACCGGTTGTCTGTGTGTGTATCTGTCTGCTGCAGATCTCTCATGCTACTACTGGGCCTGTCAGCCTAATGACTTTTGTACACAGTTATGGTTGTGTGATAAAGGACGTCTCGTGGTTGCGGTGATTCAGAATCTTTGACACACCTGTTTTATATTGCAACTGAGTGCTATATCCTCGGCTGGTTTGTCTCCCAAGTCGTAGAAGAGGAGCTACGCCTGGCGATCTGCACTCTACCGAGTGCACTCTTCTAGTTTCATTTTGAGAAGCTTGGCACCGAGTCAGTGGGAGGGGGAAGAGCAAATCGGAGAGGGAGGGAGGTACAACGTGCCCTGGAGTACAACCAGTGTGACAGCGAGTACAACCACTTTGCAAGCACTTTAGTTTCAGTTTGACTTTAAAAGGTAGCACAAGTTTCGGTGAAAATCTGTTAACAGGGGAAGTAAACAACTGAGGTAGCACTTGTGCCCAGGTAAGAAACTTGTGAATTCAATATTTTTTATGTATTTATTTATTTATTTATTTTTGGCAGTCTTTCTTTGTGAGCTGTGTGCAAAAGGGGGGTGTGTCGGGAAAAAAACAAGTAGGGAAGTGAGAGCACAGTAATGTTTGACAGGAATTTCTTGCCCATTTCTATTTTGTAGCCTTGTCATTTGTAAAAAAAAGTTTCCAGCACAAAAGCAAAATAATCTCGCTGTGTGCGTATTATACTCGTTATTGTGAACTTGTCATAAAGTTGTATGTTGCAGCATCAAGTGTTTGAGTGGCAAACCCCCTTTGGGCTTAATGCATGCATGAGTAGAGAGCAATATTGTTTTCAATACAGTTGATAAAGTCTAGCCCAGGTTTTTGGTGCAAAATGTCAATATCATGCTGTTGTATGATTAGCACAAGTGACTTGATAATAACATTATTAGAGCCTTAATGATCAGGTCGTCAATATTTTAATAACTTAATCGATGAGCTTGGTTTTTGGACAGTTCAGCCATTCTCCTCGTGTTCGGTCCCGATAGAACACCGGTTAAAGGGCGTTGGATGGCGTTCAGAAATGGTCAACGGATTAAGACTGCCGGATGTGGGCAGGGGCAGAGTTGTGGAATTTAGTTTACCTCTGCCTCCATGTCCTCCCATTTCTCTAATTGGCTACCGGGAATGCCCTGTCAGCTTATCAGCTGACAGGGCATTCCTGGTATGTTAAGGAATGTTAAGTTTTTCTTTCCCGCATTCACTTCATTTTTCACAAGGTCAGGTGTTCTAGGCTCGTGTGGCAGCTGTCGCCCTCTTGCAGCGTCTGCCTGTTGCACGTACACACATGAAGCATGCTTGTAGTGACTTGACTTGATGCATGGAGAACACTTGTTTCACCTAGGTGGTCAGGCCAGACCTGTGCCTCTTTGTGGCATGGGAATTCACCCCACTCTCTTCTTAGAACTGCTGGACTGGAAGTCGAGTCAAAAGCATTTCTCAATGCTAGTGTGATTGATGAAATGCCAAATGCCACACATACTACATTTGAGCTCAAAGCTCTTGGAGCGCATTCTTATCTTGCACAATAATGACGCCATTTTACAATGCTCTTTTGCACGTTTTTTTTTTCACCCATCATTTTCCTTCTGCCTGTCGTATGCGGTTTCGGAATCTAGAATCTGTGCTTTATGTTTTCAGGAGCTGTCGCTGACACAGCGGAGCCAAGTAGACGGGAGGAGAGTGGGATCTGGAGTCAAAAGCCCAGATTGCCTGTCTGCAGCACTGACTGACAGCATGGTGAGTAAACCAGACTTAACGGTGACAGGGCTGAATGTGTTTCTAGGCCTGACTGGGTTTCCTGATATGTTTATTTATCTATTATTCGGCCAGTTGCTCAACTCGTACAGAGTAGTGCTAAAAGTTTGAGATCACTTCCCCTTTTACAGTGTGCCGCATGCACAAAACTTCACTGTCGGCACTATATGTACCTCCCAACATACTAATTTAACACTTAGCAGTGAATCATGTTGCTGCAACTCAACAAATAAAACATACAGACATAGTCAGTACGTGTGGTCTGACTTGGACCGTTGAATGACTGCTGGTACCAGACATGTTGGTTCCAGCATCTCCGATAAGGCTGACCCCCCTGGAATTTACACGCGCTATAGCCTCTAGAGTTTAATCAGTTCATATGGACACAAGGTTTAGTGCGAGAAACGCTTCATCACTCATCTAAGTGACTTCGTTATTCTCAGCTGACCGCAGGTATCCCCCCACCCTTATGAACAATACAGTTGCATAATGACCAAAACTTGCAATCTAGCACAGGTTTCATATGCAAATTGCCATGACCATTAATTTGAGTTACAATGGCCATGTATACTATTCACAGAGGATTGGGGAATAGCTGCAATCACAGCATTGTGAGATGGTGACAGGTGTACTCTTAGCCCCCCCCCGGTTCAGGGATGGTCATTCCCTCTTCATGTAGATGGCCTCTTTGACTCCCCGTTCAAACCAGCGTTCCTCCCTATCAAGGATGTGCGCATCCTCATCCCTGAAAGAGTGGCCACTGGCCTGTAGATGGGTGTAGACTGCGGAGTCCTGGCGTGTTATGCCATCTGCTTCGCCAGTTTGTTGAAACATTTCTCCCACTAAACCTTGTGTCCACTTGAATTGATTCCACTTTTCTGGTATTTCACACCTAGATTATTGAGCGTGCATCAAAACATTTCTAGAAAATGCAAAAAATGGTGTGAAAAAAAAATCCATTGAGCCATGGCTCTGTGTATGAAAACACGTTATTAACGAAAGAGGTCAAAGGAGAATGGCCAGACTCATTCAAGCTGACAGGAAGGCCACAAATAGTTACATAACCGCTCTATAAAACAGTGGTGTGCAGAAGGGCACACACAACACGTGTGTCAAACCTTGAAGCATATGGCTGGCTTTCTCCCCTGTGAGGAACAGGAAGCTGATGTTCCAGTTGACAAGGAGCCGCCAAAACTGGACGATTGAGGACCGGAAAAGTGTCCCCTAGTCTGAAGTAATCTCAATATCTGCTGCAATTGTAGGTGATGGGGTCAGAATTTGGCAGAAACGGCATGAATCCATAAATCTATCCTACCTTTAGTCAGCAGTACAGGCTGGTTGTGATGGTGTTGGGACTATTTTCTTGGTATACTTTCAGCCCCTTTATACCAATTTAGCATCATTTGAATGCCACACCATACCAGAGCATCATGGCTGAATGTGCATCCCCTCATGGCCACAGTTTACCAATTTTCCAATGGCTCTGACCAGCAGGATAATGCACCATGTCACAAAGTACACATCATCAGATGGTTCCACCAACATGACAGTGACTTCATTGTACTCCAGTGAACTACACACTCCCCAGACCTCAATCCAATAGACCGCATTTGGGTTGAGGTGGAACAGGAGGTTCGCAGCATGAATGTGAGGCCAACAAATCAGCAGGCACTACGTAATGCTACTGAGTTAGCATGGACTAAAACCCCTCAGGAATGTTTCCAGCATCTTGTTGAATCCATGCCATGAAGAATTCAGGCTGTTCTGGAGGCAAACGGGGCTCTTGCCCTATACTAGATAGGTTTACCTAATAAAAGTGGCCAGTGAGTGCATGTGGATCAGCGCAGCCCAGATATCTGTGTATAATGCCACATTGTGAGTCAAATTTCCATGATTAAAAATCCCAGAATATTATCGTATTGATGCTTCGAATGCTCCCTTACATTCATTTCACTTAACAATTAAAGTATGGTCAAACAATCAGCCCATTTAAAGTGAAGGCATATTCTGCCTGAAGATAACATTCTTCCTTTAGGTCGAGGTTTTATTGTCCTGTTTGTTTCATTCAGTAATGCGTTACTGCACCAGTGAGCATGCTGCAGGGCAGGTAACAGATGTTCTAGGTCTTAGATGTAGTCATTAGGTTCCTCCCTTCCACATGTCTCCTGTACAATTCTCATAGAGGCCTGTTTCTTCGGACACATCCAAACCCAGCACAGATGCTTAATTGTCTGCTCCCATTCACAGTTAGAAGATCCTGGTAGTTTTTAGTACTTCAGTGTGGCTAGGACACCGCTGTTGAAATGGATGCCTCGTAGTACAGCCTTGCATCATTGTGGCTAGAGAGACCATCTTGTGACTGGGAAGTCACAGATACGATTCTCGTGTGTGTGTGTGTGTGTGTGTGTGTGTGTGTGTGTGTGTGTATGTGTTCATTTTAAGTCGCTCTTGATGAGAACATCAGCTACTTCACGTAAAATACAAAATGAAATACGTTGAAGTTATGTGTCGACACCCTGCCACAATGATCACATAAGTACAAATCCAAAGCATGGATGGTTGAATTTCATTAGCACATATATCTGTATCAATGTCATCAAGACCACAAAGTATATCAAGATGAAGACCTCTACTAATATTGACTACTCTCGATCCCCACTTGTTTTACATTTTTAGATAGATCGCCCTCTAGTGGACTTCAGTGGCTCTTCAGGTCTGAGCTGCAGCTGAATTTCTACGGGAATGATTGAGCGGACCGGGGATTTTATTTTAACGATCTAAGTGCACGGTCTAAAGTGCGCAAGTCATGTAGTGCTTGTCCAAATCCACTGTTGCTAATTTAACAGCGGATAATCCGAGTGCAAAGTACGGCGCATGGTTCAGAGGGGTTGTACTTAGTCTCTTAATTAATCATAGTTGTGTTTTGGATGTAACATGAGATAAACCGGTCAGAGTGTCCTCTCTCGTTCCCTTTAAAAAACAGGTGCACTTGCACCTTGACATATCGCTATTATAGTGGCGGATCGCATGTTGTGCACCCGCCTATGTAGGCGCATAGCAGCATCACTATTAATCGTCCAGCATGGTCCTCGAAAATCTCTCGGAGCCATTCGCTAAAGCCTTGATTAAAGTGGTGATCAGGTCGCGACGCTGGTCCACACTGCTTGGCCCGGGAGGATCTAGTTCCATGGTAACACAAGAGTGAAGATGATGGGATCCGCTACAGGTTGTACCCAAGTGATGGTCGGATTGGGAGTCCGGACTGCCCACTTGTTAGGCACTTACGAGCCAATCCACGGTCCCGTTAAGCTTTAGCCAGCTGAGTGCTGCCCAGGTTGTGCCAACTCCACAAGTGAAGTCCGGTCAATACTGCAAGGAGGGGCCTATCTGGGGTTTGTCATGCATGCAGGAATCGGTAGCCTGTACCTTTCACAGGACGCTTCAGCAACCTAATCTATTAATAATGGGCCCTAAAATAACAGTAAAATATGTGCCATTGACTTTAGACCAGGTATTTGTTGGTCAATCGCACAAATTGCTTTCTGCTGCCTCAAGATGGCAGTGCGCCAACAATGCGCCGGACCACACCTCATTTTAAGACCAACACACCCATGGGCGCTCAGATGGGTGCAAGTACATTTGCTATTTAAACAACATGGGCGCTGCTGGGTAGGACTACCTGTTAGTCTGAAACGAACAAAGGCACTTGCATTGCACTTGGTGCCGCTTTGCGCCCGCCAAGTTACACCCGGCTAGATAGAGTCCCAGGTCTTCATTCTGGAAGATACTTCATCATCCATGATGCTGTAATAAAAGGAAGCACACGCAATGCTCAGTGCCAGTTTTCCCTGCTCCGGATGAAATATATTTGTTCTAATGATGTGATAATTTGCCTGAGAAAGGTGAATGCTGGCAACCCAATATAACTTGATAGAGTTTGTGCTGGATTCCAAGTCTCACACTCTGCAGGGACCTATCACGTTTGTTTCAGTTTGATCATCGTGCAAGCATACATATTATGATCTGAGCAGTTACTATTTATATAAAGTTTTCGTATGGGGTTTTCCATAGCCCTTTGCTTAAATGCCAGAGTTCAGATCGGTGTCACTGGCCAATGAGTGTGGCACCAGGATCTACTGTCTTGTGTTACCAATGCTTAAATGCTTAATGCCAAACAGAGCTGTTATCCCACTGTGTGTACACCAAATGTAGAATCTTTGGTTTTGATGAATAGTGTTTAATCTCGTCATAATGGCGTTCTCAGGACTTTGACAGTGGGCATAGGTCCCCCACAAGTCCCCATTGCTGCTCTTTTGTTGGATGAATTGTAAATGTGCGTCAGCCCAAGACTGATTGTGTATCAACAGTTGTGTTGCAATTTGCATACATGGAAAAATGCTCTTCAAGGCCTATCAACACAGCATTTATAGGACAGAAATGGCAAGTATAGCAGGAGGTTTGAGTCCACAAGCTCTGGTCAGCTCCACAGAAACTCACTGTAGTCCTGTGCCCAGGCCTGAGCCTTTTGTGTGGCAGGCGGGGAAACTCTCCACCTAATTGGTGGCGGGGCTGATGAACAAACAATGTGTTCAGTGAGGCGCTCTGAACAAGCGTGTAAACCTAACCTACTCCCATCCCAGCTCCAGTCTGTGAAGTTTCTAGATGATTCTGTTTGACAAGTGCACCGAACTTGACAATATATTCACGACTTTCATTTGAAATGTATATTTATTTTTAATTTCTTGCCCCTATATAGTCCAACAGCAATGATTACAGTTACTACATGGCTACAGGTAATGTTTTGTCTATCCATGCTCTGTTGCTTGCTTGCTGGTAGTCCACCGAGTCCGATGATGACGTCCCTCCTCATTAACGGTGTGCCCTTTGATGACTGTAGAGTCCAATTCTTCATCCACAAGTTTTATTGCACGTTGGGCATATGAAGTCTGAGTTAGTGGGGGCAGGCATGCTCTATACACTGCTACCGAAAGGCCTATTTTCTTAGGACTGTTTCTGCAGTCTTTTCCATCAGCAATATGACACCCTTAATCCTGTGTTGTGAAGCAGCATTTAATTTCTTCTCAGTCTCCAAGTGCCACATTTGATTTTTGGCTCAAACAAAATGGGAAATATTGGGGTCAAGCTGGTCACTTAAACTGCTGTGTTGTTAACAGGTTGATAAAAGCATGAAAAGGAAGGCCGCCCGGGTGGCGTGGCGTTCTATTCCGTTGCCTACCAACATGGGGATCTCCGGTTCGAAGCCCCTTGTTACCTCCGGCTTGGTCGGGCGTCCCTACAGACACAATTGGCTGTATCTGCGGGTGGGTGCCTTGCCTTACCTTGGCTACGCGCAATGCCGTGTTATCTTTGCAGGGGCTGTGAGCCATGTGCAAGACAAGGAAGTATGCTGGTACGGCGTAAAAACCCGAGCTTCATTATTCCACAAAGTCACCTAGTTACGTAAGCATGAGGTCACCTCTTTGTGCATGTTTGCTTGTGCGGCTTTACTGATTAGACACCAGACACTCTGGGTATAGGCTTCTGCTACACGTGGGTTCGTTCCAGGTTGCGGTTAATAATTTGACTTCATCTCTTCATGACAGCGTGTTTGCTTTAGCGTTGTCTGACCTTGCTCTGATTTGCTAAACAACCCAGTAGTTTCAATATTCAGCTTTTTTTTTTTTCCACCTGATTTATAGACCAGGGAAAAGTCCAAAAGGTGACAGAAGTTAGTTTGCTTGCAGACATTTGCTAGAGTTGAGGCTTTGTTTAAACCCACCAAGCAAAACCAGCACACAACATACACTTGACTTTACCTGCTTACTATGTAAAGGGGTGGTTCAGTTTCTGGGTTATTTTACATCGAGTCAGAAAAACGCGTGGATACCTTTTATATATATATATATATAAATATATTTTTCAAAATACTGTTTCCAAAAATACTATTTGAAATACTATTTCGATACCATTTTGCGAGAATCCACATATCTGTCTTCCGCCACAGAACAAGATGGATATCCATATTACAGAAAAAATAGTCAAGCTATAATCTAACATTTATGATTTTGTGTGTTCTTGTGTTTTTAACACTAGGCTATCGAGTAAAAAAGTATTAACAGGTGTATTTCCCCTCTTTTGAGAGGATACAGGGTGGCACAGTGGTTAGCGCGGTCGCCTCACGGCAAGAAGGTCCTGGGCTCGAACCCCGGGGTAGTCCAACCTTGGGGGTCGTCCCGGGTCGTCCTCTGTGTGGAGTTTGCATGTTCTCCCCGTGTCTGCGTGGGTTTCCTCCGGGTGCTGCGGTTTCCTCCCACAGTCCAAAGACATGTAGGTCAGGTGAATCGGCCGCACTAAATTGTCCCTAGGTGTGAATGTGTTGGTCCTGTGATGCCCTGGCGGCCTGTCCAGGGTGTCTCCCCGCCTGCTGCCCAGTGACTGCTGGGATAGGCTCCAGCATCCCGTGACCCTGAGAGCAGGGTAATGGATGGATGGATGGATGGATGAGAGGATATACACTACATGAGAGAAACACACTACGTGCCACAGACAATGCACTGGGACAGTACTTCTCTGTCACCTAATTGCGTAGTATTGAGTTTTTACATCTTTCAGTCCGTAATCCAAACTTCAGTGCCTGAGTGACACAGCGATGCCATCTGAGTTGGTGAGTGATGGTCACCAAGAGGTTTCTGCATGCAGAAACCTCTTTCAGGATGTACCAGTGATCTGCTCACTTATGCTAACTGACCTTAACTGTAAAGGTGCGGGTCACTGTTCAACACGTGATACCTGTGACATTTTAAAAAGGTAGAAAGCCCGTAATTCCATTTTTATTTTATTTATTTTTTTAGCTGAAAACATGTTAGCTATTTCGTTGGATGGTAAAACTGATTGCCCATGACAAAAATGAGACCGCATCACACGGCCCCTTTGAGGGAGGAAATCAATGCTTTTTCTTTCTTCTGGGGAAAATACATATTATCATCGATCCCCCTCATTTGCCTGTGTAATATGAGGGCATCAGCGATCAGTACTACATGTTGTGTAGCTGACTCCTCTGGGCTCTATCTAGCGCGTTAGACGAGTGAGAGTATGAAGCCAAGTCGTAAGGCGACACGCCAGCGTTGGCCAACTGAACTCTCTGGGTAGACTTGTGAGAAGCTGGAGCGAGATGTTCTACTACAACACTGCCATCTTCATCCCCCCACGTCACCATTACTATCCTCTGAATTCTACCCCTTTTTCCCCCCTCCCATTTCAAAATGTAGGTGGTGATGGGCTAAAAAAGTGTTTTCTTAAGAAGTATGCTTTAAAGAGAGTGGGATATACGAAACCTGATTTAGGATGTCCTGATCAGTCTTGCAACCTCCTGAAATATCACTCCATCCCATTGTACTGTGACAAGTGGTCAGTCTTAGATGGGGGAAGTGAGGCATGTTAGCAAACAACTAAATGACAGCTGTTTAAGGAACACATACAGCCATGTTCTGCTTTACAGTATGTGCCTTAAACTGCTGGAAATTTGAATTATGGAGCTGACTGAGTCTTTGCTAAAAGGTTGCTATCATCAGCAAAACACAGTGTGATTTATGTATTCCGAACTCAGCTTTCTGGTAGCTCAGACCTTTCTGATGTCAAAGTCTTTCCTGTAAGGGCTCACAATTTCCAACCTCCTGATCTCAGCAATGAACATATGCGCTGCTCAAGTACAGATGTAGACTTCTTCCAAGATTTTGGGAGTGATAGTCACAGCTTGGACTTTAGGTGTTCTCCGTGAACTCAGTGGTCTATCAAAGGACACTGAAGCATGAAAAACCGGCTGCTATACAGAGAAGGGGTGCCATTGAGGACTGAAATATCCTCCGACTTGAATCTGATTCAGGAGGGTTTCGACTGACCCAATTCTCCCGCTGAGAGGAAATGTCAAGATCCACGTGACGTTTGGACCGACAGTGCAATTTCTGAATGAAATATGCCATCACCATGACTGTAATAAGCTTCAAATGGGTGGCTGCAGCTTAGCACAACGGTATACTTGCAGCCAGGTTTTCTGTATGTGCTGAAATTGTTTTACCTCTAAAATAATGAAATTTGTCGGGATTTTATTTTATTTTTTATTTTTGTGTTTTGTTTTTTTTATTTGCATGCTTTGAAAATTAATGTTTTTGTTACTCGAACCCTGAATTAGTAGGTTACAACTTACATTGAAATTGTAATGTAAATGCAATGCAATAATGTGCATTTGTGCATCGTGGTGAACATATGCAACTTGTGACAAAATTGCACAACCTTTGAAAAAAAAAGTTCTCAGTGTTCCAGATGGACGTTGGCTCCATGTGGACATGCCTCCCTGAAGTCTCATGCCTTAATAGTACCCTACTGCTGTGGCTGTGTGTCAACATGCTTTCGTGCTCGGCTTGGGTGAGCTGTAGGCCCTCTTTCCTAAAATAAAAGAAGAGAAACGCAAGACCATATCTGGAACCGACTGGCTTTTGTAGTTGGGCTGTGCTGGAAGAGCGAGAAAAAATTGAATCCCATTGTTTGAACAAGACCTTATTTGTTTGGTGTATGGCCAGGTTTTTTTTTTTAAGTCTGCCCTCTGCAAGACATTTTTTTTATGTTTTGAGTAAACTTGGGTCAGCCCGTTGATATTGACCTATTTATTCATCCTGTGGTCTGGGTTAGAAATATGGATAAATGTATGATTTGATAGCATTAGCATGAGGATAGAATGCCAGGAACTCTTGGCAGTTTAAACATTTTATCAATTTATTATGATTATTTGAAAAACTTATAAAATATATTATCAACCAATATTAATAGTTGTTAGTTTAGAGGGCCCTGTGATGGCCTGGTGGCCTGTCTGGGGTGTCTCCCTGCCTGCCACCCAGTGGCTGCTGGGATGGGCTCCAGCATCCCGCGACCCCAATTGGGATAAGCGGCTTGGATAACGGATGGGTAATTTAGAGTTGAGCCATGCGTATATAACTTAGCTTTGTAAGAAACATATTAGGTTATTTTTCAACTGTTATGGTCCATTTGAACACAACACCTCAATTAAATGGTTTGTTGGCTCTCCCCGGCTGAAAATGTTGTGCTGAAGGTGTCGAAGGTTGACAAATTATATGATCCCTCGTACACCGATGTGGCAAAACATTATGACCACTCACAAGTGACCCAAATAACATTGATCATTTCCAAGTAAGGGCACGTGTCAAGGTCTTAAGTAGATTAGATGGTAAGCGAACAATAATTTCTCATAGTCCACGTGCTGGATGCAGGAGAAATGGGCAGTAGTAAAGACCTGAGCAACTTTGACAAGGGCCAAGTTCCACTTCCTGACCACTCCGATCCTCAACCTCGGTCTTTTATCCATCCCCCATTCCAACTGCAAAACAAAAGGTGACACCACACCTTTGCAATTTTAGCCCCAAACCCCGGGAATAATATTCCCCGATCCATTAGGTTTGCTGAATCTTTGGACTGTTTAAGCGGCTTCTAAAAACCCATCTTTTCAGACAAGCCTTTTATAGAGCCCCACCCCTGCCTTCTGTTGTGGTTCGTTTTTATCTTGGTCTGTTACTCCCTATGCCATATTCATTCAATTTATTTTCTGTATTTATTCAGATTTTGTGTAAAGCACTTGGTAACTGCGTGTTTTGAAAAGTGCTATATAAATAAAATTTGGCTTGCTTGCTTATGGCCAGACGACTGGGTCAGAGCATCTCTGAAACAGCTTGTGGGGTGCTCCTGGTCAGCAGTGGTGAGTACCTATCTACAGTGGTCCGAGGAGGGACAAAGCAGTAACGGGGTGTTGGACGCCTGAGGCTCATCGATGCGTGAGGGCAACGAAGGCTACCCTGTCTGGTTCGAACCAAACGAAGGGCTACTGTGGCACAAACAATAAGTCACAGAAAATGTTATTGATGGTTACGGGAGGAATGCATCATAACACACAGTGCATCACACCCTGCTGTGTATGGGGCTGCGTAGCCGCAGACTGGTCAGAGTGTCCATAATGATGGCTGTCCACCATCCAAAATGCCTACAATGGGCACGCGAGCATCAGAACTGGACCTTGGAGCATTGGAAGAAGGCTGCCGGGTCTGATGAGTACCATTTTCTTTCAGATTATGTGGATGGCTGTGTACGTGTGCGCCATTTACCTGGAGAAGTGATGGCACCAGGCTGCACTGTGGGAAGACCATAAGCCAGTGGGGGGAGTGTGATTCTCTGGGCAATGTTCTGCTGGGAAACCCTGAGTCCAGCCATTCATGTGGACATCAATTTGACACGCACCACCTACCTAAACATCGTTGCAGACCAGATACAGCCCTTCGTCGGAATGGGATTCCCGGATGGCAGTAGCCTCTTTCTGCAGGATAATCCGCCCCTGTCATACTGCACAAATTGGTCGGGAATGGTTTGAGGAACATGATCAAGTGTTCAAGGTGTGCCTCTAGATCTCAATCCAATTGAGCATTTGTGGGATGTGCTTACGATCAAGTGTTCAAGGTGTGCCTCCAGATCTAAATCTGATTGAGCATTTGTGGGATGTGCTGGGATGTGCTCTCGATCAAGTGTTCAAAGTGTGCCTCCAGATGTCAATCCGATTGAGCATTTGTGGGATGTGCTGGACTGAGAAGTCTGATCCACGGCGGCTTCACCTCGCAACTTTCTGGACTTGAAGGATCTGCTGCTAATGTTATGGTACCAGATACCATGGGACACCTCCAGGGGTCTTGCAGAGGCCATGAGCTGGTGGGCCGGTGCTGTTTTGCTGACACACGGAGAACCAACAACATATTAAGCATGTGGTCATAATGTTTTGGCTCATTAGTATAGATGTGCTCATTTCAAGGGCTCGCCCTCAGTCATCCGAGACTTGCTGACTTGTCCAGGAAGTCCAGTCGTTTGGAAAACACCCTTAAAAAACCCCACTAAAGACTAAGTAGTACAACACGGGAGTTGAACGTGTTAGGGGCGCCCCGGTGGCTCACCTGGTAAAGCGTGTACCACATAAGGCTGAGTCCTTACCGCAGTGGCCTGGGTTCGAATCTGGCCCGGGCCCTTTGCTGGATGTCATCCTCTCTCTCTCTCCTGCCTTTCCTGTCTCTCTCTACTGTCACTGTTAAAATATAAGCACAACATGCCGAAAAAAAAGTTGAAAGTGCTTCCTTGTTTTCACCAGAGATGCACTGATATCTTTTCACTATCAGTACCAATTCCAAGTGGACATTTTTAAGTATCAGCCAGTACCAAGTACTGATCTGGTGTATTACTTTAGCTGAACAGTACAGACTCAGACCATTATTTTGGGGTCAATGGACTAAATAATTGAGATAGCACCGTTTTTTTCCCCACTATTAAAATGCTACATCTTCCATGTGCCAGTAAATCAAATCCCTTTGCTTTTATGTGACCTTTTGTGTTAGATTTCAGTCTTGGATGACATCTCTGATACCAATACTCCATCTTAGCATGGTTTCAGCCCGATATCTGATACCAATATCTGTATCGGTGCATCCTTAGCTTTCACCTACTCGAACAACATTTTGTCAACAACCAAGTGCAAATATACGGGCGAGGATGTTTGTGGAGGCCAGGGCGCATCATGTTTCACCTCACACCAACGTATACCTTCAGGAAATCAGACTAAGTACATCAGAGGCTTACCCAGGTGACGTGGAAGAGAATCTCCGTAATGTAATTCTGATGTTGTGTGAGTGCATGTTGTGGCAGTGGACTCCCCGGTCCATTTACGTGATGGGATGGAAAGCCTGCTGCATGTTGGTTCCATACTATTATTAGGTTCTCGCAGCAACATGAATATAGGACTCAAAACAATACTTGGAAAACATAAGTAAAAAGAAAATAAGGCGGTGAACCTGCCACGGCAGCGATGCTGTTTTGGTTTAGTTTCCGTGGTCTCAGTTTGATTTTTCTCTTTAAAAGCCAAGGTGATATTGGCTTATTGGAGAACGGTCGAGTAACGAGTAATTTATCTTTATAATTATCCACCTCTTAACACATTTATGTAAACTATGAACATCCTAAGGCAGTCTTTCAATGGGGTCACCATTTTTAGTGCGGAACACAAAGTAGTGACCGTTGGCTCTTTTTGTTCGGCGCTGTCTGCTCAATGTTTAAACTGAAACTAAAAGATGAGGTTTAGGTCATTTTACATTTTCATCTCAGAAGTAAGCTAGAATTATTCCATTATCCAAGCCACTTATCCCGATTGGGGTCACGGGATGCTGGAGCCTATCCCAGCAGTCATTGGGGGCGGAGGCGGTTCTCCTCCCGGATCTCCGTGGTGATGGTGGCCGCCATTTGGATGCTGCCTTGCCCTTCCACTCCTCACCTAAGTTTTTCTTATTACATGATGATGCTGGTCGCGTGGCTCGGGTCCTGGACTGCTCCGTTGGCACGTGGACACTGCTTGGCATCCTGTGCATCATGTTCTTCATAAATTTTATGTCCGTTATAATTCTGTTATCCTCTTTCAGTGTTGTATTATGTAAATTGCGTGAACACAACATCCATTGCGCGCTGTCTGTCTTGGGCCACACACACACACATAGGGACAATTTAGTACGGCCGATCCACCTGACCCACAGGTCTTTGGACTGTGGGAGGAAACCGGAGCACCCAGAGGAAACTCACACAGACACGGGGAGAACATGCAAACTCCACACAAAGGACGACCCGGGACGACCCCCAAGGTTGGACCACCCCGGGGTTCGAGCCCAGGACCTTCTTGCTGTGAGGCGACAGTGCTAACCACTGCGCCAACGTGCTGTCCCTAAAGGTCCCGAGCCGGATTCGAACCCCAGGCCGCTGCGGTAAGGACTCAGCCTTATGTGGTACGCGCTCTACCAGGTGAGCCACCGGGGGCGCCGGTATGGATCCGGACAGCCAAATTTCCACGAAGCACAAAACCCAAGATGAAGAAAAGTCCCTATCCTTCCCCACCAGTGGATGACGTTTGTCTAGTTTGTTGCACAGTGACCACACGTTGGAGAGAAATATTCCCAGTCGGCCCGCCAATGCACCATGAGTTGCTCATAAAAAAAGCGTGTACCACCTCCCTTTACCTTGCCAGTATTCATCGTGGACTGGTCCATGCAGTGCACAGACAAACCCTCCGGTTGGATAGCCCTATGGGGTGTGTTGGGGTGCAGCCAAGTGTGCGGAAATGGAAATCATAGAAATGAAAGACAAACACTAACGCAGTTCATATAACTAGCTTAGAGGGCGATGCCGTGTTCAGCCAGGATCCCCCGCTGATGCTCGCTATGTTAGCACGGAAAGGCGCGTTCGAGCCACACCGACTGGAATCACGTTCCGGTTCATTTCCCAACAGCCCAGCGAAGCTGCAGAAATATTTGTTAATAGAAAACCCGCCCTGTTAGCTGAGAGATAGCGGAGCGGTTATCCATAAACACGGGTGGCACTTCGACTGGTCTAGGGTTGAATATTATAACCGGTGGTTTCTCTCCTGTTGCACCTCCATGTGCATGTGGCGAGTGGACAGGTTGTGTTGCTTTTGAGAAGACGGCTGCACTGCTGTATTGCTGCACTGTTGTGACGGGCGAGCGTGCAGCTTATGCAGTTTGCATTATGCGGGGTTTCCATACGGAGGCGGAAATAAAAAGGTGGATGCGAGTCACTTCTACCATCGCAACTCTTCTGCAGACGAGACGGGCCTAAAATGGAGATGGGGTTTTGTTCCCGCCTTTTAACAAAAGACACCCCCCCCACCCCCACCCCCACCCCACCCCACACACACACAGCCTTGCTTTGTCATCTCTTATGGAGAGCGAGACGGGGCTTTAAGCCATGCCTTGTGCCGTAATGTGCTGCAGCCGTCCGTTGCCAAGGAGGTGCTCGGCGAAAGGAGAGGGGGGAGAGGAGAAAGAATCCGCTGTAGAATGCTGTGTCACTAGAGCTCTCTGCATAGACTCCCCCGGCCCCCGGCCCCCGGCACACCCTCCCCCACCCCCCCCCCCTCTCCTTCCTCCCCAAACCGCTTTGCGTACCGCACCAGATCAACCCCCTTCGAGGTAATGGCTTTGTGGTGCGGCTCGGACTAATTGCTGTGCTCCGGTAAACGTGTCGCTGGACGGAGAGCAGCGTGGCGTGATAAAGATAGCTGGGCGATGGCGTGTGCCGACTGCTGCCGTGTGTTTGAAAGCGAGACCTTCCCATACTAATGTTGTTGCTGTAGGAGGAGGCAGCTCCCCGGCAGTTAGAGACATCCTCTGGTTGCCGATGGTACATTGTGTGCTGAACCACCTGGTTGCTTAGGGAGTTGCATGAGAGAGAGAGAGAGAGAGAGAGAGAGTGAGAGAGAGAGAGAGAGAGAGAGAGAGAGAGATGAGAGAGAGAGAGAGAGAGAGAGAGAGAGAGAGAGAGAGAGAGAGAGAGAGAGAGAGAGAGAGAGAGAGAGAGAGAGAGAGAGAGAGAGAGAGAGAGAGAGAGAGAGAGAGAGAGAGAGAGAGAGAGAGAGAGAGAGAGAGAGAGAGAGAGAGAGAGAGAGAGAGAGAGAGAGAGAGAGAGAGAGACATGTGAATGTGTGAGGGGGGGGGGGATGGGCAGGCAGAGGGGTGGAGCTTAGCGTCAGCCAATTCCCTCTGTCTCCCTGTCTCTTTCTCTGCTCTGCCTCCTTCACTCATGGCTTCCTCATCCATTCTCATGACTTGAGACGACTCGTCTGCACTTGTTTTCCCGACAGGTCCACCACCGCCCCCCCCCTCCCCCTTCAGACTGGGCAGACTGGTGCACTTGCTGTATATTAATGGACTACCTTCTTCAGTAAGACACCAGCACGCTCTCTCTGTTTTTCTTCCCCTCTCGGAGGGTGGTGGAGCTGGGGTGGGGTTGGGGTGGGGTGGGGGAGGGGGTGGGGTTTAGTTGGTGGTTTGGGGGGATCGTGAATGAGAGCCGGGGCTGGCGTGCTTTCCCTGAGCACCTCCTGGGGTGAAGGGTGAAGGCAGCGGAGGCTTTGGCGGCGGTAGTGGTGGTGGTGGTGGTGGGTGGTGTGGGGGCTGTGGTGCAGGGGGGAATCGTTATGCCGGCCCCTCGTGCGCTAGTCGTGCTGCTGCTCCGTAGGCTGGCTGTCTGTCAGACGCAGCCCTGCCTCTCCTCACCATGAGCCTCGCAGGAAGGGTCTCCTGCTCCATGCTCAACTGCTTCGTAAGTCGACCTTTTTATTTCGGGCTTTCTGGTGTGTCTCTCTCGCCTTTCTGTGGCCTTGTGCATCTGTGACGGGTGTGTTTTGAAAGCGCTGCTCTCACCGTCTCCTGCTTGTGTTCTTGCCTGCCAAACCAGTATGGGAATGAGGGAGGGGCTGCCATTTGACACACACGAGCGCTGCCGTTATTAACTAAACGACGTCGACCCCATGTAGCGTAGAAGTAATTGAATTTAGCTAGCTTTTTCCTCTTGCTTGAGACGACGGAAGCTAATTTGTTGCCCCGAGCTGTCATCTCGGCACTCTGTTCTGTCTTGAGCCACGTGAGTGGCCAGGCAGAGAGAAGACATGACGGGTAAGGCGGTGGAACATGTGCGTAGTTGAGAGGGCTCACGCCGTGCCGTCACTGCCGGACCTTCTCATCGATCAATACTGTTTAGTTCAGCAGAGGACCCTGTGTTCAGCAGCCGTGCTCACTTGGTGTAAAGGGGTTCAGTACAGAACAAGTGGCTCATATGCAGTAAGTGGTTGGGCTGCGAGTGTGTTCGGTGTGACAGGATGGTGAAGAGGGCACATGGATAAGGAACGAGAGAGCGTGGTCACAGCCTCAGCGCCACATGCTAACCTCAGACCTCTCACTTATGCCTCCTCATCTGCACCCATACTTACCTTCCAGCGCAAATGAAGCTCGTATTGACGTTGCACGTCAAAGACATCAACCCCATGGAAGATGTCCCGCTGTCCTCACATATCCCACCATCCAGATGTGCAAAAATAACTGTCAAATGTTAAAAGTCAGGCAAGTTAGCCCCTATTATAGTCGGCTACTTCACTCTCTTAAGCAATCCATCACTTGCATTTTAGTTTCTCTTGAGCATTCATTACATAAACTGGATGATGTAAATCATTTGTACATTTTTAATGTGGTATTTGCAAGCAAATTTTGCTTTATTGGGGACGTATTGTCTGAACTTAGCAAAAAAAAAAAACAGCGATATCGACGTACGCATAAGGCTGGACAACAAAACCATGCCACTGGTATACAAAATGCATGCTTTTATTGCATTCAAGAAGTACAGATGAGGTGCTGAAATGTAAGAAATCATCAATAATCAATATCTAAGAATATAATAGTCAATATCTAATTATATAATAATCAATATCTAATAATATACGTAGTGGTCAATATCTAATATTATAATAGTCAATATCTAATAATATAATAATCAATGTCTAATAATAGTCAATATCTGGAGCTGATGCACTCAGGTCAACCTACACGCTTTGAAACAACCGCAATTAATTGACCACGTCAAAATTCAGCATAACATTCCCCTACACATCG
The DNA here is from genome assembly GCF_029633865.1 of Lampris incognitus. NCBI lineage: Eukaryota > Metazoa > Chordata > Actinopteri > Lampriformes > Lampridae > Lampris > Lampris incognitus. Next base: position 49,505,270 of record NC_079218.1, read on the forward strand.
TATTTATTTATTTATGTAGAAAATTATATAGTTCAACACTTTCTGTACCAATATGACTTCTTTGTCTTTTTTTGTGGGCATTTGTTAACACTGTGCTTTTTGCCAGCAGGCAAATAACTTGTCCTCATAGTGGATTTAAAAGTAAATGATGGGCTTGTTGTGTTGAGGGTCTGTTGTTATAACGTTAGCAACGGCAGTGGTCTTTCAGCACGAGAACGACCGGGATTTCACTCCTACCTAAAACGACCATGGGCGGTCAAAATGACCGCCGGTTTTTAAACGCTATATTCTGTCAAGATAAATACCCAATTGAGATATTAACGCGTTACATACGTTAGTGTGTCTGTTAGGAAACTAACTGACACCAAAATTAACATTTTAACAACTATAATACTATGTTTAAGCAATTTAAACTCCAGAGAGACATGGGCGAACGTGCATAGCAAAAGTGAAGGGTGAAAATATTGGAGCAAGTTCGGGAAGCGAACTCGGTGAATGCCGCGGTCGGGACGCGAACCTCTATGAGCCCGCACCGCGGGAGCCGTCGCCGACCGCTCGACTAAAGAAGCTAAGTCATCACGTTGTGTCCACTTATGTATGTACTTTACAATATTAACTTAACCGGAAAACTGCTAATCTAGCAAACATAACAAGGCCTATGAAACGTGAGATGTAAAAAAAGAACTTAAAATAAATATTAAAACAGCCCCAAACAACGAGCGGGACTTAAAAGCTACTTGAACGACCACGGTTTTTAAACTCTATATTCTGCCAAGATAAATACCCAACTGAGATATTAATGCATTCCACATGTTAGTATGTCTGTTAAGAAACTAACTGACACCAAAGTTAACGTTTTAACAGCTTCAGTACTATTTTTCAAAACGATTTAAAATGGCCGCCGGTCTGTTGGACAGCGGCCATTGCGGCGGCTCGGTGGTTGTCATGGTGCGTCTGTAGCCAGACATGTTGGAAATAATCACACGTCAAGTTTAGACCATTTCTCTGTACTGGGGGACGCCAGTGTGTCTCTAGGACGCGTTATAATGGATCCCGCTGCTTTTCTGGGCAAGACAACGGAACTTCGCGAAGGAAATGACGCGATAGACACGCGTCATAAATAGTTACATGACGCGCACTATGACGCGCAAATTACGAGACGGTCATTTTGCCCGCTCGTCGTTGTTTTAGGGCAGTGGTTCTCAACCATTTTGGGGTCCTGGACCCCCTGCGTATTTTTGATCTACCCTGAGGACCCCTCCACCTGATCTTGGGGGAGGGGGGTTGCAATTTGGTAGAAACAGTAGAAACTGCATTTTAAACTGCATTATAACATTTATTCACTCTTTGGGGCAAAAATAAGAGCTTTCAGTTGTAACTTAGATATAGTTAACACAACAGAATTCTTATGCAGTAACTTTCAGATATATGTAACTAAACAGAATATGTATTCAGTAACTTTCAGATATATGTAACTAAACAGAATATGTATTCAGTAACTTTCAGATATATGTAACTAAACAGAATATGTATTCAGTAACTTTCAGATTTGTGTAACAAAACAGAATTTTTATGCAGTAACTTTTAACAATGCAAACGGGAGCGAGATCTCTTATTAAAATACAATAAATTACACTTGTGAAACAGATGTAATTAGAGAAAAAAGTCCTGTTACCCTTTATAGTTTAGGTAGATAAAGGTCTCGGTCACATTTGAGTAAAATAATCCTATTTCTATAAATGTCATAGGATCGTTTTTTTAAAGATATTTTATTTTCACGGACCCCTTGCAATTACACCACGGACCACTAGGGGTCCGCGGACCCCCGGTTGAGAAACCCTGTTTTAGGGAGATCGTATCGTAACTTTTTTTGTGTGCAATTGGTCTAAAACTAATTTTTAATGTAAGTATATACACATTTAGGAGAATTCAAGGAGCGGCAGGTCTGTGTCTTCTTCCACAAAGTTATTAATCTTTGAAAACCCAGAACGGTCATAATGACCGCCTTGGTCGCGGCATCCTGAAAGCTTTCCTCGTCAGAAGCGTTGCAGCTGAGGGAAGGCGCGGTGGGGCAATGCACCTTGACTTGTATAGCACATTTCAGCAACAAGGCAATTCAAAGTGCTTTCCATAACTGGTAAACGGCGTTAAGAAAAGCAACACAGGAAGACATTTAAAAACAGAGTCAAAGTTGCAGTGAGGCGTCAGATGATACATCAAAAGCCTCAAATGTTATTTAATAGGCGGCATACAGGAAAGTCTTGTCTAAAAGCAAAAAACAAAGAAACCAGAAAGAAAATGGTTGGCTACCTTGTGTGTGTGTGAGTGATGTACAGATGTAAGACCAGTTTTTTTGTTTTTGGAACATTGACAATGGAAAAAGCCACAAATGAGCTTTTTATACAGAAGACAACTTTTCACATCATCCAACACATTCAGCCAGCGTTTTGCAAAGGGGCTTCTCGATTCTGAGCATGACGTCTTTGCCATTTCTGTTCACTGTGAAGAATAGATGCTCCCCGTTTTAGTCTTTGTTCAAACGTCTCTTTTTTTTCCTAGTGCCAGCAACAACCGTTAGGAGCTTTCCACAGCTTGTGGTGTGTGGAAGGCTCTTCTGTGCCTGGCCTGTGATGTGACTAGACAGGCCAGGCATGGCACTATGTATGCTCTCACTTGCGTGTGTTTTACTGCCTGTGTTGCAGCTGAGTCGGCGGACCTTCTCCTGCGTCACATCTGTGTCAATTAGTGCCGGTGTCCCCTGGTACCTGGAAAGATCACATCTCCTTCCATCTCCCAGACTAAAAGCGGGTTGTTTCCACCTCTGGTGTGGGAAGATGGCGGGCGCGAGTTCACATTTGCAGCAGCCTCACCCGGTACTGGTGTGGGAGGATGGCGGCGCGAACTTACGTTTGCGCCGGCCTCGCCCAGTACCGTCCACGAGGTGTCTTTGTCCACGTCTGCGTCTAAGTTTGTGTTTTCGTTTGATGGCTGGGAGAGCTCGGGTCTGCTGCGTCCTATGGGCCCAGGGACCACGGCCCTGCCTGGAGCCGTGCCCGAGAAGGTAACGCCGAGGGCGGTCTGACAGGATGCGGGAGCGGGGCAGGCTAAGCTAACTGCTAGCCCATGCAGACCGGCGGTTCCGATAACATCGAGGGCGGTCTGGCGGCGGCCTCGCCTAGCGTTGACTGTGTTTTTGGTGTCGTCGTGTGGAGTGCGGGCAGGTGTTTCGAAGGCGTCTGGCTGGGAGAGCTGGTGCTGGATCGGCTGGGGGAGCCTGGTCTGCTGCAGCCTGGAGCTGTGCTCGAGGAGGAAACGCCGAGGATTCCTGATTCTCATCTTGTGTCACCGCCATTCCTGAATTAAGTTTTCTGTCTCCACAACACATTCCCTTCACAGTGATCCAGTTGAGGCTGTCTCAAATCAGTTTTAGATATGCAGAAATGTTATTTCTTAGAGGGGGGTGGGTCAGGACTGTCACCCTGCTTTGCTAATCGATTGCACTGTCAGACCAGTCATTTCTGAGGGATAATACGAAGTCCTTTGGCAGATTGTTACGCCGGCATTACTCTTTTCCTTTGAGCGTTTTACCTGTCTTGAGTATTTGTGTGAAGTGGCGTTAAGGAGGAGGGGAAATTACAGATTTTCAACAGCAAATGTTGGGAGTCTAGGGATATTATACAACTGTCAATTTGCATTACAGAAACATGGAGAGGGGGGGGTTAACAGATTACAGCAGGTAACGGTCGTCATTCATCATTTATTGTTCAATGGGAGATTTTTTTTTTTGTCATCTGTCGGACCTGTCGTTTTTATGTTAATAGGATCAGCTCTATTTCTTTTTTTCTTTTGTGGTGAGGATAACAGGGGCTTTTCACAGTGGTAGCCAGAATGCACACAACACGTGGCCTGTTCGTCCGAGTTGACTCTGACTTTGGTTAAATGTTCTGGCCAAACTTTGCTCTTCAAGGCCTACCTTAATCCATCAAGTGCTCTCCAGGGGCACTATGCTATTAACGTGAATTGGCACCGCTGTTACTGAGCCGGTAATTACTTGATCGCCATTACTATCGAGCCCACTTCCGCTTACACCCGACAGCTTAATTTGCCTGTTTTTCTGACTCGCGGCGATGTCGATTTGGCGTGCATTTGATGCTCTTATTCTTCGACCCCACTCGCTCTGACAAAAGACGTCTCCAACAATGTCAACTTTGCACTAAAAATTACATAATTGACCAAATTAACGCTTGATGACAACAATCATAAGCATCCATAAAGACTCCCCCACGTCCATGACAGGTGTCACGTCGTGGTTATGATGGTGTCATGTCGGTCTTCCGCACACCCCTTCGGATAGTTGACCTGGCAGAAGGTTTCAGTTATAAGATCTTATTTTATTTCCTGCCCCGACCGCCACCGTTAGTATAGACTTGTTGTCCATGATTTTATCTGCCGTCTCTGCTTCCGTCAGCATGCTATATTGGTTTGCCTCTGCGATACGTTTCCTTCAGCGCATTTAAATTGAGACGGTTTAATATGATTAGTGACTGCTTTTCTGTGTCTCGCACACCGTTATACCCGCTGGCTAAACCCATCAGGAGTGCAACCGGAGCCAGGAGCTTTTTGGAGATGCTGTAGCCGGTATCCCATTTTGCATTCACTGGCATCCGCTGCCACCTTTATTGGGTAATGTCGCCGCGCTTGGCGCCAAAGAGGGCAAGGCCTCCCAAGAACTTGGACGCATATGGCAGCCACGATCACGAGTTATGGCACCGCCGCTGGCCGCCGTCCTCGCCGCCGCCTCTTAACCGAGGCTCAAGGGCGTCGAGAGGAGGAAAAGGTTAACTTGGCAGTTTGTGTTTTCGCCTACGAGGAGCATATTAGATATATGTAGAATAACTGAGCCGGCCCTTTTCATCTTCTCTATGCGGCTTTCCGGAGTGTAGACTCGCCCTGACTAAATGGACGCCTGTTTTATTCGTTTTAACTTTTCTGTAGCATATTTTGAGCTTGTGAGGTGTTACCCAATAGCCTGGTGTACTTTCATCTGATAGCGCCGCCTCGCTTTATTTGTATGGTTTTGTCCCTCCTCGCCCAGCGTTAAGCGTAACCCGAGATAAGTGTAGAATATCTTCATCCGGATTGATGGTTAATTCATTGAGTCCCTTGGAGCAACAGGCATGTCGGTCAAGTGTGCCGAGAAAGGCATTCCCGCTGACGTCCGCGTGCCATGACCTTGTCCCGTAGAGAATTACTGCATGTTTGTCCTCAAAAGATATTTGTCGATGGCCTTACTCGGCCCCCCCAGCCAACGAAGTCGGCCTGTAGCTTGGTCCCCAAGCTAAAAAAGCACCGCTCATTTAGAACACGGTGGTCTATGAAATATTAACACGGCTGGAAAGGGGAATACTGGATCGTTCGGAAGGATTCATCATACTCTGGCATCACTGGTCCAGAACCATTAGCTGAGCCGCGTTGGGGTAGCTCGGCTCTCATGAATACAAGTTCTTTTTTTGTCTTTGTGCTTTTTGGCCACCCTCGCCGTGCTCATCTCCCTCTCCGGGCATCGGCGGCTATCTTTTCAGTCCATCCTATCCTTTCAGTGTGCTCTTTGGCTGTTCCTCTCCGTTTCCATCAGCCCCCCCCCCCCGTTCTTTTGTTAATCCCTGACACCTTATTTGAGGTCATGTATCACATTTTGGGCCATGTGCGGAGCCGCCTCTGCCTCGGCGAATGTAAGCGAAGCTGCCCTGGTCTTCAGAATAAATCCCCCCCCCCCCCACCCCCAAAAAATCGTAGGGCTTGTGCTGACTTTTTGTAAAGGATGTTACCCGTCCCAATACCTCTGCATCATCAGTGATCCTCCTATCTGGATAACCGGTACAAAAGCCCGGTCGGACCGACGAAACAATGTGGGACGGAAGGACAGCAGATTGTTTCCATGTGCACTACAGAGGCAGAGACTTGCTGTCTTTAAAAAGGAGGCTGGCTTATCCTCGGCAAGTAGACTTGTATTTATGAATACCGTTATCTGTCAGATTCCTTCAGTGGGTGCACGTTTTGTGGTTGTCCTCCACCCCGTCTTTCAGCTCCTGCCGTTTGCCATACATATATACATGCCTGCTGTAATCCCTGGAAGAGAAGGCCTCACACACCGTTCAACCGGGGCTGCATAATTAATCCCGAATAATCGGAGGCGGGGATTTTGCTGCAATCAATAATTGTGTAATTAGGGAATAGTGAAGTGTTTAAATTCTGTTTTCATTTCATCGAAAAGTCCCTGTTTGTCGGTATGAAAAAGAGTTGGTAGGGCCAAATAACTTGCAGATGTTCAATAAATACATTTTTCTTCCTAGCCCAGACTAACAATTATGATTGATAATTGTGTATAACAAATTAATCCAGCCCCCCCCCCCCCCCCCGTGTCCAGTGTCAGTTTTGCCATGTCAGGGCAGTCTGGTTTATACTAGCAAAATCCTCAATATGACAAACTGTGTTGTTAAATAGTTCGGTGTATAAGTATATAAATGTATATTTTCTTAGATGTGTATTTTAGGACTGTAGGTTGATGTGTGTGTCTGTCAGGTGCAGTGTTTCGAGTCCTCGTTGAACACAGAGGGGGGAGGGTGTGCAGCCTTTCAGCAGTGACGAAGCAAAAACGTGTCAAGCACAGAACATGCTGTTCTCCATCGTAGCGACTCGGTCTGAAGCAGAAAAGCATCTCTCTATTTTAATATGCTGAAAGCTGATTGTATCTGGTGGTGGACAACTTGCTGTGTATCAGAAACCACAAACACACAAATATGGACTGCATTTACGCAGTGCTTTCCTAGTCTACCGACCGCTTGAAGTGCTTCACAATGTGTGCCTCACACCCAGCCATTCACACACACATTCGTACACTGATGGTGGAGGCTGCCATGCAAGGCGCCGACCTGCTCATCAGGAGCAGTTAGTGGGTTCAATGTCTTGCTCAAGGACACTTCAAAACGCCCTCTGGAGGAGCTGGGGATCGAACCAGCAACCTTCCCGATTACTAGACAACCCGCTCTATCGCTTGAGCCATGCCGCCTCATAAACAATCTCTTAGTGTTGTATCTTGCCGACCTGATGCATTGTGGTCAGTCAAGGAATAGAAGTTGTGTAGCTGAGATCGTCACAGTATCGTCACAGGTATCCTGCAAGAGTGCATCTTGCCAAAAGTCACCTTCTCGCTGCTGCTGTGTATAGGCTATAGCTCCATTTCCCCCCTAAAGGCCTGCTCGCTGTGTAGTTCATGTGCCCTGTCGTTGCATTTCTCTTTTTGTTGTCTTACTTTCCACCTATGCAAGTCATGGCTTGTCAGGTAGTCATTCGAAACTTGATTTTCTTATTTGAAATTTCTGTTCTGGAACATCTGTGCATTAATATCCACCTATCTGTCTATTTACACGAATCAAACGGGTGTAAAGAACAATGTTAATATGTAGACGACTCCTAGTCTGTTGGTTTTTCTTTCCTAAGGGTACACTCTGTTCTAGCAGGCCTCTCAGAGGAGTGCGACGTTAAGGCTGTTTTGCAAAAGCGTCCAGGAAATGATGCCAAGTCATTTGCCAAGCAGGTTGTGCGGGACAAAGAAAAATTGGATCGTAGAGAGTTTGATGGATTATTGACTTAGGAACTGTCCGTGTGTGCGTGTGCACACACGAGTGCATGATAAAAAGATCAAGTAAATGTTCTTCTCTAGTGACAGGCAGTGGCATTAAATCTCTCAGAGGGTGCTCAGTACCTTCTCCGGTAATGAATGGCTTCTGTCTGGCACACCCCTGCAAAATCTCATTCCCTAAGAATAGCCAACGAGCCAGTCCCTTCATGGCAGGTTGCATTTAGACTGCCTGGTAACAATGGGCTAGATCTATCGTTAGGTGACCTGGCCCCTGCAAGTCGCCAGACTCATAACAGCTGTCACCGATAGCCTAAAGAGGACCACCTAGTCCCGATAGACAAGATAGGAACTGATGATGCACAGCTGCCTCATCCATCATTCTATGTGAAAGGCCACCTTGCGTCAAAGAGACGGTGTAGCAAAAACAATTTGAGGAGTTCGGAAAGGTTAAGCAACCTGAGATTGAAGGGTTTAGTCCAAACTGGATTGCCCTCTTTGAAGTGAAGTATGAGGTTTTTAATGCAGTGTTATATGAGCGTGTCTTATGGAAGGCTTGGCAGTTTTGTGGTTCTTTCTCAAGGTCAGCAGCAATATGGATTCCTGCCACCAACTTGCCACTTCTTTAGTATAGGTTTAGGAGGAAAGTGACCTTCACCTCATGGGGATGGAAAACAAACAATATTTTAGAGAGAGCCTGATGACAGGACTTGAAGCACATATCGAGAATTATACCAGGCAAAAAAAAAAAAAATGCGGCTATAACCCATAAGCAATGTTGATGACATTTCAGCATGGAATACCCTTGATACCAACGGTATTCTTTGATTGCCATTGTTAGGATGGAAAATGGAAAAGCGGGAGGTAGATTGGCTCCACTGGGCATTTCACTTCCATAAATGTCTCTCGAAACAGACCTTCAGTTTGTATCTCAAAGAGAAGCCTTTGAGGAAACCCTTGGGGCTTACCAATATAGCTCGTAATATGTTAGCTCAGGCCGGAGCATACTGCCCCAGCTTTGAACCTGGGCTCAGATCTTTGTTGCGTGTAATTTCCCCAGCTGTCGGCAACGCAGCTTTCTTTTCAGCCTCATCAATGGCCTGTAGGTGAAAAACTGCCACAAAAATCTCCTGTAAACCTCCTGTATAAGTATGATGGCAAGAGGTTTGGGGCACCGGGTAGCGTAGCGGTCTATTCTGCTGCTTACCCTCTGGTTCGAATCCCCATGTTACCTCCGGCTTGGTCGGGCATCCCTACAAACACAGCTGGCCATGTGTGCGGGTGGGAAGTCGGATGTGGATATGTGTCCTGGTCGCTGTACTAGCGCCTCCTCTTGTCAGTCGGAATAGCGTGATCCTCCCATGCGCTACGTCCCCCTGGCGAAACTCCTCATTGTCAGGTGAAAAGAAGTGGCTGGAGACTCCACATGTATCAGAGAAGGCGTGTGGTAGTCTGCAGCCCTCCCCGGATCAGCAGAGGGGGTGGAGCAACGAGCGGGACGGCTCAAGAGAGCGGGTTGATTGGCCAGGTACAGCTAGGGAGAAAAAGGGAAAAATCCAAAAAATAAAAATGATGGCAAGAGGTTCCATAGCCCTCTGTGTCCAAAAATGTTGATTCCCGTCTCCTTAGTCCCTTCTGTCCCAGTCCCATCAGTCACGTTCCCCATTTTATATTCCTTTATCATTCGCTGTTTCTTTTTGTCTTGTCTGCAGTAGCTGAAAACCAGCTTTACATTAACGCTTTTCACAAAACGCATCAGGTTTGAAGCTACAGCCCTGAGAACCGTCACCATTTACCATCTCTTTTAACTCACTCGACACCTATGGCGATAGAGAAGTAAAGGTGTTTAACCGTTCCAGAACTCAGAGGTCCATTCAAAAGGAAATGGAGTGGTTCATGCTAGTATGCCAGCACCATCCCCTCCAGTAAACAAAAAACGTGGCTGAACCTGAAAGTTCAGCTAATGATGTTGTGGTTGGCCCCTATCTGATGGTAAAGGTCCTCCATGCTCGGTCTGCTTGTCGGTCAAAGGAATTTCACTTCAGAAATGCTTCTGTGCGTCTTATTTTTCTGCATTTGGCAGTTAAAAGTGAAGATTTGTAGCATATATCAGTTTCCCTGAGAAAGGTCTTCCCAACAGCAATCATTTAAAATGAGCGACTACAGAATCCTTCATAATTTGGAAATTCCTGGACCGATCTATTGTGTTGAATATGACGGCAATAAACAGTATCAAAAACAATATTGGTTTGCATATCAATCTTCAGGATTGTAGCTTTAAAGATGAAGCATTTGCAGCGTCATCCTCAAAGCTATTTATTCTGTCGAGTATTTGAGCTTACTCATTGCAGCCAAAGGTATGTCCATAATGACCCTGAGTGATAGGGTAAAGGTCAACTTGGAGATAAGCTGCTTCCTTATTAGTGAGTTCAAAGACGACTATTCATCTTACAATTGCAAATTCACTTGGCAGACGCTGGCGGCACAGTGGCGCAGTGGCTAGCACAGCAAGAAGGTCCTGAGTTCGAGCCCCGGGGTAGTCCAACCTTGGTGGGTCGTCCTCCGTGTGGAGTTTGCATGTTCTCCCGGTGTCTGTGTGGGTTTCCTCCCACAGTCCAAAGACATGTAGGTGAGGTGAATCGGCCATACTAAATTGTCCCTAGGTATGTGTGGTGTGGTGTGGTGTGGTGTGGTGTGGTGTGGTGTGGTGTGGTGTGGTGTGGTGTGTGGGGGGCCCTGTGATGGCCTGGCAGCCTGTCCAGGGTGTCTGCCCGCCTGCCACCCAGTGACTGCTGGGATAGGCTCCAGCATCCCCGCGACCTTGAGAGCAGGATGAGCGGTTTGGATAATGGATGGATGGATTTAGTTGATGCTTTTATCCAAATCGACGTACGTCTGAGAGCTGATAGGACACAAGCAGGGATCTAGTCAGGACAGAACAACACGAGGAAGTAGCATAAAGCTAAGTTTGAGTGCCATATGATGTAGGTGCCAACAGGCAGTGCATAGAATACATAGAAGCAGGTTTTCTTTCCCTATCAGTCCATCAGGTGCAGAGGTGACATAAAGAAAAGAAGCTTTTATTGCTGGCATGCTGTCTCCATTTTTCTTGAACTGGCAGCCCCACTAGGTGGTATGCTTGTCATATTGTTTAATCACTAGCTCAGACCTGAGGATGGCAGATTGAATGACTACTCGGTTAGTCAGAGGTCTATATGATCAATTAGCAGGGGGCTTCCTAGCATGGCTTATGACCCTGTGGACCGTGCTGGTTGCCCACCAGGGACACCCATTAGATATATATTGGCTACTGTGACTTGGCTCCAAGGGGCCTAAACAAATATAAAAGCCATATTTCTGAATTATAACAATTTCAAAGCCCCCCCCCCCCCCACACACACACACACACTTTTTCTCCCCCACTGTACTTGGCCAATTACCCCACTCTTCCGAGCCGTCCCGGTCGCTGCTCCACCCCCTCTGCCGATCCGGGGAGGGCTGCAGACTACCACACGCCTCCTCCCATACACGTGGAGTCGCCAGCCGCCGCTTTTCACCCGACAGTGAGGAGTTTCACCAGGGGGATGTAGCGCGTGGGAGGATCACGCTATTCCCCCCAGTTCCCCCTTCCTCCCCCAACAGGCACCATGACCCACCAGAGGAGGCGCTAGTGCAGCGACCAGGACACATACCCACATCCGGTTTCCCACCCGCAGAGACAGCCAACTGTGTCTGTAGAGATGCCCGACCAAGCCGGACGTAACACAGGGATTCGAACCGGCGATGCCCCGTGTTGGTGGGCAACAGAATAGACCGCCGCGCCACCCGGACGCTTGCACATGTTATTTTACTGGAAGATGTTTTTGTGCGTATCTTCTTATTTCATTCCAGGATTTCATTGGTTTTTCTTCTGATGTTTGTTTTAACCCAAACTGGAGGATTCGAGTCGTTTCCTTTGCAAAGGAAAACATGGGGTGGTAGGTCCGTCCGTGAGTTACAAACTGCCCGCTTGGTCCCCAGACAGTCTGGGTGGGGGCAGTGATGAATGGGGTTGGGCACTTGGCTGCTCAGACAACCTGGAGAGAGCAGGAAGGAGAAAACCAAAAAAAAATACTTTTTTTTTTTTTTGGCAGTTTCTCTGGTGGAGGAAAATGTCAGATGAGAGCTGATGAGGTCACATCATGTGGGGGGGGCAGGGGGGGTTAGTGACCATGTTTATTGAACACATGTTTAACTGTAATTTAGAAAAGCTCGTTTTTGACTTTGAAGCTTTAGCTATATGTATATGTCTGCCGATCCAGGGAGGGCGCTGCAGACTACCACACGCCTCCTCCGATACATGTGGAGTCGCCAGCCACTTCTTTTCACCTGACAGTGAGGAGTTTCACCAGGGGGACGTACCAAGTGGGAGGATCACGCTACCCCCCTCCTCCGAACAGGCTCCCCGACCGACCACAGGAGGCGCTAGTGCAGCAACCAGGACACATACCCACATTCAGCTTCCCGCCCGCAGATACAGCCAATTGCGTCTGTAGGGACGCCCGACCAAGCCGGAGGCAACGCGGGGATTCGAACCGGCGATCCCCGTGTTGGTAGGCAACGGAATAGACCGCGACGCTACCTGGACGCCTCCAGCTGTAGTAATGTTCTAAAAGTGTATTCCTTTACATGCACCTTAGCATGAAACCATACTGCTGCTCGCTGATCTTCACCTCTCCTCTTAACCTAGCTTCTATTCCTCTTTCCCAAATCTTCATGCTGTGGCTGATCAACTTTATACCTCTGTAGTTGTTACAGTTCTGCACATCGCCCTTGTTCTTGAACATCGGTACCAGTATGCTTCTTCTCCACTCCTCAGGCATCCTCTCACTTTCCAGGATTGTGTTAAACAATCTAGTTAAAAACTCCACTGCCATCTCTCCTAAACATCTCCATGCCTCCACAGGTATGTCATCAGGACCAACTGCCTTTCCACTCTTCATCCTCTTCATAGCTGCCCTCACTACCTCCTTGCTAATCCGCTGAACTTCCTGATTCACTATCCCCACATCATCCAACCTTCTCTCTCTCTCATTTTCTTCATTCATCAGCCCCTCAAAGTACTCCTTCCACCTTCTTAGCACACTCTCCTCGCTTGTCAGCACATTCCCATCTCTATCCTTGATTGCCCTTACCTGCTGCACATCCTTTGCAGCTTGGTCCCTCTGTCTAGCCAATCGGTACAAGTCCTTTTCTCCTTCCTTAGCGTCTAATCTGTCATACAACTCACCATACACCTTTTCCTTTGCCTTTGCCACCTCTCTCTGCTTTACGCTGCATCTCCTTGTACTCCTGTCTACTTTCTTCATCTCTCTTACTATCCCACTTCTTCTTTGCCAACCTTTTCCTCTGTATAATTTGCTGTACTTCCTCATTCCACCACCAAGTCTCCTTGTCTTCCTTCCTCTGTCCTGATGACACACCAAGTACCTTCCTAGCTGTTTCCCTCACTATTTCTGCAGTGGTTGTCCAGCCATCTGGCAACTCTTCGTTACCACCCAGTGCCTGTCTTAACTCCTGCCTGAACTCCACACAACAGTCTTCCTTCTTCAACTTCCACCATTTGATCTTCGGCTGTGTCTTCACTCGCTTCCTCTTCTTGGTCTCCAAAGTCATCCTACAGACCACCATCCGATGCTGCCTAGCTACGTTCTCCCCTGTCACCACCTTGCAGTCTCCAATCCCTTTTAGATGGCGCCTTCTACATAAGATACAGTCCACCTGTGTGCACTTTCCTCCACTCTTGTACGTCACCCTGTGTTCCTCCCTCTTCTTGAAATATGTATTCACCACAGCCATTTCCATCCTTTTCGCAAAATCGACCACCATCTGTCCTTCCACATTTCTCTCCTTGCCACCATACCTTCCCATCACCTCCTCATCACCTCTGTTCCCTTCACCAACATGTCCATTGAAGTCCGCTCCAATCACCACTCTCTCCTCCTTGGGTACCCTCTCCACCATGTCGTCCAACTCACTCCAGAATTCTTCTTTTTCATCCATCTCACACCCAACTTGCGGGGCATATGCGCTGATAACATTCAGCAATAAACCTTCAATTTCCAGCTTCATACTCATCACTCTGTCTGACACTCTCTTCACCTCCAGCACGCTCTTGACATACTCTTCCTTCAGAATTACCCCTACCCCATTACTCCTCCCATTCACACCATGGTAGAAGAGTTTGAACCCACCTCCAATACTCCTGGCCTTACTCCCCTTCCACCTGGTCTCTTGCACACACAGTATGCCTACCTTTCTTCTTTCCATCATGTCAGCCAGCTCTCTCTCTTTACCAGTCATAGTGCCAACATTCAAAGTTCCAACTCTCACCTCCACATGCCTACCCTTCCTCCTCTCTAGCTGCCTCTGGACATGCTTTCCCCCTCTCCTTCTCCTTCGCCCAACAGTAGCATAGTTTCCACCGACACCCTGCTGGTTAACAGTACCGGTGGCGGTCGTTGGTAACCCGGGCCTCGACCGATCCGGTATGTAAGTCTTATTTATGATCCGCATATTTGATTTGGCAAAGATTTTACGCCGGATGCCCTTCCTGATGCAACCCTCCCCATTTGTCCGGGCTTGGGACCGGCACTAAGGATGCACTGGCTTGTGCATCCTCAGTGGCTGGGTTACCTGCACACAGTTGTATTTCTTAAAAATATAGATGTTCACTAAAATTGATTGCATTTGTCGAGCCAAGGACATTTGTGCTCTACAGTAACCACCAAGTTGAATATTTGTAGAACACATTTCTGCCTGGAGGACTTCAGCATCTTCCGCTAGCAGAAATATTACCATGCTGAAGCTAAACCACCTAACGTGAGATCTTTACAGAAGACATTGTCTGTCCCTGTAGCTATTGACTGACATCCATGCCACATAGGCAATTTACTAGAGAGACATACAAGTTACTCTAAAGTGTAAAAAAAAAAAATAAACAGACAAAATAGGCAACAAAATGCTACATATTAAATTCATTGCTGCAAAATGCTAGCTAATTCGCAACACTAGTTTTACATCTACAAATGCAGTAGCTACATCACAGCATGTGATCAATGCATAATCCCAGGGAGCGCTAGCCACCGCCCAGACGTCGGTGGAGCTTTATGTAAGCGGCTAAGCTGCAGACTGGCTTGTTCAGTCCTCTGATGGTCCAAATATAGCTCGGCTAAGTCTTGCCTACTTTTAGCTCAAGCAATTAGATTAAATATGGGCGCCGGTTCTTCCGACCTCTCCTGTATTGAAGATTAAACATATCCCTTTTATAAAACATCTGTGCATTAGCCTTAATCTAGCATTGAAAGCTATCTGTAGTGCAACTTGAAAGCATGTTGCCATAGACTGTCAGCAAACTCTAATCGTTCACCCAAATATTGACCTTTTTTAGCGTAGATGTTTTTTAATCTCTCAAAAATGCATCACCCGAAAACTGCTCACTGCGATGGGATAACAAAGTGTGCATTAGCTTGAGCTTTAGGTTTCTCTTGTTAATACAAATAAGGCTGGAAAGTGCGGATATTGCTACTCAGTATTAGCAGTGGCGTTGCACCAAGAACACCAGTAGGTAGGCTCAACGTCATCCTTGTCATCAAGTATAGCAAGAATTGTTTGACCTGGCAACCTGTATCTGTGAATGTCTCACAGTCTCAGCGAAAGCCGAAAGTGATGTTCTCCTTCGAAATGTCCACTCACAGGCGCGCCTGTCGTGACGATACCGTCGCCTGGCTACGATCACTACTCAAATTTGCGCCAAATGTGTATGCATATTACCGAATTATACGTGCAAATAGCACCGGAGCACCGAGACACTATTTGCTTGGCGGCGCAGTTAGGGGTGCATTTCACCCTTTGCGGGTGCTTTGAGAATCAAACGGCTTCTTTTTGTCTCATTTGCGCAGGTTTAGTGGCCGCAAAAGCTGCTCCGTCCTTTTGTGAATTCTCCCATGAGTATTTTGTCAGAGTGATTGTTTTATTTATTTATTTATTTTGATTTTGGGATACTTTATTTATCCTCATGGGGAAATTAGACTCTGCATTTAACCCGTCCTAGCTGTGTAGCTAGGAGCAGCGGGCAGCCGCTGTGGTGCACCCAGGGAACAACTCTGATTCTTTTTCCATTGCCTTGGTCAGGGGCACAGACAGGAGTATTAACCCTAACATGCATGTTTCTTTTTGATGGTGGGGGAAACCAGAGCACCCGGAGAAACCCCTCCGCAGACACGGGCAGAACATGCCAACTCCACACAGAAAGGATCTGGTATGACCCCCCAAGGTTGGACAACCCCAGGGTTCGAACCAAGGACCTTCTTGCTGTGATGCCGACAGTGCTAACCGCTGGGCCACTGTGCCGTTATTTTGGGTGCTTTAACTGTTACGCCCTCCCTTGTATCTCTTGGCACTTGGCCTGCCAATCATGTGACTTCAGTGACGTTGTTGGTTGGTCACCTGATCAAGCGGCTCAGATGTGTCAAACATGATCACTCAGTCAGCCAGCCTGGCAAAAAACCTGGCTTCTGCCCAGTCAGTACTGCATTTCAAATAAAGCCAAGGAGGTTCAATTTTAAGATTCCCCACAAGATACATCCTGTGAATGCTGCCTTGTCCAAATATACAGACACAGATAACAACGTGGAGGGAAACGCTGGTACACGTATTTTTTGAACGTGAGGAGACAAAAACATTTCTAATTGATCTAAACCATCACCTTGTTGACCACCTAAACCTAACTCACTCATTTAACCTTAAAGATCTAATTTTTATTATGAAACTTCATCATTCAATTCAAGACCCTAGAATACGTAGTATTTTTTTTTATATGCAAAATTTTTCATCCATAAGCAAAAAAAAAAGAAGAAGTGAGGTTTTGCTTCACGTCCAACTAAAGCGCACACTCTCTTCCTGTGTGCTTGTGTTTGGTTTTTTTGGAAGCTGTTTTACTGTCGTAATTATTTTGTTTACAGAAAAAATTGCTGCATTCCTTCTGAAGAATACTAAATAAATAAATAAGGATCAGTCCGTCGGCAACGTTGACATTTGTAGGGCTGGCTTGCTGGTCCAGTCCGGCCAACGCCAAAAAAAGAAGCTTTCTTTGGGGTTGATTCTGTGGCACATTCCAACCAGGAAGTGCCCTTCAGACATGTCATGTGCTTATCCTTGTTAAAGTTCACTCAAGGTGATTGTACAACCCAATGCAAATGTTTTCTCAATTTAAGAGGTCCACAAGGGGGACTGGCCCCTCTGTTCCCTCCTGTGTGTCACCGCTTCTTGAGGGATCTTGCAAACCATCAGGTGGTTTGTCGAGGAGGTGGGCTCTTGATCGGCCTCTTACATAGAGCTCAACAGCTGGTGACTGGTGCTAACTCTTAAAATTACACATGAACGAAAATGACTCGGCTTATTAGTTTCAATAATTTCCAAAGTGGACAATTGAGACCGCTCATTTATCAGATTTTATCGTTGCGTCACTACATTTCTTTTGTCATTTCAGAATGTCTTTCCGTCCATGCAGAATTGAGTGTCTCGCGAACAAGAAGTACGTATTGCCCCTCTGCAACTCCGGGTATTAGCTGCCGGCTAACTCCTCAGTGTACTTCATAAGTGATGGCTGGGTCCCACGTATACTGTTTGAAATGGTATTTATGGACGTTGGGCAATATTTTTGCACAGACAGACAGGCTGCCTGTCTCCCACTTTC
The DNA here is from genome assembly GCF_029633865.1 of Lampris incognitus. Taxonomy (NCBI): domain Eukaryota; kingdom Metazoa; phylum Chordata; class Actinopteri; order Lampriformes; family Lampridae; genus Lampris; species Lampris incognitus. The sequence goes on from NC_079218.1 coordinate 49,522,645, forward strand.
CACCGCTGCGCTGGCTGACGTAAGCCAAGGTCTTTCACCCACCATTTGAGGTGGTTTTCAGATCTTTCGTGGTCAATATTTAATCTGCTACGTGCTTGTGAATGAATATACTCGGGGATTGCAAAATCCTGCTTGGCTCCTGGTATCTTCCATCTGACGCTAACTACGGTGATCAAAGCTCAGTTCAGGAACACCTGAGACTAGTTAGCGTCATGACCCGTGGTTTAATATGGCAGAGACCGTGGCTGTATGTGTTTTGTGGTTTTGTTTTTACTTCTATTCACGGTGTGCCAGTTCCATTTCCGTGCAGTGCTCCTCACTGATCTGAAAGCAAAGGGTCTGACCCAACCATGTGCTGTGTTTTTTGTGTGGACAGGGTGAAGAGGGGCCTCCCAGTCTGGAGTACATCAAGGCTAAGGACCTGTTCCCCCAGAAGGAGCTGGTGAGGGAGGATGACAGCCTTCAGGTAAGATAGGAGCACAGGTTTCATCGGGTCGTGAAACCATCAACTCTGCGTGTGACCTCATCGGGTTTCAACAAGTGCTCTAGTAGACTAAACACTCTACCAGAGCAGAGCACTCATTCGCTTGTGGATTACATGGTCATCAGTAGTGAGAAGGCTTCACATGGCACCTAGCCACATGATGAGCTCATCTGATTTGGTGGCTCCTGGTGTGGCCCTGAAGTATCCCTCAGCAGTGTCGTTTTCTTTTTCTTTTGGATTTCTCCCCCCCCCTTTTTCTCCCCAATTATACTTGGCCAATTACCCCGCTCTTCCAAGCTGTCCCGGTTGCTGATCTGGGGGGGGGGGGTGCAGACTACCACATGTCTCCTGCGATACATGTGGAGTCGCCAGTCGCTTCTTTTCACCTGACAGTGAAGATTTTCACCAGGGAGACGTGGGAGGCTCACGCTATTTCCCCCCTCCCCGAACAGGCGCCCCGACCGACCAGAGGAGGCGCTAGTGCCAGGACACATACCCATATCCGGCTTCCCACCCGCAGACACGGCCAATTGTGTCTGTAGGGCCCCCCGACCAAGCCGGAGGTAACACGGGGATTCGAGCCGGCGATCCCCGGGATTCGAACCAGCGATCCCTGTGTTGGTAGGCACCGAAATAGACCGCTACGCTACCCGGATGCCCCCCCCTCTGCAGTGTCCTGGTGAAACTCAGGCTTTCATGGTGTAGATTGGTCCTCTGAAACTACCAAGGCGCTACAGGAAGAGTCTGTTCACAGGCCCAGGGTAGACGGCGAAGGAGCGATGACGAAATTGAATAAGAAGCTTTTTTTTCTTTTTTCGTCTTCTAATTTTGCCAGCCTTTATCAGCATTCAGCCCAACAGAAAGTTAATTAGGCGACATGGTCCTAAAGAGGCAGCGACATCTGCGGAGATTAATGCTGCCACCCAGACTCTCGACTCGTGACTCAGCAGACCTTTGACAGGAACAGTTGGAGTGTTCAGGCGGATAAGGGTCTGTCAAGTCTGCACTCCCAGGTTTGGGCAGCACCTAAAAGGGCAAAAGGATATTTGTAAAAGAAGAACGCTGTTTTGTTGGGGCTTCGATGAGGTCCGAAAAGTCCCAGTCAGACCTCTCTGTAGTGGTTGCTTGAAGAGCAGATGATAGACAAGAGGTCACATGGTGGATCTGTATAAGTCCCCTGTCCGGTGTCCCTGCCTGTCCTCTAGGCAGTGTTAGTGAAGGGCGCCGATAATGATTTGCCTGATGACATTAGCGAGACACACCGTCTCATTGTCGAACATCGTCTCGCTAATGTCGCTGACACGAACGTCTGTCATGGAAAAAAAAAAAAAACCCCGACATTCAATCGATCCCCCTCAAGATAAAGTACGTGTTTAGTTATTAATGTTAAAAAAAATCATTGGTTATTTTCCTGGCAGCTGTGTGTAATCAAACCCGGGCCGCGGCGTGGGGTTATCACTGGTTTTATGTGAGAGGGCCAATATCAGACACGCTGGCGGATGAGGGAATCACCGCCCTTATGAAAGAAGGAAAGATGATTAGTAGATAAGAAACGGCTTAGGAGAGCAAGACGGATGTACCATGACAACTCGGGGACAGAATTAAACCAGGGATGCTCATTGAGCACTTGAATTAAAACCTCTGGGCTTCTCACAGTAAGCTGGCTGATTATCCTGTGTACGGAAGTCAGTTGTGCCAGAGGAAATGGTGGAGGAAGGGGACAGTTGGGAGGGGGGGGGGTTGGGGTCAGAGAGCCTTGTGTGTATTTGATGTCCACATTCTTACAACTATAGCATGGTTGTTTTGTTGTTTTGTTTTTACCCCCCCCCCCTTCTCCCCAATTGTACTTGGCCAGTTACCCTATTTTCCGAGCCGTGCCGGTCTCTGCTCCACCACTTCTTTTCTGAGGAGTTTCGCCAGGGGGACGTAGAGTGTGGGAGGATCACGCCATCCCCCCCCCCCCCCAACACGCGCCCTGACCAACCAGAACGGGTGTTAGTGCAGCGACCAGGAAACGTACCCACATCCGGCTTCCCGCCCGCAGACACGGCCAGTTGTGTCTGTAGGGACGCCCGCCCAAGCCGGAGGTAACACGGGGATTCGAACTGGCGGTCCCCGTGTTGGCAGGCAATGGAATAGACCACCACGCTACCCGGATCCCCACAGCTGTAGCATGTTAACACACGATGAACTGGTAGTGAGAATAGGGCACCAAATGCTAAAAGCCTGGAAGATTTTCTAAATAAAAAGTTATACGTAAATATCATTGGACGTTGTGGTACCTGGCTGGCCTTTGAGTCTGTGACGAGCCTGTCTAATGGCAGCGTTAATGAGCCCGCCTGGTACGTGATTAATGTGATTCGCTCCACTTGACAGCCATTCAGGTAACATATATATATCATATATTATAACATATATAATAATATGTATATTATCATATATATATATTATCACATTAATTATAACATATATATATAATAACATGTATATTATCATATACATATATATTATAATATATAATAACATGTATATTATCACATATATATTATCACATATATTATAACATATATATATAATAACATGTATATTATAACATATATATAATAACATGTATATTATCATATATATATTATCACATCTATTATAACGCATATAATAACATGCATATTATCACATATAGTATAACATATATATAATAACATGTATATTATAACATATATATTATCACATATATTATCACATATATTATAACATATATATAGTAACATGTATATTATAACATATATTATAACATGTATTTTATCTCATATATTATCACATATTTTATAACATACATATTATATATTATAACATGTATATTATAACATATATATTAACATATAATACATATTATAACCCACATATATATATATAACATATATAACATATATAACATATATTATAACATATATAATAACATGTATATTATCACATATATATTATCACATATATATAATAACATGTATATTATAACATATATTATAACATGTATTTTATCGCATATATTATCACATATTTTATAGCATACATATTATATATTATAACATGTATATCATAACATATATATTAACATATAATATATATTATAACACACACACACATATATAACATATATAACATATATAACATATATATATATATATATTCTGAAGGCTCTTTCTGTTGTTCCACTACTTTTTCTCCGTGTCTGCTATGCCACATTTCCTCGTGGAGTCGCACCTCCTCTCTGAAGCTGTGCGCTCCCCTGTGCAGCCAGTCCTGCGGCGGCTCCTCTGACAGCTAATGTGTCCGCCACAGTTCCACTCCGGCAGGCAAACTACAGTCACTCTCAAACCCCCCGCCATGTTGAACGCCACACTGCTCCCTGCTCTTCTCTGTGTCCATGCTTGCAGTTGTGAAGTGTGTGTTATGTGTGTGTGAGAGAGAGAGAGATGGGGGTGGGGTGGGGTGGGGGTGAGGTGGCAGTCATGTGCATATACTGTCAGGCGGACTGCTTAGACCGGAAGTCACGACTCTCAAGCGGAGTCAGAGTTTTTTTTACTCGTGGATATTTTGTCTTGGCTTCGTCTCTCTCTCTTTTTTATATGTGGTTTATTCCCCGCGGCTGGAGGCTGCGTACACGAAGTGTGGCACGGTAGATTCTGCTGCACCCAGCGAGCTGCCAGTGACTCACACACCTACGTTAGGAGCCCGAGCTTGTTCGGTGCAGCTCCCCGGCATGTGAACCACGGCACTCTCAGCACTACATGTTTACTTCCTTCACACTGTGGCAGCACAGAGATAGAAATACACACTTCTACTGTGTGCACCATTGTTTTTCTTTCATTTTTCCCCCCTTTTCTCCCCAGTTTGTATCCAACCAGTCACCCCACTCTTGTCCCGGTCGCTGCTCCACCCCCCTCCGCCGATCCGGGGAGGTGCTGCAGACTACCACATGCCTCCTCCGACACAGCTCTAAATGAGCAGCGGCAGGTGCGGCCTCGTCGCCCAGCGCCGTCGTCCGGCTCGCGTCTGAGCGTACTTGATACTCCCGATGAAAGTCGAGGTTTTCGACCACACTGTGTAAACAGGTCCTTAGGCCGGCAGCTGTCGCCACGGTGATGACCCGACGTTATCTAACGTGGAGTTTTCCCTGTGGGGTAAAAAACGACATGCACATATCTTCTGCTCAGATGATGCTGGAGATACTATATAGGCCTGCGTATTCAGCAGTCAGTCGGTTTATTTCCTGCTTCATAAAGCCTCTTGTGTTTATGTGTTGGCTTACGGTATTTCGAGTGGACCTCCTTTCCTAACTTATTACCATAACCCCCCCCCCCCCGCCCCCCATCTGGCCTGCTGGCTGCCCCGGTCCTGCATGCACCATTTGGTGCCCGTCTCATCGACTCAGCAGTGCATGCTAATGCGTGATGAGGTAATGCAGTACGTGGTCTCTAGGCAACGCGATGCCGTGCCTCTTATGGCCAAAGCGTTTATTGCACCTCGCCCCTGATGACTATTTAAACAAAATATGCTAAAAGGTAAGACTGAGGAACAGCTAAGCAAGAGAAGAGGGCTATATACAGGTTACATATGAGGGCGTCCGGGTGGCGTGGTGGTCTATTCCGTTGCCTACCAACACGGGGATCGGCGGTTCGAATCCACCTTGCGGGTGGGAAGCTGGATGTGGGTATGTGTCTAGGTCACTGCACTAGCACCTCCTCCCACCTGCGTACCCCCTGGTGAAACTCCTCACTGTCAGGTGAAAAGAAGCAGCTGGTGACTCCACCTGTATCCGCGGATTGGCGGAGGGGCGGAACAGCGTCCGGGGCGGCTCAGAAGAGCGGAGTAATTGGCCAAGTACAATTGGGGAGAAAAGGGGACCCCCCCCCCCCAAAAAAAAACTGGGATAGGAAGAGAGACACGATCCTTCAGCTGGCAGCTGAGTGACACTGTGTGAGTGATCTCCCAAGACGCTTTGCCTCGCTATTCTCATCAGCCACCAGGAAGAGCGTTTTATTCCTGGCAGTTGAAAGTATTCAAAATGATTTCATCTTTCCATTTAATTTGAATTATACTCCATTGTCCAGCCGCAGTCACAATTAAACAAAAAACAAGATGGTACCCCCCCTGGTTCTCTCAGATCCAGAACTCGAGTTTCTCACTTGTAATAAATAAGATGCTGTAAAAAGCCGAATTAAAACGGCTGAACCGAAAGGGGTAAATCATATATTGTTTGTCGGACTGTTTGGCTAGTTGGAGCGAGATGCCTTGATTTTATTTTATTTTTTTTATTTTTTATGAATTGAGCTATTTAAAAGTTGGCAACTGTGGCCCTGCTCCCCTTTCTGCGTGGTTGGTTTTTTAAGCGGCTAATGCTCTTCCACGGAGTGAAATGAAAAACGTGTCCTGTTATCCTCTGATGGGAACCAATTATCTTAATGCAGGGGTCTTGTTCCAGTCAGATTGTTGGCCGGGCTGCGCCTCTAATAAAACTGGTAAAACTAGGAATGTTAATGGACAGTTTGAGAGCCCTTGCTGGCCCATCAGCACTTGTAGACGTTCTCCCTCCCGGCCCACCCTCCGGTCCGCCTGCTCGTTCAGGCATGACGGTGAGCCGTAGCCCTCACAAAGCTCCTCCTAAAGTAACTTTGCTAATTGGACTGATGGACATGTTGGGCCAGTTCTACCAATATCCGTTTCCTGAAATCTCTGTATAGTGGAAAACTTGCAGTTCTGCCAGACAAGATTTTGTCTGCACTCGCCAACTTTTTCCCACCTCGGCTTGTATGGAAGAGCACACGTGTTAGACTTCATTTTGTCTTCTCTTCCGACGGTGTGAAGCATAATCTTCAGCTACTAAGAATATGGGCCTGGTTATGTCAGACTTTAACTGTTGAGCAGATCTCAGTATCTTTTCAGTTAACAGTTTAAATGACATTGCAAGTGCAGCTTTAAATACAGAACTAAAGATGTGATCATGCAATTGTTGTCAATAAATCAAATTTTACAGCAGAGGAACCCTGGTTGTAATAATCTGTTGAAATGTGTTTTATATTTCTTCAGGTGCCATTCCCAGTTCTTCAGGGGGAAGGGGTGGAGTATCTTGGCCATGCTGATGAAGCCATCATCGCCATCTCTAACTACAGGCTTCACATTAAGTTTAAGGACTCGGTCATCAATGTAAGTAGACAGTACACGTTGTAAATACAAGGTAGAAGAATCCCAAACCTCAGCTTTGTCTAAGTTGCACCATAATAGTCTAATCACAATCTGCCACTGTCCCCAGCTTTAGTAAGCAATAACATGAGGAAGAGCGGTAACTTAAATTTTAACACAATACCCCCCCCCCCTATAAATTCTATATAGAATATAAGATTTTTTTTCTTTACACGAAGATTTTAAGTAACTTCAGCTCCTTTTGGCAGACTAGTGGATCTCCTGACCCCCTTTTTAGTTGTCTGTATCGCAACATCGGTCGGGACTCCTGATCTCCCGGGTAGGAGGAGAGCTATAACAAGACATTTAAGTTCTACAGGCCAGGCCCCTGCTGGCACGGGTGTCCAGTGGCCCTCTCCTACTGACGTCAGGCCCTGCTCAAACACAAGCGGGCCAATTGTTTGCGTTCACTGGCAGCGAAATTCCTTCTTCAGCCCAAAACCTCTGTCATCTTTTCCAGCGAGATGCAACTTTAAATGTGAGCATAAATCTGCACACTACCAAGATGGTCATGGTTCAGACCACTTGACTCCGTTCGCCAGAGGAGTGTCATATTTAGAGCGCCGAGCTCAAGCATCGGGCCCTTGCAGACCACATAGGACTGATATTATGCAGTGCGGTGTCCTGTTCAACACAGATGAACTCTTTATGACTACAAGCCACAACCCCTCTACCATACTTCCCTTTCCTTGGATATATCCCCATTCCTCTAAGTTGTTTTCTTGCCCTTTGTCCCTGTTCTGTTTGCCTTTTTGGCCATGATTTCCATTTGACTTAGTCATGTGCTCCACGTGGCCCACCGTCTGTGTGACCTACTCTACCTCGGCTATCTTTCATCTTTCGACCACTTCAACATTCCCTCCATTTTAACTCTTCATCTCCTTTATGTTGTTTGGATTTTTGCTTTAATAGTTTTTCCATTTCCTCCTGTCTTGTCTCCCCTCCTCCTCCTCCTCCTCCTCCTCCTCCTACCTCTCTCTCTTTCTGTTTGTGTGCTCCCTGTTGTCACTGTGTTTTAGACCTACCCAGGTGTGGACAATGAGATATCTGTGAGTACCATGTGACAAATGCCACCCTCTGCCACAGCCTAGATAGCCTTAACCATTCAGCCGCTCACCACACTGCTCCAGGGTCGAGGTGCACTGACGATAAATTATAGTTTACCCTTCAGCTGGATGGCATCTGAGTTTTGTTATTTTCTGATAAAATCAACAGAGTATTGGGTCCAGCAAGATTGCAGGCAATGAATAGAAACTCGCCCTTTAATCTATGGAGCCACTCGCTTTGCACTTTAGAAAAGAAAAAGCTCTTCTCAACGGTATGGCATGGAGTGGTTGTCTATTTCCGAGTCACACATGGTACACTTACAGCTGCTGCTGAACAGTTAGACCAAAGATCAAGTCTGGCAGGTGATTGCATAACTGTCTGGAGTGTTGTCCTTAAGGTCCCTGTCTACAATAATCACAGACATGCTCCCCTTTCAAGTTTGTCCAGAGCAGAGTAGAGAGCAGAATGCAGTGGACCTGCCAAGAGTTGTACCCGTTGATTGGTGTGCCGTCCCATTCATATCTAACAGGAAGAAAGGGCTTGCATACTAAAGATAATCCTCTTCTCCACAGTGAGGCAGAATTTGTGCTTTGTGCCAGAGTTTCACATAGTTTCTGTCTCTACCTGACCAGAGGGTGGTAATACTGTAAATATCTCTGCCCTGAATGAGATGCAGTCTAATCGTGTCTGCTCTCTGTCTCCCCCTACAGGTACCTCTAAGGCTCATAGAGAGTGTGGAGAGCAGAGATATGTTCCAGCTACACATCATATGCAAAGACTCTAAAGTTGTCCGGTAAGGATGACAGGAAAGGCGTTGTATTGACGCATATAATGGGATTACACAATGGATCCATCCTGACTGGCTTAGAGACGGCAATTTATAGCACACAATGCTCCGTTTTGGCACCCCGATTCAATCACCTTTCTGCATGAATGCATTAGTCAGTATTTTCAGGTATAGAAATTGCTTTTTACTACTCCGGCGCACAGAAAGCATCTTCTACGCCTGAACGCAATTCTTCGCAAAATAGCAAGCAATAATATGACCTCGTTTCTGGGGAATCGCACCTCGCATCTTCTCAGTTCAGCTCTTACGCCTGTGCTTGCCTGTGTATAAAGCATAGAGTCTGAGCAAGGTGATGATCTTACCTCTGCAGGATTCATGAAGGGGGTAATACTTGGTGATCATAAAGCTTATCAATATAACATTAGATTGCGTACTTATAAAACGAGAAATATTGTTTATGCTTATCCGTCCATCCATTATCCAAACCGCTGATCCTGCTCAGGGTCGCGGGGATGCTGGAGCCTATCCCAGGAGTCACTGGGCAGCAGGCGGGGAGACACCCCGGACAGGCCGCCAGGCCATCACAGAGCTGTTTATGTTTCCGCTTGTGTTAATCAAGGAATCTTTGCTTAAGGAAGATGTTTTTGTCCCCGCTGTTACTGACACTCTGCTGTTGCCCCGGTAACAGAAATCACTCACAAAGACTTTAGTTTGCAAAGCTGATGAGCCCGAGTGTTGCCTTAGGAATGTGATCTTTTTTTCCTGGTGTAAATGGGAAAACAAGCTGGAGTAGCCCAACACATTCGCAGCACATGTCAGAGGGGGATAATGAGTTTACCTTGTGCAGCTTCCACTAACGTCATGCCACGCGCCGGCACATAAAGCACCCGGCAGGAGGCAGAAAAAACTGTTTAAGGGAACAAAGCACAAAGCCCATTTTCATGCCATGAGGCAGGCCCGATTCCTCATCTGTGCTCCGACATCTAAAGAGTTCCCAACTCTTTGAATTAAAAGGGCTTATTATCCCCGGCAGCAGATGTGCTGGTCTAGGCTTGGTCCCTCATCAGCAAACACCCGCATCTCCAAGCGTGTTTGGCTCGAGAGACACTGAACATCTAAAACAGCGTATCCCCTCTCCCCCCTCTTTTCAACCCCAACGCGTGCACCCCAGTTCCAGCAACATCTGAGTGAAGTCATAAGAGACACGCTGTTGCTCGGACCCACCGTTCCCCGTCCTAACCTGGACACTTTCAACTCTCCACAGATGCCACTTTGCCACATTCAAGCAGTGCCAGGAGTGGGTGAAGCATCTGAACCGGGGCATAGTGCGCCCCTCGCGGCTTGAAGACCTGTTTGCCTTGGCGTACCACGCTTGGTGTCTGGGAGGCAGTGCCGACGATGAGGACCAGCACCTTCACCTGTGTCGCCCAGGTTAACGCACATGCTTACGCACACATGCGTGCTCTCACACACACACAGGAACACATAGCAGGAACCAAGTCAGTTCTTTTGCTGCTTGGTTGTTGATTTTAGAGCTTAAAAGCAAGACGTATTTAATGAAACTCTGTCGTCTTTGTGCGTGCAGGGGATCACGTCCGTCAAAGAATGGAGATGGAGGTCAAGAGGATGGTTTTTGACACGCAGAATGCCTGGAGAGTGTCGGACATCAACTGCAATTACAAGTATGTCCCAATCCCTTTCTTTATATCCACAGCACTACAGGTGAGCTGTGTGTGTGTGTGTGTGTGTGTGTATTAATGGGTGGATCTGCAGCCTCAACTGTCGTTTGAGGCTGGAGAGGATGAGAAGAAAAAGCCACTTAATTGGGCCATTGTATGGTTACAACAACATTTGTTTTCTACATTTAACCTATCCTATTGCATAGTGGGCAGCTGCGGTGCAGCACCCAGGGACCAACTCCAGATCTTTTTCCTATTGCCTTGGTCAGGGGCACAGGCAGGGGTATTAACCCTAACATGCATGTCTTTGCATGTTGCATTGGCATCACCAGTCATTGCTGTTCTTTGAAGTTTCATGATCGCCTATTAGTAATTTGCTATTGGCAGATCGATTTTTGCTGTAGAGTAGCAGTGAAATCCATGTCTGGTGCCAGGACTAATCTAGCTCAGAATCCGAAACACTTTTTGTCATTTCATTTCAGGCACTTGCGCACATGAAATGAAACAAAACGTCATGTCCCCCAGCCCACAGCAGTGCAACACAAAGACAAAAACACATCCAAAAACTACAAGAACACATATATCCAAGCTAACACATATATCTAAACTAAACAAAAAAGATCACTGTCCAGGAGAACGAACACCAGCCAGGATGACTGTCGGAACTGCCGGTCTGCATGGGCTAGCAGTTAGCTTAGCCTGCCCCGCTTCTGCGTCCTGTCAGACCGCCCTCGGTGTTTCCTCGTCGGGCGCAGCTCTGGTCAGAGCCGTGGTCCTTGAGCCCACAGGATGCAGCAGACCAAGCTCCCTCAACTGATCCAACGCCAGCTCTCCCAGCCAGACTCTTTCGACACACCTCCCCGCACTCCACATGACGACACTAAAAACACAGTCAAGGCCAGGGGAGGCTGCTGCCAGACCACCATTGGTGTTATCGGAACTGCCGGTCTGCGTCAGCTAGCAGTTAGCTTAGCCTGCCCTGCTTCCGCATATGTCCGACCACCCTCGGTGTTTCCTCATCGGACGCAGCTCTGGTCAGGGCCGTGCTCCCTGGGCCCACAGGACGCAGCAGACCAAGCTCTCCCAGCCATCAAACAAAGACAAACTTGGATGTGGACAAAGACAATGCATGGACGGTACTGGGTGAGGCCGCCGCAAACGTGAATTCGTACCGCCATCTTCCCACACCGGAGGCTTCTAAAGTTCTCAAGGAAGTTGTTGCTCTGTTGGGCTATTTCAATCCCAGCACAAGGCACAGATCATCTCAGTTGTAGCTGGTTTGGCTAATTCTTAATGAAATCTGTCAACCGGTGAGTTAGTTCTGTAGAAAAATGAACAAGTTTGACTGTTGATGAGCCTCATAAGACATGGCTGTGATACATGCTCACACATTTTAGTAAATTTGTGTTCGCTTTTGGAAATGGATAAAAATAATTACACAACCGGCTTTTTTTCAATCAGTCAATTTTACTGAACATGTTGAAAAAGCATATGAGCAATAAAAATAAACAAAATCCTCAGCAACATATCCGAGTTGCTTATTTATCACTTATAACACTGATCATGTTCAAACGAGGTAAGAAGTTGAGAACTTTTCTAGTCCACCCCCTTATACTAGTCATGCGTTGATAATAGTTAATTGATGATGAAAGTTCAATTTACAGCCCTCGGTGTCCGTGATATCTCAGTCGACTCAAACAAATCAACACATTTTGACCAAAACACCCCCCCCCCAAAAAACTGGTCACTGGTCCATCTCATAAACAACCATTCAGTATTTTGTTTCTCAGGAGTCTTTTAGTTCAGATGGAGTACCACGTTTTCAGCTCATCACTGCAGTTGTTCCACAAACTGATAAGTAATTGTTGAATTATTACTCTGTACATCATTTGAATAGTTTTTTCTCTCTCCCCGATTGTATGCGGCCAATTACTCCACTCTTCCGAGCCGTCCCGGTCGCTACTCCACCCCCTCTCTGCTGATCCGGGGAGGGCTGCAGACTACCACATGCCTCCTCCCATACATGTGGAGTCTCCAGCCGCTTCTTTTCACCTGACAGTGAGGAGTTTCACCAGGGGGATGTAGCACGTGGGAGGATCACGCTATTCCCCCCAGTCCCCCCGCCCCGAACAGGCGCCCGCCCCGACCGACCAGAGGAGGTGCTAGTGCAGCGACCAGGACACATACCCACATCCGGCTTACCACCCGCAGACACGGCCAATTGTGTCTGTAGGGACGCCCGACCAAGCCGGAGGTAACACAGGGATTCAAACTGGCGATCCCCGTGTTGGTAGGCAACGGAATAGACCGCCACGCCACCCAGACACCACACAATTTGAACAGTTTTAAAATCAACCAAATCTTTGAATTTTTGCGCTTTTCATTTGATAAAAAGTGGATGCGTTGGTTGTCTGTCAGTGGTTTTATTTACAGTTGTGTATAGCTCTTTTTTGGAAGTTGAAGATTGGGTCTGTGTTTGTTTTGTATGTGTTCCCCCACACTTCCACACAGTAGGTGATGTGTGAGAGAGTGAAGGAACAGCACAGTGTATATAGGGAAGCTTGATGTAGGAGGTCTTGATGGGGATAGCTACCTCGTGTCCCTTTCACATGGTCCTCTGGCACATCTTTTACCAAGATCGGATCAACTGTCTCCTCATTAAGCTGTGTTGTGGTGGTGTTATTCTATGTTAAGTACACCGGGACAGCCACGAAACCCGAGTCAAATCCCATGTATGTGCAGACCTACCTGGCCAATAAACGTGATTCTGATTCACAAGCTCAGGCCACGGGATGGATCTGAGAAAGGGACGGGCCAGAATCAGCCAGGACTAGTGCGGCGTTCCATTCAGAGTCCGAGGTCGGAACTTCCCAGTTGAAATTTCCACTTTCAGACCTCCCAAGTGTTCCAGGCACACGATGCCAAACGTAAACAAACAACATGGCTGACCGGGAAAAACTGGTGTGTTTTTGGCGAGTGTGTAGACGGTTGAACTGGCAGCAGTGCAGCCTCCTTGCATATATAAACGAAACAGAAATAACTTCGGTGCAGAGAAGATACTAGCTTCCAGAGATTATGTACTACGGCCAGCTACCTAAGAACACTATTTACATGCAGAACAGGTTGTACTGTGTGATAGTATGTACTATCTTAATTAAATACAGACAAATATAATTTATGTTGCCTCTTAACGATGGTTTACCATTAACACCGCGCACCTCCATGGGTGCTGCCATTGTTGTGTGACGTCAGACAGTCGCTTCTCCATGAAGTCGGGGTAGATGGATTTGCCCGGAGTTTACAAGTGGCAACTCCGACTTTAAGTGGCATTCCGTTGTGCTTTTTCTAGTAGGAGGTCGGGAAATCTTGACTTCCGAGTTGTGTGGAACGCGGCATTAGAAACAGTCTCACTCCAGCGTCCCTGAATTGAACATGCGTGCACACATTGTGTTGTGCTGTGCTCTGTTCTGTGAGGTCAGAGTTTCTGCGCAATATCCGAATAAAAAGCGTAGGAACATGGAAACTCCTGACTTCTACCTTGCTGTAGAACGAAGGGTTTGCAATTACGAGCGTTAGAATTTGTGTTTTATTATTATTTTTTTGGACCACCCCCCCCCCTTCTCCGCAGTTGTACCCGTCCAATTACCCCACTCTTCTGAGCCGTCCTGGTCGCTGCTCCACCCCCTCTGCCGATGCAAGGAGGGCTGCAGACTACCACATGCCTCCTCCGATACATGTGGAGTCGCCAGCCGCTACTTTTCACCTGACAGTGAGGCGTTTCGCCAGGGGGACATATCATGTGGGAGGATCACACTGCCCCCCCCCCGGACAGGTGCCTCGGCCGACCGGAGGAGGCTCCAGTGCAGTGACCAGGACACATACCCACATCCGGCTTCCCATCCACAGACATGGCCAATTGTGTCTGTAGGGACGCCCGACCAAGCCAAAGGTAACACGGGGATTCGAACCGGCGAGCCCCGTGTTGGTAGACAACAGAATAGACCGCTGTGCCGCCTGGATGCCCCGAATTTGTGTTGTATTAACTCTCAGATGTACGTCGCTCTGGATAAGAGCGTCTGCTGAATGAGATGGTGACGTTGTGTTGGGGTCAGGTTCGGGCACACGGTAGTGAGAGTTTCAGGGTAGGTTTTAGGGCATGAAAGTCACTGATTTAAATGACCACATAGATATAGGTTTCCCAGGTTGTGTGTGTGCTGTCTGACCAGTCAGGCCGGCAGTACATTTACCAGGTCCACCCATTAATATACACAATGCACGCACATAAATACCCTGACTCCAACCTATTTAAGGTAGTGTAGTATGTTTGTGTATACACTTGTGTAGCTGGGCCTCATGTCTCCTTATTTGTCCGGGTGAATAAATGAGTCAAGAAAATGGGGGGGGCTGCTCTGTAGGCATGAGTGTGGGCCTCCTGCTGAAAGAGACAGACACACAGGACAGCTGACTAATTACACAAGGTGCAGCCCGCTGAGGCCCATGACTCAGCACAGTGGCTGTCCTCCCACGGCAGGTGAACGGGGGGGGGGAGCAGCGAGTATCATGGGGGGGGGGCAAGAGACAGATGGTGTGAGGCACGGCTGTCTAAAGCATGGAAGGCGCCCCGAGAAGAAGGGCGTCTTGGTTAGTCGGGAAAAGGTGTGTTTACTGCAGCTCAAAAACACAGCCTTGTTTTTTCATATCCGCCAAACATTTACGCTTCAACAATTATCGTTAAGTTCAGGCCTTTATATGCTGCCTGGATCGTCACTGCTGCGCCGCAGTATTTCAAAGGTGTGACGGCACCTTAATAAACGACATTAGTTTACGCTCGTAATGACGGCGACGGGCATGGGCGCAAGTCCATGAATACCGGGATGGCATCCAGTGCTTCACCTGAGCCCCCATCCATACGGTCAGTGGTTGTGTTAGGAGGGGCCCACATTAACAACGGCCAGCATTGGTGCTGTGCCCTCACAGGGTCCTGATGGAAATTGTACAATCTGCTGCGGCGACCCCTGAAAAACAGGGAAGAAGAAGAAGTTTACGCTCGTATGTCTAGCGACATGTGTATATGTATTTATGCTTTCCATCTTTCCTGTGTTCAGGCTGTGCTCCAGCTACCCACAGAAGCTGCTGGTCCCAGTATGGATTACTGACAAGGAACTGGAGAGCGTGGCATCCTTCAGGTCCTGGAAAAGGATTCCTGTGGTGGTCTACAGGTGAAGGGCAAATGTATACACACATATGATAGCAATGATAGCGATTGTTGTTGTATAATTGTTATCATTAGTGGTATTATTATTAGTGGTATTATCTCTCCAGTGAACAATTCTAAAGACCAGTGCTTCCAAATTTGCCATTTCCCACCGTCCTAGGCACCAAAGGAACGGAGCGGTGATAGCCCGTTGTAGCCAGCCTGAGATCAGCTGGTGGGGGTGGAGGAACACCGAGGATGAGTACCTGGTGACCTCCATCGCCAAGGCGTGTCAGATGGACCCCGGGATGAGGAGTGCCTGTGGAGCACCACCATGCCGAACGCGCGGGGAGGGCCTTGACTCATCAGACAGTGACTTCGGTAAAGGCAGCGGTGTGACTCATATCCCATTCTGTGCAGTTGATTTAACAACCAACATTTCTCCTTGTCATTTGGAAAGAAAAGATTGACGTTATTTCTGGGTTCATCCTGTTCATTTCTGTCTGCTACCTGCAAACTGAGCCCATTTAGATTGATGAGAAGTACAAACCATGACATTAGACATAATGCCAAGTGCCTGGGAGTATGCCATCCTAAATGATGTCATCATAATTAGGGTAGGACAGAGAAGAGATTGTCGTCACCATAGACCAGATGGATTTAGTTTAAATAACTGCGTCTTACTTTATGTAAGCGCTCCCATTTTGGAGATATGCCATTTTTGTGCCTTTGCATGTAATGAAATATGGAAGCATATTTGGAATACGAAAGCTGGACTCGCAGTTAAACTGAAGTCTCTTCTCTTGATACTTCCGAGGCAAGTCGGCGTTGTGAATTTAAGTTTAGGTTTAGCTGAGGTTCAGTTTCAGCTCTTTGTAGACTGCACACACAAAGGAACAGTCTCTTATCAAGGCCTTTGCTACGTCAGTCACTTGAAATCTGATCGTGACTGGCCATTTCCCCAGCATATAGGTGATCCAAATAAATACTCAAGGCAACATGCAGATGGTAGACACAAAGGAAACGTCTTTGTGCATGCTCAATAGTCCAGGTAAGGAAATAACAGAACGGTGAATCAGTTCATCTGGACACAACGTTTAATCATTCATCCTAAACATTGTCCAGATGTGTCCAGATGAGCTGATTCAACAACGTTTATTGCGAGAAACGTTCCATCACTCATCTAAGTGACCTCTTCAGTCTCAACTGACTGCAGGTACCCCCACCCTTATAAATACAGTGGCATAGCGACCGAAAACAACGATCGGTTTCATATGCAAATTGCCGTGACCATAACTAGCGTTACAATGGCTGCGTGTACACAGAGGATTTGGGAGTGGTTGCAATCACAGCATTGTAAGATGGAGACAGATGTACTCTTAGGCCCCCCTCGGTTCAGGGATGGCTGTTCCCATGTCACATATGCCCTTTTTCCACTGCATGGTACCGGCTCGACTCAACTCTACTCGCTTTTTTTGGTTTTCCATTGGGCAAAAGTTAGGGATAGTACCTGGTACCAGGTACTTTTTTTGGTACCACCTCCGTCGAGGTTCCAAGTGAGCTGAGCCGACACTAAAAGGTGACATGAAAATACCACGATAAATAAAATAAATTATAAATATAAATACATGTGTGTACACACACACATATACATCACGACTAAATCAAGTGCCCCTTACACTTCAACACTAAATACCCTTAAGTCACTCCATCACTATGTATGTGTGTGGCCCAAAAAGCCTATCTCTGTTTGACACTGAAGACTGAAGTTGCCCACTTCTTGAACGTGTCTGTTCGTCAGTGTCTGAAAGCCCATTGTCTGAATGAGGCGGTTAACTGGCTTGATGATCCTCCCAACTCTGGATCTGGCAGTAGCGAGATCTTAAATGTGACCTTCAATGTGAGAAGGAAACTTGCCTTGCCTTTCCTTCTCACATTGGCTTGTATTAAAAAAAAATCAAGAGATTTTCTATAGAAGCACTAAATAGAGTTAATATTAATGATGTCCCCAGTATGTCTCCTTTGAACCCAACTTTCTCGCTCTCATTCGCAACCATTATATCTTTTCTGTTGACCCAAAGACCACTAAACCATCTTTCTTTCTCCCTCCTAGACTCGTCTCTGACAGGAGTCCCCGGCTCTGATGATGCTGTGCCCCAGAAGCTGCTGATCTTGGATGCCCGTTCCTATACTGCTGCAGTGGCCAATCGTGCCAAGGGCGGAGGCTGTGAGTGTGAAGGTCAGTGTTTTCCCAAATCCCCTCGAACAGCTACTCGTCATCACTATGCCAAGCATCTGCACTATCCAGTCTTTGATGAAACAATTATGTTTGTCTCTGTGATTTAATCGGACCTGAAAAACAAATCAGTCATTTAGGATATGAATCTTATTGGCATCTTAAATACTCACTACATTTTTTCCCCCCATGTTAGTTATTTTGTTGACCTAAGATATCTATCCGCCGGAATGTGAATTACAAGACAGCATTGAGTTTCTTTCTGTAATTCTGTTACGAATTGGCTGACACGCCTCTTCAATGTCGTGTGGAGGTCGGGGACAGTACCTGTGGAGTGGCAGACTGGGGTGGTGGTTCCCGCTTTTAAAAAGGGGGACTGGAGGGTGTGCTCCAATTATCGGGGCAACACATTGCTCAGCCTCCTTGGGAAAGTCTACTCTAGGGTGTCGGAAAGGAGGCTCCGACCGATTGTCTAACCTCAGATCCAGGAGGAACAAGCGGATTCCGTCCTGGCCGTGGAACAACGGACCAACTCTTTACCCTTGCAGAAGTGCTGAGGGGGGCATGGGAGTTTGATCAGCCAGTCTACATGTGTTTTGTAGACTTGGAAAAGGCTTACGACCGTGTACCCTGGTGCACTCTGTGGGGGTACTGCGGGAGTATGGGGTACTGGGACAGTTGGTACAAGCCATCCGGTCCTTGTATAACCAAAGTGAGAGCTGTGTCCGCTTTCTCGGCACAAAGTCAAACAAATTTGGGTGGGTTGTTGGACTCTGCCAAGGTTGACCCTTGTCTCCGATTCTGTTTGTGATATTCATGGACAGGATCTCAAGGCGCAGCCAAGGTGAGGATTGTGTCCGTTTTAGGAACTTCAGAATTGCATCTCTGCTTTTTACAGATTATGTGGTTTTGTTGGCTTCACCAGAACGTGACCTCCAGTGCGCACTGGGGCAGTTTGCAGCCAAGTGTGAAATGGCCGGGATGAGAGTCAGCACCTCCAAGTCTGAGGCCATGGTTCTCTACCGGAAAATGGTGGATTGCTCCCTCCGGGTTGGGGATGAGTTGTTACCTTAAGTGAAGGAGTTCCAAGTATCTCGGGGTCTTGTTCATGAGTGAGGGTAGGATGGAGTGGGAGATTGACAGGCGGATTGGTGCAGCATCAGCAGTAATGCGGACGTTATACCAGACCATTGTGGTGAAGAGGGAGCTGAGCTGGAAGGCAAAGCTCTCAATTTACCAGTCAATCTTCGTTCCAACCCTCACCTATGGTCATGAGCTTTGGGTAGTGACCAAAAGGGTGAGATTGCAGATACAAGCGGCTAAAATGAGTTTCCTCTGTAGGGTGTCTGGGCTCAGCCTTAGAGATAGGGTGAGGAGCTCGGACATCCGGAGGGAACTCGGAATAGAGCTGCTCCTCCTTCGCATCAAAAGGAGCCAGTTGAGGTGGTTCGGGCATCTGATTAGGATGCCTCTTGGGCGCCTTCCTTTGGAGGTTTTCCAGGCGCGTCCAACTGGGAGGAGACCCCGAGGCAGACCCAGAACTCGCTGGAGGGACTACATGTCCAATGTGGCCTGGGAACACCTTGGGATCCCCCAGGAGGAGTTGGAGGGCATTGCTGGGGAGAAGGATGTCTGGAGCGCCCTACTTAGTTTGCTGCCACTGCGACCCGACCCCAGAGAAGCAGCTGAAGATGAATGAATTCTGTTAAGAAGTATAGACATGTAAAATTAATTAATGAAAAGCCACCTATCAACTGTAAAGAAGGAAAAGTATTATTTATCATTTCAATTCAATTGGTCTGTTTTTAGAGATAGGATTCTCAGTAGATTCTCAATTTTTTTAGTGAACACCCTTTTTAGTGAAAAACAAACAAACAAGGACAGAGGGCTTACTCACACTAGGCAATCCGTACCTTGCCCAAGCACGTTTGACCCCCAAAGTCCAGTTTATTTGAATAGTGGGATCACTCCATACTGTGCCAGGGCACAGTTCAGTATACCATGCCCTGGCCCGCTTGAGGAGGTGGGCTCGGGCACGGTACGCATCTAGTGTGATCGCTAACCATGCCCAAGCACGAAACTTGAACGCTATGACGTCAATTATGCAACTGTCCCATTTAAAAACTCATTCCCATGCATGCAGCACCATTTACTGAAAATCGCTGCGTTGCATAATTGATAAATCTGTAAGGCATGTGACAGGTTCGTGTGTCACTGCATCCAAAACGACTCCAAATAAGCCACAGGGGGAGACATAGCGCGTGGGAGGATCACGCTATTCTCCCCAGTTCCCACTCCCCCCCGAACAGGCACCCCGACCGACCAGAGGAGGCGCTAGTGCAGCGACCAGGACACATACCCACATCCGGCTTTCCACCTGCAGACATGGCCAATTGACCCTTCGCTAAGCCCCGCCCTAGAACAGCCACTGTCCAATCCTACGTTAGTAACCGTTACTAAGCAGGGGAGGCCTGGCAAGCTATCGAGGAAATGCCGAAGCGGTGCGCTTACGGAACCTGCAAATCACACAGCAGATATCCTAAACGTTTGGAGGGTGGGGTCGTATTTTGGGCTTTTCCTAAACGTAAAACACAAGAGGTAAAATGTCAAATGTGGATCAAACAGTGTGGAAGATCTCACTCACAGCTGAATCCATCGAGGATAAACAAAAGCACATTTGTTTGCTCCAAGCTAAGCTTGCTAACGTTAGCTAGCCTAGCTAGCTAGGTTAGCTAACGTGACAGTCAACCGGTCTCCGCTTTCGATCCTATCTAGCCTTTGTGACCACCACCGATGATACAGGCACAGCCTTTATTTTACCACCTCTTGGTTTGTGCCATTGTTGTGGCAAACTTGTGCAGGACTTAGCTGACTCTTCTGTTCTTGCCTTTATAAGATCCAGTGTATGGATCAAGCCCACGATGTGTGAGCAATATCCTGGTGCACTTTAAACAAACGGGAAAGTGCATGTGAGCTCCCCTGAGCCAGCTGGCTAGCCTGGCTAGCTAAAACATAGCCTAATGTTAGCTAGATCTGAAAGCTAGCTAGTAGGCTATATGGACTCATAACTAAATGTCAGCTTAAAAAACAACTTAAAATACAACTATCTATATTGTCTTACCCTGCTGTACACGAGCATTGTTGTTCATTTATCTCCTTGTCCTTAACGTGAATAGTTAAGACGTGGGGTGCCTGGGTCTTATATTGGGACCTGTAGGCTTTAGCCTCGATTTTAATTTCCCCTTCATTCACACGCTGACAAATTATATCATGGCTGTAGCTTTCAAATGCATATTGCAAGCCTTTCTGTCTACTTCTCTCTGATATCTCCTTGCTTTTCCAGAAATTGGATGTCAATTCACCTGGAATATCTGTCACTGACATGACAGTAAATGCCATGTTTAAATTTCGCGGACGGACGATAGCTTGCCAGGCGTAGCAACAGTAACCAAGGGGGCGGGGCTTAGCGAAGGGTCAATTGTGTCTGTAGGGATGCCCGACCAAGCTGGAGGTGACACAGGGATTTGAACCACGATCCCCATGTTGGTAGGCTACAGAATAGCCCGCTACGCTACCCGGACGCCACAAGTGCAGCATTTTACCCAAAGTTAAACATTTTCAACTCTTGGCAACCAGAAGAAAACACCAAACGTGCAGCACTCAGTGCAGAATAGATGCTCAATGTCTTGTCACATTGCTGGCGTTTGTAGTGTAAATATGTGGCGCTCTCATCGCAAACAACTCAAAAAAAATACACTGGCTTCAGGAAGAAAAAATGCTTTGGTGGACACTCGCTAAATCTGGAAATCGATATAGGACTGTGCATTAGCGAGCTAGACAGTGTTTTCAAGTCATTCATGAGGATATTCACGATTATCCCCATTTACAATTATCCTGATAATGGAAATTCACCACGATCAACTTTTCGTTATGTGTTTTTTATCGCGATCGGCAATAAAATCCCATATCATCCCATCCCTACTGGTTACTGTCACAGCCAGTTGACAACTCAGGAATTCAAATCATATAAATTGTGAAAAAAGTGTTTTGCCAAAACAAAATCTCATTCTCTGATCAAGAGCCATGATTGGCACAGTAACTACACAATTACTATAAGATTCATACCTTGTGTGGCCCACTACAAAGGCCCTCTTCTGAATGAAAAAAAGAGGTCCTGTAGAGCTGGCAATAAGGAGTTGAGAAAAATCCAACGGGTCCTTAAAGTGAGAATCAGGGAGGCTAAAGATAACTACAGGAGGAAGTTGGAACAAAAACTCCAACAGAAAAACATGAGAGAGGTCTGGAGTGGTATGAAGACCATCACTGGTTTCAGGCCGACTGGCAGCAGGGGAGTGGAGGGCAGCTTGGACAGGGCCAATGAACTTAATGTGTTTTTTAACAGATTTGACACAATGACCCCTCCCTGTCCCCCCCCGGTCTCATCTGTTGCCTGCCCTCACCAACCGTCAACTTCACTGCCCCCCCTCCTCCTCCTTAATCCCCCCAGTCTCCAGTGGGGTCCCTACTCTCCCCCCCCTCCCTGGGTTCCTGGACTAATGGCCCTCTCCATCCTGACAACCCCCCCCTCCCCCTCTACCTGTAACACCTACAGTGTGCTTCACAGTTGACCATGTCAGAAGACAGTTGATGAGACTTCACGCAAGCAAGGCGGCAGGCCGGATGGTGTTAGCCCCAGGGTGCTCAAAGCCTGTGCCCCTCAGTTATGTGGACTGTTTCACCATGTCTTCAACATGAGCCTTAGACTTCAAAGGGTCCCCATGCTGTGGAAGATGTCCTGCCTCATTCCTGTGCCTAAAACGCCGCATCCCAGGGACGCCAAGGACTACAGACCGGTAGCATTGACTTCACACATCATGAAGACTCTGGAAGGACTCATCCTGGAGCAGCTTCAACCCACGGTCAAGCCACACTTAGACCCCCTCCAGTTTGCCTACCAACCCCGACTGGGAGTTGAGGATGCCATCATTTTCCTGCTTAACCATGCCTACCCCCACCTGGATAAGCCAGCAAGCACTGTGAGGGTCATGTTCTTTGACTTCAGTGCCTTCAACACCATCTGGCCAGCTCTACTTAAAGTCAAAGTCAAAGTATCTTTATTGTCCCTTGCAGGGAAATTTGTTTGCAGCCAGTATAAAAACTCTCACACAAAGACAAAACTTACAAACACCAAGGTGGAATTGACAACAGGACATAGGGGTCAAGGAGACCCAAAGTAGTTCAAATATCAAATATACAGACCAAGGAAACAAGCAAACTGCAGACAACAGATGCATACTATCTACTATTTAACAATTAGATGGCAGTGGGGACAAAGGAAGCCCTGTATCTCTTAGTCCTAATACAGGGCATCCTCAACCGATGACCTAAAGGTTACAGCTTAAACTCTGGCCAAAGGGGGTGACCTTGGCACTCCAGAAGGGAAATGGCCTTTTTGAACACCCTCCTATTATAAAGGTCAGTAAGCTGGGCTTGGCTTCTCCCTGAAATCTTGCTAGCCCATTTGATACGTCTATCAAGCCGTTTTTTACTGGCCAGAGTCAAGTTACCAAACCAAGCCACAATACAGTACATTAAACCAATAAAACTTGTATAAAAGAGAGTCATCATCTGGGAGGAGACGTTAAACGTCCACATTTTCCTCAGGAAAAAAGTCTTTGTTGGACCTTCTTAGATGTGGAAGCGACTTGAGTTTCAAAGCACAATTTGTTGTCAAGAACAACCCCCAGATATTTGTAGCTGTCCACAAGCTCCATGTCAGCACCTTTAATGCTGGTTGGTACAGGACTAGGAGGAGTCTTTCTAAAACTGAGTATCATATCTTTAGTTTTAGAGCAAGGACTCATCACACCAAGATACAAAATCATCAACCACAGGTCCGTGTTGTTCCTCCTCCCCTTCAAGAAGACTTACTGGGTGAGAAGCTGACAGCAATGCAGGTAGATGCCCCCCTTGTGACCTGGATTGTTGACTACCTTACTGGTAGACCACAGTATGTGTGTTTGCAACACTGTGTCAGACAGAGTGGTCAGCAACACTGGGGCTCCGCAGGGGACGGTCCTGTCTGTCTCCCTTCCTTTTCGCCCTCTATACCACGGACTTCAACTACCACACAGAGTCCTGCCATCTTCAGAAGTTCTCTGATGACTCTGCTATAGTCAGATGCATCAGTAATGGTGAGGAGACTGAGTACGGGGCTGTGGGGGGAAACTTTTCACGTGGTGTGAGCAGATCAGTCTGCAGCTCAATGTGACTAAGACAAAGGAGCTGGTTGTTGATCTGAGGAGGGAAATGACACCAGTGACCCCTGTCTCCATCCAGGGGGTCAGTGTGGACACTGTGGAATACTACAAGTACCTGGGGGTGTATATGGACAATAAACTGGACTGGGCTAAGAACACTGATGCCCTCTACAAGAAGGGACAGAGCCGTCTCTACTTTTTGAGGAGGCTGAGGTCCTTCAACATCTGCCAGACAATGCTCAGGATGTGGTGTGAGTCTGTGGTGGCCATTGCTCTCCTGTTTGCTGTTGTGTGTTGGGGCAGCAGGTTGAGGGTAGCGGATGCAAACAGGCTCACTAAACTGATCTGCAAGGCCGGTGACGTTGTGGGGGTGGAGCTGGATTCTCTGGCGGCGGTTTCTGAGAGGAGGACGCTGTTGAAATTACGTGCCATCGTAGACAATGTCTCCCACCCACTCCATGACATGCTGGTTGGGCACAGGAGTACTTTTAGTAATAGACTCGTTCTTCCGAAATGCACCACAGAGCGCCACAGGAGGTCATTCCTGCCTGTGGCCATTAAACTTTACAACTCCTCCCTCAGAGTGTCAGACACTCTGAGTTAATGGTCGCTGGACTGGCCCTGTCGGGTTTTGTTTGTGCTGCTTGTTGTGTGCTGCGGTAGTGCAGTATAGATAGGGTGTTATGTGCACCATGCTTGTTGATATATTTTGTTCTTATTTCTATCTCTTATTTTATCTTCATTTCTATTTGTTTTTGTTTCTATTTTCTTATCTTTTATCTTGTTAGTTTTTAGTTATTAAGAGCGTGAGTGTCTGCTATAGAACCCAATTTCCCCTCGGGGATGAATAAAGTATTCTGATTCTGATTCCTTATTCAGTTTCTTTTATGTTTGTGTCTATTCAGAGTACTACCCCAATTGTGAGGTGATGTTCATGGGCATGGCCAACATCCACGCCATCAGGAACAGCTTCCAGGCCCTGAGAGCAGTCTGTAGCCAGATCCCGGATCCGGGAAAGTAAGTCAATACATCTGACCTTTCTCGCTGCACCACCCGACCTTCCTGTGCATCTCTCTCTCTCTCTGTCTTCCTCACGTTGCTTTTCACTTCCACCTTTTCAAGGCCTCAGTAAGGTCATACCGCGTAGAGATGGGAATGCAGCCATCATCTCGCCCTGTTGCTACTTGGATGGCCAGGTGTCTGTCTGCACATTCTGTGCGTTTATCTGTGTTCTGGTGTGCCTCTGTGTGTACCTGTCTGTATATATATATATATTCTCACGTCAGCGTGCCAGAGCTGTGCACGTTAATATTTTCTGTCTGTATTTATATGGCATACCACAGCTGCTGAAATGTCATCTGCAAGGTCATATCTGGACATTTGAGGCTCATGGTTTTCATTTTGACAGATACGTGTAATGACACAGAGGGGCCTCCTGAGATGTAGGTCAGGCACGTAAGCGACTACGGCCTGTAGCCTCAGGGTCATCTCAGGTTACTCAAACAGGGTCACTCGGAGTTAACCTGGCTCTACTGTGGTGTCTACGCTGTCACATGCACAACTAATCTTTAGATCATTTGGTTCCCCTAGCATCTGCAGTTTTCTAACTTTCCCCCTCCGCTATGTTCAGCTGGCTTTCAGCGCTCGAGAGCACACGTTGGCTGCAGCACCTGTCTGTCATGCTGAAGGCGGCCACTCTGGTGTGCTCTGCCGTGGAGAGGGAGGGTCGCCCTGTGCTCGTGCACTGTTCAGACGGGTGGGACCGCACCCCCCAAATTGTGGCTCTCGCCAAGATCTTATTGGACCCCTTCTACAGGACAATAGAGGTGAGAGCAACCAGTGCGGTATGGTTCAGATTGAATTTTTACTGGACTTGCCTCTTTTTAGCACAGATTGAGAGACTTTGTTGATGTAGTTTTACAGTTGTAAAATTAGGTGTAAGGATCAAGTGAAAGGTTTCTGTCCTCCTTTTTTTACTCCCTGAAAAATAAATCTCTAACAGTAGCTGCCGCGCTTCCCACAGGGTTTTCAGGTGCTGGTGGAGACTGAGTGGTTGGACTTTGGCCATAAGTTTGGGGACCGCTGCGGCCACCAGGAGAATGCCGACGACGTGAGCGAGCAGTGTCCCGTCTTCCTTCAATGGCTGGACTGTGTCCACCAGCTGCTCAAACAGTTCCCCTGCCTCTTCGAGTTCAACGAGGCCTTCCTGGTGGGTGGTCGCTCTGTTTCACAGATCCCCCTCTACTTGTACTCTCTCACACCCTGTGTAGACTAGCAATCTGGCCATCTTAATGAAGACTTTCTAGTTCTTTGAATTTTTTATTCAAGGTATGCTCAGTCAGATGGCCATCTGTTTGTGATTCAACTGTTCTGACTAACAAAATTTTTTAAAAGTGTTTGGTTGGACCTCTTTCTCTCTTCTCCTTGTCCCAGGTCAAGCTGGTGCAGCACACATACTCGTGCCTGTACGGCACGTTCCTTTGTAACAACGCCCGCGAGAGGGAAGCACGGAACGTCTACAAACGCACATGCTCTGTCTGGTCTTTGCTTCGCACAGGGAACAAAAACTTCCAGAACTTTCTCTACATCCCCAGTCATGACATGGTACCCACCACTTTTTTTCTAACTCTTTGTCATAGTCTTTAAGCTTTCTAGTGTTTCAGGTTGTCCACACTAACTCTCGGAAGAAGCTCATTACTATTACTGCTCCATATGGGGGGCCACAGAGCCAGTACACTGTATCTGTTGGAGTTCTGCCGGATTTGCTCAGTGGTCCAGTAATTTGCTCAGTGGAATGGCTGAGAGGGCCATTTACATATAAGAATGTATTGGGATCAGCTATGAGAGCCTCAGAGAAGGCGCTAATGTAGTGAGAACAACATACAGGGAGATAAGATTTAGTGGAAGAGAAAGGCAGAGATGCATTAAATATGGCAGCACTATGATCCGACAGAAGCATCAATTACATTGCAGGTCAGAAAACAAAACGACAACACCGGAGGATGTAGTCGTGCTGAAAAAAAGTTAGTCATCTGGACAGAGTTCAGCAAGTGGAGCAAGCTTACCAGTGCCCAGCCAGGTTTCCTTCACCAGTAAGAAATCCATTCCACGGGTGGTGAAAAAGTCATTGAGAATAAAAGTCTTATCAGATAAGGATCTCGCGTTGAACAAAGTCACTTCGACTGGGACAGCAGTATAATCCGACAAAGGCTCCCATGCCAGAGGGCGGATATTCTGGAGGACTACACCACCTCGCTTCACAGTTAGCCTGGTGGGGAGCCCACAGGGCAGCTGTCCGGTGTCCAGGATAATCGGTTGGAGAAAGGCTTATCTGGTCTCAAGGGAGCGCCGAGGAATGAAGCGACATGGTCAACTAGGTCCAACATGGTCGAGCTGAAAAGGGTGGGCTGGTGCCGAGCGAGAGCGGGCAAGATGGACGCCTGGACGTTTACTCCGTCTCCTAGCTTGTTCCATACATCTCGCAGGGCCGAGCACATATACCTTCCGGTAGTTGGGAAAATAGAGTGGTGAAAGCTTCTTTGTCGAGCGTATATTTCCATGACAGAGACTCGAATATTCAGTAATGTTTTACAGTCGTAGACGATAGTGACTCGCACATCATGCATTCACAGAGACACAAACAGAACTGGGACAAACAAGAGCGGTAACAGGCACTTTACCTTGGGGGGAAAAAAAGAAAAACATATAACTTGCAATAACCTGGTTGCATAAGTGTGCACACCCCTAAACTAATCCTTTGTTGAAGCACCTTTTGGTTTTTATTACAGCACCCAGTCTTTTTGGGTAATAGTCTCTATCAGCTTGGCACATCTTGACTTGGTAATATTTTCTCACTCTTCTTTGCAAAAACGTTCAAGAGCCGTCAGATTGCGAGGGCATCTCCTGTGCACAGCCCTGTGCATTTTAACAGGGGTGTGTAGTAGAGCCCTGCACGAGCCAAAAACTCCAGCCCTGGTCCGTGGTGTTCAAGCCCTAGCCCGGCCCCAGCCCAACAAAGTCTGCAATTTTTCAGCCCGAGACCTACACCTATATCACTTTTAGCTCTCTGACACACACTGTCGCTGATGCATGCTCTCTCTGATGTGCGTTCTCTCTGATATACGTAAACACACACACGGCATGGTCAACTGTCATTGGTAATGCACGTGTACATGCATATGCATAATATTTATAAAATAATCAATACAACAATATTTCATATAGTGGCCTATGTGTGCTCTGCATGTATCTACTACTACTACTACTACTACTATTTTCGGCTGCTCCCATTAGGGGGCGCCACAGCAGATCATCCGTTTCCATCTCTTCCTGTCCTCTGCATCTTCCACTGTCACACCAGCCACCTGCATGTCTTCCCTCATCACATCCATAAACCTCCTCTTGGGCCTTCCTCTTTTCCTCTCCCCTGGCAGCTCCATATTCAGCATCCTTCTCCCAATATACCCAGCATCTCTCCTCCACACATGTCCAAACCATCTCAGTCTTGCCTCTCTTGCTTTGTCTTCAAACCGTCCAACCTGAGCGGTCCCTCTAATATACTCGTTCCTATCCTGTCCTTCTTCGTCACTCCCAGTGAAAATCTTAGCATCTTCAACTCTGCCACCTCCAGCTCCGCCTCCTGTCTTTTCGTCAGTGCCACTGTCTCCAAACCATATAGCATAGCTGGTCTCACCACCATCTTGTAAACCTTCGCTGTAACTCTTGCTGGTACCCTTCTGTCACAAATCACTTCTGACACTCTTCACCCACTCCACCCTGTCTGCACTCTCTTCTTCCCCTCTCTTCTGCACTCCCCATTACTTTGGACAGTCAACCCCAAGTATTTAAACTCATATTTATGATCCTCATATTTGATTTGGCAAAAATTTTACACCGGATGCCCTTCCTGATGCTACCCTCTCCATTTATCTGGGCTTTCGACCGGCACTAAGAATGCACTGGCTTGTGCATCCTCAGTGGCTGGGTTCAGCATGCAACGTGCGCTGCATGTATATGGAAAGTTAAAAGAGCCCTGAGTCCGACCCGAGCCCAATCTACTAAAAAAAGGCTCGGGCCCAAATCAACTCAGCGTGTCGGGGACCTGACAGGCTTGCAGATCTCTAGTATGTAGACTTTGTATATCCACTGTGTACATATGTATGTATGTATGTATGTATGTATGTATGTATGTATGTATGTATGTATGTATGTATGTATGTATGTATGTGTGTGTGTGTATATATATATATATATATATAATATGCATACATATATAAACAAAAATAAAACACAATCGGTCAACATGACCACTATGGTCATTCTATTAGAGTAGATAAGCTATTCCAACCAAGGTGTAGTGTTTTTTGAAGGCAAATCGGTGGACCTTCTTCAGACGAGACAGGTGCAGTGAAAGGAAGAGAGTATGAAATAGCCATTGCAGCACCTCCGGGTCTCAGTTCCATCTCATCATCTAATATCTGAGAGCAAGCTCGTCTACATGTCCCTTTTCAACTAGTGACCATGATACTGTTATAACGGCATTTAATAATGTCATAATATTGACCTTAGGCGTCGTCCTTCTCGTTGTTTGTCTGCCAGGTGCTGCAGCCAGTGTGCCACACGCGAGCATTACAGCTGTGGACAGCTGTCTACCTGCCCACCTCCTCCCCCTGCACAGCTGTAGATGATGCCATGGAGCTCTACCTCTCCCCTAGCGCCACAGGAGACGAACTCACCTCTCGTTCCCTAGACAGGTATGTTTAACTGTTGCTGATCTTTTCACCTGCTGTCTAGACGGCCCTGTCAAGGGGTCAACAGAGGCGAAACTCATTAATTCACTCTGCTTGCCATGTTATTTTTGCCATCTGTGCTTCTGGAGTCTAGGTTGCCCTCTTCTGCCACAAATATTTGTGATCGTCATCACAGCAGCTGAGAAAAATGTCCTTGTGTATTTCTTTCTCCAGACTTCCTAAGACCCGCTCCATGGACAACCTGGTGTCAGCTTGTGAGAATGGTGTGCCCCTCACACGAACGTCAAGTGATCCCAACCTCAACAAGCACTGTTTGGAGGATCGCCCGACCCTGGAGCCCACACCCACCATGGGAGGAACTTATCTAGAAACCCACGGGAAAAACACGCCCAACACTGAATCGGACAGCAATGACTTTGAAGTGGAACCGAATATTGAAAATCCAATTGCACCCCCAGAGGAAGGTTCGGGTGCAGAGGAAGATACAAGAGAGGAGACCTGTCTCACCACACAGCCCTTGCCCTCCTTGCCCTTCACTGCTGTCCCACTCAATAAGAATGTCACACTCCCTCACCATTCCTTCTCTTCTGCTATCCTCCAACAAGCCTTGCCTCAGATTAGCAGCCCTCCACTCCCAGCACCAACCCCTCCTCAGGAGGCTGAGGACTCCTCTAGGACTGCTGAGGCCACTGCTTCACCCACCCATAAATCAGAAGCATGCTTACCTCTCCCCTGTAATGGCACCATACCTACAGCCATTACACCCATCAAGATCCTGAACGGCCACATGGGCGGCCAAGTGTACAGTCTCCCGGAATCTGCAGACTTGCTGGCTCTCAAACAGCTGAGCCCACTACTTCCCATGGAGGACTCCACTGAGACGCTCACCAGTGAGGGAGAACTCCCCCCAGTTTTGTCCTCTCGCGAGATGAAGGAGTTTAGCCAGAGTGAGTTCCAAAACAGGGAGCAGCTTGAGCCTGAGCCTGAGCCCGAGCACCAGCCCCAAGCTCAGAGGGAGAAAGACGAGGTGAGGACGAACACGGTGAAAGGAAGAGAGCGTGAAACAACAATGGCAGTACCTCCCATGGACTGTGCCCAGGTAGCAGTTCCATCTCGCCATCTTATATCCCAGACTAAGCTCACCGACTTGTCCTTGCTGGGTTCCCATTGGGAGAGTGTGCAAGGCCTGGTCCAGTCGGCTTGCACAAGTGCCAGCCACTCGGGCATCTGCCGGGCCCTGCAACCCAATGCCTACCAGAGCCGCCGGCTGGCCAACAAGCTGCTCCGCACCCAAGGTCTGGCAGTCACCAGTGCTGCCCAGTGCTGCCGCAGGGAAGCTGTACGTGGCCTCAGCAGCCCTGTGCAGTTTGGATGGCTGTCTGCTGTCAAGAGCTCTGGCTACACCACCGCTTGCTGGCCCGCAGTGGCTGCCCCCAACTGCCACTCCACAGCAGGCCATCAGCTATTGCCAGCCTCCCACTCCTCGCCCTCCTCAAACTCCCCACCCCCCCAAGCCCCAGCCTACCTTGACGATGATGGGCTGCCAGTGCCCATGGACGCCGTGCAGCAGCGTCTGCGGCAGATCGAGGCGGTCTACAAACAGGAGGTGGAGGTGCTGCGGCAGCAGGTG
The DNA here is from genome assembly GCF_029633865.1 of Lampris incognitus. Taxonomy (NCBI): domain Eukaryota; kingdom Metazoa; phylum Chordata; class Actinopteri; order Lampriformes; family Lampridae; genus Lampris; species Lampris incognitus. The sequence goes on from NC_079218.1 coordinate 49,553,949, forward strand.
CGACAGCTTCAGATGAGACTGGAAAGTAAAGCATACGGCACTCCACCCTCGGAGCCCGAGGTCGACTATGAGGATGACATTGTGAGTAGCTCGTAGTTTGTTTGTGTCAGAGTGTTTCATCTCCAGTTTCACAATCTGAAGTGCGTGCATGCATGTGAATATTAACCTTCACTTAGCCTCAATAATTTGTTTTCTGTCCTCCCTCCTTGTCTGCATCCTGACCTCCCTCTGCCTCTTATTCCAGACGTGTCTGCGGGAGTCAGACAACAGCAATGAGGAGGATTCTCTGTCAACACACAGCGAGGACTGCCTATCCGAGGGCAGCTGGGATAGGGTGGAGAGCAAGGACACAGAGGTCATAGTTTTATCCTGATAAACACTCCTCTCTGCCTCTTTTACCTCCCTGATAAGGTTCCAGATACTACAGACTGTTCTGAAAGTCTATATTGTGTGTCTGTGTGTGTAGGTGACAAGATGGGTGCCCGACCACATGGCCTCACATTGTTTCAACTGTGACTGTGAGTTCTGGATGGCCAAGAGACGTCACCACTGCAGGTGGGGTCCTCACTATTGTTGCACGTAAACCTCTCGCCAACATAAAGATTAAAAAAGGCAGATGATTATCTCTCTGTACCAGGGAACAGTCTAGAACAACAATATGTAACATGATATCCAGTCTGTATGTGGACGTAAGCGACTTGTCTGCAGTAGTACACATAAGGGGGTTCCCAGATGACACGGCTGCTAGCTCATGTAAGGCATGGTGGTACGCACCCGAGCTTTGAATAGTTTGGAGTTTTTAGTTTACGTTTCTGGATTCAGCAAAAATGTTGTGTTTGTAACAGCCATGGACCTGTTCTTACATATACATATTTCTTACATATACATATTTCAACAGCACTTGTGGGCTTTTAGCTGCAGAATTTTCTACATTTAGGGTTTTTTTGAAACATTTTTCTATTTAGAAGTTCACATATGGTCATTCATGCCTGCCTGAAATGTATCCCGTAGTGCCTCTGTTCAGGTCTAAATCTTGAGCATCAGCGCTACTGTATGATCATGTTGTCAGTGACCTCGTGATGTTGTGAATATTCTCACAATGAGCTTTGGTTTATGCATCTTATGATAAGCACAGTCCCTCCAGTGTTGCCAAAACCACTAGAGTAAACCATCATCAGAATACAGCCCATTATAAACTGCATGTACAGGGACGTCCGGGTAGCGTAGTGGTCTATTCTGTTGCCTACCAACACGGGGATCGCCGGATCGAATCCCTGCGTTACCTCCGGCTTGGTCGAGCGTCCCGACAGACACATTTGGCCATGTCTGCGGGTGGGAAGCCGGATGTGGGTATGTGTCCTGGTCGCTACACAAACGCCTCCTCTGATTAGTCAGAGTCGGGGCACCTGTTCGGGGGGGAGGGGGAACTGGGGGGGAATAGCGTGATCCTCCCACGCGCTACATCCCCCTGGCGAAATGCCTCACTGTCAGGTGAAAAGAAATGGCTGGCGACTCCACATGCATCGGAGGAGGCATGTGGTAGTCTGCAGCCCTCCCCGGATCAACAGAGGGGGGTGGAGCAGCGACCAGGACAGCTCGGAAGAGTGGTAATTGGCCAAGTACAATTGGGGAGGGGGAAAAAGGGGGGGGGGTCCAAAAAATTTAAAAAAAATTTTTTTTTTTTTTATGTACAAATTAGCCTTCAATAGTTCTGTCCTCTCTGTGCTGTCGTCTCATTCTCTCTCTCTGTCTTGCATTCCCCCTCAGGAACTGTGGAAATGTGTTCTGCAAAGACTGCTGTCACCTCAAGCTCCCCATCCCAGACCAGCAGCTGTACGACCCGGTGTTGGTCTGCAATACCTGCTATGACCTGTTACAGGAGTCCCGCACCCGCCAGATCCGGAGCCAGCAGCTGAAGAAACCCATCGCCACAGCCTCCAGCTGAGAGAGCGGTTGTGTGGAAGGGTCTGTCCCTGACGCTGTTCTCTCCAACAAGTCCTGACGCTGAAGACCGAGGAGCGGAGCAACCCCTCACCAACCCCTGTCTGCTGCGGTTTTGGCAGCGGCTCCAGACGAGAAAGAGTTGCTGCACGTCTTTAGAGGCTTAAGTTTGACAGTGGAAATGCACTGAGAGACAAACTGACGTATGGGCGAGTAAAATGGCAACATCTGTGGAGAACTGAGCATCCGTGCGGTGGAAGAGGAGGCGAGCGGTGAGGAGCTTTCTTTAAAGAACAAACCCGTAATGGACAGAGCTATTACCTGTCTGGAGTGCTGCAGCGTCCTGCTGTCCAGAGGGGCCCGCCTTCCTCGGGGCGGCGCCCCGTCTCAGACACTCCTCACCCGGCGACCTCAGGGAGGGGGCTGCATCTCAAACCTGTCCACCCACCACAGAGGAATCACAAACACCTTTACTATCAAACACCTACACCTACCCCTTCCCAAAGACACTGTCTCACACTTCTGAGGACAATCTGTCACCTTCCAGCGTGTCGGCGACTCCAAAGCCTTTAACTGTTCTATTGGAGGCTTTTCAACTTCAAAAGAAAAGAATTGCTGCTGCAGTATTTAAAGTCTAATTTTGTATTCTTATTTTGTGCACTACAAGCTATTGTGTGTCCGAGGGAATTTGAGACCAAACTTGAGCAAAAGGGAGAAATCTGCTGTTTACTTTCCCAACTTTTTGTCTTTTACGTCGGAGCCTGAATGTATTATGGGATGGGTAACTGGAAAGGCCGAGTTTGTCTGTGTGCTTTCGATGGGTCATCTACGTGTTCATAGCTGCAACGTGTTTTCAAAATGATGTATATGCACAGCCATTGTGTGTTTTCTGTCTTTCGGTGCCCCCCCCACCCCCCGCCCCTGCCCCAAATATAGCCCCTGTTGCATCATGAGAATGGTTGGAGAAGTGACGTGGCCAGAGAGGTCGACACTGAAAGTTGTCCGTGGGCTGCGCATTTGCCGCGTTCGGATAGAGAAAAGACACAAAATAAAGAAATAAAAAGACCAGTAATGTCTTGCGAGTTAACGCTGCAAGTTTTCATAGGAGGGGGGGGGGTCACTTGAATGTACATAGGTTCGCCCTGCACGATAGGAACGCTTTAGGAGGAACGGATCACGGCTGCGTGGAAACTCGACTGACTTGATGTTTCTTCTGCGGTATTTTTCTTGAGAGTAATGCTCCCGGGGGGGAAGACTGAAGAAAGTGCTTTGATTATTATTATTTTTTCCCCCCATTCTTTCCTTTTTTTGGGGGGGGGGGGGGGTTTGGCCACAGTCCCCCACAAATTTCTCTATTGCGAAAAGATCTGTGTTTATGTCTAATGGTTGTTTCCTTGAGACAATGGTGCCATATATTGTTTTTGTTTTGTATTTTTTTAAAGCCTTTTTTAATGGACGGTAGCAGGTTTCTAATATGCCACCTCTTGCTATATTTAATGGTACAGATAGCTAGCTGCTTAATAACACGGAGAGAGACAACTAAAGTTGGACAGGGGCTGCTCTGTTTGATAACCAGGCTAATGATACGGACGGATGGATGGATGACCGGATAATTTCACTGAATTAGTTAACCCGTGTGGTTATCCATTGCCTAATATTTGGGGTCTTTCAAAGCTGTGTACCTTTAAAGAGGAGCCCAGAAGTGTAATCTTTATAATTATCTGATCTGTAGTGATGGCAAAATCCTGTCACTTAATACTTGTTGTAAAGAAATGCACTGTAAAAGTTAAATCCCATGGGTTGAAATAAAAAGATTCTATCATGCATTTGTGGCCCTCTTGTGTTTCTCTTTACTGGTACTGTTACCTGTATGGGGAAGATGGCGGCGCGAATTCACATTTGCCGAAGTTTTTCTCTTCGTTTGGTGGCTGGGAGAGCCGGCGCTGGATCGGCTGGGGGACCTTGGGTCTGCAGCGTCTTGTGGGCCCAGGGACCACGGCTTTGCCTGGAGCTGCGCCCGCGGAGGTAACGCTGAGGGCGGTGTGACAGGATGCGGAAGCGGGGCAGGCTAAGCTAACTGCTAGCCCATGCAGACCGGAAGTTCGGGAAACACCGAGGGCGGTCTGGCGGCGGCCTCGCCTGGCGTTGACTGCTGTTTTTGGTGTCGTGGCGTGGAGTGCGGGGAGGTGTGTCGAGGGTGTCTGGCTGGGAGAGCCGGCGCTGGATCGGCTGGGGGACCTTGGGTCTGCTGGGTCCGGTGGGCCCAGAGACCACGGCTTTGCCTGGAGCTGCGCCCGCGGAGGTAACGCTGAGGGCGGTGTGACAGGACGCGGAAGCGGGGCGGGCTAAGCTAACTACTAGCCCACGCAGACCGGAAGTTCCGACAGTCATCCTGGCTGGCGTTCCTTCTCCTGGACGGTGGAAGTTTTTCTTTTGTTTAGTTTGGCTGTGTGTGTTCTTGTGGTTCTTGTGGTTTTCATGTACGAGTGACAAAGTGTTCCTGATTCCTGTGTCGTCTTTTAAATTGATGACTGGACGGATGAAGCCTTGTTTGGGGACGTCCACAACTGGTGAACGTCACCATTGCTGAACTGACCTCAAAAGGATAAAACCTGTGCTGAGACTGCAAAGACTGGCATTATATTTAGTCATTTTCTTAATTCCTAAGGCTTTATGTGCCCCCCCCCCGCCATAAAGCACGTGGCACATACTGCGCTCTGAGTGACCGGCAGAGGTGACCTCAGTGAGAGTGATGCCCAGCACCACCTCAGCTGGTTTCACTGACACACCCACAGACAGCCAGGGGACTGGTGAGTGAAGTCAGGTGGTGTTGTCTGGAAAACCCGCATACGCGCGACTCTCCAGTGCGCATTAACGCAATTTCTTACGCCGTTTTATGCGTCACAAACACCGCCCTCTTGTGCGGCACTGTCCCGGACCCATCAATTAAAAAACAAAAACAAAGCACCGTTGCACTCCCCCCATTCGTCCACTTGGTGGCGATGTTTTACCACGAGAGACCTTGACTGGCGCTCAACAAGCAGCGGGCCCGCAGTGAGCAGCGTCACGGATACCGCTGATTCAGTTATGAGGCCGTTTGTGTTGCTCATAAGCCATGTTTATAACGCCTCTCTATGGCGCGGCACAAAACAGAACTAGAGGGGGACGAAAGGGGGCTTGCACGCTCAGCCGAAGCCCCCCTACTCTCAAAACGCGCTCGCCTCTCCAGAGGAGGGATGGAGCACGCGGAGGTTCACGACCCTCCCTTCATATTACCGGCGGCTGTAATTAAAGCCGCTCCCCCGCGCGGTGGTCAGAGGGCGCGAGCGATTGTATACGTGCGCAGAAAGTGGAAGCGCGCACGGTGCTGCATAACGTCAGTCCACCTGAACCCCCGGTTCAGGAGGAGGAGGCGTGTTCCCACAGCGCCACCCAGCGGCGTCATGTGAAGGAAGGCGGCGGTGAGATCAGGTGGAGCGCAGCCACCTGTTCGTAATAAAGCCCGGGGGGGGGGGCTGGGGAGGGGGGGCTGGAGGGGGGGGCATCGCGTCTTTCTCCAGCCCATCTTGGGGAGCTGCTGCTGTCACATGCACGTCACGCTCAGTCGGATCCCCCCCGGGACTCCTGTACGGGTCTTGGCTTGAATCACTGCTGACCGCCAGGAGGCCCTCCGGAGAGGGTTTCCCCGCCCGCGTCGCCGTGGAGGCTGTTTGACTGCGTCGCTCTTGAGGGAGAAATGCAGCGCGGGCGACTTGAAGCCAGCATGCGTGAAGGCGTTTACAGCCTCTCGCGGCCATGTGGTTATTATGGACCCGTGCAGCCAGGATCACAATACCACTTACCACCCGGTGCTGCACACACGCACACGCAACACGCACGCACACGCACACACAACACGCACACATATGCACGCACACACGCACAAACACGCACACGCAACACGCACACACATGCACACACACAAGCACACAGACACACACGAACACACAACACGCACACACACAGACACACACACGCACGCACGCACAACACACACAGAGACACGCACGCACACACAACACACACAGACACGCACGTACACACAACACATACAGCGCGCACAACGCACACGCAACACGCGCACACATGCACACACAGAGACACACACGAACACACAACACGCACACGCATGCACACAGACACACACGAACACAACACGCACACACACAGACACACACGCACGCCACACTCACGCACGCACGCACAACACACACACGCACACAACACATACCAGCACACAGACGCAAACACGCACGCCACACGCACGCACAACACACACAGACACGCACGTACACGCAACACAGACAGCGCGCGCGCACATACAACGCACACGCAACACTCACACATATGCACACAGACACACACAACACGCACAGACACACACGCACGCCACGCACGCACAACACACAGACACACGCACGCACGCACAACACACACACAAGAGACATGAATGCACGTACACACAACACGCACACAGACACACACGCACGCACGCCACACACACAGACGCACGCACGCACGCACAACACACACAAGAGACATGAATGCACGTACACACACACGCACGCCACACACACGCGCGTACACGCACACACACAGACACGCGCGCAACACGCACACAACACGCGCAGGCGGGCTGTAGCTGGGGATGGGGTATCAAAGACATACGGGGCAAAGTCAGCGGAGTCAGATGTAACGTACCAACAATGCTGTGTGTGTGTGTGTGTGGGGGGGGGGGGGCAGAACATGCCTCCCATTACGGGACTTAATCCTGCAGTAAAACGTGAGTAACCGTGACCCCGGCAAGACCAACAGCGCGTGTGTGGAGGTGATATAACTTCCCTCTATCGCCTCTCGTGACATGGGAGTGTGAACCTGCAAATGTGACAATAATTGCGCGCCGCGCGGACGGGGCGATTAAGTGGCTGACCACATTAAGGCCACCCGGAGGGCTGATTGGAGATGTTATCGGGGAAGATGTGTAACAGCGGGCTGCCCGAGGGGGAGGGGCCACCCTTTCTTTCCTGTGGAGTATGCTGATAGATAAGTATAAGACCCCTGAAAGAATGCCATCACACCGGCTAAATAAAACACCCAAGTCATTGTGTTGTCCTCCTCCGGCCGAGCCAGGGACGCTCCGAGATGCAGCGCCTCCTCCTCCTCATTCTGACCTCCCTCCTCGCGGTGTGCACGGGATCCGGGGGTAAGTCTCCTCGCCGCCTCTTCTGCACTTTTGCTGTTTGTGACTCGGTGATTTCCCCAGAAAGGCGCGCGTGTCCGAGTGATGCGTCTGCTCGCGCGCCTTGTGAAAGGGTCGCGTGTCGAGTCCCTCCGTGGTCGTGGAGGAGGACCCCCCTCTCTTAACAGCATCCCAGCTCGCATCGTTTTGGCTCGCTCTGCTGAATCACGGCGCGTGAGCGGGACTCGCACTCGCGTTTAAAATGACCCGGTGGTTTTTACACGGTGACTCCTTTAACAGCCTATCACAGCGAGCCGCTCAGCCCAGCCGCGGCTGCCCTGTGGGGCGCAGCACAAGTTGAAGGGGAATAACGGCAGCAGGTGGAAGCGTCTTTCTTCTTCTTCTTCTTTCTTCTTCCTTCTTTTCTTTCTTCTTCTCTTCTCTTTACCGGCCGTCCCTCGCTCGCCGCGGTGAATGGAGGCTGTTTCGCGTTACCGGGGCGTCTTACGGTACAGTCCGAAGACAAACGGAAGACGGGAAACAGATGAATGAAACGGTTCGTGACCCCCCCCCTCCGCGCGCACGCACACGCGCGCACACACACGCACACACAAGTGACCGAAATGGAGATGCTACGCTCCTCCACACGCACGCGCAGCCCAGGCATCACACACCTGTCGTGTCCGTCACAGCGCCTCCTGTCTGCTGTCAGGTCACCTGTCTGACTGACGGCACGTCCCCTCGCGCCGTCACCACGAGCCTCTGCCCAAAAACCGCCGTTAATACCCGTTATAACGGAGACACGGCGGCAACCGGAGGCACGAGCGAAGTGAGGGAGAGAAAGGGAGATGATGGAGCTGATAGCGGGAGAGGGAGAGGGACAGATAGCGGGAGAGAGACAGGGGGAGAGATAGAGGGAGAGAGACAGAGGGAGAGACAGAGGAGAGAGACAGGGGGACAGATAGCGGGAGAGACAGAGGGAGAGAGACAGAGGGAGAGATAGCGGGAGAGACAGGGGGACAGATAGCGGGAGAGACAGAGGGAGAGACAGGGGGAGAGATAGCGGGAGAGACAGAGGGAGAGATAGCGGGAGAGACAGGGGGACAGATAGCGGGAGAGATAGCGGGAGAGACAGAGGGAGAGATAGCGGGAGAGACAGGGGGACAGATAGCGGGAGAGACAGGGGGAGAGAGACAGAGGAGAGATAGCGGGAGAGAGACAGAGGGACAGATAGCGAGAGAGACAGAGGAGAGATAGCGGGAGAGAGACAGAGGAGAGATAGCGGGAGAGAGACAGAGGGACAGATAGCGGGAGAGAGATAGGGGGAGAGATGCCGTGTTCAGTTCGTCCGTTCAGTCCTGACGTCACAGCGGTTCCGGCGCGCTACTGCACCTGCTCCCGCGAGCCCGCGTCTCCGCTCCGCAGCCAATTGGACTGCCGCGCGCGCGTGCCGTGACTGCGTCTTTCTTTTATTAATGTCTCATTTTAACGTTATTTCTTTTATTCGTGTCTCATTTTAACGTTATTTCTCTTTTATTCGTGTCTCATTTTAACGTTATTTCTCTCTTATTCGTGTCCTTCCTTACCGTTGTTTCTCTTCGTGTCTTTTCTCCCGCTGTTCGTGTCTTATTAAACTGTGCTGTCGGCAGACTTGCTGCACATACAGCACAGGACACGTGCGGGCTGGGCGGAGTTAGTGCGCAGGTGGAGTTCAGATTCTACACCTGCTGAGGCGATATTTATTAATTACCAAGAGCCGCGTGCAATAACTCCGTCCTCTGGATACATTTCTGTCTTTTATTTCTCTAATTGTGAGGCAAACTGAAAGTCGGAGGAACGATGTTGAACAACACAAATTGAATAGTTGTGGACGGCGAATGACGAGCAGATGATGATGAGGAGGATGATGATGATGAGGATGAGGATGATGATGTTCCTCTGCACTGCCGACGCTCTTTACAGACTCGACATAACCGGTTTGATAGAACGAGTTGTTATAATGCAACGCAAAATCCCAATTAGCTTGCTGTGTGGTGCAGAGAAGAAGAGAGGAAGCGGTGTGATACGGGCTTTTATTCGTCAGGCACGCTCCGCTCGCAGCGTGTCGGTGCTGGCTCAGACTGAAGCCGTCCTGCACACCGAACCCGTCCTGCAGACCGAACTCGCCCTGCAGACCGAACCCGTCTTGCAGACCGAACTCGCCCTGCAGACTGAAGCCGTCTTGCAGACTGAACCCGTCTTGCAGACCGAACCCGTGCTGCAGACCGAACCCGTCTTGCAGACCGAACTCGCCCTGCAGACCGAACTCGCCCTGCAGGCTGAACCCGTCCTGCAGACCGAACCCGTCCTGCAGACCGAACTCGCCCTGCAGGCTGAACCCGTCTTGCAGCCCGAACCCGTGCTGCAGACCGAACCCGTCTTGCAGACCGAACCCGTCCTGCAGACCGAACCCGTCTTGCAGACCTAACCCGTGCTGCAGCCCGAACCCGTGCTGCAGCCCAAACCCGTCCTGCAGAGCCGCTGCAGGGTGTGCAGGCAGGACGGCAGCTTTGGGTGGTGGTGTGAGTGACATGGGTCCTGATGAGGGACGGGGTCGTCATACTGTTATAAGACAGTATTCCGTCCGGATCTCTCGACTTCACTCAACGCGTCAGAGGCGCTTCACGTGTGTTTTGTGTCCTCTCGCGACGCGTTTTGAGACTCGGGCTTGGCAAGACGCGCGTGGTTCATATTCGGAGGCGCGGCCGCGAGGCTGCGGGCTCCCGCGACACCATGACACCAGACAGCCCTCTCTCCTGCTCTCTGCCGGGACCTCCGCCGCCTTTCACACGGGCGGCATGCGGAGCGACTCCGGGTTATTTATTTCTCTCCCCTTCGTCCCTCTTTTGTTTCTTCCAGACTGCTTCCTACTCTGGGACCGCCGCGGCGCTGAGCGCGCTCCCGCGATACCAGCCCGCTCCCGCGATACCAGCGCGCTCAGCGCCACCGAAAACCATCGTTCCCCGTCATTCACCACCCCCCCCCGCCCGCGTGCGCTACAGATCGAAGCGCCGCGCACGGACCCACATCCGATTGGACGAGGAGACGGAGGGCAGAGAAAGCTCGCGCTACCCCGACTGATCAATAATCGATCGACGTTACGTTACTTGGCATTAATGTGCGCTTCCGGCGAGCGGATCACGAGAGCACCGCGAGACACGTCGCCGTTTACACCTGTCTGTCACGCGTCCCCAGACGCGGCCTGCTGACCACCTGTGAGCAGATTGCGTTACTCCGAAGAAGAAGAAGAAGAAACAGAAGAAGAAACAGAAGAAGAAGAAACAGAAGCAGAAGAAGAGGATTTCCTATTACGTCATTGTGGGGGGACGTTTACGCTACAAAAGACGTGTGGTCAAATGCGTCCCAGACCACCTCGGCAAGTGGTCTGAGTAACCGGTTCACGACACGTTCTGGTGGTGGTTTACAGTCGTGTTTAGCGCCTCCACCTGTGATCCGATCACCAAAACACCAAAAAACCAGAACCGCGTTGTAAAACCAAGTGTAAAGGGGGGGGGGGACGAGCCGCTCGGGGGGGAGAGCGCCGGCTGGGAGCACGTGGCGGGCGGGCGGGTGGCGGTGTATTACAGCAGAGCCGCTATAACGCGTCCCCCGGGTCTCTCCATCACCCCGCTCACAACTGACACAACACCGGCGTGTCTTAGCAGCGGTTATAGGAGCGCCTCCACTGAGAGAAGCTCGCAGTTCGATAGACGAGATAAATTAACGACGAATTAGACCTTGTTTGTTTGTGTGTTTGTTTGTTTGAGGCGGCAGTGTTTTAGTCCTCTTCGTCCTTGATTCTGTCAAACACGCGCGAAACACATCGAGTAGTCCCCGCTGGTGCGGATCTACATCCGGGTTTATCGGGGAATGGGTCATGGAACCGAGCAGAACCGACCAGAACTGCTTGGTTCTTCCAGAGGGCGTTTCATATGCAGCAGCCCACCAGAGGCACACATCCTCAGCTCCCGACCTGCAGGGCACGTCAGCCTCCGCTGATCCGCTGATCAGCCTCCCCGCCGATCATCGATCAGCCTCCCCGCCGATCAGCCTCTCCGCTGATCCGGTGCCTTTAACACGAGCTGAGCCGGGTTAATGGCGGTGCGTGCTGGTGGAGGGCTGAATCAGACGCATCACTGGGAACCCGAGTCAGTTGTTATGACATGACTGCTGATATGACTCGGACCCACATCCTTGTTCATTTGTCCCTTTTTCAGCACATTGTCAACATCCTCCACGTCCTATACAATACATATAACACAGAATATTGCACGTAGTAGTAGTAGTAGATATAATATAGAATACATATAACACAGAATATACAATACAGAATATATATCAGAATCAGAATACTTTATTCATCCCCGGGGGAAAAGTGGGTAATATATATAATTGGGTGTATGTATGTATGTATGTATGTATGTATGTATGTATGTATGTATGTATGTATGTATGTATGTATGTATATATATATATATGTGTGTGTGTGTACATATATATGTATATATGTATGTGTGTATATATATATTATTTTTTCATGCTATCGAATATATAATACAGAATATAGAATATAAATACAGAATATAGAATTCACATAATGTAGAATACATATAATACAGAACATATAATATAGAATGTAGTAGTAGTATATATAATATAGAATACATAAAATACACAATATATAATATAGAACATATATAATATAGAATACATATAATATAGAATATATTACACATAGAATATAAAATACATATAATACATAATATAGAATAGAAAATATATAACAGATATATTTCACATATAATATATAATATATAATATATAGAATATATACTATAGAATACATATGATTTAGAATATATAGAATATCGAATACATATCTACATCTCTGCTGTCATGAGTCATCAAACCCAGTCGAGGCGTGCTGGTATAACAGGGCAGAGTTAAAATAAAGGTGGTGGTGGTGGTGATGATGATGGTGATGATGATGAAGAAGCAATGCAGCCCCCCTGCTGGGTTTATTTCCAGTAGCCATTATCGCGTCAGAACAGGAGGAAACAGCCCACCAGAGGGGCAAAGAGACCTGGCATGTACCCACAATGCACCGGGCTTCCTTCGCAAACCCCGGGACAAGCCCTTCACGTCCTCACACAATTCCGGCAGCAGAGCGGGAGACCCTCCCTCCGTTTCTTCAATGGCATGCGTGTTTTTCATACATATTTGATTCGTGAGATAGCCGCAGATATTTGTCCCGAAGTATAGGATGGAAACATGCGAAGCCATTGTGAAATATTAATAAACCCTCAAACAAAAGCACGTGCGGATCCGGGCCTGCTGATGTGAAAGCTCGAGTCTGTGTTTATTCTGATAGCACGGAAAGATAAAGCGCGAGCCGCGGCTTGTTTTGCTTCGTGCCCCCCTGGACAATAGGAAGACAATTCCTGTGTATTTGGGGGTATTTGTATGGTGGGAATAACAATTGACTTTCTAACCAATACACGGAACAATTCATTGTTTGAAAGAAGACGAAGGAAAAAAAATAAACAAACCAACGCGACGGGGCCACATTTTATAAATACAAATAAAATATCGTTGGCCTTCAGCCAGTAGACCATCTAAACTGTGTCCCTCCGCCTCCGAAAATAGTCCCACTCCTGTTGCTGAAAGTGTTAACGAGACACTTAAACTGGTAAGCGTCGTCGTGCGTGTGTGTGCGTGCGTGTGCGTGCGTGCAGTTCAGTATGATGATTTAATGGTGATGTCTGAAACAACCCATAAGCAGTCACCAGAGATAAGCTGTGACATAGTAATATGGATGTGTGTTGCTTTAAAAAAATTTTTTAATATTTTTATTACGCATCCCTTCTGTTGTCTTCCGGGTCAAAATGACCCACAACAGCGTTTAACAGCAGAGAAAAGACTCTACATGACCTTTTTTCAACCTGAAATTTGGTGACTTTTCCTACAGTGACCCCAACACATTTCCATGAGAGCTGTGCACCACTAGGGTACTGAGATCATCTTAGGGTCATGTGTGAACCTAAGACATGTCTGAGTCATGTGTGACCCTAAGACATGTCGGGGTCATGTTTGACCCTAAGACATGTCGGGGCCATGTTTGACCCTAAGACATGTCTGAGTCATGTGTGACCCTAAGACATGTCGGGGCCATGTTTGACCCTAAGACATGTCGGGGTCATGTGTGACCCTAAGACATGTCGGGGTCACGTGTGACCCTAAGACATGTTAGGGTCACGTGTGACCCTAAGACATGTTGGGGTCATGTGTGACCCTAAGACATGTCGGGGTCATGTTTGACCCTAAGACATGTTGGGGTCATGTTTGACCCTGTTTGACCCTAAGACATGTCTGAGTCATGTGTGACCCTAAAACATGTCAGGGTCATGTTTGACCCTAAGACATGTCTGAGTCATGTGTGACCCTAAAACATGTCAGGGTCATGTTTGACCCTAAGACATGTCGGGGTCATGTTTGACCCTGTTTGACCCTAAGACATGTCTGAGTCATGTGTGACCCTAAGACATGTCTGGGTCATGTGTGACCCTATAAGAACGAGTGGTGTCCACTGATTAAATGCAGTCTTTCTGCACCGTGAAGAGGGGAAAACCCAGATAGTCACACACTTTGTGATGAAGGACAGGTTGTGTCTTCGTGCAAAACAGATTGGGGGTTTCAAATTAAATGAAGTTGCTTTAATTTAGAGGTTTAATGAAGGCGGGTCGTAAAAGGACCCTTAAGACGCGGGCAGTATGCAGAATGTGTGGACAACACCAGGGATATATTTAGTTGTTTGTTCTGAGCTGCTGCATTTGGTGTCCCGCAGCCGGCCACGAGGGCTGCTGTACGGTTACACGTCGTACCAACGTTGGTGTTGTTCCTCTGTTTCAGATTGGTGCTACCAGCCCCATTACACCTGTGAGCCTCAATGTAACGGTAAGTTTGTCACACCAGTGGCAAATGTGGCGATGTCGATCATGAAATAAGAAAAAGAGCGAGCTAGGCTAGATCTTAGTATGGTCATACATCTTGACTTCCTGTGGTCCTCAGCACCAGAGAAGTGGGACCATGCCAACAGAGGATGTTCTGGAAAAGCCCAGTCCCCAATAAACATCGTTACCAGGAAGACTCTTAAAGATGACCGTCTGACTGCTTTTCACTTCAGCAACTACCAGCACTTCTTCACTGGCAGCATCATCAACAACGGCCACTCGGGTACTCTCACACTTCCACGTCATCATGTGACCAACTCCATTTGCAAGCAGACATTTAATCCTGCATATGCGACTGTGTTTCTGACACTGCTGGACCATCACTTTATCCGTTCCAGCTCAGGTTGGGGTCACCCACCTGGCCACCATCGCAGGTGGAGACTTGGGGGTGGACTACAAGGTGGTGCAGTTCCACTTTCACTGGGGCAACAGTGGAGGTCCAGGCTCGGAGCATACCATCGATGGAGAACGGTACCCCATGGAGGTAGGCCAAAGTGTTGGGGGCCATACAGCCCTGTGTCTCGCCACCATGTCACCATGACCGTGGCTTCAAACCAAGATGATCATTAACAGCCTCTAACTGACAAGGCTGATTAGACAGATAGCCTGCCACTCACCCAGACGTAAAGATTTATCCTTCAGGGCAGGGGTGTCAAACTCCAGGCCTCGAGGGCCGCAGTATCTGCAGATATTTGTTGCAACCGTGCACTACACCACCTGATTAAACGAGTTCCTTTCCCTCCTTGATCCAGGAGGTGAGCTAATTAGTTAAATCAGGTGGTGTAGTGCACGGTTGCAACAAATATCTGCAGATACTGCGGCCCTCGAGGCCTGGAGTTTGACACCCCTGCTTTAGGGTGTCCGGGTAGCGTGACGGTCTATACCTACCAACACAGGGATCGCCGGTTCCAATCCCCGTGTTACTTCCGGCTTGGTCGGGCGTCCCTATAGACACAATTGGCCGTGTCTGTGAGTGGGAAGCCAGATGTGGGTATGTATGTGTCATGGTCGCTGCACTAGCGGCTCCTCTGGTTGGGAGGGGGAACTAGGGGGAATAGTGTGACCCCCCCCACCCAACCCCACGCGCTAAGTCCCCCTGGGGAAACTCCTCACTGTCAGGTGAAAAGAAGCGGCTGGCGACTCCACATGTATGGGAGGAGGCACGTGGAAGTCTGCAGCCCTCCCCGGATCAGCAGAGGGGGTGGAGCAGCGACTGGCAAGGCTCGGAAGAGTGGGGTAATTGGCCAAGTACAGCTGGGGAGAAAAAGGGGGGAAACCCCCCCCCAAAAAAGAGAGATTTATCCTTTTACTAAAATCTATCATTAATCATCCTATAGACCACTTGCTAAGCCCCCATGTCTGAAACTATTTTCTCTTTCATTTCCTTTTGGGATAATTCAGAAAAACAGAAAGAGCGTGTAAGTCGTCAGCGCACGTGGCTGCAGAATATTCATGCTACCTCTCTACGCCCGTACTGTTGCAGCTCGAAACGTCTCGTGGAGTGAAATGTTGATGAAGCTCCGTCATTTTCTCTGAGCCCGACTGGGTTCCAGCGCTGCTGCCAAAAAGACGCTCCTAACTTATGGATGGAGAGACAGGCTGCGTGGCGATGGGGGCTGACGGTAATGCTAATAACGCTTTGCACTGATTCTCTCCCCAGCTTCACATCGTTCACATGAAGCAAAAGTACACCGACATAAAAACTGCACTGTCCGATCCAACCGGGATTGCAGTCCTCGGGTTTTTGTATGAGGTAAATATCAAGTAGTTCTGCATGCCAAACAGTATTGACCATGCTAATGCTAATGCTAATAAGATGCACATGATAACTTGCAAGGCACACTCAGTCATGCCACTTCTCCATTTCAGGAGTCGAGCAGCGCTAACAGGAAGTATGAGCCGATCATAAGCGCCCTAAAAAGCATCAAAGCTAAAAGTAGGTATCCACGTGCTCAGTGTGAAGGCAATGATGAAGGTAGCTGAGGAGCAGCAGCTGAACGAGTCCCCCTGTGTCTTCTCTTTAGATGGGAACACCACTCTGCGTTCAATCTCGCTGGGGGACTTGATCCCACCTCAGCATAACCTGACCAACTACTACCGCTACAAGGGCTCGCTGACCACCCCTCCGTGCTCTGAGGCCGTGGTCTGGACGGTGTTTGAGAACCCCATCCCGCTGAGCAAGGAGCAGGTAAGGGTCACAGCACGGCTGAATGTGACTGCAGTGCCACCACGTTTCCGTTTCCAAGACAAAACATTGCCATGTCCCCCCATCCCCACCACCTTATACTATCTGCACTGCCTCCAATATCAGGAGGGGGTTAGAGTCTCAACCGCCAAAAGTGCATTTCCTGATGGGGAAACAGAGTATGCAAATGATGTAAAATTTTATCTGTATGTAAACTATGACTACTACTTTCGGCTGCTCCCGTTAGGGGTCGCCACAGCAGATCATCCGTTTCCATCTCTTCCTGTCCTCTACATCTTCCTCTGTCACACCAGCCACCTGCATGTCCTCCCTCACCACATCCATAAACCTCCTCTTTGGCCTTCCTCTTCTCCTCTTCCCTGGCAGCTCCATATTCAGCATCCTTCTCCCAATATACCCAGCATCTCTCCTCCACACATGTCCAAACCATCTCAAGCTTGCCTCTCTTGCTTTGTCTCCAAACCGTCCAACCTGAGCTGTCCCTCTAATATACGATTAGAGAAAAACATTGGCTAGGTCCACGAAGCGAGTCTCTAACTCATCGTGGAAATTCCTGCTACAGGTTAAACTGTGGAACGGCATCAAACATTATCGAAATACCTTTGTATTTGAAAGCAGGTATTCATGCTCATCGTCCAAAATAGCTAAGGCCTTTTGTATTGATTTAAATCCTCTGTCCCTGTCATTCCTCCAGCTGAAGGCGTTCTCCGAGCTCCAGTTTCATGATGGTAAAGCGATGGTGGACAACTTCCGGCCAGTGCAGCCGCTGAACGCTCGCAGGGTGTACCGGTCCGGGGGCACTGCGGTCCTGGCCAGCGTCGCCATCCTCCTGGCCTCTGTGACCACAGCCTTGGGACTGTCCCACCCAAACTAGAGGAACACATCCTCCGGCTGACGTGCACACCCATGAATGCAATAAGTTCTCTGGAACACTTTATCTGAAACCACTCTGTAGCACATTCATAGCATGGTCTGGTGACGTAGCACATTCATAGCATGGTCTGGTGACGTAGCAGTGCAGACGTGAACGGCCCTGTGCTTGCTCTTATGAACACACATGACCAAGGTGTTTGGTGAACACCTTACGAAAGATGCCCTAAGGGTTGCGTCAGTATGGGTGCATGTGTCATGAAGCTTTTGTGTAGCGCTCCTTCCAGCATCATGAATGTGCTATAAACCTGGTTTCACACAAAGTCTTACCAAGCACATGTTTTTAACTAAACAATATAGCTACTGACTCAACAACTACCCCAACAGCCATGCCCTAACCTTTGACAGCATGAGCATAAACACCAGCATACCATTATAATAGCGCAGCAGGAACTGAGGAACCTCATCCTCCTTGTCCAAACCTGGCTTCAGATGATGACCGTCTCATCAGGGTGAACCATGGCGTTGTGTTTGTTTTGGTTTCTGAGGGCGCACAGCGGGCTGGCATGTGCTGTGTGTGTCTTAACGGGACACGAGAATGGCAAGTTGCTATTAATAGTAGACCTGAGTCATAAATGAGCTCCACTTTCACACCAACGGTCAAAGGAGTCAGTAGCTTGGCCTCGTCTCTGTCGAGTTCGGGAACACACAGTGCCACTGTCAGGGGACCATACACGGCCTGTCAGGTCAACATTTAGCCAGGGGAAAGGGGCTGGGGTGGGGGTGGGGGGGGGACTGGCGGGGTATGTCTGCTTTGTCTATGCAGCTGTTTGCCAGTGTAAGGCTGAGGCACTTCCATGATGAACGCCACAAGTTGTTCTGAGATTTGAGCTGCCGTAAGAATACAACAGCTCCTCCGAAGACACCAGTGACAGGATGGACACACGTGTGGCATTTTTCTTGCGACAGGAACAGAACTAATATCATGATGTCATCAGCATATTGTGTTTACTGTACCTCGATGTTCCCTTACTTGATAAGCTACATGTTCATAGCTACTACACTGATCCTGTACAAACTACTACACTGATCCTGTACAAACTACTAGACTGATCCTGTACAAACTACTAGACTGATCCTGTACAAACTACTAGACTGATCCTGTACAAACAAAACAATGCTCACCACATACTGACACATACATACTGACATACATACATACTGACATACACTGACACATACATACTGACATACACACTGACATACACACACCTGACTTTACTGCACGGCCCTCTTCCCTGTGCAGGCCGCTGCAGCTCCTGAGCTCATCTGGCTGATATGGGGCTCATGCTCATGGCTCGTGTTACACTGAATGTTATGTACTGTGAATTGCGCCCGCTGGAGTCTCGTTCACTTACCCAGAGAGCTCTCCCCGTGTCTGAACATGACGTCTGTGCCATTCTCCTGGCGCAAAGTCCAGATTTATTGTGATGGCTGAGCAATGCATCAACCTCTCTTTGTATGCTGTCATTTGTACACATATATTTATTTACTGAATGTGTATATTGATATGAGAACGCACAGTCATTTTTATTTATGCATTTAAAGTTTATATCGAGTCAAATAAGAACTATGGACAGCAGTTTTGCTCATAATGTCAAAAGTATGAAGTTGGTACATTTACTTTGTTGTTATGCTTTCAAGTGTTATGAATAATATGGAGAATGTATTCCAACTGAACAATAAACTACTGACATGCCTTTTTAATCACAGCGTCTCTCGTTTCACCCCCACAGACACCTGACACGCCCCTCCGCACAGTGCAGCGTCTTTAAAATCGTGGCCTAAACAAATTACGGCCCCCGCGGCGGTGCGTTTGACATCGCTGCAGAGCGAAAGCCGATAGCGGAACACCGTGTGTTGGCTCTGCTGTCTGTCTGGCGGCTCAGGCGGACGGGCCGGCTTCTCGGTTTCCTGTTTGATTCCCCATCAGACCGTCAGCAGAGTCTGAGAACAGTCACGGCTCTCAACCCCTTAATCCCTTTCTAATTGATTTGTACTTCATGTTATGGGATGTCTTTGGCCCGAGATCACACACACACACACACACACACACACACACACACACATACACACACTTGCTTGTTTGCTGGTTGTCCATCGTATCCGATGATAACCATCTTCTCCTATTTGTGAGTCCTTTGGTGGCTGAATAGTGCGATCCTGGATGCAGTTGTGGTTGCAGACCGGGCATGTAAAAGTGGTGCTGGGGGGGGGTAGCTTTGCGAGCATGCCTCTTCGCATTTTATGATACACAGTGCTGTGTGCACTGGTTTTCCATATACTTCACTCCCTCTGAGACGTGAGAGAGCCAGATGGTGCGCCAGGAGGCAAGTTCCTCCAGAGAAGAGGGGTTGATCTGGCATCTTTTCAGTGTGGTCTTCATTTGGTCTTTGAACTGCTTCTTCTGCCCACCAGCAGTGCGTTGACCAAGGCATAGTTGGCCGTAGAGGACTTTGCATGGGAGTCGTTCGCTGAGCATGCGAATAACATGCCCAAGCCACCTGAGTTGATGGTGGTTTAGGGTAGACTCCACGCTGCAGCTGCCTCTGTGTGTGGCACTCTGTCCTCCCAAGTAATGCAGAGGATCCTCTGGAGACCTCTCACATGGAAGGCCTCCAGACTTCTGAGATGGTCCATGCCTCACATCCATAGAGTAGTGTGGAGATTCACACTGCTCTGTAAACAAGCACTTTGGTGTGGAGACTGAGGTTGCTATTCTGGAAAACCTTTCTCCTTATATGACCAACAGATGTTGAGGCTTGTTTGAGGCGGCGCTGGATCTCATCATCCATTGTGCAGGTGTCAGATAGCATGCTTCCTAGATATTTGAAGGCAGCAACAGTGGCAAGTTATTGCCCTTCTGCTGTGAAGGTTGTTGGATGGCTTGGAAGCCCGGTATTCATCTGACAGATCACCTCTGTCTTTTGGGTGTTGATGATCAGTCCCATTCTCCTGTATGCAATTACAACTGCTGACAGAGTGTTTTGTAGGGCTTCTGGTGTGTGGGCTACCAGGGCACGATCGTCGGCATACTGTAGCTCAACGATGTTCTCAGGCAACCCTGAAACCTTCTGAAGTTGAATAAGTTACCATCGAGCCTGAAGTCAATGGTAACTCCAGCCTGCTTCTCCAACCACCTTCGCAATAGTGTTGTAACAGAGACTAAGAGGGTATTGAACAGGACTGGGGCTAGCACACAGCCTTGTCTGACTCCACTCTGCACACCAAAGGGCTCAGAACTGTGGTTTCCCACTACCACTTGGGCCATCATTCCTGACACACTGACACACACATACGAACACAGACACACACACTGACACACATACACATAAATACAGTGCATCCAGAAAGTATTCACACCCCTTCACTTTCCCCACATTTTGTTATGTTACAGCCTTATTCCAAAATGGATTAAATTTCCTTTTTTTCTCATCAATCTACACACAATACCCCATAATGACAAAGTGAAAAGGTTTTTGTAGAAATTTTTGCAAATTTATTAAAATTAAAAAAACTGAAATATTGCATGTACATACGTATTCACACCCTTTGCTATGACACTCAAAATTGAGCTCAGGTTCATCCTGTTTCCACTGATCATCCTTGAGATGTTTCTACATCTTGATTGGAGTCCACCTGTAGTAAATTCAATTGATCGGACATGATTTGGAAAGGCACACACCTGTCTATATAAGGTCCCGCTGTTGACAGTGTATGTCAGAGCAGAAACCAAGCCATGAAATCAAAGGAATCGTCTGTGGACCTCCGAGACAGGATTGTATCGAGGCACAGATCTGGGGAAGGGTACAAAAAAAAAATTCTACAGCTTTGAAGGTCCCGAAGAGCACAGTGGTCTCCATCATTCGTAAATGGAAGAAGTTTGGATCCACCAGGACTCTTCCTAGAGCTGGCCCCCCAGCCAAACTGAGCAATCGGGGGAGAAGGGCGTTGGTCAGGGAGGTGACCAAGATCCCGATGGTCACGCTGACGGAGCTCCAGCGTTCCTATGTGGAGATGGGAGAACCTTCCAGAAGGACAACCATCTCTGCAGCACTCCACCAATCAGGCCTTTATGGTAGAGTGGCCAGACGGAAGCCTCTGCTCAGGAAAAGGCACATGACAGCCCGCTTGGAGTTTACCAGAAAGCACCTAAAGGACTCTCAGACCATGAGACACAAGATTCTCTGGTCTGATGAAACCAAGATTGAACTCTTTGGCCTGAATGTCAAACGTCACGTCTGGAGGAAACCAGGCACCTCTCATCACCTTGCTAATACCATCCCTACAGTGAAGCATGGTGGTGGCAGCATCATGCTGTGGGGATGTTTTTCAGTGGCAGGAACTGGGAGACTAGTCAGGACCGAGGGAAAGATGAATGGAGCAAAGTACAGAGAGATCCTTGATGAAAACCTGCTCCAGAGCGCTCAGGACGTCAGACTGGGGCGAAGGTTTACCTTTCAACATGACAACGACCCTAAGCACACAGCCAAGACAACGAAGGAGTGGCTACGGGACAAGTCTGTGAATGTCCTTGAGTGGCCCAGCCAGAGCCCAGACTTGAACCCCATTGAACATCTCTGGACAGACCTGAAAATAGCTGTGCAGTGACGCTCCCCATCTAACCTTACAGAGCTCGAGAGGATCTGCAGAGCAGAATTGGAGAAATACCCCAAATATAGGTGTGCCAAGTTTGTAGCTTCATACCCAAGAAGACTTGAGGCTGTAATCGCTGCCAAGGGTGCCTCAACCAAGTACTGAGTAAAGGGTTTGAATACTTATGTACATGCAATATTTCAGCTTTTTATTTTTAATAAATTTGCAAAAATTTATACAAAACCTTTTTCACATTGTCATTATGGGGTATTGTGTGTAGATTGATGAGGAAAAAAAGGAATTTAATCCATTTTGGAATAAGGCTGTAACATAACAAAATGTAGGGAAAGTGAAGGGGTGTGAATACTTTCCGGATGCACTGTACACACACACTGACACACACACACACACACACACACACACACACACACACACACACACACACACACACATACACTGAAAAACACATACACTAACACACACACATACACTGACACACACATACACTGACACACACATACACACACACACACACACACACACAGTGGACTGTACTGCTGTAGTGTACATATCAGACACCAGGAGTACAGTAGGAGTTACATGAACACACTGCAGTGTGTGAGGAGGTTCTGGGGCAGAAGCTGTTCTAGTTTAGTCTCAGCTGTTCTGTTTTCAGACAGAATGGACGTGTTAACCTTCATGCTGTGTTCAAAACCTGGTTACACTTGTTGTGCGTTCGGTCAGAATTGACCGGCCTGATATATGTCTTAATAGTGCGATTTGTAAACATTTTGATTTAAATCTTTTTACATACATAAGCATTAGTGTTTATGACAGTTTTAGTTATAAATATTTTTGTATTTTAGTTTTTACTCCTTGTTTAATGATGTTGTGCACTCGGTTTTATTCAAAATAAGTGAAATTTATGAAGTTTCTTAACATAGGCACAACCAGTAAAGCTCTAAATTTAATGATTATTAGTATTTTTTATGTATTTGGGTACCCAAGGAGGAGAGAGTGGTGATTGGGGCAGACTTCAATAGACATGTTGGTGAAGGGAACAGAGGCGATGAGGAGGTGATGGGAAGGTATGGGGTCAAGGAGAGAAATGTGGAAGGACAGATGGTGGTGGATTTTGTGAAAAGGACGGAAATGGCTGTGGTGAATACATATTTCAAGAAGAGGGAGGAACACAGGGTGACGTACAAGAGTGGAGGAAAGTGCACACAGGTGGACTATATCTTATGTAGAAGGTACCATCTAAAAGGGATTGGAGACTACAAGGTGGTGACAGGGGAGAACGTAGCTAGGCAGCATCGGATGGTGGTCTGTAGGATGACTTTGGAGACCAAGAAGAGGAAGCGAGTGAAGACACAGCCGAAGATCAAATGGTGGAAGCTGAAGAAGGAAGACTGTTGTGTGGAGTTCAGGCAGGAGTTGAGACAGGCACTGGGTGGTAGTGAAGAGTTGCCAGATGGCTGGAAAACCACTGCAGAAATAGTGAGGGAGACAGCTAGGAAGGTACTTGGTGTGTCATCAGGACAGAGGAAGGAAGACAAGGAGACTTGGTGGTGGAATGAGGAAGTACAGCAAATTATACAGAGGAAAAGGTTGGCAAAGAAGAAGTGGGATAGTAAGAGAGATGAAGAAAGTAGACAGGAGTACAAGGAGATGCAGCGTAAAGCAGAGAGAGGTGGCAAAGGCAAAGGAAAAGGTGTATGGTGAGTTGTATGACAGATTAGACGCTAAGGAAGGAGAAAAGGACTTGTACCGATTGGCTAGACAGAGGGACCAAGCTGCAAAGGATGTGCAGCAGGTAAGGGCAATCAAGGATAGAGATGGAAATGTGCTGACAAGCGAGGAGAGTGTGCTAAGAAGGTGGAAGGAATACTTTGAGGGGCTGATGAATGAAGAAAATGAGAGAGAGAGAAGGTTGGATGATGTGGGGATAGTGAATCAGGAAGTTCAGCGGATTAGCAAGGAGGTAGTGAAGGCAGCTATGAAGAGGATGAAGAATGGAAAGGCAGTTGGTCCTGATGACATACCTGTGGAGGCATGGAGGTGTTTAGGAGAGATGGCAGTGGAGTTTTTAACTAGATTGTTTAACACAATCCTGGAAAGTGAGAGGATGCCTGAGGAGTGGAGAAGAAGCATACTGGTACCGATTTTCAAGAACAAGGGCGATGTGCAGAACTGTAACAACTACAGAGGTATAAAGTTGATCAGCCACAGCATGAAGATACGGGAAAGAGTAATAGAAGCTAGGTAAAGAGGAGGAGAGGTGATGATCAGCAAGCAGCAGTATGGTTTCATGCCACGAAAGAGCACCACAGATGCGATGTTTGCTCTGAGAATGTTGATGGAGAAGTATAGAGAAGGCCAGAAGGAGTTACATTGTGTCTTTGTAGATTTAGAGAAAGCTTATGACAGAGTGCCGAGAGAGGAGGTGTGGTATTGTATGAGGAAGTCGGGAGTTGCAGAGAAGTATGTAGGAGTGGTGCAGGATATGTATGAGGGAAGTGTGTCAGTGGTGAGGTGTGTGGTTGGAATGACAGATGGACTCAAGGTGGAGGTGGGATTACATTAAGGATCGGCTCTGAGCCCTTTCTTGTTTGCAATGGTGATGGACAGGTTGACGGACAAGATCACGCAGGAGTCTCCATGGACAATGATGTTCGCGGATGACACTGTGATCTGTAGCGAGAGTAGAGTGCAGGTTGAGGGGAACCTGGAGAGGTGGAGGTATGCACTGGAGAGAAGAGGAATGAAAGTCAGTAGGAGCAAGACGGAATACCTATGTGTGAATGAGAGAGAGGACAGTGGAATGGTCAGGATGCAAGGAGTGGAGGTGACAAAGGCATTTGAGTTTAAATACTTGGGGTCAACTGTCCAAAGTAATGGGGAGTGCAGTAGAGAGGTGAAGAAGAGAGTGCAGGCAGGGTGGAGTGGGTGGAGAAGAGTGTCAGGAGTGATTTAAAGGGAAGGTTTACAAGATGGTTGTGAGACCAGCTATGTTATATGGTTTGGAGATGGTGGCACTGACGAAAAGACAGGAGGCGGAGCTGGAGGTGTCAGAGTTGAAGATGCTAAGACTTTCACTGGGAGTGACAAAGAAGGACGGGATTAGGAATGATTATATTAGAGGGACCGCTCAGGTTGGACGGTTTGGAGACAAAGCAAGAGAGACAAGATTGAGATGGCTTGGACATGTGTGGAGGAGAGACGCTGGTTATATTGGGGAAAGGATACTGAATATGGAGCTGCCAGGGAAGAGGAAAAGAGGAAGGCCAAAGAGGAAGTTTATGGATGTGGTGAGGGAAGACATGCAGGTGACTGGTGTGACAGAGGAAGATGCAGAGGGCAGGAAGAGATGGAAACGGATGATCCGCCGTGGCGACCCCTAACGGGAGCAGCCGAAAGTAGTAGTAGTAGTATTTTTTATGTATTTAACAATTAAGAACACAAATTTAAATTATACATTAAAAAATTTGAAATTTACAACATAATAACACTTGTTGTGTTCTCGGTCAAAAATGACCGTTGTGATTTCTGAACTGAGAGAATGAATGACTGAGTGTGTTGGTGTGTGTCTGCATATTTGTGTCTGTGTATGTGTGCACAAAGAGAGTGAGATGGAGAGAAAGTGTAAGTGAATTTGCAAGTATGTGTGTATTTGTTCACATATCCATGGACATGAGTTGCAGTAAGGGACTATATTGGCATGTGCCTTGCAAATATACATGTTGCACTTCAGGCATACAAGACTGGTTTTCATATCTCTTGGGGTACAGACATGGCGTCGCTTCCTCTTATCTCCTCTCCTCAATGGAGTTGTTGCAGAGACAGATGTTCCCTGCTTGGCCAGTGCCGCCTTCACCACATGTGCTGATGCTGATGTTTGTGGAAGGTGCTATCATCTCTGAATGAGTGGAGTCACCAGAGATCTTCCAAGCTCTTCCAGAAAAAGTCTCCTCTTGTAGAACTTGCCTCGCGGCCACTCTATGTTTACTTCCTGCCACACAACAAAGGCATCGTAGGCAGATATATCCAGCATGTTGAAGAAAAGCACCACCGGCCAGCGAGCAGTCTTTCTTTTGCGTGTGTAGGCGCCAGCAACCTGAAATTGACAAATCAATGGAAAGGGAGAGAACTGTGAGAACTGTGCCCTGTCTTTCTTTTGGACTAGTTGAGATGGAAGTTCAGGCTTGTTCCTACGCACTGTCCCCACCATAGTCCACTTTCTCTTCAGACGCTCCTCTCCAAGGGGATGTGACATAAAGAAATTGTCACAGGTGATGTTGACTTTTTAGCCCTTTTGTCATATCACGGACAACACGCATGCCTTGGTTTTTCTCTCGCCCTCCGTCCAGTGGTTTTCTGGTATAAACTTGCATATTCCATGCATAACTACTCCTGGCATCACAGGCTGCCCATATCTCGATGCCGTATTTCCCAGGCTTGCTGGGAATATACTGCTTGAAAGGACAACGGCTTCTGAAAGGGACCAGGCGCTAATCCACTGTGACCTCTGGGCCTGGATTGTACACGAGTGGAAGGCGCTCCACCCACCTGTCCCAAACATCTCTGATGGCTGCAAGTTTATCGTTGATGCGGTGTGCAGGTCTTGCTTCTTTGTTGTCAAATCTAATGACTTGCGACAAAATGTGAAATGTCTGGAGAGACGTGGTTGCACAAAATACTGTCCTTCCACAGATTCTGCATTCCACAAGCTTGCTTCATTTTTGGATCGATAGACCCCAGCTAAGATTAACAGGCCAAAGTAGGCCTGTAAGTCACAAATATCTATTGCCTTCCATTGCCCCCCATATACACGGCAGCCTTCAAGGCTTGTCATATCCAGTATGATCCAAAGGACTAGACTAGTCAGAAAGGCACGAAGTGAGGGAGCCTCTTGGATGAGAGGTGAAACGTCTTCACGGATATATACCAAGTCCAGTTGCACTTGATTCAACTCCTTTGGATAACCATGACCTGGATGAGTGAGAACATTCACAGACATCCAGTATGATCTTCTGTATCGGCTCAGTCATGAATAATTCAAAAGCAGACTTTATGTCGTCTATATGAGAGTTGGCATACCTTGTAGGCCCTGGTTTCATATGGATAATGTTTTCCGCAGCCACTCTTCCCTGAGTTGTAGTCAGGGATGTACACCAAGTGAGCTTTCCATCTTTGGATGGAAATGTTGCTCCAGAATGGGCTTGTTCCTCTTCCTCCTCCATTTCCTCCTCCGGGTCAGTTTCCGCATCTGGGTCAAACTCAGTGTCATCATCTTCTTCTGACACCTCTTCTCTTTCCCCTTCCTCTTCAGATGCAGTGCCATCATAATTAGCATCATTCATAATCAAATGAAGAGCCTCTTCCCTGGTAAACCGCTTGGCCATGACGAACTGAAGTGTGAGAATGAGTGACTGTGTGCAAATATCTTGTATATGTCACCCTGATACCAACATTCTTGAATGTTTGGTTTGGTTCCTGAGGTGGCGCGTGGGAAATTTTGTAAAAGTGGCAGGTTGTAGAGCTGGGTACGTTTCGTGTGTGTACTTTCTTTATGACTCTTTTCTGTACAATAGTCTTGGATATTCGTTTTTAAGGTCTGTTGATCTGTATTACAGTCTTGTATATTCATTTTAAAGGACCGGTCATTTTTGACCGGAGACACTACGAATGTAACAACGTGTAATAACTTGGAAAAAAAGTCCATGAATTATACTATAATTGTTTTTATCCTTACTATAATTGTTTTTCTCCATTAAAGTAGGTGGGGTGAAGGATGTCATGAAGCCCCATAGGTTTCAGATGAAAGAAAAGATTTTTATTAAAGCGCGAAGTATCAAAACGGTCATTTTTGACCTGAACACAGCACTTGTCCCCCTTTCAAGAGGCCCATCTCTCCAACCCTCTCCCTTCTTTTGCTTTCTTTCTCATCCTGTCATTAAGGAAACAAATGGTTATTGTGACAGACTTGGAGAGACAGGGATGGAGAGACAGAGAGAAGAACAAGAGAGGAACAGAGGGGCTGAGAGAGGAACAGAGTGGTGAAAGAGGAACAGAGGGGCTGAGAGAGATAGAGCACAAACAAAAGCCTCCATAAAGGCCTCCTGTGCACTGGTTGCTTGAGATAACTTCAGAGACAGTTGAGATTGGGGGGGGGGGGCTCCCAATATCTGGCAGATGTCAAAACACAGCCCCCCCCACCCCACCCCCCGGTCTCCCCGGTGCAACCCTTGCATCTTCGAGTTTGGGACCTGTCAACAAGACGGCAGCCACCCACCTCAGCAACCCCCCATGTCGCCTTGAAGTATCCCATGTCTCTGTGCTCCAGGACACCAAAAACACTCTTCTCTCAGAGAGAAACCAGAGGCATCCTCAGGCTGAATGTGACCCCCCCCCTCACACACACACTTCTCCAGTAATCTATCAGAAAGCCGCCAGTCAAGGAGAATGTGAGGAACATCTTTCGGCAATGGTCCCATGGGGAGCCTCTGCACAGGATATAGGGCAAAATAAACGGGGGTCACCTCACCTCTTTATTTTACATCCACTCTAAGTGTTAGAACAATGATTTATAAATACCAAAAAATTTACAGTTCTGAACTGTCTATGTGGGACTTGATCCTGGTGTCTTGTTTTGTTTGTTCGTCTCTGTGTGTATTCATCTGATCTGTTCCAGATGAAGGCCACACCGCCTTGTGTGATCCCAGCTGTTATTTAAATCTCGGGCCGGATGCTGTCAGTATACCCAGAACTCGAGAAATATTTGCAACCCCGTCAACTTCCCTCTAATCCAATTCATACACCTGGCAACCTGGTTATGGTGCGATATGGTGTCGGGGATAAAACTCACAGCAGCGCCTGTGTGACGCTTGTGATGTAATTTTAGACAGCGTCAGAAAATAACCCTTCGAATGCCGGACAGACGCAGGTAGCCAGTGACAAAAGCCTGCGGCACACTCCATATGTGATGCGAAGCACCTCATGAACCCAGGGCTGTACTCATGAAACGTCTTAAAGCTAAAAGTAGCTCCTAACAGGCCGATTTAGGAGAAAATCCTAAAAATAATTGCTGTGTCACTCCTAATTTTAAAAGGAAAATTCGCTGATTTCCAACCTTATCTGTGTCTATGTAGCACATTAAAAACACCTGCAGTTGTTCCTGATAATTTCTGCATCTCTGGTGGCGGTGAAACAGACTTATTTTCTGTGGCCGCCAAGTGACGTGTCATGACGTCATTTTCTGACTCCCCCGCAGAATCTGACTCCCCTTGGTGTGAACGGGTTACCGGGTTACGGTTACGGCTGGGGGTAGGTTTAGCCTAACCTAACCTAGCCTCACGCCAAGGGGAGTCAGATACTGCAGGGGAGTCTGGAAATTCTATAACACTGGAAAAACTAAAAACTCCAGCCTAGCAGGGTTTCTAATACTCTAATTTACTCTAAACATACTGTTCAGAAAACACACCCTCATTCTCTCGACTAAGCTACGTTTCCGATAGTGGAAACGATGTCCCACAACACTAGCCCAGAAGATTTCATGGACAACGATACAGGAGCTTCCACACAGTGCGTTCTGGTACTTGTAGGTGCCGTGGGAAAGACTGTGAGCAGAATATCAATTTCCCTTCAATATAATACATAGTGAGGCTTTTATGGCTTCAATCCACTACATTTCTCATCTGTACTGATTAAACATACACAAAACCATCGGTGAAATGTCCCTTTAAGACTCATAGGGTTTTGGCTAAGAGTGGTTCGTGAAGCATTCTAGCTCTCAGCTAGCTCCTATAGAAGTCTGTGGAACGTTAGGATTAGTCGAGGGGTGTAGCGGACTATATGGGCAGAATTCACCATAATTGGTAGACCCGGGCCCTTTAAGAAAGGATTTCCAGGTTGAGAGGGCGGAGCGAGGAGAGATTGGTTGGGGCAGTGCCATGTTGCTCAGGCTGTTGGTTTTGCATAGAGAAAATAAAAGGCACGCGTTCGTGTAGTCAATGAGAGAAATTGTCCGTATCTACTTTCCTGCAATGTGACTCCGACGTTTGTCTGCTGGACGTTTCCAGAGACAACTCTTTGTGAACATGATGACCAATGCAGTTTCTCCCAAGCTGCCGGAGGTCTGGGAGTTGTCAGTCTGAGCTTGGTTCGCCCAGACGGAAGCGCAGTTCGCATTGGGGGAAATCACCATGGACACCACAGAATACTGTTATGTGGCGTCAGCTCCCGGCAGTTCAACAGCAACCAGGGTGGTGAGCCTCCTCAAAAATCCTCCGCAGCAGGATAAATACGAGACACTCAAGGCTCACCTGTTGAAAACTTTTGAACTTTCTGACGCTAAGTGGGCCAACCGGCCTTTCTGACTCTCTACAAGGCCTCGGTGACAGTAAGCCGTCTGAACTTATGGACAGGATGCTGGATCTCCTGGGAGAGCCCAAGCCTGACTTCCTCTTCATCCAACTATTTCTGCGACAGCTGCCTTCTCAGGTACGGGCTGCTTTAGCCAACTGACTGTCACTGACTGTTGTGCTCTGGCCGAGGAGGCCGATAAATTTTTCCTGGCTGGTCAACAGCACTGCGCGGCCACGTTTTTTCCTGCCCAACCATTTTCATCACTGCCCGGAGACACAACAGTCACTGCCGCAGCAGCAGCTCCTCAACGGCGGAAGGACGACGGCTAGTGTTTTTACCACGCAAAGTCTGGACCCAAGGCCAAGTGCAGCAGGAAACGCTGGGGCCGGCGCTCAGTAGTGGCCATGCGCGACGTCTCCATAGGTCGGCCCTGGCCCATCATTCCCACTGGCTGGACGCGGCGTGTTTTCGATGCTGTCCATGGATTCTCCCACCCTGGCAAAAAGCCGTCTGAAAGACTAGTGGCAGCCAAGTTCGTCTGGCATGGGCTCAAAAAAAGACATGAGAGACTGGACTGACACCTGCGTGGAATGTCAGCATTCTAAAGTGCGCCGCCACACCAGAGCCCCCCTGGCGCAATTCCCGGTGCCCGAAAGAATGTTCGACCACGTAAACATGGACCTAGTGGGCCCCCTGCCCCACTCCCGCGGTTTTACTTACCTCCTCACCATGGTGCACAGGACCACTTGATGGCCAGAAGCCATGCCACTGTCATCGACGACGTCCACCGGCGTAGCCCAGGCGTTCATCGGGACCTGGGTTTCCCGGTTCAGCACCCCATCTGACCTCTCCTCGTACCGGGGCTCACAGTTTGCATCTGAGCTCTGGAACGCAGTCACAGAGAGCATAGGGGTGAAGCTCCACCGCACCACCGCGTACCACCTGCAGGCCAATGGGTTGTGCGATTGGTTTCATTGCTCTATGAAGGCCGCTCATCGGGCCAGCCTCAAGGATAGCAGCTGGGTCGACAGGCTCCCATGGGTCATGCACTAAAAGAAAAAAAAAAGTCTGTTGGATTTACATAAAAAAATTATGTACATCAGTTGCATATATTAAAGAGAGACTGACATGCCCTTTCTGAACACATTTTTTTAATATTGCGAGTTTGAATCATAACCAAAAATAGGTGTGGTTTGATGAATTCAAAGCTATTGGCTACTGTCTTCCTGGGTGGGTGGGGCTCGGTACCGCTCGTCACGTGTTATTTACAAAAAATATCGGATAGTGAGAGCAAGAGGGAGATCCTCTGCAAGGATTACAGTTTTGAGGAGGAGGATTCGGTGATACAAATAACTGTTACACAGATAGACGATAGATTAATTTAGATAAATAGGTAGATAGGTAGATAGACAGATAGATAGATAGATAGATAGATAGATAGATAGATAGATAGATAGATAGATAGATAGATAGATAGATAGATAGATAGATAGATAGATAGATAGATAGATAGATAGATAGATAGATAGATAGATAGATAGATAGATAGCAATACGCCGTAGCAAGATCGATAATAAAGTCTCAGCAAAACAGCACAAACTCGAGCCAAGTAGCTAGCAGGAGGGGGTGAAAGAACGGCTCCTCCGTGGTTTTATAGCATCTCACTACGGACACACCCTATATGCAAACTGACTGGTGTGTACGTATCCACCGGCACAATTTGTCATTGGACACCACCTACAGTCAATCACAGATCTCGCTCGAGCGGCCACAGACGCGCTGTTTTGGCCACCGAATTTCTCCGTGGTCACATTCCAACTCGGAACATAGCCTATCAATAGGAATTTTCAGATTTTGATGTTAGTATTGTAATATCCTGTAGCTAGACATAGCCTGGGATACAACTGGCTGACAGCATTGCAGGCTGGAGACACTGTACGCTACCAACTGGAAAATGGACAGTGGAAACCTGCAACCATCCTTCAACCTGCAGATACGGACAGGTCTTACCACATCCAAACTTTCCGCCGTTGCCACCTGCAGACCAAAGAATGCGAACCACAACACAAAGCTGAAGTGTGTGACAGGCTGGACATTCAAACGAACCAGAACTTACCTGCAGACACCACTGGCACTGAGGACTCTGCACTCTGCTATTGACGGGCAAACACCTCGTGTCACTACCAGGTCTGAGCGCAAAGTCAAGCCGAGAATAGTGCTGGACTTGTAATTGTAAAGGGTGTAGGTGGATCGCTGCCCTATAAAAGAGAAAAAAAAATCTGTTACAATGTTAATTGAATTACATATGTGTTTGTTCAACATACCTGTTACTTAACTGTTCTGCAAGGAGAAAAGGGGCAATGCACTGTTTAGCATATTGTTCAAGTGAAACTTTGAAAGGTGAAAGTATTATTATGATTAGATCTGCATTAGTCGTTGTCATGTACTTTAAGTGATAAAACGTTGTCACAGAATTACTAAACAGCTATTTTCTAATGTTATGTTCTTTCATTACAAAAGAAGGGGGATGTAATATCCTGTAGCTAGACATAGCCTAGGATATAATTGGCTGACACGAAGCCTCATTTGCATACATCAGGGTTATATGAGGATGCTTGCTGCATGACAAACACACAAGATGGACGCTGCAATAAAGAGTAGTCAGACGTGATATCGTCTCCTGTCAGTTTCCTATAAGACCACTGTAAGAGTGACTATAGCGAAACCAAAGCATTACAAGTATCACTTTAAAGTTATGTTTTCTAAAAAGAATTTATGTTCAATATACTGTCGCGGGCTGATATTTACACCTCAGGGTTAACGAGCGGCATGGGCGAATACACGATGCCGCGACAGACCGGGTGGCCGTTAGCTAGCGTAACGTTAACTTTATGTTGTAGACTCACCCTTTTGGTGTTCAGCGACGAAAGGAGGTCTAACTGATCACTCTCTGTCTCTCTGGCTCTTTGCTGGTATAGGGGTTTGCTTGGCTCACGTCTATACTTGTAGGATTCCAGATAACAACTGCCTACGCTCCCGGGTCCAGGTGGCTATCCCCGCGACAGCGCGTGCCCTCCACCCAATGGCAGCTTCCCTCTCTAGTAACCCTGACAACAGCCCCTGTCCCGACAATCTAGCTCGGTATTCGCCACACTACCCCCCCTCTAGACTGCTGAGTCCCTTCAGCACCTAATCACTAACTTATTAAAATAACAGAACACGCTGCCTAGTAACTGCAGTAAACGTAAAAGTAAAAAGTCTGGCCTGAACCGCCAGCTATCTTCAATTGCCCAAACATAACTAACAGGGCCTCTCAAATATAAAAAAAAACACTTAACTTATCTAACCCCAACTATCTCTGCAACTGAGCTGACTAACCCTTAACTAATGTCAGTCAGTCGCGGTCTCCGTCAGTCAGGAGTCGTCTTGGTAGCGGGCAGGCCTGGTTATGGACCTGCCCCCCCTGGTAAGTTGGGCTGGGTTGGCAGCTTCTTCGTCTGACCCAGAGCTGGAGCCACTCGGGGGTGCCAGTTGGGTCTTTGCTCTTCGTCGGCAACGACGTGCAGCAGGCTGTCCACGGCTCTGCGTCGGTCGAGGACATATCCCGGGGAACACTCTGACCTCCGGCAGTCGCTTCATGGAGAGGTCGGGGGCATCTGTGTCGTCCTTGGCTGGATTCCCAGGATGAGTGGGGGTACTTGCAGGAGAGCTGGTGCAGACAGGCGGTGTATGTGCATCCTCCACTGCGTCCTTATCTTCATCCTCCTGCAGCAGTGAGTGTCTTAATCGGTTCATCCATCCAGGCACAGTGTCAGAGGAGCAGGGGAGTAGTCGGTCATGATGAAGGACTTTGCTGTTCTTTGGTTCTCTGACTTGGTACAGAACTGGGCCTAAGCATTTGGTGACGAGACAGGGACCCTTCCATGGTGCCTTTAACTTAGGGCTCTGGCCTTTCTTCTTGGTACTGTCTCTGATGTAGACAAGGTCTCCTACTTTATAGGCTCTTTCTCTTGCACGCAGATCATGTTCTTTCTTCTGTCTCAGTTGTGCAGTCCGCAGATGTTTTCTCACCAACTCATGTGTCGTCCTTAGCTGTTCTTCCTGGCTGGCCACAAACTCCGGTGGTTGTGTTCTTGCAACATTGACGTCAGTGACCCCCAGCGAGACATTCTGAGGCTGGTGAACTTCACAGCCGAACATCATGCGGTTTGGTGTGAATCCCGTGCAGGCATGTGGGGAGCTCCGGTATGCAACTGTGAGGAGCGGTAGGTGTTCGTCCCAACTCTTCTGGTTTTCATTGACGTAGCATCTGACCATTTGCAGGAGTGTCCGGTTAAACCTTTCCACTTGGCCGTTAGACGGATGATAGGGTGTAGTCCTGGTTTTCGCCACTTGAAGGAGACGACAGATTTCTCTGAAGAGCTCACTCTCAAAGTTCCTGCCCTGGTCTGTGTGTATTTCGAGAGGAGAGCCGAACCTGGCGATGAACTCATAGACGAACTTCTTGGCTGTGATCTCGGCGGTCTGTTCTGGGATTGGGACAGCTTCCACCCACCGGGTGAACTGATCGATAAACACCAGGATGTACTTGTTGCCTGCACTTGAGACTGGAAAGGGGCCTACTACATCCACATGTAGGTGGTCCATGGGCGCACCAGCCTGGTACATTTGGAGTGGGGCTCGTCCAGGTCTACCCACCGACTTGCATACCTGGCACTTGTGACACGTCATGACACACAGCTTGATATCTCCTCCCATTCCTTTCCAGAAGAAGTTTTGTTGGGCACGGTGGAGTGTCTTCCCTTCTCCAAGGTGGCCGGACTGTGGTGGGCAGTGGCAGGACTCCATGACTTCGCGTGGGAGGGACTGAGGAACTAGGAGACGGAGCAATGGGGGTGTGCCGACTCCGCTTTCCCACCGGTAGTATAGGACCCATTGCCGACGCTCTATCTGGTGCCAGCACAGCCAGTACTTCCTCACAGTGTAACATGCTCTTGTGTTGGCAACTCGCCATCATCCATCCACTGATGTAGCTTAGACAAGTGGGGATCTCCTCTCTGCTTATCCTCCATTGCCTTTCTACTGTACTGTGACATCCAGTTCACTACAGGGCTGCTCAGCTGTTCTGCCTGGTTTCCTCCGTTTTCCAGTGAGTTTACTACAGGGCTGTTCGGCTGCTCTGCCTGATTTTCTCCGTCCTCAGGTGAGTCAGAGCCAGAACATGAGTCCTGCGAGCTGCTCTCACTCGCTGTTGTTCTCCTGATGGCTAGAGGCACGACGTCATCTACATCCTCTTCGAACCGGGACCACTGCTGGTGAGCTTTCTGGCAGTATGAGCATCCGCCGCAGGGAAGTGAGTTGAGATCTCGGCCCGCCTGGTAGCAGTCACATACAGGACCTTGTGCTTTCCTCGATAGCGCGTCCGCATTCCCATGCCGTGCTCCAGCTCTGTGTTCGATCTGAAAGTTGTACTGACTTAGTTCCTCCATCCATCTTGCCAGCTGTCCTTCAGGATTCTCGAACCGGAACAGCCAGGTCAAGCTGTTGTGGTCTGTGTGGAGGATGAAGCTTCGACCCAGGAGATAGTGTCTGTACTGTCTTGCAAACTTGACAACAGCTAGAAGTTCCCTCCTGGTTACGCAGTATCGCTGCTGCTGACTCTGCAAGTGCGAGCTGCCGTAGGCTATAATCTTCTCTTCCCCCTCTTGAACTTGAGACAGCACGGCCCCTATGCAAACGTTGGAAGCATCCGTATCCAGGAGAAACTGGCCAGTGGGAGTAGGATACGACAGTACAGGTACCGATTTGAGCCTGTTATTGAGCTCCTTGAAGGCTTGCTGTTGCGTTTCACCCCACCGAAATTCCACATCCTTCCCCTGGAGTTCGTGAAAGGGGCTGCAGATCTCAGAGAATGCCTTCACGAAGCGTCGGTAGTAGTTGCAGAGGCCCAGGAATGCTTGAAGCTCTGGTAGGTTCGTCGGAGGGCTCCAGTCCTGAACAGCCTTGATGAGTTCCGGGTTTGGGCTGATACCTTGTCCGCTGACAACATGACCGAGAAATAAAACTTCATCCCTCAGCAGGTGACACTTGGCTAGTTTGAGTTTCAGTCCGTACTGTTTCATGTGCTCGAAGACTGTTGCCAGGTTGCTTAGGCTGTCGTCAATCCCCTTCCTCAGGATTATGACATCGTCGAGGTATATGACCAGACTCTGCCACTGTAGACCTCTGAACACGACCTCCATGGCCCTCTGAAAAGTGCTTGGGGCGTTGCATAGCCCGAAAGGCATTCTGGTATACTCGTACAGCCCATACTTAGTGATGAAGGCTGTCTTGCACAGGTCTTGCTCATTGACTTCGATTTGCCAGTAACCGCTCTGAAGGTCAGGTGTTGAAAAGACAGTGGCGCCACCAAGGGTGTCGAGGCACTCTTCGATCTTCGGTAGTGGATAGGTGTCCTTCAAGGTCAGCTCGTTGAGCTTCCTGTAGTCGATACATCACCTGACTCCGCCGTCTTTTTTTCGAACCAGCACAACCGCAGACGCCCATTCAGAGGTTGAAGGGGTTATGACACCAGCTTCCAGCATCACTCTGAGATGTTTCTCTTCTTCATCTTGGAACCCAAGTGGTGTGCGACGTATAAGTTGTCTAGCAGGCCGTCCATCGCCGGTGTCTATCCTGTGTTTGACTACATAGAACCGGCCCAGGTCTCCATCGGTTGCTGCAAAGATGGACTGGTACTTCAGGAGAAGAAGAAGAAATGCCTCTTGCTGTTCTTCACTCAGGCCCTCACTTGCCGAAGTGTACAGTTCTCGAAGATGGAGAGGCAGGTCTAGCACACTCACTGGCTTCAGACGTCGTATCTGCTGCGAGAGTTCGGGAGCCGGTAGTGGGGTTTTGGAGAAGAGATCAGGGGGTTCCTCCATGGCTTCGATGAGGATTCCAAGGCAGGTGCCTCCCGGAAGGTTCGTGGTGGAAGGAGACAGGTTGCAGATTCTTATAGGCACCCTTTCATCCATGTCTACGACGACGCTGCCTGAGGACACGCCGTCCGCTAGTCCAGCTGGCTCCAGGACTGCTGTCACTCCAGGTTTGGGATCCTCCACCACACCCCATATGTCAAATTCACTTTCCGGAGGAAGGGTTGATGGGTTAAAGAGAAGCACTCTGGAGACGGCATAGTTCTCCACTGACCTCCCAGCGATGAAGCTTGGCACTGGCTCGCCCTCGATGAACACCTTGCCTCTGCTGAGTACTGTCACATCTGCCGCCAGCATGAAGTCTAGTCCCACGAGGAGGGAGTCGCGGATAGGTGCTACGTACACATCCCAGTCCCGGCTTTTGCTGCCCATCTTAATTGTCACAATGTATGCTTGTGCAGTCCCCATCGCCTTTCCAGTCTCGGCGTTCAAGAGGCAAGCTGGTTTACCGTTCGAGTGGTCCGCTAACTGGAGCTGCTGGAACACTTCTTGTGACATTACAGTGGCTTCCGCACCTGTGTGGATGATGCACTGGACGGGGATGTGATTAACTGTGATCGGGACCATTAGGCTGGAGCCTTCGCCCTTGGCTCGGGCTATACTGATGACTTGTCGATGCTCAGCTTTTTCATTCTTGGGGGACTCCGTTTGGCCGCTTGTGGAGCTGGCCAGGACCGGGCCATTGGACCTGGCCAGTTCTAGTTTCCCAACCTCCTGGGGCTGGGTGACCTCGAACAGTCCCTCTTGAAGTGACCAACCTCTCCACAGTGGTAGCATGCGCCCTTTTGAGTGGTAGATGGGCTTGGCGATCTGGGTCGAGTTGTCGTGTTCGTGGAGCCCGGCGATCGTGTGGGGGACCTCCCGCACTCCTGATCGACCTTGGGGGTGGAGCCTGGAAGGGCTAGCTGCAGCTGTCATTTCATTTCTTTAATCACGTCTGCTACCAGGGCCTGCACTTCCTGCTGTAGCTGAGGAGCTTGTGTTGATGGCGTGGCCGAGGCTATCTCTCTGACTTTCCCTTTCCCCTCCGCATCTCGGCCCAGGGTTGCTTTGTAGTTATACTCATGGGCCTCCGCAAGCTTCTGGGCTTCTGCCAGTGTTTTTGGATCAGCGTTCATGACTTCATAGGCAACCTGCTAATTTCGGAGCCCCTTGAGGAACGCATCCGCTGCCAGCTGTTCCTGTAGGTCTAGGCCGACCCCGGGGTAGGCTAGCGTGATGAGCCGGCCGACCTCTTCCGCGAACTCAGCCAAGGAGGCCTCCTTCTGCTGACGGACCTCACTCAGGTTACACCGCGCGGTGGAAGGTGAAATATGCTTCCGATAGCGCTGTCTCAACTGCTCTGTGAGGCACTGATAGTCTTCTCTGATATGTTCTGGCAGAGAACTGATAAACCGTACTGCAGGGCCTCTCAGCCGCTCGTGAAGCCTGTCCAACCGGTCTGCAATGGTCCATCCCTTCTTCCAGGCCAGCCTCTCGAAAGGCACAATGAACACATTCCAGTCCTCACTTCCATCGAAAGGGGCCAGAAGCTTCGTACTGGAGCAACATGCAGACGGGTGGGGTTGACCAGGTCGGGGGTGACTTTGGAAATGGCTGTTACTGCTTGGCGCAGAGCTGTGATTTCCCAGACCATTGTCAGCCCGCTTATTGACTGTGCTGACAGGGAAGTTCACGTTGACAGGGGTGGTGATGAACCTATTAGAATTAGATGTTCTGTCTACTCCTCTGTGCCGTCGGCAGGCAGCTGGTTCCATATCCGTGTATTCTTGGCCGTCCATGATGAACCTATTAGGTGTTGGATAATCACCTCTTCTGTCTTCTCTGTGCCATCGGAGGCCAGCTGATTCCACATCCGTGTATTCTTTTCTGTCCCAACTAACCAATGGTGTGCTCTGGGAGTGTCGCTCGATCACGTCGAGGACAGGAGCAAACTCAGGGGCTTGTTTGAAAGCTGGGGTCGACAGTCCTCCAGTGTCCTTGTCCCCTTGGTGTGGGGTGCTGTTTGTAGAAAGGTCGGGAGGAGGGCCCAGGACGGAAGCGGACGCCGCTCCCAGGTGTACACTCGCATCTCCACCACCATTGTCTGCGCCAACAGGTTGCTGTGTTGTGGTTCCAGCTCC
Source organism: Lampris incognitus (assembly GCF_029633865.1). Lineage (NCBI taxonomy): Eukaryota > Metazoa > Chordata > Actinopteri > Lampriformes > Lampridae > Lampris > Lampris incognitus. The sequence continues at coordinate 49,593,356 of NC_079218.1, forward strand.
CTCCTTCTTCATTATCCCCACCTACTCCGTCCTTAGCTGCTCATGCATTTGTTGCATTTGCAGCATAAACTGTATTTGTTGTGTTTGCATAAACTGTTGCTGTTGCGTTTGCATGTGTTGCATGAACTGTTGCATTTGCAACATCATTGGCTGTAGCCATACTGGTGCCTGCTGCTGCGGCCTCCCTTCCCCTTCAGCTAGCTCTCCCTGGTCATTCTCTCCGTTCTCCCCCATCTTCTCTTTGCCTTCCCTCCTTTTCTTCCTCCGCGTATCCAGGTTTGAACCGGCGCCCACGCGCGCGATAAAAGGCGCCGACACGCAGTGTTAGCATTCCAAAACTAGCTAGCTAACTAGCTGTGTGCCTGAACTAGCCCGCTAACGTTAGCTGTTAGCACAAACGGCTAGGCTACTGGACTGTTCCGAGACTTCTTCTGACAGACACAATCCCGTTTCCTGACACCATTTGTCGAGGGCTGATATTTAGACCCTCAGTGTTGACGAGCGGCGTGGGCGAATACACGATGCCGCGACAGACCGGGTGGCCGTTAGCTACTGTTAGCTAGCAATAGCGGCTAGCGACCGCGCTATGCTAACCTGCTGTCCTGACGCTCGGTAGATGTAACGTTAACTTTATGTTGTAGACTCACCCTTTTGGTGTTCAGCGACGGTCTAGCTGATCACTCTCTGTCTCTTTGCTGGTATAGGGGTTTGCTTGGGGCTGTAACCTGGCGGGTCCTGGCATAGACGGGAGGAGCAGCTCGACTCACGTCTATAGTTGCAGGATTCCAGATAACAAATGCCTACGCTTCCGGGTCAAGCTGGCTATCCCCGCGACAGCGCGTGCCCCCCACCCAATGGCAGCTTCCCTCTCTAGTAACCCTGACAACAGCCCCTGTCCCGACAATCTAGCTCGGTATTCGCCACAATACTAAGTTCTTATTTGTTTAACAAACACGACTTTTTTGTTAATTGAAAGCATTTCTTTCATGTTCAGGTTTTGTTTAAAAACATGGTTTTGTTTGTCGTTTTCTCGGCCGAGACCGTGTAAATAATTGCGATGGAGGCTTTATTTAGCTTTTGCCGGTTTTAAGGAATCACCGCAAGCTTCTTGCATGACCAGCGACAAGCTTTTACCGCCCAGAAACGGAATCAGCTCTGCATGTGCCTCTGCATTCCTCTCCTCGTCCTTTAGCCCTTGCAGCCGAAGATGGCCCAAAATATTCATCTCTCACAGCTGATAATTCTTTTCACCTCCGTCAAGAGACCAGCGGCTACTCGACTCGGCGGCTCGCCTGCCCACGGTGCTAGCATAGCATGCTAACTCTCGCCAGACACGCTGTATGACGCCACTTTGGTCTCGGTGGTAAATCGCTGGGTAACTCTGGGGCCATAACCTGTTAGCAGAGTTGGATTACACAGCGATTCTGGCGTGTATACATTGAAAGAAGCAATGATGAGTACTACTGCAAAGGAATGGCAGGAGGCGGCCGACTTGGAATATGAGTCGCTGCTGGAAAATGAGACATGGGACTTAGTGGATTTGCCAAGGGATAGAAAGGCCATAGGATCAAGATGGGTGTTCAAAGTCAAGCATCATAGTGATGGATAAGTGGAGAGATACAAGTGCAGACTCGTCGCCAAGGGCTACTCACAGTTGTATGGTGCTGACTATGATGAAACTTTTTCACCCGTGGTATGATTCAGCTCAATTCGCACATTACTGTCCTTTGCCACCCAGAACAATCTACATGTGCACCAGATGGATGTAGTAACTGCATTCCTTCATGGACACCTGGAAGTAGAAATCTACATGGAGCAACCAGAGGGATACAGCAAACCAGGGCAGGAACACCTGGTGTGTAAACTGAAGAAATCAATCTATGGACTGAAGCAGTCTCCTCGCTGCTGGAGCAAGGCTTTCACGGAGTTCATGATGGAAATTGGATTTAAACAGAGGACATCAGATCCCTGTGTGTTTGTGAGATCAAGACAAGAGCTTGAGATACTCACTGTTCATGTGGACGATCTGATTCTGATTACTGAGTCGATTGCAAGCATGAACGAGTTGAAAATGGCTCTCAAGAAGCGCTACAAGATGAAGGACATGGGTGAGCTGTCCTATATCCTGGGCATCTCTGTTGTCCAAGACAAGAAAAGAACTGTGTCTTACTTCATCAGAAGCATTACATTGAAGCCATTCTTCAGAAATATGGGATGGATAATGCAAATCCCGTTGCAACTCCTGCTGATGCCAATGTCAAATTGAAAAAAAGTGATGGTGTCAGTAAGCCTGTGAACCAAAGTACCTATCAGTCCATGGTAGGAAGTCTGCTGTGTGCTGCGATGGCCACATGACCAGACATAGCTCAAGCAGTGAGTGCTGTGTCAAAGTTCAATGCAAATCCAGATGCGGTACATCTGACTGCTGTGAAGAGAATACTTCAATACTTGAAAGGTACAGTGAACCTTGCTCTCAAGTATGAGCGGTCAGGGTCTGGAACTTTCATCGGCTTCTCAGATGCTGACTGGGCCGGTGATCAGGATGACCACCGCTCAGCAACCGGCAACATATTCTTGCTGAGTGGAGGAGCAGTGAGCTGGCTCAGCAAGAAACAGGCAACAGCTGCACTTTCAACAGCAGAAGCCGAGTACGTCGCACTCAGTCAAGCTGCTCAAGAGGGTACCTGGCTGAGATAATTACTGAATGATCTCGGAATGGATGCTATGCCCACAGTGATCCTGGAGGACAACAAAGGAGCCATTGCAATCGCGAAGAATCCAGTGGATCACTCAAGGACTAAACACATAGACATTTGCTACCACTACATCGGTGAATGTGTGCAGAATGGGCAAATAGAACTGCAATATTGCCCAACAAATGACATGAAGGCTGATATCTTGACCAAGCCACTGACAAAACAGAAGTTTGAATATCTTAGGAGAGAGATTGGGCTTTTCCCTATGTAATTCTTTTTACTGTAATAGGCACTGTTTTTCTGTTGAAAATCGTAAGAAAGGTAAAAGGAGTAAGAAAAGGAATCTTGCAATTTTTTCAGTTTAAAGATTTATTATCTTGACATTATTTGTGAAGGAGAGTAATATAATTTAGTGTGAAGTGCCTTAATGCCATTGTAAAATTTAGTGGGAGTATTGTAATACAGTAATTTGATAATGGGTGTCACTAATGCACTGTACTGTCCTCTAGTGTCTGCTTGTAGTTCTGGTTTGACTTTTCTGAATAAATATGTGAAAGAGCAATAGCGGACTATATAGGCACAATTCACAATAATTGGTAGACACAGGCCCTTTAAGAAAGAATATCCGGGTTGAGAGGGCGGAGCGAGGAGAGATTGGTTGGGGCAGCGCCATGTTGCTCGGGCTGTTGGTTTTGGATAGAGAAAATAAAAGACACACGTGTTCGTGTAGTCAATGAGAGAAATCGTCTGTCTCTACTTTCCTGCAATTCCTACAGAGGACTCATAAGTTGCTAAGACCAACTTGGAAAAGTCTATAAGTGATTGGTGCCGTTAACAGCTGCAGCTCTTAGACTGGAAACTGACCACAGGTCCAAATTTAATTATTTATTTCCTTTCATGGACAAGTTGTGCAAGAAGTCAAAGCTGGTTTTCCGTCCATTTTGGTTTCCGTTTATGTTAGCGTGGCGATATGTCAGGCTTGTTCCTGTCTGCCATGGTCATTCTACATTATTATGAAAAGGCTGCATATTAAAGCCTATATTGCCTATCTGATGATTATTTTAGGATATGCCAGGCATTAAAGAGGCTGCATTAATTACCCAAAAATAAAGCCTACTTCAAGTATTTTATTTTGAATTTCGTGTATCAGTGGCACTTACTAGTACTAATACTACTTTCAGCTGCTCTCGTTAGGGGTTGCCTCAGTGGTTCCTCCGTATTCATCTCTTCCTGTCCTCCGCATCTTCCTCTGTCACACCAGACACCTGCATGTCCTCCCTCGCCACATCCATAAACCTCCTATTTGACCTTCCTCTTTTCCTCTTGCCCGGCAGCTCCATATTCAGCATCCTTCTCCGGTTTTGGGTGCTCCGGTTTCCCCTACCATCAAAAAGACATGGATGTTAGGCGTAATACTCCTGTCTGTGCCCCTAACCGAGGCATGGCAAGATGAACTGGAGTTGATCCCCGGGTGCTGCATGACAACTGCCCACTGCTCCTAGCTACACAGCTAGGATGGGTTAAATGCACAGCATAATTTCCCCACGGGGATTAATCGAGTATAAGAAAATCAAAAAATCCTTCTCGCAATATACCCAGCATCTCTCACACATGCCTTCGTCACCTCTATTTCTTGCATCCTTACCATTCCGCTGTCCTCCCTCTCATTCATGTATTCCGTCTTGCTCCTACTGACGTTCATTCCTCTTCTCTCCAGTGCATACCTCCACCTCTCCAGGCTCTCCTCAACCTGCTCCATACTCTCACTACAGATCACAATGTCATCCACAAACATCAGTCTACGGAGACTCCTGCCTGATGTCATCTGTCAACCTGTCCATCACCATTGCAAACAAGAAAGGGCTCAGAGCCGATCCTTGATGTAGCCCCACCTCCACCTTGAACCCATCGGTCATTCCAACCACACACCTCATCACTGTCACACTTCCCTCATACATATCCTGCACTACTCCTACATACTTCTCTGCAACTCCCAACTTCCTCATACAATACCACACCTCCTCTCTCAGCACTCTGTCATAAGCTTTCTCTAAATCCACAAAAACAAAATTTAACTCCTTCTGGCCTTCTCTATACTTCTCCATCAACATTCTCAAAGCAAACATCACATCTGTGGTGCTCTTTCATGGCATGAAACTATACTGCTGCTCGCTAATCGTCACCTGTCCTCTTAACCTAGCTTCTATTACTCTTTCCCATATCTTCATGCTGTGGCTGATCAACTTTATACCTCTGTAGTTGTTACAGTTCTGCACATCACCCTTATTCTTGAAAATCGGTACCAGTATGCTTCTTCTCCACTCCTCAGGCATCCTCTCACTTTCCAAGATTGTCTTAAACAATCTAGTTAAAAACTCCACTGCCATCTATCCTAAACACCTCCATGCCTCCACAGGTATGTCATCAGGACCAACCGCCTTTCCCCTCTTCATCCTCTTCATAGCTGCCTTCACCTTCGTTCTTGCTAATCCACCACATTTCCTGATTCACTATCTCCACATCATCCAACCTTCTATCTATCCCATTTTCTTCATTCACCAGCCCCTCAAAATACTCCTTCCACCTTCTGAGCACACTCCTCGCTTGTCACCATATTTCCAGCTCTCTGTCATTGCCCTAACCTCCTGCACATCCTTCCTGGCTCGGTCCCTCTGTCTAGCCAATCGGTACAATTCCTTTTCTCCTTCCTTAGTGTCCAACCTCTCATACAACTCACCATACACCTTTTCCTTTGCCTTCACCACCTCTCATCACTTTAAGCCGCATCCCCTTGTACTCCTTTCTACTTTCTTCATCTCTTACTTTCCCACTTCTTCTTTGCCAACCTCTTCCTCTGTATACTTTAATGTACTTCCGCATTCCACCACCAAGTCTCCTTGTCTTCTTTCCTCTGTCCTGATGACACAGCAAGTACTTTCATAGCTGTCTCCCTCACTATTTCTGTAGGGGTTGCTCAGCCATCCGGCAACTCTTCACTATCACCCAGTGCCTGTCTTAAATCCTCCCTGAACTCCACACAACAGTCTTCCTTCTTCAACTTCCACCATTTGATCCCTGGCTCTGTCTTCACTCTCTTCATCCTCTTGATCTCCAAACTCATCCTACAGACCACCATCCAATACTGCCTAGCAACGTTCTCACCTTGCAGTCTCCAGTCCCTTTCAGATTGTGCCTCCTACATAAAATATAATGCAACTGTGTGCACTTTCCTCCACTCTTATACATCACCCTGTGTTCCTCCCTCTTCTTTAAATGTATTCACCATGGCCATTTTCATCCTTTTCGCAAAATCCACCATGATCTTCCTTCCACATTCCTCTGCTTGACACCATACCTGCCCATCACCTCCTCATCACCCTTGTTCCCTTCACCAACATGCCCATTGAAGTCCGCTCCAATCACCACGTTCTCCTCCTTGGGTAAACTGTCCACCACTTCATCCAACTCACTCCAGAATTCTTTTTTCTCTTCCATCTCACACCCAGCTTGCGCGGCATATGCACTGATAACATTCATCAATACACCTGCGATTTCCAGCTTCATACTCATCACTCTGCCAGAAAATCGCTTCACCTCCAACACACTCTTGACATACTCTTCCTTCAGCATTACCCCTACCCCATTCCTCCTCCCATCAACACCATGGTAGAACAGTTTGAACTCACCTCTGATGCTCCCAGCCTTACGCCCCTTCCACCTGGTCTCTTGCATCTACCTTCCTTCTCTCCATCATATCAGCCAGCTGTCTCCCTTTACCAGTCATAGAACAAACATTGCTCTTCCCCTTCTCCCGCTGCCTCTAGACATGCCTTCCTCCTCCTTTGCCCAACAGTAGCATAGTTTCCACCGAGGCCCTGCTGACCAACAGTACCGGTGACCGGTTTTGTTTTTGTTTTTTTCTCCTGGAGCGTTCACCTACACAGACCCATCCCCTGTTAGCCAATCACAGAGGACATAGTGAGCGTGCAATGAAACATGACCTCTTCCATGGCGATGCGGTCAACCCAGCCTTCTCCTCTTAGTTTAAGACTTCATCCTAGTACACTATGGCTTAAGCAGCTTTTTGAATCAGTTTTAAGAAGAATCCTTTAGCTAGGATATTTTAGTGTCTTTTAGGGGTACTCTTTATGCTAAGATAAATTATTTACTGAATACTGCCCCAGTATACTACGTACTACATACTACATATATGTGTACTATCTTTCAGTGTCCATCAGGACCTTAGCATGTGGCCACTCCTACGCAAATGTGTCCGCAGCAGCACCTTCTCGTGGTACCTCCTGTTTTCACAAAGTCTGCTGCAGGGGCGACCGGGTTCCCGGTGGTATAACTGGGTGGGTCGATTGGACTCATTAGCCTTGGTTGTTAGCCAATCTAGGAGAAGGACAACTCTCATTTCCAACTCAGGTAGATGAAGCTCGTTAGCCTGTCGGGCAGTTCATGTAGGAGAAGGCAAACTCCGCTGCCTTGCGGGTATACTCGTCTATGGAAAAGGCTCCGTGAAGAAACCCTGAGGAAAAATCTGCATCCGTCTCTGGAAGCAAGGTAAGCAGTGCTTACCCAATGAAAAAAAGAAAAGAAAAAAATAACACTGCGAAATATTAAAATAAAAGTGCTAACATAAACCGTTTGTTTGTCTTCATTAAAAGAGTCGTCATTTTTGGCTGCAGTGCTGTGGCAGCCATTAATTTTGTCTTAGCTTTTTGGCGCCACCCCGTAGGTGTAAGCTCTCTCTCTCTCTCTCTCGCTCTCTCTCTTCTTTCTCTAGCGTCGATTCGAATGCATTAGAAGAACGCACCACAGGCGTTGAACTTGTTCCCCCAGCCCACTGCTAATATGCCCAGGGTAAGCATGCTTACAAACCAATCAGTAGCGCTTTCCTTATCAACGTCATCACATGCACGTTCACCAAGGGACCTGTACGCTAGCCGTAGTGTAGCGGTCTATTCCGTTACCTACCAACACGGGGATCGGCGGTTCGAATCCCCGTGTTACCTCCGGCTTGATCGGGCGTCTCTACAGACACAATTGGCCGTGTCTGCGGGTGGCAAGTCGGATGTGGGTATTTCTCCTGGTCGCTGCACTAGCGCCTCCTCTGGTCGGTCGGGGCGACCTCCGGATCGGCAGAGAGGGGGTGGAGCGGCGACCGGGACGGCTCAAAAAAAAAAAGGCGGGGTAATTGGCCAGATACAGTTGGGGAGAAAACTGAAGAAAAGAAAAAACCTGTACGCTAGCTCCTAGCTAACCACTGTCGAGTACTTTTAATGTTACATCAGCGACCTTCGGGGGGGTTTCACAAATTGGAGTTCACGGGAAAAAGTGAGTTTACTTTCCAAAGGCCGCCCGAAACCAGCGTTGAAAGCCCTCCACACTAAACAGGGAAGGGTCGTGAGGGGAGTCCAACAAGCCTGGTAGGAACGTCAGAAATGGCTACGTGGCTGCGCAGCGACCAGCCGCCTCTTCTGCTGCTCCTGTCCGTTGTTTTCAACGGGTGACTACGGTATGTGGACTCAGGCGGCCTACGGGGACCTGAATAACCCTGTACACACGAGAAGACCGCAGTCCACATCAGAAGCTGAGTAGCATTGAAAACATTTGGCACCATCGAGTTAGCTCTCGATGAGCAAACGAGATGATCAATCGATCTTCACAACCGAAAGGGTAGGGAGAATAGAGATATCCTAAGCAAACTGATCGATGCCACCTGCTATTTAGCTAAGCAAGAAACAGCATTTCGGGGCAATGAGGAGGGCAAGGACTCTGAACCGTGGTGACTACATGGACCTCATTCATCTCATAGTATGATGCGTGCATGGCTCATTCAGCGTGATCTGGTTGAAACCGTTCCCGAGGCAACGAAGTTGCTCAAATTAGTCTTAACCATACCAGCAGGGTCCGAAATTGACACTCGCCACCCGCCAAAGGCGAGTAGATTTTCTGATTGGCGAGTAAATCTCAGAAGCCTACCTGCCAAATGGGGAGTAACAAAAAAGTGAAATCCAACCACTTAACCCCCCCCCCATCTCTCTCGCTCTCTCTCCCTCTCCCTTAGCAACCGCAATAACATAGCGTAACCGGTTATTTTCTTGCCCGGTGCGGGATTCGATACGGGGTGTACTGCACCACAAGGCGACATCACTAACCGCTCGGCTAAAGGGTCAGACTCGTTAGCTAGGGACTAACGTGTCTTATTAGTAGTTTACAGTCGTCACTCTCTCCCGGAAGCGCGCCCTCGCGCTTTGTTATTCCCGCGCTCCGAAGAGACTTCTGAGGATCTGCCCACTTCCGGATCCCACCGCTGCCGCCAATGTAACCGGTTATTTTCTTGCCCGGTGCGGGATTCGATACGGTGTGTACTGCACCACAAGGCGACATCACTAACCGCTCTGGCTAAAGGGTCAGACCCGTTAGCTAGGGGCTAACCTGTCTTATTAGTAGTTTACACTAGTATGTGACACCTAGTTTGCACTAACGTTAGCTGTGTGCTAGCTTCAACACCGTGAAACAGGTTAAAACTGACGGGCGTGTCCACGGTGGTGTAGCGGTCTAAGCATCGGCTTTGTGTCGATGCAGTTGCCCACTGGGGTCTCGTCAGATCCGACTACGGCCGGACACGATGAAGCAGCAATAACTGGCAGCGCTGTCTTCGGGGGGAGGGGGGCGGAGTCGGCTTGTGTTCGTCACATGAATGCGTCTCTGGGTGAGACAGAAAAAGCAGTGGTTCGGCCTGGAGTCGCCTTGTCACGAAAGTGGCGAGGCGGTCTCCTTCGAGACTGCCGGCCGGAGAGATGCAGTTGGCGAAAGCATGAAGTACGAGGGTGGATGTCTGAACTAAAATAGGGGTCGGTTGGCTACTAAATTGGGGGGAAAAAGGGGAAAAATCAGAAATAAAAAAAACTCAACTCAGTCACACTCTCGGATCTACTGATGGTGCAGCCGTCATCTCCCGAGATCAGGGAGTATGACCCAACCAGTGCTGCTGATCTGTGGCACCGAGACTCCGGCAGGAGCAGGACGCCAGACTTCATGGACAGTGCAAAGAGAGTGGCTGCTGTAGAGTGAGAAGTAGTCTGGGACTAGGGACGGGCATGTGGAGCACTCGAGTAGCTACAGCAATACTGCAAATAAAACATGAAATCATGCCTGTAACATTTTCTCATTTAACCATTGACTAATTTTACATAAAAAATATTTTTGCTTCAAATCTGCACATTTTTAAAAGCTTATTCTCTCATTGATATGTACTGAATACGTTTGTATGGCACAAAAAAAGGCTACTAATTATTTTGGCCGGTAAAACATATGCTTGGCCGGTAGATTTTTTCATCTACCAGTCCCCTTGGCCGGTAAGCCAAAAAGTTAATTTCGGACCCTAGATACCAGCAACAACGGTATCTGCTGAGAGGTCATTTTCAACAATGAAGAGAGTGAAGACCCTCGGTCGAAATGGCACCGGACAAGGACGCCTTTCATCGCTGGCCCTGATTTCAGCTGAGAAGGAGAGACTTTCCAAACTCCAACAAGCGGGAGACTTTTACAGTGAAGTCAGGAGGTGTTCATTCGCAAGGAGAGACGCCTGGGTTTCGTGTTCCAGTACAGTAACATAACATATTTCTATAACTTCATGTTATGGCTGCTGGTTCATACTGTTCGCTAGACTGATGGCGACCTGATTTAACTGCTGTGCTGCACTGGACACCTGATTGATTTAAGACCGCCGTGTCTCATTTACATTTGATGCTTTGTGCTATGAATTGGCGATATGAGTTGATTGCTGTGCTGCGCTGGTTATACTTTATTTAAGACCTCCTTCTTTACCTTTTGGATGTAGGCCTATGCGTTGTGCACTGATGTTGAGGAGGTTGTATTTGGAGAGAGATTAGTTGGGCCAGAGCAGATTGCCTATCAACGGCTCGGAGTTAGGCTAATTGTAGCTGCCCATCCCGGTGGTTCTGAATCAATCGATGAGCGAAGGGCGACGTGTATGGCCCTCGATTTGAAACATTATATCGCTTTTTTGGTAATTTGATCATGAAGTCCGCCGCTGTAACACTCCGCTTACTGTTCATTAGCGGGTTTTAGGGCATCAATTTACCTGAATGGCCTTTCCTTGACACTGCACTCACCCATAACATTTGTGCTTGGCACAATGTGTAATTAAGTGTATTGAAATATCTTATGCTTACCCAATTCCGCTTCCGGTGTGGGAAGATGGCGGCGCGAATTCACGTTCACAGCGGCCTCACCCAGTACCGGTGTGGGAAGATGGCGGCGTGAATTCACGTTTGCGACGGCCTCACCCAGTGCCGTCGGTGCAGTGTCTTTGTCCACGTCTGTGCCTAAATTTCTGTCTTCGTTTGTTGGTTGGGAGAGCTGGTGCTGGATCGGCTGCGAGAGCTTGGTCTGTTGTGCTGTGGGCCCAGGGACCGCAGCCTTGCTCGGAGCTGCACCTGAGGAGGTAACGAGGGCCGTCTGACAGGACGCGGAAGCGGGGCAGGCTAAGCAAACTGCTAGCCCACGCAGACTGGCAGTTCCGATAACACCGAGGGCGGTCTGGCAGCGGCCTCCCCTGGTGTTTTTGATGTCATGGTGTGGCGTGTCAAGGGTGTCTGACTGGGAGAGCTGGCGCTGGATCAGCGGGGATGGCTTGTTCTACTTCATCCGGTTGCCACAGGGACCACGGCCCCTGCCTGGAGCTGCGCCCGAGGAGGAGACATGGAGGGCGGTCTGACGGGGCGCGTAATCGGGGCAGGCTAGGCTAACTGCTAGCCCATGCAGACCGGCGATTCCGACAGACATCCTGGCTGGCGTTTGTTCCCTTGGACAGTAACTTTTATTTATTTATGTTTAGTTGGAATATGTGTCTGCATGTTGCCCTGCTGTGGGCTGGGGGAAACGGCATTTCGTTTCACTCCGTGTGCGCAAGTACATGAGGTGAAATGACAAATAAAGTGTTCCTGATTCCTGATTCCTGTTCCTGATTCCTGATCTCAAAGCTCACGGCACGTGCCTGACCTACTTCCAATTTCAAACTTAGGACAATTGGGGCGTCTGGGTAGTGTAGCGGTCTATTCCGTTGCCTACCAACACGGGGATCTCCGGTTCGAATCCCCGTGTTACCTCCAGCTTGGTTCGGGCATCTCTACAGACATAATTGGCCATGTCTGGGGGTGGGAAGCCGGATGTGGGTATCTGTCCTGGTCGTTGCACTGGGTGGGGCCTCCTCTGGTTGGTTGGGGCGCCTGTTCGGGGGGGGGGGAGATAGCGTGATCCTCCCCCTGGCGAAACTCCTCATTGCCAGGTGAAAAGAAGCGGCTGGCGAAACCACCTGCCAGAGGTGGTAGTCTGAAGCCCTCCCCGGATCGGCAGACGGGGTGGAGCAGCGACCAGGACGGCTCAGAAGAGTGGGGTAATTGGCCGGATGCAATTGGGGCAAAAAAGGGAGAAACCCCCCCCCCCAAAAAAGCTTAAGACAATTATGCCGTATCTTTCTGTTCTCGGCCAAGTCACACAACAGTTGCTTCTGTGTTGCTGAGATAAGCATCTAGAGTGAAAGGAGGCAACTGGAGGCCTTCATTTCCTCTTAGATTAATGTTTAAGAGTGACAGGATATGAGCAGAACTCTCCTCTTCCCCTCGAAGGTGATTTTATAATGACTTTCATTCTACTGGCTTCTCAGACTGCTTTGTACACACAGCCAAATGTACCGAGGGATGATGTCCCGTCAGATTGTTTTTATCTACTTGCCAACTTAGTGACGGCCATTATAACGTATATTTTTATAGTCTATGGGGTCACACTCTATCGCTTACACAAAGCGGTTCACATCAGCTTATTCTAAGTAAATTTTAAAAGTATTTTCAGTGAAAGGATAGCAGAACATACAATATTGATGATTTCCAGTACCATCCCACCCACTACTGCCCACTTCACTGCTTACAGAAGGTCAGCTTTACAGAGCCAGTCAAAGTATGGCTGCAGAAGAGTGAATATCACATAGTATTTTATAATTTTTTTGGATTTTCCCCCGTTTTTCTCCCCCAATTGTACTTGGCCAATTATCCCACTCTTCATTGGTTTGTAGGGACACCCGACCAAGCCAGAGATAACATGGGGATTCGAACCGGAGATCTCCATCTTGGTAGGCTGCGAAATAGACCATATGATAGGATAATTTACAAATGTTACCATGACGTGACAATGCTATCATGACATAGTGTCACCTGGTAGTGACTTCAATATACTCATCTCATCTCATCTCGTCTCATCTCATCTCATGTTCAGCCGCTTCTCTGGGGTCGGGTTGCGGTGGCAGCAAGCTAAGTAGGGCACTCCAGACGTCCCTCTCCCCAGCAACGCCCTCTAGCTCCTCCTGGGAGATCCCAAGGTGTTCCAAAGGAAGGCGCCCAGGAGGCATCCTAATCAGATGCCTGAACCACCTCAACCGGCTCCTTTCATCACAAAGGAGCAGTGGCTCTTCAGTATACTGAGTATATAATATACAGACTTCAGTATACGGAGTTATTTAAATGTGGGTGTGTTGCCGAAGCCCACTTTGTTGAGAGTATGACACAACACAAGAGCGTTCAAACATATTACGGCCTCTCCTTGCAGGATCCAGGCGATGCCGCCTCACTAAACCACCCTCACATTCCTCTGACGGAAGTGGCTCACGTTCCTCAACGGAATGTAAGCCACTTCAAACCTTACGGTCTCGCAACGGTTGTGCAGGAGGATTTTTTAGGGATTCATATCCCCTCGTACAACCACCCTTGAGGATCATTTGACCCTAGAGGTCAAAAGTCACTGCATCTAGAAGTTAATATACTGACCTGTTACCCGGCTGGACTATCTTCACCTGCGAGCCTTGTTTTCATCCTGGGCTGAAACAGAGGAATGAGGTAAAGTGTCACTGTCAGGCTTGTGTCCTCTGAGGCATGACGAGCAGAACAGAAGCCGATTTGGGGCTGATTAAAACAAGACTTACTGAGGTGGCCCGCTGCTCCTGGTGTTCAGCCCGCGCAAAAGGATTCAATAAAGCAGACAGACCTGGTTCGCAGGTCCGTCTGTGAGGCTCGGCTAAAGTGATAGGTTAACCACCCTAATTCAATTAAAGCAACAGCAGCTTTGGGGAAGCGATCTGGATTAGTCTGGCCTACTGTAGTCGGGAGATCTTGGAGGAATAGGAGAGGTGTGAGAACAGAGAGCCTTTCAGCAGTGCTGATCAAGCAACACCACTTCATAAGAACTCCAACTTATCTCTGTGGACCAGGAGGGTTCAGTTGCTTATTATGAAGATGAACAGCTGCCTCAGTCCCCGAACCTGGAATTTACATTTTTTCCCAGTTGCTTTGGCACAGTAATGAATACTGACGTTGTTAAAATAATGTGTGAAGTACTCCACACCATTACCTCACTTACGCACAGTATTATAGACATTTACAATTTCATTCAGCACACGCACACCCGAGAGTTAATACAACACAAGCAAGGATCTAGTCAGGAGGCGACGGCGCAAATACGTGCCAAAAAACTAGGTTCAAGTCCGGCAGGACATATAGGTGTCAACAGGCAGTGCACAAAGGCAACGCATAGGGTGCATAGAAGCCAATTACTCATTGTTTCTCCCAAAAGGCAAATGTTAAAGCATATTAATACAAATGTTTCAGTACATTTGGCCCTTCAAAAATAAGAAATAAAATAATTAATAAAAGGTGGGTTTTCTTTGCTAGTAATATGTGAAAAAAAAATCTACCAATGGAACTAGTGGAAATACGCTTGTTAACAAGATGCACCATCTAAAAACATGTCCTTTTAGCACAATGAAATTTTGCTTGTTGGGTGACTGTGTCTTATATTAAGATAAAATATATCATTACTTTTATATTATTATTATTATTGTTAATATTATTAGTATATTATATCAGTTGAGTAAGCCTTGTTGATCAAAATGAATTATGCTGCTTTTCAGTTAAATGGGTTTACTCTTAAATGCATGTATTATATACTACATTATTATATATGTATTATATACTAAGTCCTAACAAGCAAACTAGTCCAACCAACAGTCATAACCCATCAAACACATACTGCATGGTTTGCAGTGTTGTGGTATTGTCGTTATGTCTACGACTGTACTCGTTGATGGAATTGCTTAATTTGGAAACATGCATTAAACATGGCGAGTGAACGAGGGCCTTTTGCAGGTGAAACATACGACACTGTGCTGCACTGCATAAACAGATGTGGGTAATGCACTTACAGTTTTGAGAGTGTTAAAAATGTTGCAGGAAGTGCGTCGTCCCCCAGACTGACATGGGAAATGCTGAGGGATGTGAAAACAAGACTAATTCAATTTAAGATATTAAATGGAGTTTATTGGACCCTGTCCAGGTAGCACAGAGCAGGGCTATGGGAGGACGCGGGGTGTTGGAGGTGTTATGAAAATGGTGGTACTCTGGTTCAATGCTGTGGAGCTGCCCGAAAGTACAGGAGGTCTGGTTAACTCTCTATAACTACACTCAAACAATCACTGGCCAAGATGTGCCCAAGCCTGTACATTTCGGGAGACCCCACGGTGTTAGATGATTTAATTCCCTCTGATGCAGACTGGGTCCAAACTGCCCTCACGCTGGGACGGAAACTCATTGTTATGAATTGGAAATCCTCCTGTGCGCCTCCAGCATCTCTGTAGTATATCCAGCTGGGTAAACCAGCTGCAGCAGAAAGTCCATTATTCAGGTTGCTCAGTATGGTGGAGCTCTATATCCAGAGGTGGGAGCGATATCACGCTTTTATGGAATAGGAGTTCTCAGGGTTGGATAAGGGTAAGGCCAACACAACTTCACGGAACTGACTTTGTGGACTAGTATCTATTATATGATGTGGCTAACTGTGTGTCGTCCCTGTATGCGTCATTGTACCCAACAGGGACATTTGTAACCTTTTAATTAGTAGCGATGGAAGTACATCAAGGATGGGCTCTGAGACCCTTTCTTGTTTGCAATGGTGATGGACAGGTTGACGGACGAGATCAGGCAGGAGTCTCCATGGACTATGAAGTTTGCAGATGACACTGTGATCTGTAGTGAGAGTAGGGTGCAGGTTGAGGAGAGCCTGGAGAGGTGGAGGTAGGCACCGGAGAGAAGAGAAATTAAAGTTGGTAGGAGCAAGATGGAATACCTATGCATGAATGAGAGGGAGGACAGTGGAATGGTGAGGATGCAAGGAGTGGAGGTGATGAAGGCGGATGAGTTTAAATACTTGGGGTCAACTGTCCAAAGTAACGGGGAATGCAGAAGAGAGGTGAAGAAGAGAGTGCAGGCAGGGTGGAGTGGGTGGAGAAGAGTGTCAGGAGGGATTTGTGACAGAAGGGTACCAGCAAGAGTTAAAGGGAAGGTTTACAAGATGGTTGTGAGACCAGCTATGTTGTATGGTTTGGAGACAGTGGCACTGATGAAAAGACAGGAGGCGGAGCTGGAGGTGGCGGAGTTGAAGATGCTAAGATTTTCATCGGGAGTAATGAAGAAGGACAGGATTAGGAATGAGCATATTAGAGGGACCGGTTAGGTTGGACGGTTTGGAGACAAAGCAAGAGAGGCAAGATTGAGATGGTTTGGACATGTGTGGAGGAGAGACGCTGGGTATGTTGGGAGAAGGATGCTGAATATGGAGCTGCCAGGGAAGAGGAGAAGAGGAAGGCCAAAAAGGAGCTTTATGGATGTGGTGAGGGAGGACATGCAGGTGGCTGGTGTGACAGAGGAGGATGCAGAGGACAGGAAGAGATGGAAACGGATGATCTGCTGTGGCACCTCCCAACAGGAGCAGCCAAGAGTAGTAGTAGTCATCGTAGTATTAGTAGTAGTAAGTACATATTTGGGGCCTATTCAGATTTTCTTTCTTTGTCTTCACCCGAGGGTTATGTACTATATGAGAATGTGTGACAGGAAACAGGGTGATGTGATATGTGTGACCTGAAATGTAGAGGAACTAGAGGAACCTCCGTACTAGTAGCTCGTAGCTCATAGAAGACTGTTCATGGCACATCATTTTTTTATTCTATATTTCGTTTCCTTTTCTATTAACCATTTTTAGTTATTTAGTTTTATTTAGTTTGTATTTTTACATTTTCATGTCCTTTCGTATGCGGCTATGTACGTATGTATATTTCCTTATGTATATGTACTGTGCTTTACATGGCTGTACATTTACATGTAGTTCTATTTGTTGCTGTTTTTTTTAAAGTTTAATGTCTATTGGCGTTGCAATCATTTTCTTAAAACTCAAATAAATATGAATCGTAAAAAAATTTTCAGTAAATATGTTTAAGCAGCTGATAAAAAGTGTACATTATGACTTAGTAAATGTAGTAAATGGGATGTCAGTGAGATCAGAACCTGGAGCTCCTCCACTGAACATGAACTGGGAAAGACTGCAATGGCAGAAAATCTCTGATTAAAAAAAACAAAAACAAAAGAAAACAAATAATGTTTGAGCCCATAAAATGTGTGTCCATAAAATCTAATTAACTCCTAATATATTGTCTTCATCATTGCATCCTGTTCTGGAAGAGAGTCCATGTGGTCATACTGATCGGACTGTCCTCGACCTCAGCAAGAATGAGAGATGTACACTAATGTAGAGCCTGTTTGTACGAAAAACATGGTACATCAGTGAATGTGTGTGTGTGTGTGTGTGGGTTTGGGTGTAAACATGTGTGACATGTTGAAAAAGAACACTTAGATCACCCCTTCACGTTTTGCTGGTAAATGCACGTTTGCAATCTAACTAGAGAGCTTTTAGATTACTGGTGTATGGAGCAAAAATGGTGACAAAAGATTTTAGTCTGTGTGCCTGTACCTTTTCGTTTTGTACTCGAATTTCAGGTTCTGTGGTTTTATTCTATACCCTTGTAACTCAAAACCCACACAAGCATGATAGATAACAGTTTTAGAACTTCATAGCACACAGTAATCATTGCCATTCCTCAAGGCGGACGATGTGGTTTGGTCCGTATGCAATGACTCTGCAGACACATGGAGGGTTCCCCCCCCCTCAACCAATTATCTACTCTCTGATACAACTCGTCCAATTAGTACTGTCGATTTTGATCATTTATCAGCCAGATTAGCTAATCCATCAACTCTGATTGTGCTAATTTAGTCAAACCAGACAATGGCAACTGGCGGCCTGCGGGCCGCATTCGGCCCCGTCCTCACTCAGTACGGCCCGCGGGTCAATTTCCAAATATCAATAAATTGTTGGTTTCACAGGCGTTGGAAGCAAGCGGGCCATTTGACCACATTTGAACCGGATCCCAATTGTAATTATACTGTCCCCTGATAGAGGGCGCTCCCTCAAAACACGAGAGGCCTGTAGCCAAGCAACTGCTTGCACATGGTCTCATCTTGGTATCGGCGGGCCTCTTCCACAACAACACATGATGAGGAAAAACATTAGTGGCAAAAACAGAAAACGTGACCTAGAGAACCGTGTCTTCCAGGCAAGATGGGAAACAGAATATCTTTATGGAATTCAAAGGCAAACCTGTGTGTTTGGTGTGCCTGGAATCAAAATCAGCCATGAAGGATTTCAACTTGAGTCGCAACTACAATACCACGCACAAAGACAAATATGGCACCAGAACTGCTATCATCACTGACCTCAAAGGAAAAATACACTGACAGCAGAGCCTTTTTACCATAGCCACATCACACAGGAGTCCTCTCTCAAGGCATCTTATCCTGTTTCCCTTGAGATTGCAAAAGCAATCTCAAACAGTGGAGCTATGTGCAGTAGAGATGGCTAAAGCTTTTGGATATAACATCGCTAAGAACTTTGAAATGGTATCTCTGTCCCATCTCACAGTGACGCGAAGAATGTTTGACATTCAAAACATGTCGAGGGAAAGCTAAAACAAGTCATGCATTACTGCAAGTACTCCTCCTTAGCATTAGATGAGAGTACAGATGTGATGGGTGTTAGCCAGCTTCTCATTTACACAAGAGCCATTGACAGTTCATTTGAAGCACATGAGGACTTATTGAAATTGGTGTCTTTGCTTGACACTACCAAGGGCAATGATGTTTTCAATACTGTTATAATTGTGAGCATGGGGGCTTTGACAAGCTTTCAGCTGTTGTTACTGATGGCGCACCATCAATGCGAGGAAGATGCATTGGATTTGCCGGGCCCCTCCAACAGAGCAGCATTGACTGTCCAATACTGCACTGCATCATACATCAGGTGAATAATGTTGTTGCTAGCTTACTATTAAGCAGAACAATTCCACTCTGGTTTTTGCTCCACGCACAGTACGGAGACAGCCTTGGTGAAAATCACTAATGATCTGTTGATGGCAGCTGACTCTGGGCTCTTAACCATACTTGTCCTTCTCAATTTGAGTGCAGCCCTTGACACCATCTCACATAACATCCTCCTAGAGAGATTAGCTGCCATTGGAATCACTGGCAGAACCCTTGACTGGTTTAGATCATATCTTTCTGGCCGCAATCAGTTTATCCTACTCAAAAATTTGAGATCACAGTCCTTTCCTGTTACTACCGGTGTTCCCCTGGGCTGTGTATTGGGCGCCCTCCTGTTTATTATTTACCTATTACCTCTTGGCCACATTTTCAGGAAATTTGGCATTCAGTTTCACTGCTATGGGGATGGCACCCAGCTCTATGTATCCACCAAGCCTACCTCCACTCTTCCGCTCACTTCCCTTTCTGACTGCTTACTAGAAATTAAATCCTGATTTTCATACCACTTCCTCAAACTTAATTGTGATAAAACCGAGGTCATCCTAGCAGGTACTAAATCTATTTTGGCTAAACCTGATACTTTTTTCTCTGACTATTGACAATTCTATAGTTGCTCCATCGCCTCAGGTTAAGAGTCTGTGTGTCATCTTGGATGGCACATTGTATTTTGCAGCTCACATCAACAATGTCACTTCCACCTACACAATATTAATCATCTTTGCCCGTCACTTACACCTAACAGCACCACCATACTCATTCACACCCTGGTTACATCCCGTATTGACTACTATAATTCTATCCTCTTTGGCCTTCCCCTCAAGTGTCTTCATAAACTTCAATTGGTCCAGAATTCAGCTGCCCGTATGATTACCAGAACTCCTTCCATAGATCATATCACTCCTGTTCTTCAGCAACTCCATTGGCCCCCTGTTAAATACCGTGTCAACGTCAAGATCCTGCTTCTCACCTTTAAGACCCTTAATAACCTAGCTCCTTCGTATCTTTCCGAACTCATTCATATCCACACGCCCTCCCGCACTTTCAGATCCTCATCTGCTGTCCAACTCACTACACCATCAGCCCGCTTGACTACCATGGGGTCTAGAGCCTTCAGTCATTCTGCCTCCCGCCTATGGAACTCTCTCCCTAAGATATTCACAATACTGACTCTCTTTCAACCTTCAAATCCCATTTCAAAACATACCTTTTCAAACTGGCATATTCAGTCTGATCCACACTTCATTGAGTTTTGTGTAGAAGATGATTGTATACTTATCCACTGCCGAACCTTTTATTGTCTACCCTGCTTTGTTTTGATTTTATGCTGTCTGATACAGTGCTGCTTGTTTTTAACTGTGTTTTGTAAGGTGTCTTTGAGTGCCCTGAAGGCGCCAACAAATAAAATTTAGTGTTATTATTATTATTATTATTATATGGTTATGAATGTGGGTTTTCTTTGTGAGAGTTTTTATCATAGGCTAAATCATATTTCATTTTGATCTTACAGGAGGCCCTCTGTGCCAAGACAATGAACTTCAGCCATGTCACGGATTTAGTTACCAAGGTTACCCATCTCATTCGAGTGGGGAACAGGTCTCTCAAACATAGGACGTTTGTAGCCTTTTTGGATGAAGTGAGTGCCGCTTATGGGGATTTACAGATGCACACTGAGATCAGAGGGAGGTTTTTTGCGCTGCGCATTGAAATCCCAGTGTTCTTGGAGGAAAGCATTTGATGTGATACAAGTGCTTACCGCAGTAAACTCGGATACAGGTTTTCTCTGCTACATGGCCTTGCGGATATTGCCTCGCATCTTAATCGCCTTAATATGCAGCTGCGGGGAAGAGGCCAAACTGTGTCGGATCTCTATACACACGCACTTAAGCGTAAATTACCCCTGTTCAAAGAAGGCTTTTCATCCAACCATCCAAATTTGGCACACTACCAAGCATTGTCCTGCTATCTTCAGAAGTTCTCTGAGGACTCTGCTATAGTCGGATGCATCAGTAAGGGCGAGGAGGCCGAGTACAGGGCTGTGGTGGGAAACTTTGCCACATGGTGTGAGTGGAACAATGTACAGCTCAACGTGACTAAGACAAAGGAGCTGGTTGTTGATCTGAGGAGGGACAGGACACCAGTGACCCCTGTCTCACTCCTGGTGGTCAGTGTGGACACTGTGGACACACACAAGTACCTGGGGGTGTATATAGACAATAAACTGGACTGCACCACAGCGCGCCACAGGAGGTCATTCCTGCCTGTGGCCATCAAACTTTACAGCTCCTCCCTCAGAGTGTTAGACACTCGGAGTTAGTGGTCACTAGACTAGTCCTTCGACCTGTTTTACCCTGGCAGGTTTTGTTTGTGCTGTTGTTTTGTGCTGCGGCAGTGCAGTATAGATAGGGTGCTATCTGCACCATGCTTGTTTATATATTTTGTACTTATTTCTATTTCTTAATTTATCTTTTATTTCTATTTGGTTCTGTTTTCCTTGTTTCTATTTGTTTCTTTTTTTGTGTGTTATATTGTATCTTGTTTGTTTTTCATTTGCTCTTACTAGGGCGCGAGTGTTTGTAATAGAACCCAATTTCCCCTCGGGGATGAATAAAGTATTCTGATTCTGATTCTGGTTCTGATTTTCCTGCCTGTGAAGAGATGCGCAAAGATGTCCCCAGACGTGGGAAACATTTCTCGGCCATCCAGGTAGTGCAGTGGTCTACTCCATTGCCTACCAACACGGGGATCGCCGGTTCAGATCCTCGTGTTAGTACCTCCGGCTTGGTCGGGCGTTCCTACACACACAATTGGCCGTGTCTGCGGGTGGGAAGCCAGATGTGGGTATGTATCCTGGTCGGCTGCACTAGCACCTCCTCTGGTCGGTCAGGGCGCCTCTGGGGGAATAGCGTGATCCTCCCACGCGCTACGTCCCCCTGGTGAAACTCCTCACTGTCAGGTGAAAAGAAGAGGCCGGCGACTCCACATGTATCGGAGGAGGCATGTGGTAGTCTGCAGCCCTCCCCAGATCGGCAGTGGAGCAGCGACCGGGACGGCTCGTAAGAGTGGGGTAATTGGCCGGATGCAATTGAGGAGAAACGGGGGGGGGGACAAAAATTCTCAAGTACAGAGCAGACAGAAACACTGCAGCAGCAGCAGTTCAAGGAACGCGTTCAAGATTTCCAGGCCGTGCAGCCACGAACTGGGTTGCTCACTGACCCCCGTCTCTGCTGCTGTCAGTGAGCAACCCCCAGAGTTGCAGCTTGAACTTTGCGAACTACAGTCAGACCCCGTCTTTCTAGCAAAGCGCAGTGAGAGAGGAATTTCATTTTGGAGACCACTACCCGAGTCCCGCTTTCCACTCCTCGGGGGTTTCGCACTCTCAGTGACCAGCATGTTTGGGAGCGCTTACACCTGTGAGAGCAGCCTCTCAACAGTGGAGCACATCAAGTCAAAAGGGAGAAAAAGGCTGACATGCAGGCTGGATGCTCAAACACGGGCACTCAGCCTATTGTACGCCAGCAGGAGAGGCCACAGGTATCTCCTGAAGACACAACTTTATACTGGGCCCCCCCCCCTTTGTGGGTGAGTTTCAGTGGCTTCGTCAGTGTGTGAATGTGTGTGTGGATGGGTGAATGTGAGGCATACGTTGTAAAAAAGTGCTTTGAGTGGTCGGTAGACCAGAAAAGCGCTGCACAAAATGCAGTCCGGTCACCATGTTGCACTAAATGCATTATTTGAAACGTGTCATGGAATGGGAGGGCGGAGTAGAAATGCACTACAAACATGAATATCAATTGTTGCACTTCGTGTGAATGTTGACTTTTGTACCATTACTGAATGGGGATTTTTGAGACCCCTTTGCACGGAAATAATGGGATATCAGGAATCAGGAATGTGGAGGTTTTGTTTCTATGTTAAGCTCTTTAAATAGAAATATCGGTATAATAAACTTTGATTACCAGTATATATTTTACTCTTTTCATTAGATTAGTAGAAATTGGGTGATGGGGTTACAGTGTCCCACTGGTGGAAGTGCACGGTCCCAATCTGGCCATCTGTTGGTGAGGATACAACTTTTGTGGCCCTCTCTCTCATCAAAGTTGCCCATCCCTTACTTAGACAAACTGGAAGTCCGTGTCAACAACTACTACACTTCTTTGAATGAAGACGGTCAGATGGACTATTTTCTAAGATAGTCAGGTACCCCCACCCTCATAAAAAATACAGTGACTGCAGGTACCCCCATCCTTATAAACAATACAGTGACTGCAGGTACGCCCACCCTTATAAACAATACAGTGGCATAATGACCCAAACCAACAATCGGTTTCATATGCAAATATGGATTTGACCATTAACTAGAGTTACAATGGTCATGGATGGTCGTTCCCTCTTCACATAGATGGCCTCTTTGACTCCCCGTTCAAACCAGCGTTCCTCCCTATCAAGGATGTGCACATTCTCAAATTCCTCATCCTTGAAAGAGTGGCCATGTCCTGTAGATGGTGTAAACTGTGGAGTCCTGGTCTGTAGATGGCGTAGACTGTGGAGTCCTGGTCTGTAGATGGTGTAGACTGTGGAGTCCTGGCCTGATGTGTTAGCTCTCCTGTGTTGTGTCATCCTCTTGGCCAGCGTCTGTTTAGTTTCCCCAATGTTCAAATCACGGCAATCCTCCTGGTACTTAACAGGGTACACTATATTTCTCTGTTTGTGCTGGTGGACCCAATCCTTGGGGTGCACCAACTTCTGGCGCAGCGTGTTTTGGGATTTGAAAGCAACTGAGACGCGGTGTTTGGGAAATACGCGTCTCAACTGTTCCCGACACTCCCGCCACATACGGAATCACCACTGGTTTATGCTTGGACAGATGCTGTCCTTCTCCTCTCTGATATCGGTTTGGGTCGTTATGCCACTGTATTGTTTATAAGGGTGGGGATACCTGCAGTCAGGTGAGACTGAAGAGGTCACTTAGATGAAACGTTTCTCTCAATAAACATTGAGTCCAGATGAACTGATTCACCTTTCTGTGATTTCCTTACCTGGATTATTGAGCAAGCATGAAGACATCTCAACATCAGTATTTAGCCAGTCCATGGAGTAATAGAGTATGTGTCTATGTGGGACATACGGCCACTCAGGACAGATCTTTTAAGAGTTACACCCGACCAATTTCCAATTTATAAGTTACTAGAAGAACCCCGCTACAATGTAGCGGTTTGGTTCTCCACCCGTCTAAATCTCCCTCCTCTTCATCCTGCCAGCTAACCGCCTTCCCCCTGCCCCTAAACCCCCCCCCACTCCAACTCCCTCCCCCCAAATGCTCAGAATCATCTGAGATGCCGAGAAAAGTGGTTTTTAGCCATTTTTAGAAAATGCATATTTTGCATAATTATGCATAATTATGCATAATTATTTTAATTTTCTGCTATTTTTCTGGTCCTCTCTGGAACAATACCTACCACCTCCAAAAAAAATTAGGCTCGTAAGTGAATTTTTGCAAGAATGCATATTTTGCATAATGCCAAAACATTTCTAAGTCCCAGAAAAAAAATTGTATATAGGTGAAAAAATCAAAGATGCTCAGAATCATCTGAAATGCCGAGAAAAGTGGTTTTTAGCCATTTTTAGAAAAATGCATATTTATGCATAATTATGCATAATTTTAATTTTCTGGGATTTTTCCCTTACTCTCTGAGACAATACCTACCACCTCCAAAAAGAATTAGGATCATAAGCGCTTTAGTTTTCGGTCCCGCTATCTACACTAACTAACACACACACACACACTAACACCACACACACACAAACATTATGAAAATATATGAGTGATTGCTTTAGTGTGTGTGTGTGTGTGTGTGTGTGTGTGTGTGTGTGTGTGTGTGTGTGTGTGTGTGTGTGTGTGTGTGTCCTGGATCGCCACCTTGTCATGGTGGAGAAGCTTGCGTGTACTAATGATCCCAAACTATGCCGTCCAGAGCTTGGCTCCTGGTAGGGTCACCCAAGGGGGACAGGTCAAGGGGGAGGTTGCAGACGAAGCACGATCCAACAAAGACCTCAACAGCAGAACTGGTGGAAGACGTCTCCAGGTCACAACGGCAGTGAAGGCGGATGACGGCTGCAACAGAGGGTGGTCCCCGATCGTCTTGGCCATTGGACTCTGGCCACCCCCTGCCAAGGACCGTGGGGCAGCTGCAGGAGCATCAGCCTCGCCACGTAAAAAGCTGCCACACGCAGGCGTCCTCCCATTATGTGGCTCCAGGATCGGCCTCTATGCCCACCTGAGGACCCAGAGGGACCCAGAGGGAGGACTGTCATAGTATTGACACACTTTCACTTGATACACCTGCATGTTTAATGAGCGAGCATTAAACACAAAAAGACATTTCTCTCATTAATCATTGAGACTGTCCTAACGAGCCGTGGGGGTCAGAAGGAGAGGGACATGCCTCTTGTCCCTGGCACGCTGACGGACACCCTGTCTCTAATTTCTAACACTTGCGGCACCACATTGCTATGGAACATTAACCCATCATTTGGTTCAACATGTATTAATCAATTATCCATCCATCCATCCATTATCCACACCGCTTATACCAATCAGGGTGGCGGGGATGCTGGAGCCTATCCCAGCAGTCACTGGGCTGCAGGCGGGGAGACACCCTGGACAGGCCGCCGGGCCATCACAGTAATCAATTATATTTGCATATATTCTGCACTATGTCAATACACGTGTCATCACTTAGTGCCTCGTTGATTGGTTTATGTAAATCGGTCCACGTGTGGCCTCCCGGCCGACGCAAGTAACGTGCGAATCAAATGGCGCCGTCCCCTGGAGGAAGAGCTGGGAGGAGCGCATGTTCTCCGGCTCCAACACCAAGTAACAAGAACACACAGTGACGTCAGGAGGATGCAAACACGAATCAGAGATGAAACACATTCTTTCACAAGTATGCAAACTTGAACTACAGCCACCACGGTACTTAGCATCTGAGCAGGGAGGGGCCTTCCGGGTGGCATAGCGGTCTATTCTGTCGTCTTTCCCTACATGGGTACCGCTGGTTCGAATCCCCGCGTTACCTCCGGCTTGGTCAGGCGTCCCTACAGACACAATTGGCCGTGCCTGCGGGTGGGAAGCCGGATGTGGGTGTGTTTCTTGGTCGCTGCACTAGCGCCTCCTCTGGTCGGTCAGGGCACCTGTTGGGGGGGGGATAGCGTGATCCTCCTACGTGCTACGTCCCCCTAGTGAAACTCCTCACTGTCAGGTGAAAAGAAGCGGCTGTCTCCTCCGACATGGGGTAGTCTGCAGAGGGGGTGGACGGCTCGGAAGAGCGGGGTAAATGGCCGGACACAATTGGGGAGAAAAGTGGGGGGGGGGGGGGATTAAAAGAAAAAAAATCGAGAGCAAACCAAAGCTACAGACATGCGACATAAGATCACAAGTCCAAACCTGGTGTCATCATGTTGGCTCCGCACTGCTGGTACTGTCACAGGCCAAAATAAGGTCGTGATAAGCGTTTCACACGTGTAAACACCAAGAATTTGTTCACTTCCAGCAAGGCCACGTTCGCTCCAATAAAGCCCCGAACGTCCTTCCTCTGGCTTAAGCACGGACATGAATCAAAAACCCAGTACAAAGTCGGAGGAAGTCAAAATCGCGGCACTTTTGTGATAAAAGTGAGGCTCCCATCCTGGCCCTGAATACAGGCCCTGGACTTGAAGTGGGATGCTGAAACAGGAAGAGGTGCTGCGGCGGGGCCGCGAGACGGTCCCCCTCTCTCCCAAAACACAAAGGTGCCTGAAGTACCAACGCCCACAAAGGGACGGGAGACAGGCCCTCTTATAACTCCTTCTATTTCTGACAACAATACAATTTGACTGGGGGCACGGGGCGGGGGGGGGGGCACGAGCCATGTGCGGGGGTGAAAGGTCGCGTAAAAAGACACAAAATTGATGTGAAGCTTTGTGTCGACCCCACATTCTGACTTACCGAACGTTTTCCTGAGGAACTGCTGAAAAATTAGGGATGGGGGGGGGGGTCACCCCCCGGTCACCGCTGAGTCACCACCGCGCCACATGTTCTCACCGGTCACGCGCTCGCTCTGTGTCCGTCGAGTCTTAACGAGCCTCGGGAAACACTTCCAAAAGACAATGATAGTCCACCCCTTGTAAACAGGGCACGGGTCACGGCAGTGCTGTCTGAGGGACATTAACGCTGCATTGTGCTGCCCTGAGACTGCGCCGGGGCGCGGTTGCGGGTTGAATTCCCATTTGTGGAGGAGAGGGGCCAGCGGCCGAAAGACGACTCCTGCTTTTGGCGTGAATGGGCTCGAGAGGCCCGCCGGCTCCCGACTGTCTCAACGTGGGGGTGGGGAAGCATGTCGGGAGGCGAAGCAAACACAAAAATACAAACCCCAAGTGTCCACGACCGCATGAACATTTACGTTGGTTATTAACTATCCTCTTTTAACAACACGGTACCCCCACCAAACTTCCAGACCCCCCGCTACCTTTGCCACATTTCACAGAGCCAGACTTGAATCAAAACGGATTCAACTGAGACATCTAGACATGGCCCATAATGACAAAGTAAAAGCCTGGGTTATTTAAAATCATATACAAAAATATCTCAGTTAAAAGTGCCAGAGTGCCAGCGTCAGTGCTTGGTAGAAGGAGGAACTGACTGGTCTTTGGTGCGTCCGTATCACCTCGGCATTTCGGGACTTTCTTCCATCCTGCCTCGTGGATTTGCTCAAGCTTAGCAACGCCGGACAAGCATCTTCCCGCCATTCAGTGTGATTTCAATGGGATTGATGGGCCTTGGCTGGGCCGCTCTGAGCCCGTCGCGCTATTGCTCTGAAGTGCTTCCAAGTGTTTATCTTGGACGTAAACTCAGGGTCATTGTGTTATTTAAACATAAATTTTACCCCAATCTAAAGGATTTTGGCTCTCTGAAGCAGGTTCTCAAGAATCTGCTGGTCTACGGCTCCATTCATTGTTCCCTCTATCCTTGCAAGTTCCCCCAGTTCCTGCCGCTGAAAAGCTCCCATATGACGTAATGCTGCCCCCACCGTGCCACCGTGCCACCACCCACCGCTGTAGGAACGGTGTCCTCCGGGTGAAGCGCTGTGTCCAGCTTCCACTGGACATTTTGCAACATAGCTAGAGTTTTATAAAGGGTTTTATAAAGAAAATGTGCTTCATCCAGAAGTTAGCCTCATCAAGCCAGAGAGCTGTTTGCTTCAAGCTCAAAGTCTTCTGACTGCCATTTTGTCAACTGCAGGCGGGCGGTCACAGGGCCACATGCATTCTTACCTTCCAACTCCGCCATACGGACCCGCAAAGCATTCTCAAGAAGATACGTCTCATCAAATGTCTGCGTCTATCTTAAAGTGAAAATCGGGATGAAATTAAAGATCCCCTCAATTCTTCCCTCAAAGCCCCAATCTGTGATTTATCTGACCATGTAAAATGGAGGTATATTTACATACACAATTGAAGAGTTTGAGTTATTGATGGAACATAAGCATCAATCGATGGTAATTGAAGGTATCAGCTTGTTTTACTCCGGTGATTACCACTGTAACTAAACCTTTAACAGTGTCACAAAACATTCAGTTGTTGTTTAGCCTTAGTCGTTCTTGATCCCCCCCCCCTCCCTTTTCTCCCCAATTGTACTTGGCCAATTACCCCACTCTTCTGAGCCGTCCCGGTCGCTGCTCCACCCCCTCTGCTGATCCGGGGAGGGCTGCAGACTACCACATGCCTCCTCCGATACATGTGGAGTCACCAGCCGCTTCTTTTCACCTGACAGTGAGGAGTTTCACCAGGGGGGCGTAGCGCATGGGAGCATCACGCTACCCCCCCCCCCCCAACAGGCGCCCCGACCGGCCAAAGGAGGCGCTAGTGCAGCGACCAGGACACATACCCACATCCGGCTTCCCACCCACAGACACGGCCAATTGTGTCTGTAGGGACGCCCGACCAAGCCGGAGGTAACACAGGAAATCGAACCGGTGATCCCCATGTTAGTTGGCAACGGAATAGACCACCACACCACCCGGATGCCCCACCTTAGTCCTTGTTTTAAGAGACCTGTCTACCAATTTGGAAGGGACAGCAGCTTCCAATCCTTTGTTCTGTATTTTGGTAGCAAGGTGACCGTTTTGTTTACATTTAGATTAAGGAGTGTCTTTAACTTGTCATCAATCCATCCATCCATTACCCAAACCACTTATCCTGCTCTCAGGGTCACGGGGATGCTGGAGCCTATCCCAGCAGTCATTGAGCGGCAGGCAGAGAGACACCTTGGTCAGGGCCGACACACAAGCACACACACACACACACACACACACACACACACACACACACACACACACACACACACACACAATTCACACCTAGGGACAATTAAGTATGGCTGATTCACCTGACCTACATGTCTTTGGACTGTGGGATGAAACCGGAGCCCCCGGAGGAAACCCACGTAGACACGGGGAGAACATGCACTCCACACAGAGGACTTGTCATTCAATAGTAAATTTAAAAAGAGATCAATATTCAACCTCTCCCTGTTCCATGGACCCACTACAGTTTGCTTACAAGGCCAACAGGTCAACTGATGATGCCATCGCCCTCACCCCCCCACACTGCCCTCTCTCACCTGGAACAGAGGAACACGTATGTGAGAATGCTGTTCATCAAATACAGTTCAGCATTCAATACTATTGTGCCCTCTAAGCTTGTCACTAAGCTCAGAGACCTAGGAATCAACACCGCCCTGTGCAGCTAGATCCTGGACTTCCTGATGGGCAGACCCAAGGTAGCGAGGATGGGCACCACCATCTCCTCCACATTGACTTTCAGCGCTACTTCTACTATTTTTTCTCCCTGTTAAAGGTTTTTTTTGGGGGGGGTGGAGTTGTTCCTTATCTGATGTGAGGGTCTAAGGACAGGATGTTGTGTTGCTGTAAAGCCCCTTGAGGCAAATTTTTAATCTGTGATACTGGGCTATACAAATAAAATTGACTTGACTTGACTTAACTTGACTGGTGCCCCTCAGGGCTGTGTGCTTAGCCCCCTCCCGTACTTCCTGTTCAAAGCACCCCCTTAGCCATCTACGGGGCCGCTGAGGTCTGGACCTCACTAATTTTTTCCCTCTCAGGCTGACGTGTTGCATTATGTGTGTGTGGATGAACATGATTGTATTTTGTGAACGAAACTGGTTTGACATTGATATTGTTAAAAATCCCATTAGGCTAAAGTTAGAGCATAGCCTAGGCAGGATAGTCAACAAATCTGAGCTATTTCTCTGTAGGGCCTATGGTCGTATTGATCCACCACATAAGACAGCCAATTAGAACTTATTCCTCAGTGATAAGTGACCGTGTTTACGTCACATCTGATAGTCTGAGGGATAAGAACAACGATGCCGAGCTGAAGATGCCCTTCTTATTTCCCACCACATGGGTACAACACAGGAGGACACATCACTTTGTCCACATCTGCGTCCAAGTGTTGTCTTCGTTTGATGGCTGGGAGTGCTGGCGCTGGATCAGCTGGGAGAGCTTGGTCTGCTGCGTCCTGTGGGCCCAGGGACCACAGCCCTGTACAGAGCTGTGGCCGAGGACGGACGCGGAGGTGGGGCAGGCTAAGCTAACTGCTAGCCCATTCAGACTGGCAGTTCTGATAACACTGAGGGCGGTCTGGTGGCGGCCTCGCCTGGCGTTGACTGTGATGTTTTTGGTGTCATCATGTGGAGTGCGGGGAGGTGTGTCGAGGGTGCCTGGCTGGGACAGCTGACATTGGATCGGCTGAGGGAGCCTGGTCTGCTGCGTTCAGTGGGCCCAAGGAACACAGCTCCTGCCCGGAGCTGTGCCCGAAGAGGAAACACCGAGGACGTGTTTTGACAGGACGCGGCGTGGGGCGGGCTAAGCTAACTGCTAGCCCATGCAGACCAGCAGTTCAAACAGTCATCCTGGCTGGCATTCGCTGTCTTGGACAGTGATTTTTTTGGTTTAGTTTGGATATATGTGACTTTGGATATATATGTGTTCTTATAGTTTTTGGATATGTCTTTGTGTTGCACTACTGTGGGCTGGGGAAAACGATATTTCATTTCATTTCCCGTACTTGCGTACATGAAATGAAACGACAAAGTGTTCCTGACTCCTGATCATCATCAACCTTTTCAAATATGGGGCAAGAGAAATGGGGTCGTTTGCCCTGTGTCAACAAAAGAGATTGAAGTATGGCGACAACTTCTATTTCAAATCTCAGTCATGGTCAGGGGCCCCACCAAGGGTTTTTTGGCCCCAAGAAAGGGTATCACATTTGACCTCAGGTCATCCAACCCACCCGCCGTTGAAGGCCAGTGTCAGTCAGCTACCTTAGAATCGTCATAGTTCCTCCCCTCTGGACTCTGGAAGTAAATAAACAGGTTTAGAAAGTCTGATGGTGCCTGGTGCATTTTTGAAAACCCAACACTGCAAAATGTCTTCTAGTCTTCCCCTAATGAATTCTACAGTTTCTTGGACTCTGGGATCTGACACGTGCTGTCCTTTGTGGGATATCATCCGTGTTTGTTCGGAATCAGGTCGATTTCACTGGACAATAAATTTTTTCAAACGTTTTGCTTTTTGAAAAAAATTAGAGATCATGATAGACAATGTCAAGCTGAACACAAAAATAATTTCAAATTTGTTGTATCACGTATGAATTTGGAGGAACATTCAATCACTTTTATTGAATTTAACATGTTTAATCACATGATGCGGGCACATTGGGTTAGTTCAACTGGGCTTAAAATGTTTTGCAGATGATTTTCGTTTGTACTCAGCATTTGGTGCCTCTCGTGTCAGTGTCCAACAGTAGTCGGTCAGCGTTGATGGATTCCAGTTGCCCTGATACCTCTTTTCCATGGTCACAATGTCCTGGTGAAACTTTTCACTATGTTCGTCATGGACTACACCAAGATCAGCAGGAAAGAAGTCCAGGTGTGAATGCAGGAAATAAATTTACAATGACATGTTGTACTTCATGATTTTGTATGCTTTAAGCATCTTGTCAAGCAGCTCAGTGTAGTTTGGCGCTCTGCAGTTGCCAAGAAAATTCTCAAAAACATCCTTAAATGCCTTCCATGCCATCTTCTCCGGCCCAACTAGCAGATCTTCTAACTCCCTGCCATTGATGACCTGTCTGATCCGTGGACCAACAAAAAGGCCTTCCTTAATCTTGGCGTCGGTTATTCGTGGAAACATCCATCTCAAATAGTGAAATCCATCACCTTCTTTGTTCATTGCTTTCACAAAGATTTTCGTCAATCCGAGATTTATATGAAGAGGAGGCAGAGATATCTGTTGGGTCGACAAGTGGTTTATGCGTGACACTTTTCTACCCTGGGTCGAAATGCTTACGGAGCAGCCAGTTCTTTTTAATGTGATGTGAGTCTTTAGCACGGCTATCCGGTTCACAAAGGAAACAACAGTACTTTGTATATCCGAACTGCATTCCTAGTAGCAGTGCCAGTAGTTTCACATCACCACACATGTTTCAGTCGTAATTGTTGTACTGTATGTGTTTCAACAACAGCTCCGTGTTACTGTAGGTTTCTTTCATTTGTACTGCAGAGCCAATGGGTACTGAAGGGTGGACATTGCCATTGTGTAACAGGACAGCTTTCAGGCTTGACTTTGATGAATCTATAAAAAGACACCATTGTTGTGGGTCATGCACACAACCCAAAGCCATGAACAGTCCGCTACTGTCAGTGCAGAAACAGAGGTTGTCATCCTGCGCAAAGCAGTTTGTCAAATGTTCTCGACGGTTCTGAAAGATAGACATTTTTTGTACCTGGTGACAGCAAACCCCATCCTTGCCATCTTGAACCAGTTAGTTCTGCTTTAGCTTTTGACAAATCTAAGTCCCTGACCAGGTCATTTAAATCTGGCTGTGTTATCAGATGAGGATAACCAGGCATAAAGGGTTCAACATCTGGATCAGTGTCGTTTTCCACATCTGGTTCATGCGTTGTGGCATCTTCATGTGCCTCATCTAGGCTCCATGTCTCTGGTGGCTTCTGTACTGGCAAACTGTCATCATGTGGCACTGGTCTCATGGCTGAAGGCAGGTTGGGGTTTTCAATTGATTCTTAATTTTAGTAGAGAAGCCAGATACATTGGTCAGACAGAAGTAACAGTCCGTCACGTGATCCTTCCGTTCTCGCCATATCATTGGGACTGCAAATGGCATTGACTTCAGAGTACCTCTGAGCCAAGCTCTCAGGTTGACTACACATGTTGCACAACAAATGTGAGGAGCCCAGGGTTTCTCTTGGTCACCTATTTTATATCTGAAGTAAAGCTCATAGGCTTTCTTAATAAGTGCAGTCATGGTGCATCTGAGCCTTAAGCGTCTACTCGCCAAAGATGTAGCAGCATGTTTCACAGCTGCCGCAGCATTGATGAGACATTTCTGCTGTATTAAATCTTCCTGAAGACAATACATCCTATGGTTAAGTAAGCTCACTATAATACTGCCTGAAGCCAACATGCGTCCAAACAGCAAGGGTAAATGTTATAGCCTGTCTGCATGCATCTAACCTGACTCAGCATGCCCAGGCTGCCTAAGACAACATTTACATAGCACCTACACTGAGTGCATGCCCAGGCATGCTTGGACTGACCAAAACAGCTTGCTTTGTGGGCAATATAGTAGTAGACTTAAAATATGACGGGGGAAAAACAGGGTTATATCTACAAAATGGTATGTGATAGGAACGTTTTAAGGTGATTTTCGCGACTAGCAGCCCAAAATCCCTAAAATACACCCAAAAGTGTTCAGGAAGCAAACTCTTCGTTGTCCAGTCAATGCTGGGTTGACCACAAGGGATTCAAAAGTTGTAGGGAAAGTTAAAGGACCAAGGCAAGAGGTTTGAGGTACCATGTTTCAATTCTGAGCGTCAACTGAAAAGCATTGTCCATCCATCCATTCATTATCCAAACTGCTTATCCTGCTCTCAGGGTAGCGGGGATGCTGGAGCCTATCCCAGCAGTCATTGGGTGACAGGTGGGGAGATTTCTGATTTGATATACTTTATTGATATACTTTACTCAAGAAATTCCTCTCTGCATTTAGCCCATCCTAGCTGTGTAGATAGGAGCAGTCCACAGCCGCCGTGCAGCACCCAGGGACCAACTCCAGTTCGTCTTGCCATGCCTCTGTCAGGGGCACAGACAGGAGTATTAACCCTAACATGCATGTCTTTTTGATGGTGGGGGAAACCAGAGCAACCCGAGAAATCCCACGGCAGACACGGAGAGAACATGCAAACTCCACACAGAGGACGACCTGGGATGACCCCCAAGGTTGGACTACCCCGGGGTTCGAACCCAGGACCTTTTTGCTGTGAGGCGACAGCACTGACCACTGCGCCAACATGCTGCCACCGTGACACCCTGGACAGGCTGCCAGGCAAGGCTGAATTACAGACCAGGCATGCCGGGTGAGTGCCCCGGGGCCCTGGACCACAAGGGGCCCCAAAAGGTCAGGGGTATTGTGTTCACGTATAGTAGGGATCCCCAATCATACCCTACAAGGGACGTTTGTTCCAACCCTGCGTCGCGCTGCAGGGCCAAAGCTAGTCTCTATTGATGCGGGGGCCCCAAGCTACAGTCTCTATTGATGCGGGGCCCCCAAGCTACAGTCTCTACTGATGCAGGGCCCCAAGCTACAGTCTCTATTGATGCGGGGCCCCCAAGCTACAGTCTCTAATGATGCAGGGCCCCAAGCTACAGTCTCTACTGAAGCGGGGGCCCAAAGATACAGTCTCTATTGATGCGGGGCCCCCAAGCTACAGTCTCTACTGATGCAGGGCCCCAAGCTACAGTCTCTACTGATGCAGGGCCCCAAGCTACAGTCTCTACTGAAGCGGGAGCCATCCGAATCCCATGCAGACTGGCATAGCGTCGACTACCATGTTGGCTATTTGCATTAGTTTTACATTTAACAATGCTTAGTGTTGTTTGCGTAGCCTATCTAACGGGGCGGCGGGGCGGGGCAATGGATGTGCGTGCCCCGGGGCCCCCTGGTGGGTTAATCCGGCCATGTTGCCAGGCCATCACAGGGCCTAATAAATATAATTAATAATTAAAAGCACATCAAAATAGAAAATAAGGGTTGTATAATTATCAAATCATTTCATCTTCTGACACTTTGTGAAAAAAAAATCTAAATTAATCATTTCTTTTGTGTGCAGATCGGCGGAACAACGTGGATGTTTTTCAAATCCAGTTTGAATTCCTGCTGTAATACCAAAAAATGCACACAAAAAAAAAGGTCAGGGGGGGGGGTCGAAGACATTATGCAGATCTTGTATGTAGCAAACACGCACCTCGCCAGCTATGTGGTGCTTCCTGGCGGCACAGCGTGTCCATCCGAGCAGCTCGAGGAACAAAGAGAGGAACACTGTCATTCTGACGAGTCACAGTGACGATAAAGGGGGGGACGCTAACTTACCCTCCCCCCCCCCACCCATTCCTTCCCCTTTCTTTTCTGACCCATCTGACACCCGCACCCCCACCACGACCTGCCCCCACCCCTGATGTGCTGCTGTCACACAGTGCTGTTGTTCTTCAAATACAAACAGACGCGTAATGAAAAAAGGAACAGAGGGGCTGATGGGAATGTAAGCTCGCCATGTTTTGGTTCATTCTTGGTCCAACTTTTTCCTTTTTTTTTCGACACGGCGACAAACGAGAGTTTGTTCTTCTCTCGTGGTAATATTTAGATTTCTGAAGGAAGAACTTCCTGCCAACCGGAAAAGGAAAAAAGAAACAAAAGTTGATGGGAAAATGGGACTTTGACGACGGACGGACAGACAGACAGACGACAGACTGGTAAACGTCAAGCGGGGGGGAGACGGAGACGAACGGCGTCTCCGGAGCACTCGAGGGTTTGTTGTTCAACTGGATCTCAGGAATGACGGCAGATGTTCGCAGGGACAACCTGTCAGTCCCGTCCCGTGCTGTCGTTCATGGCTGTCTGCTGTAATGCCTCATGGAAGTGGCCCTAGTGTGCCAGGAAGTCAGGATGCCTGGCTGTGTGGTTGAGTTCCTTCACAGCCATGTTTGGTGCTGCTGCTGTGGAACAAGACCCTCGGGCTCCTTCCTTGTTCCGTCCATCCATTACCCAAACCGCCTATCCTGCTCTCAGGGTCACCGAGGCTGGAGCCTATCCCAGCAGTCATTGGGCGGCAGCCGGGGAGACACCCTGGACAGGCCGCCAGGCCATCACAGGGCCCACACACACACACACACACACACACACACCTAGGAACAATGTAGTACGGCTGACTCACCTGACCTACAGGTCTTTGGACTGTGGGAGGAAACCGGAGCACCCGGAGGAAACCCACGCAGACACGGGGAGAACATGCAAACTCCACACAGAGGACGACCCGGAACGACCCCCAAGGTTGGACCACCCCGGGGCTCGAACCAAGGACCTCCCTGCTGTGAGGCCACCGCGCCACCCTCGTTTATTGTTAACGCGTCACTTGTTTAGTCATCTCGAGGCTGTGTGTCCGGGCTGTATTCAGTCCTCAGTAACGCATCACAATGGTGTAGCCCGCTTAATGGGTAGCTAGGTAGGTGTCACGTGCACAGAACCCGCTCAGGATCCATCACCCCCGAGGCGTGTACGGATATGCATTATGTTCTAAGAAGAAAAGCAGTTTGTATGCAGCCCTCAAAGAATGGGTAACAACACCGTCACGGTCACAAATCCATCCGAGTTCCCTTTGACATACAAGGGCGGTCTATTCCATTGCCCACCAACGCGGGATCGCCGGGTCGAATCCCCGTGTTACCTCCGGCTTGGTCGGGCGTCCTTACAGACACAATTGGCCGTGTCTGCGGGTGGGAAGTCGGATGTGGGTATTTGTCCTGGTCGCTGCACTAGCACCTCCTCTGGTCAGTCGGGGCACTCCCCGGATCGGTTGAGAGCGGGTGGAGCAGCGACCGGTACAGCTCGGAGTAATTGGCTAGATGCAATTGGGGAGAAAAGGGGGGGGATTGAAAAGGGGAAAAAGGATTCTGCCAAGGTTGTCCCTTGTCTCCGATTATGTTTGTGGTCTTCATGGACAC
Organism: Lampris incognitus; assembly: GCF_029633865.1. Lineage (NCBI taxonomy): Eukaryota > Metazoa > Chordata > Actinopteri > Lampriformes > Lampridae > Lampris > Lampris incognitus. The sequence goes on from NC_079218.1 coordinate 49,630,475, forward strand.
AAGGCGCAGCCAAGGTGAGGAGTGTGTCCGTTTTGGGAACTTCGGAATTGCATCTCTGCTCTCCACAGATGATGTGGTTTTGTTGGCTTCATCAGAACTCGACCTCCAACGCGTACTGGGGCGGTTTGCAGCTGAGTGTGAAATGGCCGGGATGAAGAGTCAGCACCACAAAGTCTGAGGCCATGGTTCGCTACCAGAACATGGTGGATTGCTCCCTTCGGGTTGGGGATGAGTTGTTGCCTCAAGTGAAGGAGTTCAAGTATCTCAGGGTCTTGTTCACGAGTGAGGGTAGGATGGAGCGGGAGATTGACAGGCGGATTGGTGCAGCAACAGCAGCAATGTGGACGTTGTACCAGACCGGTGTGGTGAACAGGGAGCTCAGCCAGAAGGCAAAGCTCTCAATTTACTTGTGTGTGTGTGTGTGTGTGTGTGTGTGTGTGTGTGTGTGTGTGTGTGTGTGTGTGTGTGTGTGTGTGTGTGGTGTTATTCTGTTGCATAACAACACGGGGATCGCTGGTTCGAATCCCCTTGTTACCTCCGGCTTGGTCGGGTGTCCCTACAGACACAGTTGGCCGTGTCAGCGGGTGGGAAGCAGGATGTGTGGGTGTGTGTGTACCGATCGCTGAACTAGCGCCTCCTCTGGTCGGTCGGTGGAACTGGGGGGGATAGCGTGATCCTCCCACGCGCTACGTCCCCCTGGCGAAACTCCTCACTGTCAGGTGAAAAGAAGCGGCTGGTGACTCCACATGTATCAGAGGAGGCACGTGGTAGTCTGCAGCCCCCCCCCCAGGTCGGCAGAGGGGGTGGAGCAGCGACTGGGACGGCGCGGAAGAGTGGGGTAATTGGCCAAGTACAGTTGGAGATAAAAGGGGGGGGGGTCTGTAATAGGCTCTGCATACTACTGACAAATGTCTTGCAGTGCTGAGTTGGTGGTTGGAGTTTCAAAAGGATTTACTCGCTTTATTTATTCTGGTTAGATGTAACTGAGCTCATCAGTCAAACTTGATTCACTTTTCATCCGATCAATAGCCATCCATCCATCCATCCATCATCCATCCATCCATCCATCCATCCATCATCCAAACCCCTTATCCTGCTCTCAGGGTCGCGGGGATGCTGGAGCATCCCGATGTGGGAGGAAACCGGAGCCCCCGGAGGAAACCCACGCAGACACGGGGAGAACATGCAAACTCCACACAGAGGACGACCCCCAAGGTTGGACCACCCTAGGGACTCGAACCCAGCACCTTCTTGCAGTGAGGCGACCGCGCTAAGCACTGCGCCACCGTGCTGCCCCTTGATTTTAATACATCTTTTAAAAAAAAACCAACCTTCTATTCACAATCCAGTTCACCCTATACAAACTCCAGGAGTCGCTCCTTCTGCCCATACTGATGAATTCCTCGTTCTGCTAAATGAAATGCTGTTTTTACAGCCAACAGGCGGTGTTCTTGTGGCGCAATATGCGGGTTTTTAATCTTGCTTGTCATTGGAGTTTCCCACGTTAGAGTGCCGACTTGCAGCAGTACAGACAGGCAGAAGGAAAGGAGAGCACGTGGAGGGCCCGTCAGTTGGAAAAGACTGGAAATAACATCCTTTTAGGACAGCAGCCGAGTCAACAGCAGCGGCCTGCGGGCGGTGACGCAGCCTCGCGTCTCTAAGTGGGACAAAGTCCTCGCGCAGGGAAACAGCAGCGCGAGCCAGCAGGACACGCCGCCAGAGCCAAGCTGTGACGCAAGCTGATCACCTTGGCCCCGCTCGCCCGCCTCACCCCTGGCTGCACCTCTCCCTGCTCTGTGTCCCACTGAGGCCGCACAATGCGGACACGGGGCCCGGACGTACTCGCCGATGATGAGGAACCGACGCCCAACATGCGGTTCAATTACCCAAAATGCACAGAGACAAGATATCCCTGCGATCAATATGCTGACGACAACAACCTCTCAGACAAGGAAAAACAAGATAGATAGATAGATCGATAGATAGATAGATAGATAGATAGATAGATAGATAGATAGATAGATAGATAGATAGATAGATAGATAGATAGATAGATAGATACATGATAGATAGATAGATAGATAGATAGATAGATAGATAGATAGATAGATAGATACATGATAAATAGATAGATAGATAGATAGATAGATAGATAGATAGATAGATAGATAGATAGATAGATAGATAGATAGATAGATAGATAGATAGATAGATAGATAGATAGATAGATAGATAGATAGATACATGATAGATAGATAGATAGATAGATAGATAGAGATAGATAGATACATGATAGATAGATAGATAGATAGATACATGATAGATAGATCGATAGATAGATAGATAGAGATAGATAGATACATGATAGATAGATAGATAGATAGATAGATAGATAGATAGATAGATAGATAGATAGATAGATAGATAGATAGATAGATAGATAGATAGATAGATAGACAGACTGTCACTGGGACGAGCTCTCCTCTGTAACCACGTGTGTCCTGCCAGCAGGGACGGAGATGTGAGTGCAGTCTCCCTGTGTCTCCTCTGCCCCGTCTCTTTCCCCCACGGTCTGAATAAAGGGGAGCGAGAGCCCTGTGTCCTGGAAAAACTAGTCCAAGTTTTGCTGTAGTCTGTTGCTGCTTTCCACGTCTGCCGACTGGTCAAGTTTAGCATCAGCTGGACTCTTACTCACTCTCACTCTCACTCTCACGCTCTCCCTCTCTCTGTCTCTCACACACACTGTGCATTTCTTTTGTCCGTCTAATTTCATGGTGAACGACCCTCCACGTGGACTCGACGAATTTGTGTGCAAAGGTAACAGGAAATATGCTGTAATGAGGAGCTCAGGGGACGGCGGTCATGTCCCCGTCCACCTCTGTGGTGAAGCGCTCTGACCTCTGCAGAACAACGTGAAGTTGCGCCTTGCCCAGCTGCCCGGGGGGGAACGCTTGCAGGTCACGTTAAACTGTGCCAAAACCACACACGGGGCCAGATCGGCAAACCCACACCGCACCTTTCACATGCTTTCACAGAGAGGACGGAAAGAGGAAATATCACAGCATTCCCTCGCTTTCTCTTCCTGTAAGCAGACTTCTGGCAGCAGACGTCGGTCTTTGGCACCTTTAGAGAGCCATACGCAGAGCCACGTCTAACTTCTGTCCCATTAAACACACAACAGGCCAGGACGGACCTCTCCCCTACCAGACACACGAGCTCCACAGCTGCAGGGGTGTGTTTATTGGCGGTGTGGTGCCACCCTGCTGAGGATCCAGAGGCACGGATCACATTCCAGTTCAGCTATCCTGCACGGAATTAGACAAGCACTCTGGTTTCAACGGGAACACACGGGCAGGATTTACAGGGTAGCATTACTGGCGAGGTCTGTCCATCAAACACACACGCACACGCACACGCACACACAATTCTCACATAAACATGCACACAAACCAACCTCATGTGCATGTATAGATATAAAACATATATACATGTAATGACCGGGGTCATAGGGTCACAACATGTATAAATACATGTAATGATGGGGGTCATAGGGTCACAACATGTATAAATACATGTAATGATGGGGGTCATAGAACTGAACCATGTTTTTTGCCCACGATGATGGGCACAGAGTTTACAAGTGACACATTTGAAGCTGTTATTGTGACTTATTGAGTTATGTTATAACCCCATATTGATCCTGCGCACCCCAAATACTGCTGCCTCTTGGGCATCAGTGACGTTCGGGACAGTCTGAGCCTCTCAGATGTCTGGTTAAAGATCATTCAGCCTTGTTCCTGCCAGCCTGACGAAGACAACGGCCTTCTCTTTTTTCCTCGCTCGTGCTGACTCTGCGCTGATTTGGAATGGAAAGAAGGCAACTTTTCAAAAGATCCTGCGGCCACCCCACAGGGTGGAGGCAATTGGGATGGGGGGGTGAAGAATGCCTCCGCATTTTGATTCACACCCCCCCTCCTCTTTGTTTGTTTGCCTTTGAGATCAGCTGCAAGTTGGTGTCCTCATACTGACCTGAATAAATTTGGGCAGATGACAACTTTTGTCAACATCAGAGTGTGGTGGCTGTTAACGGGGCCGTTGCGACGTTGCATCTCTGGTGGAGGATTTCTCAGATCACACAAACCTAATGAGACACGCAACCTTCAAGCAGAACCTACTGACGTTAAACAGTGACTGTAGTATACATTTTAACTGTACAGTCACTGTTTACACAATACTTGTGTATTGTACAGCAGAGGGGACAACGGGAGCCTACTGAAAGCTCCAGAAACAGTAGATAGAGCATGGTACAGTAATCTTCCATGGCACACACCCGACCCTGTCTGACTTCCCATGACGGTGACTTTCTTTTCCATTCCTAACTTACATTTTACTATGAGAAAGGGAAATAGAGTGATGGAGAGAGTTTTATTTTTGGATAGTGAGTAATTCAGGTAATGGAGCTTTCTAAACGGGCATCCTGGGCCATTCAGGTGAAAGAAGTGGCACTCTTTTTAATTTATTTTATTTATTTATTTAACCTTTATTTAACCGGAAAGTCCACTAGAGATTCAGAATCTCTTTTTCCAAAGGAGAACAGGCCATGATGGCAGCAACAAAGGTGAAACAAACAAATACATAATTAAAATACAGACACCCGATTAAAACATGCATTAAAACATGGAATCAAAGGATAAGACAGAGGATACCAGAATGAGAGATGAGCAGAAACACATATGAAAACAAGAGCAAGTTTTAACGCTTAGCAACAATATCTTAAACAAATGCTTTAAACTCAGAAACTTCATTTATCACATCTTTTTGCCAGAGGTAGGACCACCTAATTCCCGGGGCATCACACTGCTCAGCCTCCCTGGGAAAGTCTACTCTAGGGTGCTGGAAAGGAGGCTCCAAACGATTGTCGAACCTTGGATCCAGGAGGAACAATGCGAATCCCATTCTGGCCGTGGAATAACGGACCAACTCTTTACCCTTGCGGAAGTGCTGAGGGGGGCATGGCAGTTTGACCAGCCAGTCTACATGTGTTTTGTGGACTTGGAGAAGTACCGGAGCAGTTGCTACAAGCCATCTGGTCCTTGTATAACCAAAGTCAGACCTGTATCCGCTTTCTCGGCACAAAGTCAAACACGTTTTCGGTGGTTGTCAGACTCCGCCAAGGTGCGTCCGGGTAGCGTAGCGGTCTATTCCGTTGCCTACCAACACGGGATCGCCGGGTCGAATCCCCGTGTTACCTCCGGCTTGGTCGGGCGTCCCTACAGACACAATTGGCCGTGTCTGCGGGTGGGAAGTCGGATGTGGGTATTTGTGCTGGTCGCTGCACTAGCACCTCCTCTGGTCAGTTGGGACGCTCCCCGGATCGGTTGAGAGCGGGTGGAGCAGCGACCGGGACGGCTCGAGGTAATTGGCTAGATACAATTGAGGAGAAAGGGGGGAAACATTGAAAAGGAAAAAAAAAAGGGTTCTGCCAAGGTTGTCCCTTGTCTCCGATTATGTTTGGTGAGGAGTGTCTCCATTTTGGGAACTTCGGAATTGCATCTCTGCTCTCCATAGATGATGTGGTTTTGTTGGCTTCATCAGAACGCTACCTCCAACACGCACTGGGGTGGTTTGCAGCTGAGTGTGAAATGGCCGGGATGAAAGTCAGCACCACAAAGTCTGAGGCCATGGTTCGCTACCAGAAAATAGAGGATTGCCCCCTCCGGGTTGGGGACGAGTTGTTGCCTCAAGTGAAGGAGTTCAAGTATCTCGAGGTCTTGTTCACGAGTGAGGGTAGGATGGAGCGGGAGATTGACAGGCGGATTGGTGCAGCAACAGCAGTAATGCGGACGTTGTACCAGACCGTTGTGGTGAACAAGGACCTCAGCCAGAAGGCAAAGCTCTCAATCAGTCAACTTTGTTCCAACCCTCACCTATGGTCATGAGCTTTGGGTAGTGACCGAAAGGGTGAGATCGCGGATACAAGCTGCTGAAATGAGTTTCCTCTGTTGGGTGTCTGGGCTCAGCCTTAGAGATAGGGTGAGGAGCTCGGACATCCGGAGGGAGCTCGGAGTAGAGCCGCTGCTCCTTCGCATCGAAAGGAGCCAGTTGAGGTGGTTCGGGCATCTGATTAGGATGCCTCCTGGGCGCCTTCCTTTGGAGGTTTTCTGGGCACGTTCAACTGGGAGGAGACCCCAGGATAGACCCAGAACTAGCTGGAGTGACTACATGTCCAATCTGGCCTGGGAACGTCTTGGGATTCCCCAGGAGGAGCTGGGGGCGTTGCTGGGGAGATGGACATCTGGAGTGCCCTACTTGGCTTGCTGCCACCGCGACCGGACCCCGGAGAAGCGGCTGATGATGAGATGAGAGATGTATATTAGGGCTGTCCGCACTAACACGTTAATCACGATGCGATTAAAGTCAGAGCATAACGCGCTAGTTTTTTAATCGCGTTTTGTCCTTTCTACACAACTACTAAATTGGCTACTCAGGCCGCAGTGCGGCTGTGTAGAGTTACCTGTGCGTGGTGGGACCGTGGTGATAGATTAAAAAAAATTTTTTTTTAAAAACACCACTGGACTTTTGAATGGGTCGATTCACTTTAAAAGACTCCGAGATGACTCGGTTGACAAAGCAAAAGTAATATGCCTCTTGTGTCAAGCGGAATTTCACTATCAATGACGTACTTCAGTTTGAGCCACAACCTACAAGCTAAATATACAGGTGCAGCTAACGTAAGTCAGACTAGCGGGAAATCGAACTGGGCGGCATGGTGGCCCGGTGGTTAGCGCTGTCGCCTCACTGCAAGAAGGTCCTGGGTTCGAACCCCCGGGGTTGTCCAACCTTGGGGGGTCATCCCAGGTCGTCCTCTGTGTGGAGTTTGCATGTTCTCCCCGTGTCTGCGGCGGGTTTTCTCCGGGTGCTCCGGTTTCCCCCCACCACCAAAAAGACATGCATGTTAGGGTTGATACTCCTGTCTGTGCCCCTGAGCAAGGCATGGCAAGACGAGCTGGAGTTGGTCCCCGGGCGCTGCACGGCGGCTGCCCACTGCTCCTAGCTACACAGCTAGGATGGGTTAAATGCAGAAAAAGAATTGCCCCATGGGATTAATGAAAGTAATAAAATAATAATAATAATAATAATTGAAAAAAAATGCTTCACCAAAGCACTACTTTACAGTGTGGGAATCACCGCAGACCTAAGACTTGCTTATACTGAAGAATTGCTTTATATCGTTAATATAGACTTAGAAACTGTCTTGACATGTAAAATAATGGAAATGTAAACGTGATTTAAAATGCAATTAATCGCGATGAACTACTGAAATTCAGAGATTAATCGCGATTAAGAAAATGTATCATTTGCCAGCCCTAATATATTGTAACGTGCACGGATAAGAAGACACGCTGGCCGCTGGCTCGCGGGTATGACCCTTTAGTCTAGCGGTTTAGCGATGTCTCCTGCGGTGCGGGCGACACGGGTTCGCTTCCCGGCCGCGGCAGTTCCTGTGGTTGCGTTGTCCCCCGAATTCGCTACTATATATATATATATATATATATATATATATATATATATATATATATATATATATATATGCTGGCATTGATATTTAGCTATATGACGATTGAAAGGCAGAATTTTCAAATGTTTTCCTCAGACTGGACATCCTATTTTTGAGCATGATATTTGCCATTTATTGCTTTTAGTTCTTCATAATTCTAGGCTTAGGAGGGAACGGTAAGGCTGTAATTCCTAGTTAGAATCTCATTTTGCAAAATGTGTTTTAATAATCAGCCTTTTTGTCAGTGATTAAAAATACTTAACATACATTAACTGGAGCTATACAGGAGGATGTGACATCCACACGTACAACTGTCATTTTATTTTCTAAACTGTCATTACCCCATGCACAACATCACATAACAAACTTTTACATATTTACTGTTTCTCACACAAGCATGTCTGCATTTTGTTAAATCATGTTTTGGCTCTGCTGGCCCCGAATTCTCTCACACGAGAGTGGGTCTCAAAACATATTCCTCTGAATTATTAATATTTATCATTCACACTTCCTGCCTCACATTATTCCACTGAATAGGATGAGATTTTGTTTCTGGTCGGAGCTTGAATTGGTGTTTATTTATGAGGAAAGGGGCGTCATTGAGGAGGGGTGGGGGTTGGGGAGTGCGGGGGGTCATGGTCAGAGTCAAGGGTCGGCATTTGTGATTCACGACCCTCGGTGACCTCTGAATGAGACGCTGATGAAGTCATTCGTCAGCGCATGCCTCGGCGCCTCACACAGCCTCTCGGTGGTGCGAGCGTAAGCACGAATCAAACCCTCGAGGCCAGCTGGAGTTCAAAATAAACAGAGCACGGTACCCTACAAAGTTAATTATTCATCCAGTAACTTCTCCGACTCACGGCAAAAGTTGGGATCAGGTCACCCACCGTAGGTCATCTAATCATCTAGGGCACCTCCTTGAATTTTTATTTCTACAACTGATGAAACTCTTAATTTGAAAAGCTTAATTCGCTTTGAGACAATTAACATCTTTGTCCATCCAATATCTTTTTCTAGATCCTAAGGAGACATACTGACTGGCTCTCACTGTTTGTACTGAACTTGGGCGGCATGGTGGCCCAGTGGTTCCTCTGTTACTCACAGCAAGAAGGTCAAGTCTAGTCAAGTCAAGTCAAGTCAAGTCAATTTTCTTTGTATAGCCCACTATCACAAATTGCAACTTTACCTCAGGGGGCTTTACAGCAACACAACATCTTGTCCTTAGACCCTCACATCGGATACGGACCAACTCCTTAAAAAAAAATAACAACCCTTTAACAGGGAGAAAAAATAGCAAGAAACCTCAGGGAGAGCAACAGAGGAGGATCTCTCTCCCAAGACGGACAGATGTGCAATGGATGTTGTGGTTACACAATTTACACAACACAACATTGAAGAGCATAACAAAATTATAAACTATATGAAGAATATGATGAGGAGGATGCCAAGCCACGTCCAGACGCCAGACGTCCTGGGTTTGAACCCCAGGCCATCCCAGGTTCTTTCTGTGTGGCATTTGCATGTTCTCCCCGTGTCTGTCCGGTTTCCTCCCACCATGCATGTTAGGGTCGATGCTCCTGTCCGAGCCCCTGAGGCACGTCTAAAAGAACTGGAGCTGGTCTCCGGGCGCTGCACGGCGGCTGCCACTGCTCCTGTATCATAGCATGGGTTAAATGCAGAAGATGTACTTTGTTGTATGCTTGCTTACAATGACGAGTAACGCGTCTTTGGAAGAGGACCAGCTTCTGGTTTATATGCTCTGACCGCCTGGAAGTCATGGTAACCCTTGGTCAAACTGAATCTGTGATTACAAACCATTCAGCTTCTGTTTGTATCAGTTTTAATTGATTTGGTTGGGGTTTTTTTTGTATCTTGAGTCTTTTATATAATTGTTTTAATGGATTGTTTTCTTTTATCTTGCATTTTTTATTATTGTGTATCTTTCTAAGTCATTTTAAACTGCTACTCGACATCACTGTAAATGAGGGCCTGCCCTGACTGACTTTCTGAGTTTAAAGAAAAGCAATAATAATAATAATGACAACAACAACAATAATAATAACAATAATGGTAAGAATAACAACAATAATAATGACAATAATAAGAAGAATAACAACAATAATGATAATAATAATAATAATAACAGTAATAATAATAATAATAATAATAGTAGTAGTAGTAGTAGTAGTAGTAGTACCCCACTGACGTCAAGTTAGAATTTTGTTATCTTATTTTGTGTATTGACACAATTTCAGGCACTGTTTTTTTAAAATCTGTTTACTGGGTTTTGCTTTTTTTTTTTTTTTTTTTTTTTTACATGAAGGAAACAACCATGCATCCCCTCCCTCCCTCCCTCCCATCCCCACAGCAGAGATAAACAGGAAAGAAGAAGGAGGGTGTTGGCGTTAAAAGACCATCAAGTACAAAACAGGTAGTGGGAAAGGTCAGAAGACAAAAGCAAACAGACAAAAACGCAGCCGCAGGCAGTAACACACAGAACCCCTATATGCTGCATGTAGCTCAGGTGTGCAGCACTGTTCTTTCTTTCTTTTCGGAGTCAGTCATCCAGTCAGTTTTCGGATTTGTGCACGTCAATAAGAAATGCACTCTTACATGAAGGGCAAACGACGGGGTTGAACGGGGAGTGTGAGTGCTTGTGCCCTGACTGACATTGGCCTGTGCAGCACGCCTGCAGGCAGCCTGGCAATATGTCGCTAACCTGGCCTATGTGTCAAACCCTGAACAGATCGGGGGGGCGGGGTCTCTCACTGAGACAAATGAACCTAGTTACTGGATGAACGTACGTCTGTCTGTGGACCTGGCTCATCGGTCGGCATGGTTTTGCCCTCAATCCAACATTAGAAGGCCAACAGAATACCAGTCCACCTCCACGTCCTGGTGTCAACCAGGATCCCCCGGGTTTGAGGCCAACTTTTGAGCATTGATTCAAACAAAGTTTCATTTCAGCAGATGTGGGCTGGAAATAAAGACGTTTACTGTGGACCTGAAATCGTCCATAGGGTTAGTGGTTGTGTCAGGAAGGGCGTCCGACGTAAAATTTTGCCAGATCATTATGCTGATTGACAAGACCGCCATCGGTGTTGTGCCGTCACAGGGTACCGATGGAAACTGTCGATTCCGCTGTGGCGACCCCTGGGAAACAGGGAACAAGCCGAAAGGAGAAGAAGAAGAAGACTGTGGACCTGAAATGACTAAAGTGTTGGATGAGGGCACCTCTCTGTAGCATCACAGCGTGACGAACATCGTCACCTGACCCACGCGGGGTGGGAGGGGGGTGAGCTGGTGACCCAGGACCTTATTTGTTTAAGATGGGGAAAAGGCGTCTGGGTAGGTAGTGTAGCGGTCTACCTCGTTGCCTACCAACACGGGGATCGCCAATTCGAATCCCCGTGTTACCTCCAGCTTGGTCGGGCGTCCCTACAGACACAATTGTCCGAGTCCGTGGATGGGAAGCCGGATGTGGGTATGTGTCCTGGTCGCTGCACTAGCGCCTCCTCTGGTCGGAAGGGGCACCTGTTCAGGGGAGAGGGGGAACTGGGGGGAATAGCATGATCCTCCCATGCGCTACGCCCCCCCCCCTGGTGAAACTCCTCACTGTCAGGTGAGAAGAAGCGGCTGGCGACTCCACATGTATCGGAGGAGGCATTTGGTAGTCTGCAGCCCTCCCCGGATCGGCAGACGATCGGGACAGCTCAGAAAGCGGGTTGATCGGCCAGGTACAATTGGGGAGTAAAGGGAGGGGGAAGAGGGAGACGGGTTGGAGAACCGAAGCTGAAGAAAACGATACCTCATTTGATTTAATTAAGTCTTTTGCCATCCTGGAGACTGATACCCGAGAGACAGAGTTAGGAGAAGGAAAGCAACACATTAGTGATCAGCACACAGCAGCTTTTTACAAGAAAACCCCCACTGAGCCTGAAGCTCCGGCGGTGCTGCGGATGGTTGCAGATGTTTCACCCCAGTCTGTTTATTGTGGCTGATCTGCACACAAGGCCGTGACTTTCTCATGATGTAGTTCCTCTTTCTTCTTGATGTCCACTCGCTTCCCGCCCCTGCCACTGGACCGTCACTCTTAACCTTCCCAGAGACCACCAATCCTGATGTTCTCCACGACCACGGCCTACATCCGCGTGGGGGTTATTCTCCCCACGGCCTGCTGACCGAGCAGGTGAATCCTTTTCATAAAACCTTTTTCCAGCTTTAGAATTCCACAGCTTGAGAGCGGGAGGCTCTTGGACTTGAGCGTCATGAGAGAACAATGGGGAGAAAGAGAGATTTTCTATAGACTAAAGTGCCACCGCCATCCTCCTCCCTTAAACACCTAAAGATCCACGCCTTTGATATTACACTCGCACATAAATGTGCTACTTCCTTCCATGTCTTCCCCCGCAGGGTGACATAAAGCACAATCCGCTGTCATGTTAGACAATACGGTGTTTTCATCAGACCGGGGTCGACACGGGGTGAGTGCGAGGTCAGGTTTATAGAGTTTTAGGAGGCACCATGGCATCACAGCCTTGCATCACGGCTGTCCTTTAAAAGAACACGCGAAGAACACGCGTTAGCATGACGGAATTTACTGCCAACTTGCTGCTTTGTTCACATATGCGTTGTTACTGGATTCTACACCTGTTAAGACAGTTAGTCTGGCATATTTCTACAAACCAGTTCATCCTACATATATGGTTCATAAGCTGCATATTCAAATTTTCATGTGTTAGTTGATAGAGTCCAGTGTTAGTCTCCCTCTCTCTCTCTCTCCATATATATATATATATATATATATATATATATATATATATATATATATCCCTTTCATTTCTTATCTCTTTGCTGCACTGACAGTATTTGGGAGGAAAATGTTTCAGTAACATGAATAATGCAGATGTAATGGGGTTCGAATGGGGTCATAGCCGAAGGGAAAGCGCTAAAAAAAGCAGTTGCAAGTACAAGTAATGTAATTGTTTTTTCACAAAGACAAAGACGGCGTTAGAGTTTGAGCAGCCTTCATATCTTTGAGGATTTTCTCCCGATGATGCTGCTCGTGTCTGGGAGTTTTTTCACCATCGCCACCATCCACGGCGCCCACATATCCCCCGCTGACTGGACGACTGCAGCTAAACCGATCTCCCCCGGTATTTCTCCTTTACATAATTTCTCTAAAACCTCAAACAGCCTATTTAATGGAGCAGAGCTCTTTTATAGCCCCCCCGACTCGGCACAGAAGTGTTCTCTGAATTGCCATTTGAATGGCTCCCCCCAAAATCCGTCACGGTCCCTCGGATGAGCTGCAGCAGAGAGAGAGAGAGAGAGAGAGAGAGAGAGAGAGAGAGAGAGAGAGAGAGAACCTCTCTCTCTCTACGCTCCACTACCCCCGAGAGCCGCTCGTGCAATATATTTACCACATTAAACACACAAACAAACACAGCCATCTGGCTCAGAGGACACGTCTCCTGCACCGAACCTGCTGTGCTCTATTATTCATATCTCTTCCTTTCTCCTCGGGCGCATGGGAAGAGAGAGGTTTTGCAACTGTAGATATGGACTCGATACCATGGCTACCAGGTCTGGTTCACGTCAACAGACTTGGTCGTGACGATCTCCGTCTGCCTGCTTGGAGAGCACAGGAAAATACAGCTTCAAAAATGTTTAATTTCCCCCCATGGGGGAAAAGGCCAGACACACCTTGTCCACACTGGGACAATAGAAAACAAGAAAAAGGTAGCCATGACATGGCACACCAGCAGAGACTGGGCCGCCTTGACTCCCGAGGGAGTCAAGGCGCGCGTCAGTGAACCGGCCGCTGCCTGCCAGACAGGTTATTAATCACGACTATGAATGTGAGCAGGACATGAGTCAGTCTACCTGACTGTAACTGATGTCCAGCGACATGCTCTGGGCCGCAGTTGCAGCGAGCGAGCCAAAGACAGGTTCTCGTGGCTGGACGCCGCCGTCATCGTCTGTTTGTGGGAGCAGGCCAACATCCCACACGCCTGGCACCGCCGTTATCCAGGAATCAATCCTCCATGTCAATATCACGGAAAACAGTGATTACAACTGTTGTGAAATTGGTAAAGAAAGAGATGGGAAATGGTCTATTGTGCTGGTGCCAGGAACAAGAGCGTGGGCTGACATACTGGAGGCCTGCAGCTGAAGGAGCGAACACAATAGCGCTGCCCCGGGTGTGTTCACAGGCAGAACGTCTCGTATGCCACAGACATAATCCCGTATGCGAGGACCCTCAGATGGACGGAGATCTCTGCCTCGTTAGGCAATATCCAAAACGATCGACGTCCTTAAAATGCCTTGCGACTTTTCATAGTGACGTCACAGCTCTGTTATATACATATTTTGATTTTTCTTTGTTCCATTTTGACTCTCGTGCCATCAAGAATTTAATGTCACGAGGCGTCATTTTTTCCCCACAATTCACCACGTGGGAAAAAAATTCTACTGTATTCTAAAATGAAACTTTGTATCATGGAGACATAGATTATTTGGTTTTTACGTTGGCATAAACGTAGAGATAATGCACAGTGGAGGTTATTAATGTCATTACTTACAACTTTGACTTATACCTTTTAACAGTTATAAGCACGGAAGGTGTCTCTACCTTAAAAAGATGCCAGTATACAGAGATCCCCCCTCAGCGTAACCAAATCCTAATTTTTGATAAAGTTTTTTTTTCTTAATAAAGTTCCGCTTCCGGTGTGGGAAAGATGGCGGCGAGAATTCACGTTTGCGGCCGACGCCATGCAGTGTCTTTGTCCACGTCTGCATCTAAGTTCGTCTTCGTCTGACGGCTGGGAGAGCCTGGTCTGCTGGGTCCTGTGGGCCCGGGGACCACGGCCCTGCCTGGAGCTGGCCCTGCATGGGCTAGCTAGCTGCTAGCCCATGCAGACCGGCACATTCACCCTGGCTGGGGTTCGTTCTCCTGGACAGTGATTTGTTTTGTTTAGATAGCTGAAAGTAGTAGTAGTAGTAGTAGTAGTAGTAGTAGTAGTAGATACGTGTCTGGATGTGTGTTTTTGTCTTTGTGTTGCACTGCTGTGGTTTGGGGAAAACGACGTTTTGTTTCACCCCATGTGCACAAGTGCATGAAATGAAACGACAAAGTGTTTCTGATTCGGATTGTGATGATGGATTTACACGCCGGTGAACGTTTCCCAGCTTCTTGGTGTATCGTGTGTGTGTACTAAAGAGAGTTGTGTAGCGTGGGGGCAGCACATCTCTGACCCCACACAACACACTACTGCTGCTGCAGCTCCACACCTGCTGGCACAACACCCCCGACTCTCAATCTTTGCTGTACTTGAACGCAAAGGAATGTGTGTGTGTGTGTGTGTGTGTGTGTGTGTGTGTGTGTGTGTGTGTGTGTGTGTGTGTGTTGCCACATGGACTCATGGGAAACAATCGGCCAGACATCCTCTGTGTCTGTCTCTCTGAGAGAATGCACTCCTGTAGTAAAATGTCTCTTATTCTGCGTACTTAGAAGCAGGAAGGGGAAGCTGGGTGATTGTGTTGAGAGGCAAATCCTGACCAGCAAAGTGGTCTGATATGGTCTCTCTCTCTCTCTCTCTCTCCTCTCTCTCTCTCTCTCTCTCTCTCTCTCTCTCGTAGAGCCAAGAGCCACACTCGCATTCACTTTGTGAACGTGCTCCTCAAAAAGTCTCTATTCGTCTGTGTGGGGTTCCAGCCTCATCGTCTTACAGGGGGTCTCCGGTAGTCTGATTTAAAGCACCTACCCACTGGTGGGTTTTTGTGAAGGCCCTACTCTGCAAATGTTCAAATAATGCATCAGTTGCGTGTGTTCTGTCTCGGACCGCTTACGTCGAGGCTATGTTCACCAGATAGCCGTGATGAATATGAGTGACTCTAAGTACACTTTGGCAAGGAATGCAACCCTTTATTCGCTGCTCCCAGACACTGGTTTTTAACTGGCCGGTGTTAAAATGACTTGTCCGGGTCCCGTCGGAGTCTAGATGTTCGGTCGAAACGTTTTTGTTTTTATATTATGACTCGATACCAACAAGGCACATGCTACCAATCGACTCTGTGCACAACTGTAGTCCGCTAACTTCCGGTTTCTACTGCAGCGGTCGTACCAGTTTCCTGTTCGTTGGCGCGTGCTATTGACAGTGGCATATTTTTCGCGATGCCTGCAAGATTTACCACGGATCAATGTCAACCACGTGCACAGAACGGTCAACAAACGTTCACCCGCACCTCCCAGCAAACGGGCAGGTGAGAGTTTGTCGACAGTTCTGTGCACGTGGTAAATCGTGCAGGCATCGCGAAAAATATGCCACTGTCAATACCACGCGCCAACAAACAGGAAACTGGTATGGGCACTGATGATTTCCCCGATCATGGGTGGTAATCAGAAGGGGGGAAAAAACTCAATCACATTGTGAATAGCTTATACGTGTGTGTGCATTCAAGACATACGTTGTTCAACATACCATGGTAGAAATAAACTTAGCACCAAAAGTAAGGAAACGTGTGGTTGGTACATTATGTCTTTGGTGTAACAATGCTTCTTAGCAATAAATCTTATACCAGGCAGCTGATTGTCAGCACCTGGGGTACCAGAAGCTCAAAACAAGAGTCAATAGCAGCAGCAAAATAAGCTGTTTGGCATTGGCAGAGAAGATTTGGGGAAATTTTCATGGCCGCAACCCACATACTCAGCTCTGCTGCCCATCCCACAAATGCATGTTCCTTACAAATGTGGCCCCATTTAAAAGGGGAATAAACAGGCTTTCCAACGGTGTAAGATGTATTGCCAAGAAGCATCGTTACAGCAAAGAAATAATCTACCAAACACACATTTCCTTACTTTTTGTGCTGAGTACAGATCCGTTGTTCCCTCTGTAACTAATCATCTTGTTTTCAAAAAGTGGTGGCTGTTGGTAATATTTGGGTTGGTTTCTAGTTCTGGTTCCAAAGCAGTTCGTAGCACTAATCTTGTTCGTATTTGGGTAATTATCCTATCATACTGCTCTTTCTACTGCTATTTCTTCACAACCGTACTAACGCTGTCTATACATGAAATATAAAAAGTCTTTAGAAGTCCTTCTGTAATAAGGAGCATAGAAATTATAGAGCATGGATGAGCAGGTGCTCCGCGTAAGCTTGTGACTTGAGTCCCCCATCGTCGTCTAAGTAAAAGTGGGGTAACAGGGTAACATTTCGTAGGTTTTTTTAAGGAGTCAAGTCAAATTTTTTTTTTTTTTTGTATAGCCCAATATCACAAATTTGCCTCAAGGGGCTTTACAGCGACACAACATCCTGTGTTGATTAATTGTGTTCATTATAGTCATGGAGACCAATTTGTTCATAATATAGCAAATATTAAGATAGATGTAGGGGGAAAAAAACAAACTTTAATACATTACAGTACAAGCCTGCTTCGTGCGTCACGCACTCATCAGCTGCCAAGGTGGCTCAACAACAAAGAGAAAAAACAGCAAATAAACACCACGTTGCCCCATGCCACGCCCTTAGATACAGCGCACAGCAACTAATGGGAGGATAGAAAACATTTGAAAAATAACATCAGAAACATTACAACCAACGGGGGGAGGGACTGGGGCTTAAAGGGCCGGGGCACTGTTGAAAAAGCATACATCTAAAATATAATTATGGGATGATATAACTTGCTGAACATTTGCCATGCGGCTGAAGCTAATTTTGACTGTGTTCCTGTTGAATATTTTTCTTAGTCGATGGTCTGGGGTAAAGCACTCGTCCAAAAGTTTGAAAAAATAGTTTTCCAATAGTAGAGGCCACGGTGTCGCTGTAAGGAGGATGATGATGTTCCGCCTTCTGCTGCGGGGGTTTCTACTTTTTTTGTTTTTTGTTTTTTTGCTGCTGGCTGTCGCTAATTGATGGTGGTTGGTACTTAAGCCTGACATTATATCCACTCTTTTCTAAGGCTTCTAATATAGCAATATATTAATATTAATAGAGCAAATATGCATTTTTAGACTAAAACCGTCACATACAGGACCTTGACACTCGAGAAAACATGTTTTATAGTATTTGACTAAAGCGGGCATTTAACCTGAAAATGTACAGCTCATCAAATAAGACTTCCTTCATCTACTAAAGGGGCCAAAGGGCTCAGGGAAGTCTGTCCTTGCTCCCCATAACAGTGTCAGGTGTGAGTTCTTCTGAGTCCCTTTGACACGTCTGCCATGACTGTGGTGTGGCACCTCTTCATGGAGTTAGCGCAAAATTAACTAGCAAACTGTACATTATTACGTTGCCACTTCTTTCAGCCTCCTCTGTAGGCTATGTAAACATTGTGTACAGATTCACTGTATGCCATTTGTGGCAATGAGGAGTGGATTAGAATGCTGGTTTAAGCAGACAACGCTCCGCCACCTTGGGCACCACTGGCTTGGCCCTCTACCTCTGACACTGTGAACTGCGGCATACTGCCTGTCTATCTCAGCGGATCCAGAATCATCATCAGATCTCCAAAATGATCATCTGAAGTCCTGAGCAGCACAGCTTGTTGTCATTTTGTTGACTAAGTAGTGAGGCGAGCGGTTGTTTTAAATCCTAGACAAACAGATGAGTTACATCAGAGCTGATGCCTTCTAAGTGGTCCACCCTTGATGCAGACGAATCATGGGCTGTAGTTAAACTCTGGGGAAGAGCCTTTTTTAGGTAGGAGGCTGGCTTGAGAGATGGGCCCACTGTCTGCCAGACATCATACTCCTCTAAGAAAGGGACCATTGTTGAAAGGCGCTACACAAAACTAAGTTGTGGTTGTTGTTGTTCCATTACATATTTAAGCCCGATTGACATCACCTATGGAAGAAAAGCTTGTCAGATTATGGCACCAGCGTGAATGACTTTTTAATGTTTCCTGCAGGACGTACCATAATAGAACAGACAAAGGAAGGAGTTGGGCAGAAGCAGCCACTGTTCCACACTTATTTTTATTTGACTTTTAATGGTGATTGGTATCAAAAAGAGCTGCATTACCACCAACTGCTGGTTTAAAATAAAATAGTTCTCAGATTCCAGACTCTGGTTGATTGTTGTTATAATTGTAGAGTGTTTGTGATGCCCTGACTTAGCCTGATGGTCTACAACAGGGTTCCCCAATTAGTTTTCCCCAAGGGCCAAATCATGTCATGCATGCCAAGCCAAGGGCCAAGATGTCTGGGTTTGTTTTGTTTTTTCCATTGCGCCAGCAAAAGTTGTTTTATGTGCAGATGTTGTTGCTGCTATTACGATTATCATCATTACCATGATTATTATTATTATCATAGTAGTAGTAGTAGTAGTAGTAGTACTAGTGGTAGTAGTAGTAGTGGTAGTAGTAGTAGTAGTCATAATAGTAGTAGTAGTACTAGTGGTAGTGGTAGTACTAGTGGTAGTGGTAGTAGTAGTAGTACTAGTAGTATTAGTAGTAGTAATAGTAGTAGTCATAATAGTAGTAGTAGTAGTACTACTACTAGTAGCAGTAGTAGAATAGTAAGAGTAGTACTAGTAGTGGTAGTAGTAGTAGTAGTAGTAGTAGTAGTAGTAATTTAAGCCTGAGATTCTTAAAAAGCCTGTTTTGAGGGTGACACAAGAAAAAAAAGTACTCTTAAAACAAAATAAATCCAAAACCAACCATGCAATTATGGACAAATGGACAAAAATAAATGGATGTTCATTACCAATCAGTGAGAGAAGTGACAGCGATGGGATGAGGCAATCCTTCCGGTGTCGGATCTTGTGGCAAGCCCGAGGCACTGGCCAAGATGTGCATTGGAGAGTCTGTTTCTTTCCTGGTTCTTGATTGAGTTCAATGAAGAAGACGATGGCTCACACATGTACGTGGAGGGGGAAATTGTGAGTAGGAGCATCGCAATAGCTCTCATGTTTTTGAATCGAGTTTGGGGAACCACGTCGATCCAAAAGTCACTCACCCAAACATCCTTGTGTTGTGCTTTGAGCGAATCAGATGTTCTCATCTCCAAGACCTTCATCTAAAGAGTTGCCTTATATGCAGTCCACTGGCCTTCGGCCAAAACAGAGAACAGCTGTTTCAGGAAGAGGAGGATGTCACCTGAGAGGTTAGGGGAGCTTTCAAATCGTTCCTTGACGTTTTCTGCCGGGCTCATCACAAAATCTTTCATCGTTGGATCCTCCTGCATTTCGTTCTTCTCGCAATGCTCCCGCAGATGTGGAAAGTGCAACTTTCTCTCTCTCGAAAAGGTTCAGCTTTCACCAGAAAGCTTCAACCGCCTCGTACACGTCTGCAACAGTGTGGTTCTTGCCTTGTATTTGCAGATTAAGGTGATTTAGATGAGACATGATGTCACACAAAAAAATCACATATGCCATCACCTAATTGTCACTTAAAAACCTCTGATATTCTTGGGGTGTTTTGGTTCCGCAGTCCAGATAAAAATGACACAAGCTCATTGCACAGTTTGCACACCCTCTCCAACACACGGCCTTTGCTCAGCCAGTGAACATCATCATGCAGCAAAAGATCCTTGTGTTCCTCTGACTTTTCCTCCAGCAGTACTCTGGAAAGGTGATGTTGCAGACTAGAACTCTCGCGAATGAAATTGACCAGTCTCGTCACAGTATCCATCGCCTTTTTCATTTCCCCACACAGTTTAGTGCACAACACCGATTTGTGAATAATGTCATGAAATGCTAAGAGATTGGAAAAACACTCCTCTGCTAAAAGTTCTACTCTTCTTGTTGCCATGTTAGCCAACAACGGCACCTACTTTAATAGCTCCACAACCGTTTTCTTGTTTTTCTCATCATGACTTGGCCAACCAATTCACCAATTGCACATGTTTTAATCAACTCAGCATCAGCAAATGGCTTCTTAGCTTTAGCAAGGTTCCATGAAACATGCAATGACGCACTTGTTGCACTCTCTTGTGCCGATGTTGATTTACGGATAGTAGAAACAGAGTGCTTGTATGATGATATATTTGCTATTTTTTGTTTGCGGTGATGTGATTTTGTAGGGTAGTTGGCATTAAAACTGGCAGCATGCATAGTGTTGAAGTAACACTTGAGGTTTTGCAGACAGCTACGGTCTGCATGCATATCGATCATGTTGGTTAAAGCACTGGCATGGTCTGGTAAAACAAAACAAAACTGATGAGTCCAGTCAGATTCTAAATGACGGTTTTCCTGGTCGAATTTTTGCTTTTTTGTGCAGGCCATGTTCTTGGTATAGAACAGTTATTGATTATATGTGATTTAGCTGGTGAGTGGATCTGTCTAGTCAAGGACCATAGAGAACATGGAGTACGTCTAACGTCTATGTGTGTTCTATGACATAGGTCAAGTGTACAGTGTGGGGTGAGGTAAAAATAAATTAGAGCAGCATACACTTTATTTCACATGTTATGACAAGTGCATTAGTGCCAATGGGTCGGCACAGGGTATACATTTGGCTCTCGCGGGCTGGACCAGGCCTGCAGGCCACTTACTGGGGTTAAGGGCTGTAGAGACTGACCATTAAAATTTTCAATAGTGACTTAAATGTGGCCCTCTCTAGTCTCCTTGAATCAGTTACACCTCTCACTACCAGAGCTAGGCAACTAAAGAGACCTACACCTTAATTTAACGAAGAGACACGTACTCTTAAGTGGGCCTGCAGGAGACTGGAACATAAATGGCAAAAATCAAAATGGGAAGTTTTTTACCTATCTTGGCAAGAATGTTTACTGAAATACAAGTGTGCTTTAGCTGCCACAAAAGCAGTGTATATCTCTCGCGTAATCAATATTAATAAACTTAATCTCAGATTTATCTTGGAAACTGTAGCTATATTTACTAAAAAGCAGCCATGTATTAGCTGCTCACCATTCACAGCCCATGAGTTTCTAGACTTTTTTCTGCAATAAAGTTGATGAGATTATAAACAAAATTAGTTCAGCTCCAGCTACTCCTGCAGATCCTGTCTTACCAAATTCATATCTTTACAATGAGTCACTGATAGTCCCTGTTATTACAGCTTTTCTTGATACGTTGGCTAAGATTGTGAGATTGTGTCAGCTTCTAAACCAACTACTTTCCTACTTGACCCTTTACCAGCAAAACTTTTAAAGACCTCTGGCCTTTGCTGGGACCTACAATGCTAGACATTGTTAATTTATCACTTACTACTGGCACTGTTCCCAGCAGTTTTAAGAGAGGTGTGGTCAAATGTCTACTTAAGAAACCACACTTCTATCCAGGGTTTCTTAATAACTATCAACCAGTCTCTAATCTCCCATTCTTTTCTGAAGTACTAGAGAGATTTGTGTATCAACAACTTTCGACTCATATAGAAGAAAATTATCTATATCAACTTTCTCAATCGGCTTCCAGGGCCTGTCACTCCACTGAAACTGCTCTGACCAGAGTGGTGAACAATCTTCTACTAGCTATGAACTCTGATTCCACTTCTGTGCTTCTACTACTGGACCTCAGTGCAGCCTTTGAAACCATTGATCACTGTATACTATTAGACAGAATCAATTGTAATTTTGTTGTCTCTGGCTTAGCTCTCTTGTCTTAAGCCTTACTTATCTAGAAGAACACAGTGTGTCTGCTATAATAATATTGTATCGAAATTCTCTAACGTTAAACACGATGTACCTCAGGGCTTGGTTCTTGGCCCTGTAGTTTTCTCTCTATTTTTCATATCTTGGCCAAATGAAATGCAGTCATGGATTAAAATTCCCTTCATGTCCATTGCAATGTGGATGATACTTGGCTATGTGCCTATAAGGGCTGATGATTGTACTCAGATGACTAATTTAGAGGCCTGCTTGGCTGTTGTGAAAAATTGGATGTGACTAAATTTCCTGTTTTTAAATTCAGATAAAACTGAGATGCTGGTCATTGGCGCTGCTAGACACAGACACCAATTTGATAAAGTAACAATAACAATTGGTAACTCTGTGATTTCACAAAGTGTGACAGCCAAAAATCTTGGTGTTGCGTTTGATACAAAGCTTTAAGCACATTAAACAAATCACCAAGACTGCCTTTTTTCACTTATGTAACAGCTAAAATTTGGTCTTTCCTGTCTGTGGCTTATGCAGAGACTCTAATGTCTGCATTTGTTTCATGTTTTGTGACCTCACCCGTGAGGTCAAACAAAAAGTAGAGCACATGTTGTGCACTTTAATTCACATTATGATAGGTGCATCAGTGCCAATGGGTCGGCACGGAACAGACATTTGGCTCTTGCAGGCCGGACCTGGCCCGCAGGCCACTTCATGGGGTTAAGGGGTCTAAAGTGTGCATTCTCTTGACTGGAAGACAGAAGAAATCCATGTAATCTATCCTTATTTGTGCCAGGCTTTAGGGATCACGTATGCCTGAATCAGGGGTCACAAGTCCATGGTCCAGTGTGGAAATTGTGGCCCCAGACTGCACAGTATGTTAGCCCATGTCATATTGGTGTATCATGGTTGCGGGCTGACTCACCCAACTGGATCTGAATGGATCAAACAAGCCTCTCCATCCATTATCTTAACCGCTTATCCTGCTCTCAGGGTTGTGGGGATACTGGAGCCCATCCCAGCAGTCATTGGGCGGCAGGCGGGGAGACACCCTGGACAGGCCGCCAGGCCATCACAGGGCCCACACACACACATTCGTACCTAGGGGCAATTTAGTACAGCCGATTCACCTGACCTACATGTCTTCGGACCGTGGGAGGAAACCAG
Source organism: Lampris incognitus (assembly GCF_029633865.1). Lineage (NCBI taxonomy): Eukaryota > Metazoa > Chordata > Actinopteri > Lampriformes > Lampridae > Lampris > Lampris incognitus. The sequence continues at coordinate 49,653,755 of NC_079218.1, forward strand.
AGCCCCCAGAGGAAACCCATGCAGACACGGGGAGAACATGCAAACTCCACACAGAGGATGACCCCGGACGACCCACCAAGGTTGGGCTACTCTGGGGCACGAACCCAGGACCTTGTTGCTGTGAAGCGATCGTGCTAACCACTGCGCCACCATGCCGCCCCAGTCCACATACTGATTTGACAAAATTTTACATGGGATGACCTTCTTAACACAACCACAAAGGGTGCTCACATAGTCCATAAGTACAGGGAGTAGACACTGTGGGGACAGACCACACCTTTTCAGTCTTTTCATAGTCCAGTCGTACCAACGCATACCCAAGGCCTACGTTTCCCACAATCTTTGCGCGTCATTTTCTTTTTCCACCCGAAGTTACAGACTGTAAACAACATGGCGCTGTCCGCGGATGAGGAAGAAGAGCTGCTGTGTTGCAGGGCTATGTTGGAAAGAAAAACCTCGCGGAGGTGGTATGTCCGACCACTTAACGAAGAGAGGGGTAGAGAGGGGCAGTTCAGCATGTTGGTGAGGGATATGAGAATTATGGATGAGGAACAACATCGTCCCCATACTGTATAAAAGTTGAAAAGCCACGAAAAAGAAACTAAAGAAGGTTTCCGGTGCCACACCAAATGCATGTCGATGTGAAACAGTCTCGTGCTGAGCCATGTTTTGTGTGACACCATGTTTTGTGTGACACCAGTATGCGAACACTGGGTACGCACGGTCACAAAACTGGAGCTTGGTGCGGACACAGGCAGGCGGACGTAAGCTGAGGTCCCAGCGGAGTAGGTCCATGTATGGTAGGTCAACACCATGAATTGGCTCTAACCCTGTGGAGGGGGCACAGGTGACGTGCCGGATGTCATCCCAGTATTCATGGACTTGATCCCAGGCCTGTTACCTGCACAACAGCCCTGCTGGCTCTCATTCATCTGGTATGGAGCTGAGACACCACCCACCTCACCACCACCTACACAGGACACACACTGGTCCAGTACCACCAGCACATTCAGGACTGTAATTCTACAGCAATACACACACACACACACACAAAACACACACACAGCACACACACTCACACAACACACACAATCACACAACATATTCACACAATTCACACACAACAGAATTAATTCTTCTCTGTATCTTAGAAAAAAAATCATCTCTGCCATAAAAACAGAGAGAGAGAGAGAGAGAGAGAGAGACAGGAAGAAAGAGAGAGAGCAGTGACTCAGTGAAAACGAGGCAGGAGGAGGAATGAAGGAGGAGCAAGTGATAGCAGAGGAGATGTGGGGAGGAGAATGAAATATCAACTGTGTTCCTTAATCCAGCAGACTGTCTCTTAAAACCAGTCAGTGGACGGTCTTCTGTCTTAAAACCAGTCAGTGGACGGTCTTGTCTCCTCATTGTGACGTCATTTTCAACATTTGAAAACGTAAAAATGTTGGACGTCACAGAAGGTGAATCAGTTTGTGTGGACGCAACGTGTACAGAGAGAAACGTTTCATCATCATCTCGGTGACCGCTTCAGTCTCAGCTGACCACAGGTGTCGCCACCCTCCTAAACAACACAGTGACCGCAGGTGTCGCCACCCTCACCAAACAACAGTGACCGCAAGTGTCGCCACCCTCACCAAACAACACAGTGACCGCAAGTGTCGCCACCCTCACCAAACAACACAGTGACCGCAGGTGTCGCCACCCTCTTAAACAACACAGTTGCCGCAGGTGTCGCCACCCTCCGAAACAACACAATGACCGCAGGTGCCGCCACCCTCACCAAACAACACAGTGACCGCAAGTGTCACCACCCTCTTAAACAACACAGTGACCGCAGGTGCCGCCACCCTCACCAAACAACACAGTGACCGCAGGTGTCGCCACCCTCACCAAACAACACAGTGACCGCAGGTGTCGCCACCCTCACCAAACAACAGTGACCGCAAGTGTCGCCACCCTCACCAAACAACACAGTGACCGCAAGTGTCGCCACCCTCACCAAACAACACAGTGACCGCAGGTGTCGCCACCCTCTTAAACAACACAGTTGCCGCAGGTGTCGCCACCCTCCGAAACAACACAATGACCGCAGGTGCCGCCACCCTCACCAAACAACACAGTGACCGCAAGTGTCACCACCCTCTTAAACAACACAGTGACCGCAGGTGCCGCCACCCTCACCAAACAACACAGTGACCGCAGGTGTCGCCACCCTCACCAAACAACACAGTGACCGCAGGTGTCGCCACCCTCACCAAACAACACAGTGACCGCGGGTGTCGCCACCCTCTTAAACAACACAGTGGCCGCAGGTGTCGCCACCCTCACCAAACAACACAGTGACCGCAGGCGTTGCCACCCTCTTAAACAACACAGTGACCGCAGGTGTCGCCACCCTCACCAAACAACACAGTGACCGCAGGTGTCGCCACCCTCTTAAACAACACAGTGACCGCAGGTGTCGCCACCCTCACCAAACAACACAGTGACCACAGGTGCCGCCACCCTCACCAAACAATAGTGACCGCAGGTGTCGCCACCCTCCGAAACAACACAATGACCGCAGGTGCCGCCACCCTCACCAAACAACAGTGACCGCAGGTGTCGCCACCCTCACCAAACAACACAGTGACCGCTGGTGTCGCCACCCTCACCAAACAACACAGTGACCGCAGGTGTCGCCCCCTCCGAAACAACACAATGACCGCAGGTGCCGCCACCCTCACCAAACAACAGTGACCGCAGGTGTCGCCACCCTCACCAAACAACACAGTGACCGCAGGTGTCGCCACCCTCACCAAACAACAGTGACCGCTGGTGTCGCCACCCTCCTAAACAACCAAGTGACCGCAGGTGTCGCCACCCTCACCAAACAACACAGTGACCGCAAGTGTCGCCACCCTCCTAAACAACACAGTGACCACAGGTGTCGCCACCCTCCTAAACAACCCAGTGACCACAGGTGTCGCCACCCTCCTAAACAACACAGTGACCGCAGGTGTCGCCACCCTCCTAAACAACACAGTGGCCGCAAGTGTCGCCACCCTCCTAAACAACCCAGTGACCACAGGTGTCACCACCCTCCTAAACAACACAGTGACCGCAGGTGTCACCACCCTCCTAAACAACACAGTGACCGCAGGTGTCGCCACCCTCCTAAACAACACAGTGACCGCAGGTGTCGCCACCATCCTAAACAACCCAGTGACCGCAGGTGTCGCCACCCTCCTAAACAACCCAGTGACCGCAGGTGTCGCCACCCTCCTAAACAACACAGTGACCGCAGGTGTCGCCACCCTCCTAAACAACCCAGTGACCGCAGGTGTCGCCACCCTCCTAAACAACACAGTGACCGCAGGTGTCGCCACGCTCCTAAACAACCAAGTGACCGCAGGTGTCGCCACCCTCACCAAACAACCCAGTGACCACAGGTGTCGCCACCCTCCTAAACAACACAGTGACCACAGGTGTCGCCACCCTCCTAAACAACACAGTGACCGCAGGTGTCGCCACGCTCCTAAACAACACAGTGACCGCAGGTGTCGCCACCCTCCTAAACAACCCAGTGACCACAGGTGTCGCCACCCTCCTAAACAACACAGTGACCACAGGTGTCGCCACCCTCCTAAACAATACAGCGGCATTGTGTTGGGTCATGATGCCACTGTGAGCTCGACTATGTGTAACAGAAGTGACACACAGGGATTGCATTTTAGAAGCATGTTGGGTCAAAAACAGTCATAAAACAATTATTTTGATATACTTTATTGATCCCCGTGGGGACATCCTGCTCTGCATGTAACCCATCCTAGCTGTGTAGCTAGGAGCAGTGGGCAGTTGGTACTCCTGTCTGTGCCCCTGACTGAGGCATGTCTTTTTGATGGTGGGGGAAACCGGAAACCAGGGAAACCGACAGGCCGCCAGGCCATCACAGAGCCCCCCCCCCCCCACACACACACACACACACACACCCAGGGACAATCCAGCACGGCCGATGCAACTGACCCACAAACAAGCCTATCAGGACAAAATAAGAAATTATGCATTGTCACTTTTGGGTGGTGCTAGTGAAGCAAATTGTTCACCCAGTAATGCCAACTCATCCTGAGCATGCTGTCAATGATCATACAGTTCCAATTAACACTGTTTCATTAGCAAATTTCAGGAGCCTACCAGACAGGTCTTTGTAGGAGCATGTGTAGAGAGGGAGTGCAACAAAGAAGAGACAAGCTCAGTTGGAAAACGCCAGTGTCACAGGTCAGTGTCTTTGATGAGTGTTTATCCCATCTGTCAGCAAGTCTGTAATCTGCTGACAGATAAGGCCTGACACAATCAGCTGGGGGAAGCCTGGCCTGTAGAAGTTCTGGCACGATGGTGTTAAACATAAAACTCCATAAAGAGCTCTTAGCCAAGGTCCCCAAGATGTTGAGATGCTGTAGGATGACAATAATGGTTCTCCCTAATGCTGGCCCTATACTAAAGGATACTTGGGCAGATTTTGGGTCCGATTCGCCCCTCCCAACAATCGTGGAGTTGTACCTGATTCGAGGCTGATCTGAACCGATTCTCTGCCCAAACAATCCAGTAGTGTGAGGGGTTTACACATATAATCTTAATATTACCAAATGGATCAGAGTGTCCACCGATTTTGAATGGAAATCCTGTAGTGGAAAAGGAACAACGATGGAATATTGAGCAGAAACCCACAATACCCAATGAGAGCGAGCTGATTGAGAAGCGTCACCGACTGGATGTTTTATGATTCCGTCTTTTCAGCCATGAGTTCATACAAAGCTTCTTTTTTTTTAGAAGTACACACCGCTTTCTTCCCTGCTTGAATTGAGTGGGGCATCCAGTATTCTGTCGATATGTGCTACCTATTGAGATGCACATGGTCAGACGAGGTTAGGGTTAGACTGATATCGATTCACGCTATGGTAGCATTTTTCAACAAGGCAGCATAAATCATGAGAATACATGTTCTAATAATTTATGCGGCCTTGTCGAAAAATGCTACCGTAGTGTGAATCGACAGCAGTCTAACCGTAACCCTAACCAGTGGCGGAACTAGAGTTTTTTACATGGGGGGGGCCAAGGCTATTCAGGGGGGGTCCATGATATCATGACAGAAACTTAATGTGTAGGCTAACCCTAACCTGGTGTCTTAGAAGCATTAATGCCGTTATTGCTGATTAGAGGTGTATGAATGAAGAAACATGCTATCATTTACCTTTATTTAACCAGGTTAGTCCCATTGAAATTAAAATCTCTTTTTCAATAGCGACCTGGCCAAGGATGGCAGCAGTACATCAGTTTCAGCACATACTCACATGAAGACAACTATCGATCGCCAGTATCTCCACCTTGAAACTGCAGCTCAATTTCTTTCTCTCTTTTCTCTCGCTCTCTCGCACACACAGTACTGTACTTGCATACTGTACTGGAAAGACTATATATAGGGTCACAGTTTTCATGGATACACAATCTGGGTCTATGTCTTGAACATCCAAAATATTGCAGCGAATTAGGGGGGCAGCCCGGGTACCACCACAACCGGGACATGAACCCCTATCTCCTGCACTGCGAGCAACAACGTTAACCAGTCGACTAAAGGGTCCGTCTACTTATCTGTGCATGTTACACTACACCCCTCTTTTTGGGAAGCTGAGTCCCCGTGCTTGAGCATATCAGCTCCATCACGCCTTTCGGCGTACGCGCTTCCGATGACCTCACGGTCTCACCATCCCACTTCTGACACCAATGCAGCGAATTCAGGGGGGCAGCCCGGGAACCGTCACCACAGCCGGGAACCGTCACCACAGCCGGGACGCGAACCCGTATCTCCCGCACCGTGGGCGACAACGTTAACCAGTCGACTAAAGGGTCCGACTTATTCGTGCACGTTACAATATTTTCAGAAAATAAAGCTCAGAAAGCAATAAGATAAGATAACAATTGATTTGTGTGTGACACTACAGTTTATTTACGAAAGTGCTTTGACATACCAGGTATGACCAACTTGTTAAGTCAACAATGTTTTTATCCGTCTGACTGAAAACACAAGATATACAAACCCCAATTCCAATGAACTTGTTGTCCAATGAAGTTGTTTATTTACATTGTGTAAAACGTAGATGAAAACAGAATAAAATGATTTGCAAATCCTTTTCGACCTATATTCAATTGAATACACTACAAAGACGAGATATTTAATGTTCAAACTGATAAACTTTATTGTTTTTTTGCAAATATTCACTCATTTTGAATTTGATGCCTGCAACACGTTCCAAAGAAGCTGGGACAGGGGCATGTTCACCACTGTGTTACACCACCTTTCCTTTTAACAACACTCAATAAGCGTTTGGGAACTGAGGACACTAATTGGTGAAGCTTTGTAGGTGGAATTCTTTCCCATTCTTGCTTGATGTACGACTTCAGTTGCTCAACAGTCCGGGGTCTCCGTTGTCGTATTTCGTGCTTCATAATGTGCCACACATGTTCATTGGGAGACAGGTCTGGACTGCAGGCAGGCCAGTCTAGTACCCACACTCTTTTACTACGAAGCCCCGCTGGTGTAACACGTGCAGAATGTGGCTTGGCATTGTCTTGCTGAAATAAGCAGGGACGTCCCTGAAAAAGACGTCGCTTGGATGGCAGCATATGTTGCTCCAAAACCTGTATGTACCTTTCAGCATTAATGGTGCCTTCACAGATGTGCAAGTTACCCATGATGCCATGGGCACTAACACACCCCCATACCATCACAGATGCTGGCTTTTGAACTCTGCGCTGATAACAATCTGGATGGTCCTTTTCCTCTTTAGACCGGAGGACACGACGTCCATGATTTCCAAAAACAATGTGATAAGTGGACTTGTCAGACCACAGCACACTTGTCCACTTTGCGTCCGTCCATCTCAGATGAGCTCGGGCCCAGAGAAGCCGGTGGTGTTTCTGGGTGGTGTTGATATATGGCTTTCACTTTGCATGGTAGAGTTTTAACTTGCACTTGTAGATGTAGCGACGAACTGTGTTAACTGACGATGGTTTTCCTAAGTGTTCCTGAGCCCACGTGGTAATATCCTTTACACAATGATGTCGGTTTTTAATGCAGTGCCGCCTGAGGGATCGAAGGTCACGGGCATTCAGTGTGGGTTTTCGGCCTTGCTGCTTACGTGCAGAGATTTCTCTGGATTCTCTGAATCTTGTGATGGTATTATGGACTGGAGATGATGAAATCCCTAAATTCCTTGCAATTGTACATTGAGAAACGTTGTTCTTAAACTGTTGGACTATTTGCTCATGTAGTTGTTCACAAAGTCCTTGCTTGTGAACTGAGCCTTTCGGGGATGCTCCTTTTATACCCAATCATGACACTCACCTGTTTCCAATTAACATGTTCACCTGTAGAATGTTCCATACAGGTGTTTTTTGAGCATTCCTCAACTTTCCCAGTCTTTTGTTGCCCCTGTCCCAGCTTCTTTGGAACGTGTTGCAGGCATCAAATTCAAAATGAGTGAATATTTGCAATAAACAATAAAGTTTATCAGTTTGAACATTAAATATCTTGTCTTTGTAGTGTATTACATTGAATATAGGTCAAAAAAGGATTTGCAAATCATTGTATTCTGTTTTTATTCACGTTTTACACAACGACCCAACTTCATTGGAATTGGGGTTTGTACGTGGACAAAATATTTAAACAGGAATGGACTGGAAATAAACGTTTCTTTGTCATTAGTTATACAAAGGTACAAGTTATAAAGCTTCTGCAGGAGGCAAAAAAGATTTTACAGCATTGACAAGAAAAAAAAAATCAAAGATGGCTGTACAGGACCCTCGTCCCTGGATCTTGATATGTCTGGAATACCCATTAAACAATGTGTCATATCTCTATGGACATGTGTAATTGAAGAATCAACAAGATTGCATACCAACAGCTGCCAGCTAAAATTTGCAGTTTTAAAGTAGAGGCCTACCACTGGGTCCTCCTAGAACAGCACTCCTTGATGCAGATGCACTTGGAAAGGGCTTGATGTCTGCCTCGATGTCCCGCTCAAAAGCAGAGGTCTCTGTGTCATCATTAACACAAGAACCATCAGTGTATAATCACAATACAAATGCCACAGCCATTAAAACAAAAACACAAGAATCAACATAGTAAGGTGAGGCTCAATCTGACAAAAATCAACTATTGTTGCTAGTTGAAACTAAACTTAAATTCTGAACTGGGCATGTGACTGGCTGTCTGGTAGATGCTCTGACCTGATGGTGGAGGACTACGCTCCTGGGCCTGTGAAGCCTGACCACACTGACTCTCAGCATTACTACCCTCAGGTAGGGAGCTGCTCTGGGGTCCGGTGGTTATGCAAGGGCTGGGGTCTGTGACCACCTGATCTGATTTTTTCTTTTTTATAAAGAAATCTGAAATTCCCTTCCTTTTCATTTCTTTATTTTGACCCTATGTAAAAATAAGAGTGGCATTAGCTCTGGTGCTCACCAGGGGCACGTAGCACGATCACACTATTCCCCCTCCCCCCTGAACAGGCACCCTGACCGACCAGAAGAGACGCTAGTGCAGCAACCAGGACACATACCCACATCCAGCTTCCCACCTGCAGACACCACCAAGCCGGAGGTAACACGGGGATTCGAACCGGCGATCCCTGTTTTAGTTGGCAACGGAATAGACCATTATGCTACCTGGACGCTCCAAAAATGCTCTTTTTTTTTTTTTTTTTTTTTTTGCTACAGCTGGACTCCAAAATATCATTGGTGCCATAGACTGCACCCACACACACATCAAAGCGCCCTCTCCGGATCCATTCCCATTCCTCAAACGTAAGATGTATCACTCCATTCATGTCCAAATAATACCAGATGCAAACTTCCACCTTCTGAATGTCGTGGCCCATTGGCCAGGGGAGCACATGACTCCTTTGTGCCGCACAACAGCTCAATGGGGATGCGTCTAGCTCAAGGAACTGGTGGAAATGGGTGGCTGATTGATAAGTGATTTGTAATTATGGAAACCACTATCCAGTTTAATCCATCCATCCATCCATTATCCGAACCGCTTAACCTGCTCTCAGGGTCGCGAGGATGCTGAAAGCCTATCCCAGCAGTCATTGGGCGGCAGGCACTAGGGCAATTTAGTATGGTCGATTCAGCTGACCTACATGTCTTTGGACCTGTGGGAGAAAACCATCTGAGCACCTGGAGGAAACCCACGCAGACACGGGGAGAACATGTAAACTCCACACAGAGGACCACCCGGGACGACCAGAACCTTCTTGCTGTCAGGCGACCATGCTAACCACTGCGCCACCGTGCTGCCCCGCTATGCGACCGTGCCGCCCTATCCAGTTTAACTTTTACAAAAACTCAACTTTATGAGAAGAAGAAAGAAGGAAGCCAATTTATTGTATCATTGTATTCTTACAACGAATTTGTTCTGTGCATTCAATCCACCCTATTGTATTGGAGCAGTGGGCAGCTGCAGCACCTGAGGATCAACTCCAGTTTTTCTTTCCACTGCCTTGCTCAGGGGCACAGGCGGGAGTAATAACCCTAACTTGCATGTCTTTTTGATGATGGGGGGAAACCGGAGCACTCGGAGGAAACTCACGCAGACATGGGGAGAACATGAAAACTACACACGGAAAGGACCTAGGATGGCCTGGGGTTCAAACCCAGGACCTTGTTGCTGTGAGGCAACAGTGCTCACCGCGACGCCATAAAATTATTATAAAATTTACCACAAGTGACCGAGGTTATTCCCTAACTCCATGGCTCATGACCCCACTGGCAAACCCCCAGACCAGACAGGAGTGTAAAACCCAGAAAAAGCATGTCTAATCACAGTGACCTGCTGTACGCCACACAATTTGGCCATGAGACATTGTGTGCCACTTCCAGGTAACCCCTGTGGAAGAAATGCCAGACTACCCAGTGGACACACCTTATGGAGATCGCATCATTGTTCGGCAGGAGTTAATTGACCACTTATGAGGTAAGCTAGCATATGGTTTTAAATGGTGGTGAATAACAAATAAAAAAATTCACACAAGCCAGCTGCAGTGTCTGATTTTATGTAGACTTGCTTTTGAGTACTTCATTCATCCTTTCAAGATTTTTGGCTGTGTTATTTAACACAGAAGTCAATGAAATTGTGGAAATAGCTTGTAATATTGAGAGAATCTGTTCTTGATTTTGCATTTGCATATATTTATGCATATTTTTGAGTGTTCGTTGATATAACAGCAAAAAAAAGCCAATAGACTACCATGGGTAGAAAATTTTTTATATGAATTAATTAATTTTAAGGTGCATATTATACAGTAGCTCTCCAACATGAACATGCAAAATATACCTTCAGCAACTGGTGTGTCTGTAAATGCATTGCTGGTGGAAGCTTGAGTCCCTGATGTGCCTGGCAGTGGAACATGACTGTGTTGGGGGCTTCAAAAACTGATGCACCTGAAGCGGCATCGCTGTCAGTTGGAGCATCTGACTGGACACCTGTCAGTGCCACCTCTCCAATTATTTCTTGGGTTCTTGCGAGACCGCCACCTCCTCCTGTCCTCCTCCAGTTATTATCATGGAGCGCTTGGCTTGGGCAATACATTTTTTTTGGTTCCTTTTTCATGTCAAACCATTTTCTTTTAATTTCAGATATTGTGATTCCCTCTGCTATCATGGCATTTACAGCATCACTAATGTTTTGTCATCACTGGGTTTTTGATTTTCCTGTAACACCAGTAGTGATGCTCTGGAAAATCATGTGTTTACTTTTTTTAAGTTTATTTAACAGTACGTCGATTTCACTACTGTTAAATGTAACAATAATAATAATACCAATACGTTTTATTTGTATAGCGTTTTTCAAGGGACACAGACACTTTTAAAAATAAACATAAAAGCAAAACACCAAAAAAATTGTAACATACAACAATAATCATACATCAAAAGCAATTCGAAAAATCGGAGGAGTGAGGGCTGCAGGAAGGAGTATGGTAGTGGAGCAGGTTGTTGAGGTAGGAGGGGGCCTGGTTATGGAGGGAAGTGAGTGAGGAGAAAGACTTTGAATTGGATCCGCTGTGGGATAGGGAGCCAGTGGAGGTTCTGGAGGACAGGAGTGATGTAGTCACAAGAGTGAGAGTGGGTGAAAAGGCAAGCAGCAGAGTTCTGGGTGTACTGGTGTTTGTTTAGGACTTTGGATGATGAGCCATAGAGAATGCCATTGCAGTAGTCAATTCCGGATGGGATGAAGGCATGGATCAAAGGTTTGGCTCCAGAGAAGGACACTGACAGGCAGAGATGAGCTGGTTTTTAGACGGAAAAAGGGGTAGTTCTGGTGATTTGATTGACATGGTGTTCAAAGGAGAGGTTGCTGTTGAAAATGACCCCGAGGTTACAGATATGTGGGGAGGGAAACAGAGTGGAGTTATCGATGGTGAGACAGAAGTTGTGAGTGGTTTTGGTAAGGGATTCAAGACCGACGATGATCATGTCAGATTTATTATAATTTAGTTTGAGGAAGCTGGCTTGCATCCATGATTTCAGTGAGACAGTTGGTCAGACTGAATTAAGTTGTATTGGTGATGGATTTAGTGGAGATGTAGAGCTGGGCATCATCGGCATAACAGGGGAAGTGACGACATATGATGTTACCAAGGGGGAGCATGTAAAGGATAAACAGGAGAGGACCGAGCACCGAACCCTGGGGCCCACCTTGGGACATGGGAACAGTGAAGGAGGTGCAGTTGTTGGTGCTGATGAACTGTTGTCTGTTTTTGATATATGACTTTAGCAGAAAAAGACAATACTGGTGATGCTGAGGAAAGATTCAAGGTGGGCGAGAAGGATCGTGTGGTTGATGGTGTCAAAAGCCACAGTGAGGTCAAGGACAAGAATGTTGAGGTGGCCAGAGTCTGAAGAGAGGAGGAGGCTGTTGGTGACTTTAAGAAGGCTGTTTTTGTGCTGTGCTTTGAGCAGAAACCAGATTTAAATGGTTCGAACAGATCATTGGAGATAAGGTGAACTTTGAGTTGGTAGGTGTCAGATGTACTCTTAGCCCCCCCCCGCCCCCCACTCCCCGCCCCCCACTCAGTTCAGGGATGGTCGTTCCCTCTCAAGATAGATGGCCTCTTTGACTCCTCGTTCAAACCATCGTTCCTCCCTATCAAGAATGTGCATATCCTCATCCCTGAAAGAATGGCCACTGGCCTGTAGATGAGTATAGACTGTGGAGTCCTGGCCAGGCGTGTTAACTCCTGTGTTATGTTATTCATTTGGCCAGCGTCTGTTTTGTTTCCCAATGTTCAAGTTACTGCAGTCCTCCTGGTACTTAAAAGCATACACTATCGTTGTGTTTGTGCCCGGGGACCCGATCCTTAGGGTGGACCAACTTCTGGCGCAGCGTGTTTTGGGGTTTAAAAGCAACTGAGACATGGTGTTTTGAAAATACTCGTCTCAGCTTTTCTGACACTCCCGCCACATACGGAATCACCACAGTTTTACGCTTAGGCAGCTGTTGTCCTTCTCCTCGTTTCAATTGGCTGGTGCAGTGTTTGGGCATCTTCCTTGCTTTGACAAACACCCAGTTAAGATAACCACACTTAACCAAGGCCTGTTTAATATGGGATTTCTCCCCTTCCCTAGCCGCTGTGTCAGCGGCAATGTTGTCAATTCAGTGGTACAGTGTCCTGATGACTCCTAGTTTGTGCTCCAGTGGTTGATGAGAGTCAAAGCTTAAGTACTGATCAGTATGTGTAGGTTTGCGGTAAACATCAAGAATCAAGTGTTCCCCATTACCAATTGCAATTTCACAGTCTAAGAAGGCTAACCTGTCATTTTTCACATCCTCCCTTGTGAACTTGATGAGGTTGACCACAGAGTTAATGTGGTCGGTGAAATGTGGAACATCCTGAGATTTAGGAGACGCCGTCCTTCGAATGAGACATTAACCGAGGCCCTGACTCACTGTGTTCATTAAAGATCCCACGGTACTTATCGCAAAGTGTAGGGGGATCCCCAGTCTCCTGGCAAAATTCCCAACCTGGTTCTCTCTATCTGGCCACCTAATCATCCCCCATGTAATTGGCTCAATAATTTCTCCCTCTCCACCTCGAGCTGATGTGTGGTGAGCGTTCTGGCACAAAATGGCTGCCGTGCATCACCCAGGTAGGTGCTACACATTGGTGGTGGTTGAAGTGAGTTACCCCCTTCCATGTGAAGCGCTTTGGGTGTCTAGAAAAGCGCTATATAAATGTAATGATTATTATTATCATTTTTATCATTATAATTTAATTTTAACCCTGGTGTTGTCCACAAATCTAAAGCAATAGCTAGATTGGTGTCCCTGGATAGGACGTCAGAGCCATCTTTTCCACGTCTTCCTTAAACAAGTTGGCCATTACAGGTGAGACTGGGAAACCCATAACACACCCATGCTTCTGCCTATAGTACTGCCCTCTGTATGTGAAGTATGTGGACTGAGACATAGTTTCAGCAGCAGACACATTTGGTCAGTGTTAAGGGTGGTCCTACTGCTAAGGGTGGAGTCATTTTGTAATTTCATATGGACTACTTCCACAGTTTCATCAACAGGAACGCACGTGAAGAGAGACTTAACATCGTAACAGATCATTGTTTCATCCCCCTCCATAATGATGTCCCCCCCTTATCCACAAAATCCATAGTATTCTGAATGTGATGTTCATTACTGCCTACCAGCGGATTAAAAACAGATGCAAGAAACTTACAGATGTTATAGGTCACTGAGTTAATCATACAAACAATAGGCTGTAATGGCACATCCTGTTTATGTTCATACCTTAGGTAACCCATACAGACTAGGTGTATCTTCCCCTGGGTATAATCTTGTGTTAAAAAAAAAAATCTGCCTATACCATTGTCCTGTTCTAACGGCTTCAGAAAGTCTATCACGTTTTTCTTGTAATCACTGCCTGGATCTCGTTTCAGAGGCTCATTAAGTATTTGTGTCGCTAAGTAACATCATAACTTTCTCATGATAGTTTGTCTGGTTTAATACAACAGTGTACCTGCCTTTGTCTGCTGGAAAGATGATGACGTTATTGTCCTTACTGAGAGTTGTGAGAGCATTCCTCTGTGAGAGCATTCCTCTGGATGGTGGCGCCTTCGCATTGCTGAGACAGGCTGAAACTTTTGTCCGCAGTTGCTCCGCTTCCGAGTCTGCAATGTTGTGTTTTCGGATCGCCCGGTATCACAAGGTTTCGTGTCATAGGCATGAAATGTAGTTTATGAAATCGTGCTGGGGGACACGATGACACCGAAATTTTCTTGTCTGGCACCACGAAGTTGTATCCAATGCATTCCTATGGGCCAAGTTCTTCTTGCGCGAGCCACATTATCAAGATGCTGGCTCTGGCTGGTCTGGCCTCCTGGGAGAATGTCAGTCACTTACATATATTTGAAAACACAAAAACTACCCTAACCCTAACCCTAACTGTTATTTATCCACATATCAGACAGCAGAAACGACACGACTGCTCAGTAGCCGTCTACATCAGCGCTCTTTGTTTTCCTCACTGCTTTTTTACATGTCATTTTCTTACTTCTCCCTTCTACTGCCCCCCACAGTGGGCGGCAGACTAACTACAACATATAACACTAACCCTAACCCTAAATGCCGTAGTTTTTGTGTTTTCAAATATATGTAAGTGACCAGCATTCTCCCGAGAGGCCAGACCAGCCAGAGCTAGCATCCTGATAACGTGACTCGCGCAAGAAAAACTTGGCCCATAGGAATGCATTGGATACAACTTCGTGGTGCCAGACAAGAAAATTTCAGTGACATCGTGTCCCCCAGCACGGTTTAATAGATTAAATTTAGTGACTATGACACAAACTCTCGTGATACCTGGTTGGATTCCATGGCTGTGATCAGTTCCACTAGCGAGATTTCCCTCGGCGTGACAGCAAAATTCAGCCCCTTAGCAAGGATGTCTTTCTCCGCCTGGGTGTGTTGTCTGTCGGACAGATTCTTCACCCACTTGTCCACATCGCTGGTGTGTGTCTGGCGTCCATCTCGCTGTCTGCTGTCGAGGTCACCGTCCGTTGTCTGCCAATGTTTCTGGCATGCAGCAAGTATGTCGAACTTCTTTTGCTGTCTGGTTTCCGACTTTTCATGTTGAGCTAGACGAGCCTAATCCGTGAACTCTATCACAGGTTGGAAAGTGGTCTCATATAGACGTGATGTGAGTTTCTCTTGGCTCTGCTCCTCTAGGCTTCAAAGTGTTGATAGTAAAATTGTCTCACCGGTTCGTTCAACAGCTGGCTCTGTGCCTTCTGGAGGATCTGGTTAGATCGGTGGCCCTTGACTGAAGATTTCCTTTGCAGGCTCTTAGGTGTACTCCCGCTGTCTGCATCTGAGGTTGAACGGGGAGTCAAAGAGGCCATCTATGTTAAGAGGGAACGACCGTCCTAGAACCGAGGGGGGAGCCTAAGCGTACATCTGTCGCCATCTTACAATGCTGTGATTGCAACTATTTCCCCAACCCTCTGTGAATAGTACACATGGCCATCGAAACTCTAGTGAAATGACACACCTATATTTGATCATGAAACTGGTCGTTGGTTTCAGTCGTTATACATCGTTCGCCATCTTACAATGCTGTGATTCCAACAATCCCTAATCCTCTGTGAATACTATACATGATCAATGGTCACACCCACATTTGCATATGAAACTGGTCGTTAGGCATTGTATTGTATTGTTTATAAGGGGGGGATACCTGCAGTCAGTTTAGACTGACGATGTCACTTAGTTGAGTGGTTAAACGTATCTGTCAATAAACGTTGTATCCAGATGAACTGATTCAACCCTCTCTGATCTGGTTAATGGTCACACCCATATTTGCACATGAAACTGGTCTTTGGTTTCGGTCGTTATACATCTGTCGCCATCTTACAATGCTGTGATTGCAAACAGTCCCTAATCCTCTGTGAATAGTACACATGGCCTTTGAAACTCTACTTAGTGGTCACACCCATATTTGCATATGAAACTGGTTGATAGTTTCGGTTTTTAGGTAACTGTATTGTACTGTGTTGTTTACAAGGGGTGGGGATACCTGCAGTCAGTTTAGAGTGAAGAGGTCACTTAGATGAAGTGATGAAATGTATGTCAATAAATGCATTCAGATCAACTGATTCAATCTTTTTTGACAAGGCTGAAGACCTTCCTGTTTGCCGCTGCCTTTTATTAACTAAAACTTGAAGCTTTTGATTATCATCTTACACTGCACTGTAACTTTTACTTTGTTTGTTTTTAAATGTCTTTTTATTGCCCAAGTTTATTTTCTAAATGCCTTTTATGTTTTACGTAAAGCCCTTCGAGTTGCCTTGATACTGAAATGTGCTACACAGGTGAATTTGCCTTGCTCTGCCTTGTCCTTTGGAAGGCCATGCAAATATTTGTTTGCTGATTGACAGCTGGAAATTGCACATTTGACATGGCCGTCTATACTTGTCATGTTTCAAGTCACTTGTCAATCTCAGCTGTGCAAATCATTGTGAAGACAGATGTGATATGATGGATGTTACCCAGCTCACAGAGGAAGCTGACCAAGGGCGGGTTGCATCGGACACTAAATCAAAAACAATTGGCTAATCTCACAGGGTCCCAGGTGTGTGACATGGAGCCAGGAACCAATTCAGACCCGCCTGTTTGCCAATCTTTCCACAATACACGACCTGCAAAATGGGAAGTGGCACAGACTTGATCCCCCCCCCCCCTGTGTAAATATCTGTTTATACTGCTCAATCAATGCCAAGACTACGCAAAATCTGGACGCGTACCGTGAGGCTTCAGTCAGGGCCTTCAGTAACGAACTGCACCCACCCACACACAAATTCCTCATACGGGTGCTGATACAGCCAGCACAGCCACATATAAAATACATTATCACGCACAATATGCACTACTGGATCAACACCAACAAGAAAGCTGCTCTTTAACAACCACAACACACACCACTGCACTACGGCAGCTATTGCAGCATCACCATCAGGTCTTCCTTTATGTCACTCAGCAACCAGACTGCGCACGCACACCACATGGCACAAAAACAAATACAACCAGAAGAGCGCACCCAGCATCTCAGCCAGGCGTAGCTCTTTTCTCCGGGGCTTGGACTCGGCAACAAACCACCCTTTTTTGCCTACCAGGGGAAGGGGGGCCCTTATTAAAAGACTTCAGATGTGTTTAACCATTGCGGTTTTCATGGTATAAAATGAATGTAGGCGAACGACTTCCATTCGTTCTAGTCAAGTCAGTTTTGTTTGTATAGCCCATTATCACAAAATACAAATTTGCCTCAGTGGGCTTTACAGCTACACAACATGCTGTCCTTAGACCCTCGCATCGGATTAAGAATAACTCCCTGAAAAAACCTTTAACGGAGAAAAAATAGGACGAAACCTCAGGGAGAGCAACAGAGGAGGGATCTCGCTCCCAAGGCAGACGTGCAACGGATGTTGTGTTTACACAATTTACACAATACAACACTGAAAGAGGATAACAGAATTATGATGAAATTATAAAATATATGAAGAATATGATGAGGAGGACGCCAAACAGGGTCCAAATGCCACCAGAACAGCCCAGGACCTGAGCCACGTGACCACCATCACCATGTGGACCACCATCACCATGTGGACTTGACAGAAGGACCGGGTGTAGTCTGCCATGCACACAGGGGAGACGCACATCACTCATTCATTCTCACATCACTCAGCATCACACTCACAAACAGTCATCACACATCGGCGTGAGAGAAGGATATAACAGTGAAACTGATATGGATTTATAAGATCTACATCAAAAAATAATAATAATGAAAAAATTACTTGGAGCAGGGGTCGGCAACCTTTTGGATGGCCCGTGCCACTTTACAAAGTTTAACACAAAAAAAAAAATCACAGACCCCAGTGCCAGTTCATTTTCATAATAAGCATTTATCTTATTTATTTCTTTGCTGCTGCTCGCCTCCCCGTCTAGATTCCACGTGCCTAAAGATCTGCGCTCTAACACACACACTGGGCTCTGTGAAACATGGCTGAAACCAAATGTTCCCTTTCCCTTAAATGAAGCTTCCCCACCCGACTATACTGATACCCATGTAGCTCGGGCAAATAAAGGTGGGGGTGTCAGGTTTCTTTCTTTTTTCTCATTTTATGGTGGTGGTGGTCGCGTGGCTCAGGTCCTGGGCTGTTCCGGTGGCATCTGGACACTCCGTGGCATCCTCCTCATCATATTCTTCATATAGTTTATAATACCATTATAACTCTGTTATCCTCTTTCAGTGCTGTATTGTGTAAACACAACATCCATCCATCGCATCCTCTGTTGCTCTCCCTGATCTTTCTTCCTACTTTTTTTCCCTGTTCAAGGTTTTTTTGTTAGGGAGTTGCTCCTTATCTGTGGGAGGACACCCTGCAGACACGGGGAGAACACGCAAACTCCACACACCGGGTCGTCCTCTGTGTGGAGTTTGCATGTTCTCCTCATGTCTGCGGGGTTTCCTCCGGGTGCTCCGGTTTCCTCCCACAGTCCAAAGACATGTAGGTCAGGTGAACTGGCCGTACTGAATTGTCCCTTAGGTGTGTGTGTGTGTGTGTGTCTCGGCCCTGTGATGGCCTGGCGGCCTGTCCAGGGTGTCTCCCCGCCTGCCGCCCAGTGACTGCTGGGATAGGCTCCAGCATCCTCGCCACCCTGAGAGCAGGATGAGCGGTTTGGATAACGGATGGATGACTGAATGTCCCTCATCTGATGCGAGGGTCTAATGCAGGGGTGGGCCATCTCATCCAGAAGGGGCTGGCGTGGGTGCAGGTTTTTTGTTCCAACCAAGCAGTTACACACCTGATCCCAGTAATCAACCAGTGGGTTCTCTGCTGAGGAACCTGATTAGGAGACACAGGTGTGTAACTGCTTGGCTGGACCATAAACCTGTACCCACACCGGCCCCTTTCTGGATAAGATGGCCCACCCTGGTGGGCAGGATGTTGTGTTGTTGTAAAACCCACTGAGGCAAATTTGCAATTTGTGATATTGGGCTATATAACTTGACCACACACACACACACACACACACACAGACACACACACACAAAAGAACATTAAATCTACCTTACCGATTTGGTTCGACCCTTGTTTGTCTTAATGCCAGGTGACCACCGCTAGACGTGGAGTAGGCCACGGTGCAGGAGTTTGATGGTGTTGCGACGCGTCTCTCTGCAGGTCTCACAGAAACCGGCGTCTCTCTGCAGGTCTCACAGAAACCGGCGTCTCTCTGCAGGTCTCACAGAAACCGGCGTTTCTCTGCAGGTCTCACAGAAACCGGCGTCTCTGTGCAGGTCTCACAGAAACCGGCGTCTCTCTGGTCCTGCTGAAGACCCTGTCTGTGTTTGGCAGCCCATCAAGTATGATCTCCTGAGGAAAGCCTGCTTTCTGGGTTTGGGCGGAACCTCGGGCTGTAAGCACGCTGTTCCGCTTCCCGCGCTGGGCCGCTGCCCTCTGGACGGGTTCGGCTTTATCGGCCGCGCCATTTTTCTCCCGCCTTGTGTCAAACTGACGCGCTACACTTGACGTTCGGCACACGACATTCTCCCAGCAGACAGAGCACACAGCTCGGCCCTCTTGTGAGGTAAATCCGAATTTGCTTGTCCAAGACGGCCGGAAGAGGCGAACAGTAGACAATATTGCTTCCGCCATCGTCGGTTGTTCGTGACAGGACGCAAAGCAGGAAGCTAGCTACCTAGCTAGCCGTGCTACGCTGTCACTACCGCTGGAATGCCGCGCTCGTGGGTGGATCGGAGGGAGGGGAGGGGCGTGATGGGTTACGTCACTTGTGCGCGCTCTCTTGCGACCCAACGACAATGGCGTCCGGGTGGTGTGGCGGTCTATTCCGTTGCCTACCAACATAGCCAACATAGGATGGGATTTTTTTTATATATATATGCTGGTGAAAGATGGAACACGTGATTTGGCAATTAACACAATTATTATTCTCAGAAAGTTCTTTTTACATAAGAACAGATTCCTGAAAACGCAGCCAAACTTCTGCATAATTTATAGGGATCTGTGCCATTACTTCCCGTCGCGGAGGTTAATGGAGAAGAAGAATGCCATTGCAACGTGCGTGGATAAGTAGACACGCTGGCCGCTGGCTGGCGGGTCTGAGCCTTTAGTCTAGCGGTTAGCGATGTCTCCTGCGGTGCGGTCGACGCGGGTTCGCGTCCCGGCCGCGGCAGTTCCTGTGGTTGCGTTGTCCCCCGAGTTCGCTACACTGTGGATATCCATGACTTGATGGAAGAACTCGAGCTTGCCGAAAACCCCTAGCACCCCCCTCCCTTTCATTTATGTATTTAATTGTCACGTCCCTGCCTCGTCAGGCCTGCCCTCGTCAGGCTGCTCCCACTGCCTTACCCAGCTCATCTGGTTCATCGACCTCACCTGGAGCTCTCCAGAGCTCACACCTGACCTGCATCTCCAAGCAGGCCGGTCAACCAACCAGGATAAGAAGCCACTCTGCTCTCCAGACGATGCCAGATCGTTGAACCACTTCAAGTGCGTAGACGGCTCTAGCTCTGAACCTTCTTTTTTTTTTTTTTACTAAGCCTAACCCCTATTTCCCTCTGCCCAGTGGCGCCCCCAGAAATGTTTCATAGGGGGGGCCAAATGGGGCCACTGAAAATCTTGGGGTGGCACACCAAAACCAAAAGCCATGACTGAATTTCAGGAATTCTATGCTGCTGTTGTAGTATACTGTATAGGCTAGTTGAAAACTCAATATGAGAGTTAAGAAAAATATACATTATTGATTTAAATGAACAGCATCTAATGTAAAATATCAGATAGAAGCATATTATGCATAATCAGAAGCATATTCTGCATATGCGACTCGTGGCTGGGGGGGTCAGCGGGGGGGCCAGGGATAGTATCAGGGTGGCCGTGGCCACCCCTGGCCACCCCTTGGGGGCGCCACTGGCTCTGCCTCTAGTTAGACCTCCCTCCCTGCCATTGCCTGTACGAGAACCACGACCTTGCCAAGCCCACGCCGGTATGAATAGCACGACCCTGCCAAGACCACCGCCCGTACCAGAACCACGAGCCTACCAAGCTCGCCACCTCCGAGTGCTGTTGTCCCGCGGCCGTCTCGCCACCTCCAAGGTTGGTTTGCCCGGTGGCCGCCTGCCGCCTGTTTTAAAGACAATAAAGGTGCCTCTTTGGCTCTCCCCATCCTGTCTCTCTTCCTAACAGACCAAGGCTTACAGGCCTTAACCCAGCAATTCAGCGGTTTCATGGCTCAACTAACCCCGCTACTACCCCGAGACCCGGCACAGCCCCCTGCCCAGGTCCCAGTTCGAGCCCCAGAACCTAGTCACATCCCTGTACAGCCCAGGCGAGAACCGAGCATCCCCAAACCCTATGATGGAGACCCGGCTACTTGTGGTACTTTCCTCATGCAGTGTGATTTCATCTTCACTCACCAACCAAGCATGTATTCCGACGACAACGAAAAGATATCCTTCATCTCCAGTCTTCTCTCTGGTCCTCCGCTTCAGTGGTCCGAAGCCATGTGGAGGGCTAAAGCAGCCTGTTTTGGATCTTATGGTCAACCCATCTCGGCCAGGATAAGAAACCGCTCTGCTCTCCAGACGATGCCAGATCGTGGAACCGCTTCAAGTGCGTAGATGCTCTAGCTCTGAACCTTCTTTTTTTTTACATTTAATGTTATTTATTTAATTTTCTTTACTTTTAAACCCCCCCCCCATTTCTTTTGTTTTTGTTATATGTAGAATTTAAACGTTTCAATAAAAATAAAAATAAAAAGTATGGATGGCGGACGTCAACAAGCTGGCAGAGATTTTACTGGAATTACGTCAGCACCACTGTGTGCATATAGGCTATTGCTCCATGTGCCCATGTTAATGGCCTTGCATGTCACTGTGGGCACGTCATAGGTTTCCAAACCCTAAGGACCAGTAGACTTATTCAGAAGAATATTGAACTTACCAAGAATTAGAATATCATCAGAATGAGTAACAAGTCCTGAGATACATTCTTCAAGAAATAGTAAGGGCCAGGAGGTCGATAGAGTATCACAATGTGGACTGGGTAGAGAGGGTAGGGTACTGAGAGTAGGGTGCAGGTTGAGGAGAGCCTGGAAAGGTGAAATTATGCACTGGAGAGAAGAGAAATTAAAGTAGGAGCAAGATGGAATACCTATGTGTGAATGAGAGGGAGGACAGTGGATGTTGAAGATGCAAGGAGTAGAGGTGACGAAGGCGTATGAGTTTAAATACTTGGGTAAACTGTCCAAAGTAATGGGGAGTGCAGAAGAGAGGTGAAGAAGAGAGTGCAGGCAGGGTGGAGAAGAGTGTCAGGAGCGTTTTGCGACAGAAGGGTACCAGCAAGAGTTAAAGGGAAGGTTTACAAGATGGTTGTGAGACCAGCTATGTTGTATGGTTTGGAGACGGTGGCACTGATGAAAAGACAGGAGGTGGAGCTGGAGGTGGCAGAGTTGAAGATGCAAAGATTTTCACTTGGAGTGATGAAGGACAGGATTAGGAATGAGTATATTAGAGGGACGGCTCAGGTTGGACGGTTTGGAGACACAGCAAGAGAGGCAAGATTGAGATGGCTTGGACATGTGTGGAGGAGAGATGCTGGGTATACTGGGAGAAGGATGCTGAATATGGAGCTGCCAGGGAAGAAGAAAAGAGGAAGGCCAAAGAGGAGGTTTATGGATGTGGTGAGAGAGGACATGCAGGTGGCTGGTGTGACAGAGGAAGATGCAGAGGACAGGAAGAGATGGAAACGGATGATCCGCTGTGGCGCCCCCTAACGGGAGCAGCCAAAAGTAGTAGTAGGAGTAGTAATGTGGACTGAGCAGAGTCTATCATGGCTGATGGAGATGGTCTTAGAACAAGAGCCTCCAAAGATTGGAATTTAGATTCAAGTTTGGAAGTTAAATTGAAAATAGACTTAAACATTAAGGTGACACCCCCACCTTGTTTATTTGCCCGAGCTAGAGGAGCATAAGTATAGTCAGGTGGGGAAGATTCATTTAAGCAGGCGTACAGGAAGATTTTTTAAGGGGGGCTGCCAACTAAAAAAGTAGACCTTGATTGTTTGCTGAGGAGTATACAAAGAAATATCCAAACTGGACACTGCAGATGTCCATTTGAAGTTGGATCTGGCTGTAATGCTGATGATCCTTCTTCATTAGCAAATTATCAGCTTGAATGGGGGACATTTGGATCATTATCCCAACCACTCAGGCCATCTTTATAAGTGCAGGGGCACTTTATCTCCAATACCCCTGTTCCATGGCAGTTGCAGCTAACTAATCCATCAGGAGATCCCCCGAGGTATGGAGTTTCCGCGTTTATCTGCAATCCTACTTCGGTAACTTGGAAATTTTCATGATTTCCTGATTCCACAACTTCAAATCTCTTTCGAGCAATTGGCTCCATTTCTCGTCCATACTTTGAATGGGATGCTGCGTCATACTGCATAATGCTTTTAACGGTTGACTTGCTTTACCGCATCCTTGATACTTGGTGACACTCTGAAGCAGTGATTCTGCCAGCTCTGTGGAGCGTCCACACTGACGATGCAGCCTGCTGTTGTGTCCGCTGACATAAGTTGTCGTATGATTTCTGGTCATTTGTTTCAACACAATCCACGTAAAGCTGTTTGCTGTGTTGAGCAAGTTTATCATCATTCGTCCTTATGGCAGTATGGCTGAAAAGGCTCGTAAGGGGCTCTGGGGTACAAATGTTGTCATTTTCCGTCACTGTCTGTTTCGCTTCCTGTCTCATTGTCAGACAGGATTCCACCAGTGGATTTAACTGTGTTGCTTTCCTTCAAGTCCTCTTTAAACAATGATACATCTAAACTTGTAAATGCTGCTGCATTCGGATAGATTTCATAAAGTTCTTTGAAGCCCTCATGGGAATTTGGATGCCCACCAGATGATGGCTCAGTACATGTTTCACTCATGCGGTTTGGGTTGGGTATCTCTTTAGCAGACTTGGGGAGTGCATGTCTTTTTGGCCTTGAAAAGTCAATGCTGCTGATTGGTGCTGGCTGAACACACTTTCTTGAGGCTTTCCAAGAGCAAAGCTGACTGGTGCATGCAGTCGGCTCATTAAGTGTAAAACGAACAGCTGCTTCTAACTTGAGAAGAAGGGCGGCTACATGGCTACACGACGAGCCTAGGCCAGCCATACAGGTACAGTTCCCTGTCAGGACCCATCCATATTCCTTGTTTAAACACACCCATGCATTATAAAGTGTAGTCTTCTGACCTTGATGTTGGCTTGGGAGTACCCAAAAATGATAAATAATCTTGTAATTATGTGACAGTTTATGAAGGTTTTGCAAAGTTTATGGAAAACCATACCTCTGTTGGGGCATTACTGACATTACCGTTTCTCCGGTTTCCTCCTACAGTCCGAAGACATGTAGGTCAGGTGAATCAGCCGTACTAAATTGTCCCTAATGTGTGATGTGAATGTGTCGGCCCTGTAAAGGACTGGCAGCCTATCCAGGATGTCTCCCCGCCTGCTGCCCAATGACTGCTGGGATAGGCTGCAGCATCCCACGACCCCTATTGGGATAGGCGGTTTGGATAGTGAATGAATTACAGTACAAGAACAGGTAGGAATATGCTCCGGATTTCTTAAACTAAATAAAAAGTTTCATAAATAATTTTTTTCCCTGAACTCAAGTTTCTCCTCAGCATTCAGTTTCCCTGCGCTTGATTTTTGGGGTCCGAGTTTGGTTCCTTACAAAGAGTTTCTTATTAAAGACCACGATCACGGTTATCTCTGTATCCCCAATCTGCCCGAAGTGTAAAGCAGCGGAGGGGCACACTGGGCCATCTTTTTTGGTCTTGCCCTGAACTAAATAAGTTCCGGTCAGATATTTTTAAATGCTTTTCTGACGTATATAGTTGTGACCTCACACCAGACTCATACACCGCCATCCTGGGGGAAACCAAGCATCATCTGATTCCGTCTCATTTGGAACAGAGGACAATACAATATGGCGTGGCTGTTGCAAAAAGGATTATACTCACAAAGTGGAAGGGTGACGAGGTGCCTGTGTTTAGAACCTGGTTAGCTGAAATCACCCATCTGCTACATATGGAGAAGATCCGATACACTGTATCTCTTAAAGTCTGCAACCTTTAACACAATATGGCAACCATTCCTTTCTTATCTGTCAAAGCCATCTTGAATTGAAATTTTTTTTTGGGTGGGGGGGGGTTAATTTATATAGCTGAGTGTACTACATTGTATTAAGTCTTTATACTGTACATCTTTCCTTTTTTAATGTTTTTTTTTTACCTTCAGTCTGAGACATCTATTCGCATCTATCCCAGTTAAAAGATGGTGCTGAACGTCATTTCTTTTTGTATCTTAAGAGCAGTTCTGTTGTTATGGTTGCTTTTGTTATTGTCCTCGTGTCTGTTTGATTTGCTTAGGGGTGGGGGGAGGTGGGAGGTGGGGGGATTTACTGTTTGTGTGATCTGTCTTGTCTATCCCTGTTAATTGAACATTTTATAAATAAAATATTTTTAAGAAAAAGAAAAAAGACCATGATTATCCCAATATACATTATTGTGTTTGGCCCAAGATATTCTAAGGACGATTGGTGATATTTTTCTATCCTTTGTGTGAATTTACACTACTACTACTACTACTACTACTGCTACTACTACTACTACTACTACTACTACTACTACTACTACTGCTACTACTAGTACTACTACTACTTTTGGCTGCTCCCGTTAGGGGGCGCCACAGCGGATCATCCGTTTCCATCTCTTCCTGTCCTCTGCATCTTCCTCTGTCACACCAGCCACCTGCATGTCTTCCCTCACCACATCCATAAACCTCCTCTTTGGCCTTCCTCTTCTCCTCTTCCCTGGCAGCTCCATATTCAGCATCCTTCTCCCAGTATACCCAGCATCTCTCCTCCACACATGTCCACACCATCTCCATCTTGCCTCTCCTGCTTTGTCTCCAAACCGTCCAACCTGAGCGGTCCCTCTAATATAATCCTTCCTAATCCTGTCCTTCTTCATCACTCCCACTGAAAATCTTATCATCTTCATCTCTGCCACCTCCAGCTCCACCTCCTGTCTTTTCGTCAGTGCCACTGTCTCCAAACCATGTAACATAGCTGGTCTCACAACCATCTTGTAAACCTTCCCTTTAACTCTTGCTGGTACCCTTCTGTTACAAATCACTCCTGACACTCTTCTCCACCCACTCCACCCTGCCTGCACTCTCTTCTTCACCTCTCTTTCTGCACTCCCCGTTACTTTGGACAGTTGACCCCAAGTATTTAAACTCATACGCCTTCATCACCTCCACTCCTTGCATCCTGACCATTCCACTGTCCTCTCTCTCATTCACACATAGGTATCCCGTCTTGCTCCTACTGACTTTCACTCCTCTTCTCTCCAGTGCATACCTCCACCTCTCCAGGCTCTCCCCAACCTGCACCCTACTCTCACTACAGATCACAATGTCATCATTGTGATCGTCCACGGAGACTCCTGCCTGATCTCGTCCGTCAACCTATCCATCACCATTGCAAACAAGAAAGGGCTCAGAGCCGATCCTTGATGTACTCCCACCTCCACCTTGAACCCATCTGTCATTCCAACCACACACCTCCCCACTGTCACACTTCCCTCATACATATCCTGCACCACTCCTACATACTTCTCTACAACTCCCGACTTCCTCATACAATACCACACCTCCTCTCTCGGCACCCTGTCGTATGCTTTCTCTAAATCCACAAAGACACCATGTAGCTCCTTCTGGCCTCCTCTATACTTCTTTCTGTGTGAATCTACACATGTGGCCTAAAAGGACCGGTTAAGCTACGAGGGCTCACCTTTGATTTGACGAAGCGAAACTCGTTTTCCTTCGATAACGGATGGTAAAAAGCGGCCTTGGACATGTCCACCAACAAAGTAGCCGTATGCTTCTGAAGACTCGCCTGCCTTCGTTGGTCGGTGCGTCTATGAGGTGTCCAGTCACGTCCCTCCGGCCGACGTTTGACAACTTCGTGACGTCACGTGTCCCCCCCCCCCCCGAGCTTCAGCTGGCATAAAGGGATTGGTACCACAGCGGACGAAGCCAAATTTGGTTTCCTTCTTCAGGTAAACCAAAAATGTGGCATTACTTTCTAAATTACTGAGCAACTTAACGTCACGTGAGAACGCGTTGATTGGTCAGCTGTGTTGTTTTTCCCCGTGTTTATCGTGAAGGACCCGGGGAGCTGAGCGGAGGGCCGCGCCAGCTGGGATATTTCTAGACATAGAAGAAAAAGATCATCGATATATTTACTCAGCTGAAGACCCCCCCAGGAAACATCCCCCCCCCTCTCTGAAAAACACTACAAAGCTTTGGCTCTGGGCCAAGAATTTGTACCCCCGTGTTGACGAACTGAAAAGCAACGCATTTTACAACATGGGTAAGTTATCAGTTTTGGGGAAGATCTGGGCTGAACCCCTCATGGCCTGTATCTGTCTCTGTCTCTGTGCAGCCTCCGTGTTCATATGCACCCTGCTGGGCCTGCTATAGGACCCCGAGCCGCAATCCCTGAACCAAACCATGAATGAAACAAGCACAGGTCACGTTACCGAGAAGTATGCCGCCATGTATAACCCCCCCCCCTCCCCTCCCCTCCTCCCCTCCCCTCCCTATGTCTTGCAGCATATGCTCATGAATGAATGGAAAGAATATCTGTCAACATTACATTGCAGAGAACACGAGCTCTCCGCACGTCAGCCGGATGACCTGCTCCCTGGTGCCTTGCCAAGGCTCCGGCGAAGAGCCCACTACGCATGCGCACCTCTCCCACACGGCTCTAATGGAGAAAAGTGCAGCATGCTCTTATGTCTTGCCCGGTGGGGTGGGGCTGGGGGGGGGGGCTTCCGACACATGTGAGGGAGGTGTATATTTAGAACAGTTGTGCAGTAATAGTGGGTGTCGTGGGAGGCGGTTGCGAGGAGTTCCTTTTAACACTGGAGGCGATCCAGCGCGTAACGCGGAAACAATCACGTGCACGCGCGACTTCCACGGATCCGTCCACGCGGCCGCCCATCTGTTTGCACCTGCCCGCACACGCACGCACGCGCACTCACGCTGGCTCTTCCCCACCTCTGCGAGGCAGGAAACCCCAGCACGTAGACGCAGCCCTGTGTGATGCTGCAGCGATGCATTATTCAGTGCCGAGGCTGCTACCTTACCATGGATCCTCCTTCCCATTTCAGGAGTTTGTGTCACCCAGAGAACCTTGCAGGGGGGGGGGTATAGGCGTCGTAACAGCAGGACTATTTATAGCGGTGGTTCTCTGCGGGTTCGAGCTCGGGGTAGGTGGCGTATATCTGGGCTGCCGAGCAGGTCTGATAAATGGAGCAGGCCGGGGATCATTGAGCGGGGGAAGTCCTTGGCTCTGTCGCGCTTATCGGCGCGCATCCTTTTAATCGCTCTCACACATGCATTATTCAACTCCCACAGCGCCCCACGCGCCATGAATTATTCAACACTCGCCGCCTCTTGACGTGCGAAACAGCGGGAGAAGACATAAGGAATGCCCGATCCATCTGATTGCTCAGTCCCCCCCCCCCCACACCCCCTCCGGGCTCCATCTCCCTCTCACATGTGCCATCGTCAGTATGGCACAGGACGCCAAGGGGGGAGATGGAGATGAAAATCCAGACACTTCTGTTGGAAATGCGCACGGGACCAGCTGTGCGTGGTGCACGTGAGGATTCACCGCCCACACATGGCACCTGACGGCTTGTTGCTCTTCTCCCGCTGAAAACCGGGAAATCTGCGCCGTTCGGTTTCAGCGCACGTTGACACTTTGTTTTACATGTCTGAATGTTTAAAAGAAGAGTCGGTATTATAGGGGATCGCCGGTTCGAATCCCATGTGTTACCTCCGGCTTGGTCGGGTGTCCCTACAGACACAATTGGCCGTGTCTGCGTGTGGGGGAAGCCGGAAGTGGGTATGTGTCCTGGTCGCTGCACTAGCGCCTCCTCTGGTCGGTCGGGGCGCCTGTTCGGGGTGGGGTGACCGGGGGGGAATAGCGTGATCCTCCCACGCGCTACGTCCCCCTGGCGAAACTCCTCACTGTCAGGTGAAAAGAAGCGGCTGGCGACTCCACGTGTATCGGAGGAGGCGCGTGGTAGTCTGCAGCACCTCCCCCGGATCGGCAGAGGGGGTAATTGGCCGGATACAATTGGGGAGAAAGGGGGGGGGAATCAGTATTATAGTCTCCAAACAACCATGTACAAAAATCTGGCAAACAAGAGGAAGGGTCATAACTGTGTTTACACATGGATGCCGGATCCGTCACGCATGCTAGCACGCTGTATCTGAATATAAGGTGGTAGCATGCGTGATGGGTAAGGGTATCTAGCACCAGCGACACTCCTCCATGTTACCACCGGGCCATTTCTTACTCGTGCAAGACGGGCAGAGAAAAAACTGACCAGAAAGTCGAGACGCGGCATTTTCCTGCGGCTAAAAGAGGGTGATGGATCCAAATCCACATGGGAGGCGGCTGACCTCTTCCTCTTCGCCACCTCTCCCATGAGGCCCATCTTCAGACGCGCGACACGTGATGGCCATTAACAGGTTCCACTGGGACGGTTAATCTTTAGCTGGTTTGCACCTTCACCTGGGCAGGAAGCTGTGAAAACAAACCTTTGGATAGGTTGTTACTCGCCAGGGTGTCTCAGCCGGTGGCCTGACTTGGCCAAAACCATCGAAACACTGTTAACAACATATTTGCCATGTTTTTCAGGGTCAGCTGAGCTGTACCTCTTATATACACATATTGTGTCCTTTGCCCCATTTGGACAGAGAGCGGATTGGGAGTCAGAATTACACTCGATCTGCCAGGTCTCTGTTCCCCGTCCTTTGCCTTGTGGCCGTGGCTCCCATACAGATGTGGTTATACTATACCTGTGCTATGGTATCTGGAGGGGACAGCCCCCCCCCCCACACTGTTAAGATGCTATTTCTTTTGCAAGAAAAGGTGATGGGTTGGTTCAAAAGCAGTGGTGGCCACGAGGGAAGTTGGCAGTGCAAATGCACGTTTGCGGCAGCCTCACCCAGCACCGTCCATGCAGGGTCTTTGTCCACGTCTGCGTCTAACTTTGTCTTTGTTTGATGGCTGGGAGAGCTGGCGCTGGATCGGCTGGGAGAGCATGGTCTGCTGCATCCCGTGGGCCCAGGGACCACGGCCCTGCCTGGACCTGTGCCCAAAGAGGTAACGCCGAGGGCGGTCTAACAGGACGTGGAAGCGGAGCAGGCTAAGCTAACCGCTAAGCCCATGCAGACCGGCAGTTCCGATAACACCGACGGCGGCCTGGCGGCGGCCTCGCCCTGGCCTTGACTGTGTTTTTAGTGTCGTCGTGTGGAGTGTGGGGAGGTGTGTCGAAGGTGTCTGGCTGGGAGAGCTGGCCAGACACCTTCGGATGGTGTGGGCGGTCTGACAGGAGGTGGAAGCGGGGCAGGCTAAGCTAACTGCTAGCCCATGCAGACCGGCAGTCCGACAGCCATCCTGGCTGGCGTTGGTTGTCCTGGACAGTTTTGGATCTATGTGTTAGTTTGGATCTGTGTGTCCTTGTAGTTCTTGTAGTTTTCGGACATGTGTTTTTGTCTTTGTGTTGCACTATAAGTGATTCTGATTCTGAAGGGGAATCCATCATAATGCATTTGGTTGTAAATGAATTCTCCTTTCTAATACGCTCGCCAGGTCTCGGCTGTAATTAGCAAGATGATACCCATCCTGTCAAGCTAAATACGCTTCTCTTCCCCGTGGACAGAGTTGTGTTAGAAATAACCTCTGGTTCACCTCCTAAAACCCGCCATTTCTGCTTTGAACTCCCAATAAGGGAAACGACAAAAACAAAAAAAGAAAAACTGCACGATAACTATGGAGGAGAAAGCTGTTCAGGAAGCAACCGATTCCAGCTGAGGTTTGGGAAGCGTGAAAAGATTGCACATAGGGAACCCCAGCGGGACTTAAGAGACGACTTCCTGCTCCGCCACGCTCGCGCCCACACAGCCAATCTGCCACTGCTGCTGTCTGACGGGCCCTGCGAGGACCCCTGCCCCACTCCCGCTCTCTTACCGGCTTCCTTCCTGCAGCCCTCCTGTCACCCTGCCGGAGGCACACAACACTAACCGATGCAAGTGAGCAACCTCAGCAAGGTAATCCTCGCTTAACTGGACACGGAAACAAGGCCTGCATGCTAAGGAGTGTGGAATTTGACCGTTCTCAGAACCCTCGAGAGATAAGCACCGGCGGCGGTACTCCGATAACAAAAAGGGATCTCAAGAGTTTCAACACAAGTCTGCGTTTGTGTCGCTTTGTGTTGGCAGAGCCGAGGAAAGCTGGCGGCCGTGTGGATTTAGATGCCCGCGGATGAGTCAGAACGAGGTGGGGCTCGCTGCCAGGAGAGGGGACGGTGGCGTCATGGATGGGAGCACACGTCAAGCCGAGCAAAGGCCCTCTTCCACCTCGGAAAGGCACGGTCACGGCGTAAACTTTTCCTTCTGCATTCTCTGGGGTGCCTGGTCGCTGTGACACATTGGCATATCACAATGCAAAAGGTCCAACTCACGTCCTGTGGCCAGAACGGCGGTGCTGCCTGGCTGCCCCCCCCCCCTGGCGCCTGCACAGTAAACTAGACTCCCTTCCCGCTGATCAAGAACCAACAAACGTGCAGAAAGACACATGTAATAAATGTGCTGTTGGCTATTGTGTTGAAACTCATGTGTGTGTGTGTGTGTGTGCCATGTAAGTGGGGGGGGAGCGTTCCTATCAGAAGGTGGAAGGTGTCAGAAGGCCAGAGATCATAGGCCAGGGTAATAATTAGAGGAGTTATCAGGTAGTAAATGTTTATCCAGCCAGGTTGGGCAACACTACTAATGAAAGGAGACAAGACGTAACGAGATAAAGAGAGCCATGGGAGACACACAAATAACAACAACACGCACAGGGCACCAGCCATGTAGTGACAACGGGTTTTCTGCTGGTGTGAATGGGGGATTGTGGACTTCCTACACAGACAGACAAGGACTCGGTGGTACAAGAACATCTACCAACTTCATCCACGTGGCTGGATGTGAATCCCAATAGAATCAGAACCAGAAGTGAAACATCATTTCCCCCCAGCCCACAGCAGTGCAACACAAAGACAAAAAACACAAAACCATAAGAACACATATATCCAAACTAACACATATAATCTATTCAATTCAATTCAATTCAATTCAATTCAATTCAATTCAATTTACTGTCATTAAAACAATTTGCGGGCACATGTTAAAAATGAAATAAAGGCTGCGGCTTCGCCAGACAGTGCAGGACAGACACAGACAAACTCAGTATAAGACATATGCAGATGAAGACCAAAAGCTAAAAATAGGTTAAAAAAAAGAGCACGAGTACAAAAATAGCCAGGTTCAGGTGGGCAACAGCTTGGGGAAAGAAGCTGTTTTTGAGCCTGGTAGTGCGGGCTCCTAGGCTCCTGTAGCGCCTCCCAGAGCGTAAGGGGGAGAACAGTCCATGGTTGGGGTGGGTGGGATCTCTGCTGATGCTCAGACCCCTTCGAAGGCAGCGTTTGTGATAAATGTCTTTTATGGCTGGGAGCTGGGTACCGGTGATGTGCTGGGCCGCCTTGACGACCCGCTGCAGAGCTTTCTGGTCTACTGAGGTGCAGCTGCCGTACCGCACTGAGATGCAGATGGTCAGGATGCTCTCTATGGTGCAATGGTAGAAGTTGGTGAGAATTTTGGGGGATAGACGGGCGCTCCTCAGCCTCCTCAGGAAATGCAGGCGTTGTTGGGCCTTTTTCACAAGGGCCTGGGTGTTTAATGTCCAGGAAAGTTCCTCGCTGATGTGGACTCCAAGGAATTTAAAGCTGGAAACACACTCCACTTCCACCCCATTGATGTGTATGGGGGAGTGGCTGCAGCTTCTAGACCTCCTGAAGTCCACAATCAGCTCCTTCATCTTCTGCACATTGAGGACAAGATTGTTGGTAGTACACCATGATGTGAGGTGCTGAATCTCGTCCCTGTAGGCCGTCTCATCATTGTTGGTGATACGGCCAATGACTGTGGTGTCATCTGCAAACTTAACTATAACATTTGAAGGGTGAGTTGGCAGGCAGCGGTGGGTAAAGAGGGAGAAAAGGAGGGGCCTCAGAACACAGCCTTGAGGGGCACCTGTGCTGATGGTCAGAGTGGAGGAGGTGTGGTCCCCTAACCTAACAGATTGTGAATGTTCTCATTCATCCAGGTCATGGTTATCCAAAGGAGTTGAATCAAGTGCAACTGGACTTGGCATATATCCGTGAAGACGTTTCGTCTCTCGTCCAAGAGGCTTCCTCAGTTCGTGCCTTTCTGACTAGACCAAGCTAGTCTGACTAGCGGGTCATCATCACCAGCCAGTCAGACTAGCTTGGTCTAGTCAGAAAGACACGAACTGAGGAAGCCTCTTGGATGAGAGACGAAATGTCTTCACGGATATATGCCAAGTCCAGTTGCACTTGATTCAACTACTTTGGATAACCTAACAGACTGCGGTCTGTTGGTCAGGAAGTCCAGGGTCCAGTTACAGGGGGAGGGGTTGAGGCCAAGTGAGAGGAGTTTGGTGGTTAGTTTGGCGCGGATGATAGCGTTGAAGGCAGAGCTATAATCTATAAACAGCATCCGGATGTGTGTGTTGTTAACTTCGAGGTGGGTCAGAGCAAAGTGCAGGGCAGTGGCAATGGCATCCTCCGTAGACCTTTTGGGACGGCAGGTGAACTGATGTGGGTCGAATGTGGGGGGGGTAGTGTTTTTGATGTGAGCCAAAACCACTCTCTCAAAGCACTTCATGGCAATGGGGGGTGAGTGCTATGGGTTGTAGTCATTCAGACATGTGGATGTTGGTTTCTTGGAGACAGGAATGATAGAGGTGGTCTTAAAGCATGCCGGGACTATGGATTGGGACAGTGAGAGGTTAATTATAGTTGTGAAGACCTCAGCCAGCTGGTCGGAGCATTCCCAGAGGACCCGACCCAGTATGCCGTCCGGTCCGGCGGCCTTCTGTGTGTTCACTCTGTGCAGTGATTCTCTGACCTCTGCGATCGATGGAATGAGCACCAGATTTCCTGGGTGGCTGGTGATTTTTGTGCTGAGTCAGTGTTGTCCTTGTCGAAGCAGACGTAGAAATGATTTAGCTTGTCTGGCAGGGAGGCATCATGGACAGTGGGGCCGCTATTGGAGCTGTTGTACTCTGTAATAGACTGAATGCCTTGCCACATTAGCCGGGGGTCAGAGTTATTGTGAAAGTGGTCCTCTATTCGTAGGGAATATTTATGTTTGGCTGTTCTGATGCCCTTTTGAAGGTTGGATCAGGCTGCGCTGTAGGCCTCACAGTTACCTGACTTGAACGCTGCATCCCGGACTTTCAGCAGCTGCCGGACCTCACTGGTCATCCAGAGTTTCTGGTTTGGAAAGGTACAAATTGATTTCTTTTGTTGTGACACTCAGTGCAAAGGTTAATGTAGGATAGTATGGCAGATGTCTCTTCATTAATGTCTTTAGGGGAGCCATGGGTAGCTGAATTTGCAAAAATACTCCAGTCTGTGTTTTCAAAACAGTCAAAAAATATATCTAAACTAAACAAAAAAAATCACTGCCCGGAAGAACGAACGCTAGCCAGAATGACTGTCAGAACTGCCGGCCTGCATGGGCTAGCAGTTAGCTTAGCCTGCCTTCCTCCTCGGATGCAGCTCCGGTCAGAGCTGTGGTCCTTGGGCCCACAGGACGCAGCAGACCAGGCTCCCTCAGCCGATCCAGCGCCAGCTCTCCCAGCCAGACACCTTCGACACACCTCCCCGCACTCCACACGATGACACTAGAAACACAGTCAAAGCTAGGTGAGGCCACCGCCAGACCGCCCTCGGTGTTATTGGTGACATTACGGACTGGCATGTGCTGCAGGCCTCTACGGGGGGTGAAAATGCTGCAGTCAGCATCCGTTCAGTGCCTGAAAGATAGTGATGATGATATTCAGTGCATGGATGACAGATAGTGATCAGGATATTCAGTGCATGGATGACAGATAGTGATCAGGATATTCAGTGTATGGATGATAGATAGTGATCAGGATATTCAGTGTTCCGATGTGTAGCAGCGCCCATCGTCGTCAGAGGTATGATGTCACTTGTCAAAGACAGAAGGTCAGACTTATCGGTTACTCAACAAGCTGCCATTAGACCAGTCAGCAAGCCATTATCAGCTTCAACCGCTGGTCTTCAACATGGTGGCCAGGGACAGAACATGCTGCAGGGAAAGCGACACCATGTTGGCACAACGTTCACACAGCAGCATGTGATGTACCGGCTGCATTTTGCACTGTGGATAGAAGAAATGATGTGCTCTGCATTTTTTTTTTTTTGGGGCTTGCTATTTATATTCTCGGGCAAAGTGTTTCTAATTTTACCATTTCTTTTATCTGCCGTGGTTTTAATCCTGGAGACGTCTTGTTTCAGATGTCCTTGTGCTCATCTTGCTGACTTGATCTGAGCAAATGTGTATTTCTGCCTGTCAAAGCGAGGTGCTAAACCGGAGCTGTTTCCAGCCCCGGCAGCAGATCTGGAGCGTTGCTTTGACCACTGACGTAGTTTTGATGTTGGCAGAGCGGCCCTGCAGGGAGGAAAGCAGAGGAGAACTTCTCCTCCCTCGAGCTCGCTTTTCACTCCTTGCTTGGTTATCAATAATGCATAAATAACACCCTCTGTAAAGTGGTTTCAAGCCTGCTGCTGTGACTCTCTGCCACCACCTCACAAAACCATTCCAAAATACATTATATATGTATATATATATATACATATACGTATATATATATATTAGCTCTTGCAGTCTTGGCTTCAAAATATTGTCTCCATCTGAGCAGTAATAACTGGAGCTGGTCTTCTCTTCCAATTTCCCTCATTAGAAAAAACTGAAGAGCTGATTTAATATTTGATAGATGTGATTCACGACTGCCAAGCCTCGGCAGTTCACATGCTCAAATGGTAGTCTGTCTAGGCCTAAATGCTCCCTGCATGGATACAGCTGCCATTAATTATTAATTGCACCGACAAATTGATAATAATAATGGATTACATTTAACACCGAGGGTGGTCTGGTGGAGGCCTCGCCTGGCCTCGGCTGTGCTTTTGGTGCCGTCGTGTGGAGTGCGGGGAGGTGTGTCGAAGGTGTCTGGCTGGGAGAGCTGGTGTTGGATCGGCTGGGGGAGCCTGGTCTGCTGCGTCCGGTGGGCCCAGGGACCACGGCCCTGACCGGAGCTGCGCCCGAAGAGGAACCACCGAGGGCGGTCTGACAGGACGCAGAAGCGGGGCAGGCTAAGCTAACTGCTAGCCCATGCAGTTCTGACAGTTGTCCTGGTGTTTGCTGTCTTGGGCAGTGATTTATATATGTTGGATATATGTATTTTTGTAGTTTTTGTAGTGTGGGTTGTGTTTTTGTCTTTGTGTTGCACTGCTGTGGGCTGGGGGAACGACATTTCGTTTCATTTCATGTGCGCAGGTGCCCGGAATGAAACGACATAAATGTTCCTGACTCCTGATTTAGAGAGCTCTTCTCTAGACACCCAGAGCTTCACCTTGAGGGGGGGGGGTAACTCACCTCAACCACCACCGATGTGTAGCACCACCTCGGTGATGCACGGCAGCCATTTTGCAGCGGCGCCGCTTGAGGTGGAGAGGGAGCAAGCATTCAGCCAGTCAGACAGGGGGGTGATGAGGAGGCCGGATGGAGGGAGCCAGGTGGGGAATTTAGCCAGGTATTTACTACATCCTCAGCAAGCGTGCTGGGTAGTAACAGAGGGAA
Organism: Lampris incognitus; assembly: GCF_029633865.1. Classification (NCBI taxonomy): domain Eukaryota; kingdom Metazoa; phylum Chordata; class Actinopteri; order Lampriformes; family Lampridae; genus Lampris; species Lampris incognitus. The sequence goes on from NC_079218.1 coordinate 49,690,744, forward strand.
ACGGTGGATCATGTGATCATTCCGTGTTAGCAGAGAAATGCTGACTGAAAAGGAGACGGGGATCTTTACCAGACGGCGAAGCAGGCAGACGGACCACATTGCTGCCATTGCTGCCGTGGGCTTAGCCCCTGTAGCTCGACATGGCCTCGTTTGGCCGCCGTGCCTTAGGCCAGCGCTTTCTCGAGGTTATGGATCGATGTCCCCCCCCCCCCCCCGCAGCCCCACCACGCGTTCTGCTGGTCGTCACGTGGTTCTCTGAGGCAGCGCTCCTCCATATGCTCTGCACGTGCCCCTTACAGTTATTACAACCCAACGCATCTTCACTCTGTTCTGTGTATTAACTGTATAGATTCTGTTTATTAAGTGTATCTACTACTACTATTACGTTCGGATGCTCCCGTTAGGGGGCGCCACAGCGGATCATCCGTTTCCATCTCTTCCTGTCCTCTGCATCTTCCTCCGTCACACCAGCCACCTGCATGTCCTCCCTCACCACATCCATAAACCTCCTCTTTGGCCTTCCTCTTCTCCTCTTCTCTGGCAGCTCCATATTCAGCATCCTTCTCCCAATATACCCAGCATCTCTCCTCCACACATGTCCACACCATCTCCATCTTGTCTCTCTTGCTTTGTCTCCAAACCGTCCAACCTGAGCGGTCCCTCTAGTATACTCGTTCCTAATCCTGTCCTTCTTCATCACTCCCAATGAATTAATTGTATATATTCTGTGTATTAACTGTATATATTCTGTGTATTAACTATAGATTCTGTATATTAACTGTAGATTCTGTGTATTAATTGTATATATTATGTATATTAACTATAGATTATGTTTATTAACTGTATAGATTCTGTATATTAACTGTACAGGTTCTGTATATTAACTGTATATATTCTGTATATTAACTATAGGTTCTGTATATTAAACTGTATAGATTCTGTATATTAACTGTATATATTCTGTATATTAACTATAGGTTCTGTATATTAAACTGTATAGATTCTGTATATTAACTATGGGCTCTGTATATTAACTGTATATATTCTGTATATTAAACTGTATATATTATGTGTATTAACTGTATATATTATGTGTATTAACTGTATATATTATGTGTATTAACTGTATATATTCTGTATATTAACTATAGGTTCTGCATATTAACTGTATATATTCTGTATATTAAACTGTATATATTCTGTATATTAAACTGTATAGATTATGTATATTAACTGTATATATTATGTGTATTAACTGTATAGATCTTGCATCACCTTGCTGTGTGGACGTACAGCATCCTTCTGTTTCTGTTTCCATCCTGGAAGAGGGATCCTCCTCTCTTTCTCTTCCCCCATTTCTGTTTCCCTCCATTTTGTTTTTCCGTCAAAGTTTCCCTTGTGGGTTTCGGGCTACACAAATCAACTTGACCTGACGTTGGTGAGTGGACACACACAGAGAAACACAGACCAGAAAAAAGAAACACCTCTGTACAACTTAAAGCTGAGATGGAGTACAGGTCACATGAGGTAAAGGGGAGGTAAAGGGGAGGTAAAGGAGAGGTAAAGGGGAGGTAAAGGAGAGGTAAAGGAGAGGTAAAGGGGAGGTAAAGGAGAGGTAAAGGAGAGGTAAAGGGGAGGTAAAGGGGAGGTAAAGGAGAGGTAAAGGGGAGGTAAAGGGGAGGTAAAGGAGAGGTAGAGGGGAGGTAAAGGGGAGGTAAAGGAGAGGTAAAGGGGATGTAAAGGGGAGGTAAAGGAGAGGTAAAGGGGAGGTAAAGGGGAGGTAAAGGAGAGGTAGAGGGGAGGTAAAGGAGAGGTAAAGGAGAAGTAAAGGAGAGGTAAAGGGGAGGTAAAGGAGAGGTAAAGGAGAGGTAAAGGAGAGGTAAAGGGGAGGTAAAGGAGAGGTAAAGAAGAGGTAAAGGAGAGGTAAAGGAGAGGTAAAGAAGAGGTAAAGGGGAGGTAAAGGTAAAGGAGAGGTAAAGGGGAGGTAAAGGGGAGGTAAAGGAGAGGTAAAGGGGAGGTAAAGGGGAGGTAAAGGAGAGGTAAAGGGGAGGTACAGGAGAGGTAAAGGGGAGGTAAAGGAGAGGTAAAGGAGAGGTAAAGGGGAGGTAAAGGGGAGGTAAAGGAGAGGTAGAGGGGAGGTAAAGGGGAGGTAAAGGAGAGGTAAAGGAGAGGTAAAGGGGAGGTAAAGGGGAGGTAAAGGAGAGGTAGAGGGGAGGTAAAGGGGAGGTAAAGGAGAAGTAAAGGAGAGGTAAAGGGGAGGTAAAGGGGAGGTAAAGGGGAGGTAAAGGAGAGGTAAAGGAGAGGTAAAGGGGAGGTAAAGGAGAGGTAAAGGGGAGGTAAAGGAGAGGTAAAGGGGAGGTAAAGGAGAGGTAAAGGGGAGGTAAAGGGGAGGTAAAGGGGAGGTAAAGGAGAGGTAAGGGGGAGGTAAAGGGGAGGTAAAGGGGAGGTAAAGGGGAGGTAAAGGGGAGGTAAAGGGGAGGTAAAGGAGAGGTAAAGGAGAGGTAAAGGAGAGGTAAAGGGGAGGTAAAGGGGAGGTAAAGGAGAGGTAAAGGGGAGGTAAAGGAGAGGTAAAGGAGAGGTAAAGGAGAGGTAAAGGGGAGGTAAAGGGGAGGTAAAGGAGAGGTAAAGGAGAGGTAAAGGGGAGGTAAAGGGGAGGTAAAGGAGAGGTAAAGGTAAAGGAGAGGTAAAGGGGAGGTAAAGGGGAGGTAAAGGGGAGGTAAAGGAGAGGTAAAGGAGAGGTAAAGGGGAGGTAAAGGGGAGGTAAAGGGGAAGTAAAGGGGAGGTAAAGGAGAGGTAAAGGGGAGGTAAAGGAGAGGTAAAGGAGAGGTAAAGGGGAGGTAAAGGAGAGGTAAAGGAGAGGTAAAGGAGAGGTAAAGGGGAGGTAAAGGGGAAGTAAAGGGGAGGTAAAGGAGAGGTAAAGGGGAGGTAAAGGAGAGGTAAAGGAGAGGTAAAGGGGAGGTAAAGGGGAGGTAAAGGAGAGGTAAAGAAGAGGTAAAGGGGAGGTAAAGGGGAGGTAAAGGGGAGGTAAAGGGGAGGTAAAGGGGAGGTTTGGCAGGAAGAGTGTTTCGAGTCTGTCTGGAAGCAGACCGGGGACCGGGGACCGGGGACCGGGGACCGGGGACCGGGGATCTGGGTTAAGGAGATTGTGGCTGCAGAGCTTTAGGGCATGAGCAGGACACGAGGGCCGGGGAGGAGCCGGGGAGGAGCTGCATCCTCATAGCCTCCTAAGACAGCACGAGACGACTAGAGGGAAGAGAGCCGAACATCTGGCGTGTGACGTCAGCGGACGGCGGGGAGTCCGGCCGCGGACGTGGACGTTGAACGGCACCCGGTGTTAGTCCGAACTCACACGTTTAACTGCACCGCGGTTCGTTTGCAGAACTGAACACCTGGTTTTCAGGAGCTCCTCCTGGGCACGAGCTCCATCTCGTTCTCCGTTCAGCATGGACTTGCACATCAGTATGCAAATGAGCAGCACGAGGCGGGTTCTCTGGTTTGTGGCGGTGAGAGACAGGAGCCACCGTGAGACTGAGAGACCCTGACCCTCCCACGAGTGAGACTGACGGACCCGGACCCTCCCACGAGTGAGACTGACGGACCCGGACCCTCCCACGAGTGAGACTGAGAGACCCTGACCCTCCCACGAGTGAGACTGAGAGACCCTGACCCTCCCACGAGTGAGACTGAGAGACCCTGACCCTCCCACGAGTGAGACTGAGAGACCCTGATCCTCCCACGAGTGAGACTGAGAGACCCTGATCCTCCCACGAGTGAGACTGACGGACCCGGAGCCTCCCACGAGTGAGACTGACGGACCCTGACCCTCCCACGAGTGAGACTGACGGACCCTGACCCTCCCACGAGTGAGACTGAGAGACCCTGACCCTCCCACGAGTGAGACTGAGAGACCCTGACCCTCCCACGAGTGAGACTGAGAGACCCTGATCCTCCCACGAGTGAGACTGAGAGACCCTGACCCTCCCACGAGTGAGACTGAGAGACCCTGATCCTCCCACGAGTGAGACTGAGAGACCCTGACCCTCCCACGAGTGAGACTGACGGACCCTGACCCTCCCACGAGTGAGACTGACGGACCCTGACCCTCCCACGAGTGAGACTGAGAGACCCTGACCCTCCCACGAGTGAGACTGAGAGACCCTGATCCTCCCACGAGTGAGACTGAGAGACCCTGACCCTCCCACGGCAAAGGAAGGACGTGTTTGGATAATGTGAAAACCTCTTTCTTTTGCACAGCGGGCTGTCCTTAAGGAACAGACCGATGCAGACCCCCCCCCCGAGCTGCTGGTGCAGACCCCCCCCCCCTCGGGCTGCTGGTGTGGGGCGGATGCTATCGAAGGCCTTCAGCATGCAGGGCAGCTGTGTGTGTCTGTGGACCAGGCTGGACCAGGCTGAGCATCACGTCTAGCATCGTGTGACTTGGCATAGCGAGGAACTCACGGACACACAAGTTAGACGTGTCAGTAGGTTCACACTGCGGGTCTGTGGTTAAAAAGACCTTTATAGAAACCCTTTGCCATGACGGGATCTGGTTCCAGCCGCTAGATGGAGAGTAAATACGACCCCCCCCCCCCCGCCATACCCTGATATTTACTCAACTAAGTTCAATATGGCGGCAGTGGTTAGCGCGGTCGCCTCACAGCAAGGAGGTCCTGGGTTCGAGCCCCGGGGTAGTCCAACACAGGGGGTCGTCCTCTGTGGGGAGTTTGCATGTTCTCCCCGTGTCTGCGTGGGTTTCCTCCGGGAGCTCCGGTCTCCTCCCACAGTCCAAAGACCTGTAGGTCAGGTGGATCAGCCATGTGTGTGTGGGCCGTGTGATGGCCTGGCGGCCTGTCCAGGATGTCTCCCCGCCTGCCGCGCAGTGCCTGCTGGGATAGGCTCCAGCATCCCCGCGACCCTGAGGGCAGGATAAGCGGTTTGGATGGATGGATGGATGGATGGATGGATGGATGGATGGATGGATAATGGATGGATGGATGGATGGATGGATGGATGGATGGATGGATAATGGATGGATGGATGGATGGATGGATGGATGGATAATGGATGGATGGATGGATGGATGGATGGATGGATGGATGGATAATGGATGGATGGATGGATGGATGGATGGATGGATGGATGGATGGATGGATAATGGATGGATGGATGGATGGATGGATGGATGGATGGATGGATAATGGATGGATGGATGGATGGATGGATAAATTCAATATGAGAGTGAAGTTATTATTTTTAGGAAACGTTGTATCCTTAAAAACAAATCCACGAGAATACCGGAAGTGCTGTGAAATGGTTTTGTTGTGTCTCCTTTAGATGGACAGACACGTGCGGAAGGTGTGAGTGGCAGGTGAGCTTCATCCCTCCGGTGGTTTTATTCATCCCTGTTGGTCAGCGGTGGAGCACGAGCCGCCATTTTCATGTCATTACATGGCCCCTAAAACCCACAGATCCTCGCGCCCTATCAAATCTCCCAACTTGCCTCACCCACGTTAAATCCCGGATGTCCAAAAATGTTCTTAAACTTAACGCTGACCAGTCTGACGTCATTCCGTTCGGTCCCGGAAGTTCCACCAGTTCCGTTTGCTGCTAACCTTGGCGGTCTGTCAGGTAGTCTTAAGCAATCTCGGGGTAATACTCGGTGCCTACCTCGGTTTTGATTATCAAATTAAACATGTTGCTCAGTCACGCTTTTTCCAGCTCGAGCTAATCTCCAAAATTAGGTCATTTTTACCAATTTTAGATTGCAAAAAGTTGTACACGCTTGTTTCTCGTCTCACCTCGACTGCTGTGAGGCGCTCTATGCTGGTATCAGCAAGGGCTCCCTCTAGCGTCTGCAGCTGGTACTAAACAACGCTGCTCGGCTCAGTACCGGGACAAGGAGGCATGACCAGGTCGCTGCTGTGCTGGCCTCCCTACACTGGCTGCCTGTTATGTTTCCGACCGATTTTAAAATTTTACTGCTCACTTTTAAGGTTTCAGGTGGTCTTGCTGCTTCCTACATTTGTGGTCCCCCCCTCGACCATTCAGGTCTGCAGGTGGAGCCCTGCTTGTTGTTCCCAGGTCTCGGTTGGTCACAAAGGGTGGTGGGGCCACACTGTGGACCCCTCTTCCTGCTGAGCTAAGACGAGCCAAGTCTCGAGCTTCTGTTAAATCTCGTCTCAAAACTTTTCTTTTTATGAAAGCTTTTACAAATGTTGGATATTTGTTTTTACTTGTACTGTTTTTATCTTCATTCTTATTTGATCTTACTCTTATTTTTACCTTGTCTTGTTTTATCTGGGGGTTTTTTGTGTGAAGCACTTTGTAACATTGTTTTAGAAAAGTGCTATAGAAATAACATTATTATTGTTATTATTATTATTATTATTATTAATGGGATTTATTCCAACAGAACAAGAGGCCTTCTTGTACCACTAAACACTGCACAGCATGCTGGCGCCTCTAAGGCTCTCAGAAAGTCTGAAAATCTTTCCTTAACATGATTATCGTCTTCATCACGACACCTGTCAGTCAGTTTTACACTGAAAACAGTATTGATTAGAATCAGAATCAGAATACTTTATTGATCCCCGAGGGGAAACTGGTTAACCAGCAATAACAGTATTGCGAGGGAAGATCTGTAAGCACATTTCCCCCAAGAAAATCAGTATTGATATTTAAGGCCGTTTCTAATTTTTCATGTCCATGGCCTGTTGTCCCACACCGTCGAGGCTGTGGTGCAAAGGGCCCCGTTGCTAAACTTTGCCCCTGCCCTTGAGAAACCCTTGTGCACGCGACTGTATCCAAACAGAGTTGTTTCTCGGTGTTTTATTTCCAAATTGCTGCATTATCACAGCTTATATCTCCTTTCTAATTCAGTAGTCACGTACAGGTCACCATGCAGCAACTTACCAAACCCCCTAAACCAGTGGTTCTCAACCTTTTTGGGGTGCTGGACCCCCTGCGTATTTTTGATCTACCCTGAGGACCCCTCCACCTGATCTTGGGGGAGGGGGGTTGCAATTTGGTAGAAACAGTAGAAACTGCATTTTAAATTGCATTATAGCATTTATTCACTCTTTGGGGCAAAAATAAGAGCTTTCAGTTGTAACTTAGATATAGTTAACAAAACAGAATTCTTATGCAGTAACTTTTAACAATGCAAACGGGAGCGAGATCTCTTATTAAAATACAACAAATTACACTTGTGAAACAGATATAATTAGAGAAAAAAGTCCTGTCACCCTTTATAGTTTAGGTAGATAAAGGTCTCAGTCACATTTGAGTAAAATAATCCTATTTCTATAAATGTCATAGGATCGTTTTTTTAAAGATATTTTATTTTCACGGACCCCTTGCAATTACACCACGGACCACTAGGGGTCCGCGGACCCCCGGTTGAGAAACACTGCCCTAAAGAATGTTACATTCAATTCAATTTATTGCCATTAGAAATATTAACGGAATAATGAGAGCCACAACGGATGGCTGGCTGAAGGTGGTGGCTGAAGTATTTCTGCAACAAACCTGCGTTTATTCTGCCGTTTGAAACACGTGTAAACACTATTGCGCACGTGAGATTTGCCCACTCGCTGCTGCGCACTACATTCCGGGCACGGTTGATAAAAAATAAAATAAATTAAAAAAAAGACAGCTTGTAAAATGCTGGTAAATGGCGCCATCTAGTGACCAAATGTGGAACTCGACTTAGGTGTCGCGTTTACGCGAGCGAGTAAAATTCGTCAGTCTTGCGCAGGAAAGGCGACGGACGGACAAGGGGGTCAACAAGCACCAGGACCAGGACCAGGACCAGGACCCACTACGACATCGCATAAGGTTAAAGAAAGATCAACGCGGATCGTTCACGTTTTGGACGGGAGCAGAAAGGGGGAAGCGGGATTGTAACCACGTGATTGGACAAGCGGCCACGTGACTTGCCGAAGCGGACTCTTCGGTCGCTCTTCCTCGGCGTGCGCGACATGACGGACCCCGGTTGGCGACTCCTGCTCGGGCTCTCCCTCCTCTTGGCGCTATGGGAGACGGGCTACCCGCTGCTCTTCCCCCGAGAGTCTTCCTCGCGGGAGGTAAAGGAGCTGAACGGGCTGTGGAGCTTCAGAGCAGACTCGTCCCCCGACAGGAACCGCGGCTTTGAGCAGGCGTGGTACCGGAGCAGACTGGCTGAGGTAGAAGTAAACAAAAACGAAACGACTCTCAGCAAATCTACTGTCAGAACCAAGTAGATCACTGTTATCTAAGTACTCTGTGTGTGGGGGGTGGGGAGGGGGGAGGGGGTTGTGCGCGCGCACGCAATCGTTACTCATTTCTGTCACCTCTGATCTAATCTGTCAAGACTGGCCCAGTGATTGACATGCCGGTCCCTGCCAGCTACAATGACGTCACCCAAGACCCCAAACTGAGAGACTTCATAGGCTGGGTGTGGTACGACAGAGAGGTGGTGGTCCCTGCCCGCTGGGTAGCCGACGAGGGAGTCCGAGTGGTGCTTAGAGTGGGAAGTGCGCACTACTACTCAGTGGTGGTGAGTATATGATGCCTCTCTTCCTCACAAGCCACCCACCATGTTCCCCAGAGGCGGTTCTATATGTCCCCACTTGATCCAGTTCTGGGTCCTGGTAAGTGGGGGGGGCGGGGGGGGCTGGAGTCTATCTCAGCAGGCATTTAGCAGAGGTCAGGGAGACACCCTGGACAGATCACCAGTACATCGCTCACACACACATACAGTCCCTCACACGTCCTTCACATCTCTGGACAATTTAGAGATTTCGTTTGGACCGTGGGGGCGAACCAGAGTACCCGGAGGACACCCAGGCATACACAGGGACTACATGCAAACTCTATACAGATGGACTGGACTCTAACCTGGGACGTTTTTAGTGAGGTGCCGATGCCAACTCTTATCGCCTTCGCTCACTCCTCGATATCTCGCCAGGCTCACTTTCATTGTGTTGCACCCTTGCCCCTACCAAGTGCAACAGCTGGCGGTGCAATCATCTGTATAATAGTTGTTGTGGGTTTTTGTGTGTGTACAGAATCTGGGCAAAATTGTCGATTATTTATTATCTACCGCTGCTTCCTGCCCTGTGCACATCCGCTGTCTTATCCCACCCCGAGTGCTCTTCTACACCCTCCAAGTACAATATCTTAGTTGTGCAACAACTTGCACAACAGGATTTGTGCAGTTTTATTTCCGGGATCTCCGTAACACCTTTTATTTCTGTGCATTACTGCGACCTCACAGTTAATACTGGACTTACCGGGAATCGGGAGCAATTTATTGTCATTTCTTTCGTGTACAAAATTGTGTTTCCCCCAGCCCACGGCGGTGCGAGGCGAAAGACAAAAGCACACATCCAAAATTCCCAAAAGCGGCGCCACCAAAAACCGAGAACAAAGCACAAAAAAAAAAAGCACAAAAGGTTAACAACACAGTCCACTCAGTACAACACAGTCCAAAATTCCACTGTCCAGGAGAACGAACGCCAGCCAGGATGACAGTCGGAATGCCGGTCTGCATGGGCTAGCAGTTAGCTTAGCCTGCCCCGCTTCTGCGTCCTGTCAGACCGCCCTCGGTGTTTCCTCCTCGGGTGCAGCTCCAGCAGGGCCGTGGTCCCTGGGCCCAAAGGACGCAGCAGACCCGGCTCCCCCAGCTGATCCAACACCAGCTCTCCCAGCCAGACACCTTCGACACACCTCCCCGCACTCCACACGACGACACCAAAACACAGTCAAAGCTAGGCGAGGCCGCCGCCAGACCACCCTCGGTGTTATCAGAACTGCCGGTCTGCGTGGGCTAGCAGTTAGCTTAGCCTGCCCCACTTCCGCGTCCTGTCAGACCGCCACTGGTGTTTCCTCCTCGGGCTCAGCTTCAGCCAGGGCAGCGGTCCCTGGGCCCAAAGCTGATCCCAGCGCCAGCCCTCCCAGCCATCAAACGAAGACAATATGTGGACGCAGATGTGGACAAAGACACTGCATGGACGGCACTGGGCGAACAACTGGGCCGCAAATGCAAGTTCGCGCTGCCATCTTCCCACACCGGAAGCGGAACGTGGTTTACTTACAGCCACCTCTATTATAATACACCTTGAATATGGCTCACACTTGGAGGTATGAGCCATATTCACGTCAAGTTGTGCTAGCAGTATGGTATGCACTCCTACCATGTCCTTATACTTGTCATTTCTTTATGTTTTATAATTAATGTATTTAGTTTCTACTTAGCTCTGTCAACTACATGGCGCTTACTTTGCTGTGTAAATGTATATATATAAATATATGTGTGTGTGTAACGTAGAGCAATGTACCAAGTCTTATTCCTCATATCCGAACATACTCGGTCAATCAAACGGACTGTCTCTGACTCCGAGCCTGAGGGCTAGATACAGACAGGTGACAAATGAAAGGAAAACCCTGACTGCTTGACCCCTACAGTGAGGGGGTCCGGGGGCTCCGTTATCCTGTGGGGGGCATTTTCCTGGCATGGCTTGGCTCCACTTGTCCCCTCAGAGGGAAGGGTCACCGCAGATCAATACAAAGTTATTCTGAGTGCCCACATTTATCCTATGATGAGACATCTGTATCCTGATGGGAGGGGTCTCTTCCAGCATGACAATGCCCCCATCCACAGGGCACCAGGGGTCACTGGATGGTTTGATGAGGATGATTTAAATCACATGCTATGGCCTTCACAGTCAGCACATCTCAACCCGGTTGAACACCTATGGGAGATTTTGGACCGGCGTCTTAGACAGCGCTCTCCACCGCCATCATCAAAACACCAGAGGAGGGGGTATCTTTTGGGAGGATGGTGCTCCATGTCTCCAGTAGAGTTCAGACACTTGAAGAATTTATGACGAGGAGCAGTGAAGATATTCTGGAGGCTCGTGGTGGCCCAACACCTTCCTAAGAATCCTTATGATGGGTCTTCCTTTCGTTTGTCACCTATCTGTATGTCCTGAAGTATCATAAAGTGTTGACATTTTTAGCATCCTATTCCTCACGCTCCCCTCCCAAATGTTTATGGTTACTAATTTTTCCCCCAAATCAATTGTCTTTATCCTTGCAGTGGGTGAACGGGGTGAAGGTGATGGAGCATAATGGGGGCCACCTTCCCTTTGAGGCTGAGATAGGTGATGTGATCCGTGACAGCCCAGCTCAGCCCTGCAGGATCACTATTGCGGTCAACAACACGCTGACAATAGAGACCCTCCCTCCGGGAAGCATCCAGCACATGGACGACCCCACCAAGTAATTTCCATTTTTCTTTTCTACTTAGTAAAGAAAAGCTCATTGGCATATCATCATTTGGTATAACCTCCTTATTTGGTTGGGAAAATGTAAAATATATCCTCCGTAATTGTTCAACAGATATCCTAAAGGCTATTTTGTGCAAAACACCAACTTCGACTTCTTTAACTACGCCGGGATCCATCGTCCTGTTTTGCTCTACACCACCCCCAAGGCGTACGTGGACGACATCACTGTGGTGACTGACTACGCTGATAACATTGGTAATGACGGAAATGCGGTTCAGCGCTGTCGCCATTCCACAAGTGTCATCCAACCCAGTTTCATAAAAGTTGTTGTTTTGTGCAACCTGCGGACGTTTGTTTGTGTTCCTGTGTGTCAGGCCTCGTCAGCTACAGAGTGTCGGTCCTAGGTAGCCCCACGGCCACCCTGAAGGTCACTTTGCTGGACAAAGATGAACGCTGTGTGGCCTCTTCCACGGGGTCCTCTGGAGTGCTCAAAGTGACGGATGTGAACCTCTGGTGGCCGTACTTAATGCACGCTGATCCGGGATACCTTTACTCGATGGCGGTAAGACAGCGTGGCGTGTTGTCACGCGTTCCCCTTTCAGGATGTTGGGAGTCGCAGGCCACGTAAAAAGCAACAAAGCAAAAGGTTTTTTAGCCAATTTCAGCAGTTAAGTTCCAAATGGTCAGAGCAAAGGTCAACACAGTTTTGTCAAGTCAGCGGTAGGCTTCGGCTCGTTGGTCACCACATCCTCGTGCCTGGAGGTCAAGCTCAGGCCACCAGAAGCTGTGTCGTTTACTTGGTTTCGACATCAAGATCAAGATTTTTATCGTTACACAGCGACTCACTCTGACTCACAAACCTGCTTTAATGTGTACCATTTTGTGCGTTTTTCGTTAGTGAGGTCCACGACACCTCTAAAAGGCTAAGAATCAGAATGAGAATCATTGATTCATCCCCGAGGGGAAATTGGGTCCTATTACAGACACTCGCGCTCTAGTAACGAGAAACTAAGAAGATACAAAATAACAAGAAAGTAGAAATAAATAAATGCTCCCTCCGGGTTGGGGATGAGTTGTTGCCTCAAATGAAGGAGTTCAAGTGTCTCGGGGTCTTGTTCACGAGTGAGGGCAGGATGGAGCGGGAGATTGACAGGCAGATTGGTGCAGCATCAGCAGTAATGCAGACGTTGTACCGGACCGTTGTGGTGAAGAGGGAGCTGAGCCGGAAGGCAAAGCTCTCAATTTACCAGTCAATCTTTTTCCAACCCTCACCTATGGTTAGACCTTCTGAGACTAACCAGCCTTCCTAACCATAGTTATCGTACTTTGACAGCATTACTGCAGATGGTTGCCGCGTGTAGCGCCTCCTCTGGTCGGCTGGGAGAGGGGGAACTGGGGGGGAATAGCGTGATCCTCCCACGCGCTACGTCCCCCTGGTGAAACTCCTCACTGTCAGGGGAAAAGAAGCGGCTGGCGACGCCACATGTATCGGAGGAGACATGTGGTAGTCTGCAGCCCTTCTCAGATCATCAGAAGGGGTGGAGCAGTGACTGGGACGGCTCGGAAGAGTGGGGTAATTGGCTGGATACAATTAGGGAGAAAAGGGGGGAAACCCCCCCCCCCAAAAAAAGCTATTGAGGAAAAAGTGTTTTGTGATGTGACCTTCATGCTTAATGTCTTTATTTCAACCTCCAGGTACACATGACCACTGCGACTGACAAGAAAGTAGCGTATGAGGACGTGTATAACCTACCGGTGGGCATCCGCACCGTCAAGGTTACCAGCACCCAGTTCCTCATAAACAACAAGCCCTTCTACTTCCATGGGGTCAATAAGCATGAGGACGCTGACGTGAGTACCACTAGAGGAGGCCACCGCGTCAGCCAACACGATGAAGCAACATCCTAACCCACCAAATGAATGGGCTCTTCTCTCTTTCTCCCTCTCTCTTTAATGGTTGTTGTAGATTCGAGGTAAAGGGTTTGACTGGCCCCTGATTGTAAAGGACTTCAACCTGTTGAAGTGGCTGGGTGCCAACTCCTTCCGCACTAGTCACTACCCCTACGCTGAGGAGATCCTGCAGATGAGTGACCGCCACGGCATTGTGGTCATCGATGAGTGCCCGGGGGTGGGCATCAAAGACATGTAGGTGTCAGCGCTCACATGTCCGCGACCTTTTGTGTGTCCTTTACAGTTGGCAAAGGTTGCCAGTATGGTCATCTAATCTAGTATGCTTCTCAGTCATAGCGTTTGTGCAAAGTGGATTGATAAGGCCACGTTTTGCTGCTCACGCCATCCGTCACCGTGACCACACAAAAAAAGAATCAGCCTGTCGACATTTTTGGACGTTGAACAGCAGTTATACTTCAAGTCAGGGCTACCTAAGCCAGGGTTGTCTAACTCAGTTACAGTCCTGAATTCACAAGCCTAATGGTCCATTCTGTTTATTTTCCCGTTTCTCTGTAAGCTTATGCTTCATTTCAACCGACATTCTTTTCCATCTTATGTCCGTTGTCGTTTTTACACCACAGGAGCAAGTTGCATTCAATTTACAGTTAGTTGTGCATGAGAGAGGAGGTGTGGTATTGTATGAGGAAGTCGGGAGTTGTGGAAAAGTATGTAGGAGTGGTGCAGGATATGTATGAGGGACGTGCGACAGTGGTGAGGTGTGTGGTTGGAATGACAGATGGGTTCAAGGTGGAGGTGGGATACACCAAGGATCACCTCTGAGCCCTCTCTTGTTTGCAATGGTGATGGACAGGTTGACGGACGAGATCAGGCAGGAGTCCCCATGGACGATGATGTTCGCGGATGACATTGTGATCTGTAGCGAGAGTAGGGTGCAGGTTGAGGAGAGCCTGGAGAGGTGGAGGTATGCATCAGAGAGAAGAAGCATGAAAGTCAGTAGGAGCAAGACGGAATACCTATGTGTGAATGAGAGGGAGGACAGTGGAATGGTGAGGATGCAAGGAGTGGAGGTGACGAAGGCGTATGAGTTTAAATACTTGGGGTCAACTGTCCAACGTAACGGGGAGTGCAGGAGAGAGGTGAAGAAGAGAGTGCAGGCAGGGTGGAGTGGGTGGAGAAGAGTGTCAGGGGTGATTTGTGACAGAAGGGTACCAGCAAGAGTTAAAGGGAAGGTTTACAAGATGGTTGTGAGACCAGCTATGTGATATGGTTTGGAGACAGTGGCACTGATGAAAAGACAGGAGGTGGAGCTGGAGGTGGCAGAGGTGAAGATGATAAGATTTTCATTGGGAGTGATGAAGAAGGACAGGATTAGGAAGGAGTATATTAGAGGGACCGCTCAGGTTGGACGGTTTGGAGACAAAGCAAGAGAGGCAAGATTGAGATGGCTTGGACATGTGTGGAGGAGAGATGCTGGGTATGTTGGGAGAAGGATGCTGAATATGGAGCTGCCAGGGGAGAGGAGAAGAGGAAGGCCAAAGAGGAGGTTTATGGATGTGGTGAGAGAGGACATGCAGGTGGCTGGTGTGACAGAGGAAGATGCAGAGGACAGGAAGAGATGGAAACGGATGATTCGCTGTGGCGCCCCCTAATGGGAGCAGCCGAAAGTTGTAGTAGTAGTAGTAGTAGTAATATACAATTACTTGTGCAGACTCACTTGCAGCTCAGTTTGCAGTACCAAGATTTGCTCATAACTGATCCTATTATAGTAAGCAGGATAATAGACAGCTCTCTCTCTCTGTCTGTCTCTCCGTTCAAAGTAATGTCAAAGAATCATCTTCATCATCATTAGGAAAAAGGCTTGTTGGTGAATAAAAAATTCTTATTGGCTTGACTCAAGATAAACAGACATAGCTAGAGGAAAAATTCGAGCGCTGAAAACTCAAGTGTACAGTTTACGTTTATTTACGTGGTATTTCCAGGAAACCGTTCCAGAATGGGAAGGCGGGGAAGTAAACGTGTGCCACGGACGCACATTCACCGTCACATTGTAAAGCGTCATGTGGAAAATTCATCGCCCTTGTGACAGAAACACGACGAGAGAGTGGCGTGTCCCTGCTCTAAGATATCGGCGAAGAGTTTAACGAGTTTAACGCAGCCGGGCTCATTCAGACGGCCACCGGGACCGGTCTGCGGCCCAGCAGAAAATCCGCGCTGTGTCGTGTGTGATATGCCAGCCTTCTGCTTAGCAAGCAGAACGTAAATCCTGATCAGATGGTTGTTAGACGCCTCATTTGTCCTGTGTGATCATTTAGTCGCAGTTTTGGAAACGCGTCCTTGACTCACCATCTGGATGTGATGAGCGAGCTGGTCGGGAGGGATAAGAACCATCCCTCCGTTGTCATGTGGTCCGTCGCCAACGAACCCGCCGCTGAGATGCCCCCTGCCGGACTCTATTTCAAGTAAGTGTTGTGCGTATTTCTGGCCCTGCCTTTTCAGCTTCTTCTTTCGCCTTGTGTAATTGTTAGAAACCTGTAAATGTCACAGAGGTAAAGGCACTCAGAATTTGTTTGTGCGC
Organism: Lampris incognitus; assembly: GCF_029633865.1. Classification (NCBI taxonomy): domain Eukaryota; kingdom Metazoa; phylum Chordata; class Actinopteri; order Lampriformes; family Lampridae; genus Lampris; species Lampris incognitus. The sequence continues at coordinate 49,706,500 of NC_079218.1, forward strand.
CCGTTTGTTGACGTGTGTGGTGTTCGGGGAGGAACGATAGATATCCGGGTATGGAAATATCAGAGCCTTTTCCTTCAGTGGTCTGTGTGGTCTGGTCTGTGGAATGCAGTCAGGGTAGTAATGAACCTGCCCAGACCACACCAGCGGGTGGCAGCTCTGTAGCCCCCCCCCCCAGGCTACACAGAGACACAACTCTCACCCTTTTTCGGGGTGGTGTGTGTCTTCCTCAAGCTCGGGTCCTCTACCAGAGGCCTGGGAGTTTGAGGGTTCTGCGCAGTATCTTAGCTGTTCCTAGGACCGCACTCTTCTGCCTTTGTCCCCCCCCCCCGCCTTTTTCTCCCCCAATTGTATCCAGCCAATTACCCCCACTCTTTCCAAGCCGTCCCGGTTGCTGCTCCACCTCCTCTGCCAATGCGGGGAGGGCTGCCGACTACCACATGCCTCCTCCGATACACGTGGAGTCACCAGCCACTTCTTTCCACCTTGACCAGTGAGGAGTTTCGCCAGGGGGACGTAGCACGTGGGAGGATCATGCTACCCCCCCCCCCACCCACCCCCCGAGACAGGCGCTCTGACCGACCAGAGGAGGCGCTAGTGCAGCAACCAGGACACATACCCACATCCGGCTTCCCACCCGCAGTCACGGCCAATTGTGACCAAATTGGAGGTAACACAAGGATTCGAACCAGGGGGTCCTGTGTTGCTAGGCAACGGAATAGACCGCTACGCTGCCCGGATGCCCCACCCTTCTGGACAGAGACCTCAGATGTTGTTCCTGGGTGGTTTCTGCTGGAGCCACTCTCCCAGTTTGGGGGTCGCAGCCCCTAGGGCTCCTATTACCACTGGGGCTACTGTGGAGTCCACCTTCCACAATACCATACAGGGGGACGTCTACTGACGAACTGCAGAGTTCTGTCTCTTGCTGCTCCCAAGTTGCCGTATCTTAATTTTGATTTTGTTTTGAAAGGTTTTTTTTTTGTTTTGCCGTTCAGTGTTTTATGCTTTTCTAGATAAGATTGTATGCCGGTTATATAACCAGTCGTCTGTTTCAAGGGTTGAATTCGCATACTGACAGCAAGCTCAGACCACTGAAGGATTCCCTCTTGTTGATTTTCTCCTAGAACCTTGATAGCTTACACCAAAGCTCTGGACCCCACCCGGCCTGTCACCTACATCACAGACAGCAACTACGCCAGGGACAAAGGGGTGAGTTTGTACTCCAGTCGCATCGGTGACTCGACGCCGTGGAACGCTGACTTCTCCATTTTTTTTCTTTTGTAGTTATTGTGAACATCCAAACACAGCACGCTGCACCGGAAATAAAGGAATATCATACCGACACCAGCAGGTAGCAGTGACTGAAAGAGCTTGCAGCCTTCAGCTAACCGGGCCAACTCACAATTTTAACACTAGAGCGACCGGGTTTCACTCCTTCCTAAAATGACCATGGGCGGTCAAAATGACCGCCGGTTTTTAAACTCTATATTCCGTCAAGATAAATACCCAATTGACATATTAATGTATCACATATGTTAGTGTGTCTGTTTTGAAACTAACTGACCCCAAAATTAACATTTTAACAACTTTAATACTATTTTGCAAACAATTTAAAATGGCCGCTGTCCAACGCCTGTAAATACTGCAGCGCCTCGGTGGTAGTCGTGGTGCGTCTGTAGCGGCGTCTGTAACCAGACATGTTGGAAATAATCACAAATCAAGTTTAGATTATTTCTCTGCACTGGAGGACGCTAGTGTGTTTCTAGGACAGCAACCAACTTCACAAAGGAAATGATGCTGTAGTGACCTACTTGCAGGTTAGGTATTCACCATGTGGGGCCAGAGTCGGTCCCTTTAAGACAGTGGGCGGGGTTAGCAAGGGGTATTGTGGGTAGACGCGAGGCTGAGGTTTTTAGCATAATGAACTGCTGACTTGGAGTTTGTTGGAGGGAATAAACGACCCCACGGCTGTGTGGTCAGAAGGAGAAGTGGTCTCGTCTCCTTTCGTACATCCTCCACATTGGTGACCCCGACGTGAGCCATGGAGAACCAAGCCGGACTTCTGGGAACTGGCTGCGGCAGCATGGTTCGCTCACATCGAAACCCAGTTCGCTATTAGGAACACCACCGTGGATGAGACCAAGTACTACTACGTCACGGCGGCACTCGGAACATCTATGGCGTCACGGATATTGGGCCTGCTGCAAGCCCCGCCCCCCATGGATAAGCACGGCACGATTAAGAGACACTTGCTGCAGCTAGCAGAGCTGGAGCAGGCGGACTGGTTGTTTTCACTGCAAGGCTTGGGAGACGGCAAGCCATCGGAGCTACTGGACAAGATGCTGAGTACGCTGGGTTCGTGCGACCCCGCCTTCCTTTTCGGCCTCCGTCAGCTCCCCTCGCACGTCCGTGCTACCTTGGCCAGCTCCAAGTTGTCCACCACCAGCAAAGCCAAGCAATGCCGTGCACCATGCACTTTCAGCAGGGCGGGAAAAGCCAGGGCCGGCGCTCAGTGGTTGCCCTGAGCGTTGGCCAGGAAGGCAGGCTGCTGTGCATTCAGGACACCGTCTCCGGCCGGCGGTTGCTAGTTGATTCGGGCGCCCAGCGGAGCATCCTGCCTGCGACACCAGTGGACGCGATGGCCGGCGGATTCGGCTCCCTTATGGATGCTGCTAACGGCACCCCCGTACGCACCTACGGCACGAGGTATGTGGAGGTGGTTTTTGGAGGCCGGCGGTCCGTCTGGGACTTTGTAATGGCGAAGGTGTCCATTGCCCTCCTGGGTGCAGATTTCCTGCATGCTTATGGACTGTCGGTAGACGTTAAAAACCGCCGCTTGAGACCTGCTTGTAACTTGGAAAACGATGACTTGGTCCCACCTCTGTTATTTACTTTTGTAAATCCACTATACGTTTTACTAGCCAACTGATTAACTAATCAAACATACTGTTTTTGATTATCTAGTATTTGTACCTTATGACTAAGGTACAAATACTATATAAATTTGGACTTTAATAAGCATGTTGGTGAAGGGAATGGAGGTGATGAGGAGGTGATGGGCAGGGTATGGTGTCAACCAGAGGAATCTTGAAGGACAGATGGCGGTGGCTTTTGTGAAAAGGATGGAATTGGCTGTGGTGAATCCATATTTCAAGAAGAGAGGAATGCCGCACAAGTCGGGTGTGAGATGGAAGAGAAAGAGGAATTCTGGAGTGAGTTGGATGCTGAATATGGAGCTGCCAGGGAAGAGGAGAAGAGGAAGGCCAAAGAGGAGGTTATGGATGTGGTGAGGGAGGACATGCAGGTGGCTGGTGTGACAGAGGAAGATGCAGAGGACAGGAAGAGATGGAAACGGATGATCCGCTGTGGCGCCCCCTAACGGGAGCAGTCATAATTGCAAGTAGAATGAAGGATTATCCATCCATCCATTATCCGAACCACTTATCCTGCGCTCCGGGTGGCGGGGATGCTGGAGCCAATCCCGGCAGTCATTGGGTGGCGGGCCGGGGGACACCCTGGACAGGCCGCCAGGCCGTCACAGGGCCCACATACACACACACACACACACACACACCAAGGGACAATGTAGTACGGCCGATTCACCTGACCTACATGTCTTTGGACTGTGGGAGGAAACCCAGGCAGACACGGGGAGAACATGCAAACTCCACACAGAGGACGACCCGGGACGACCCCCAAGGTTGGACTACTCCAGGACTCGAACACAGGACCTTCTTGTTGTGAGGCGACCACGCTAACCACTGCACCGCCGTACTACCGTTCCCCAAAGGCAAAGTTAATGTTCTGTGCCCAGTTTGACTTGGCTGACGACAGAAAAGCAGGTTGGATCGGGGGATCAAGCGAAGGTGATCATATCCTGTCAAAATGGCGACCTCTCCGAATGAGTTAAGTTGAGTCTCTGCAGCTTTGTTTGCACAACGCAGAAGTATATCGCAGACATGGCTACGCTGTGAGGTCATCGCGGCTGAACTCGGGGCGTTGGAGGGTGTAGTTTAGTGTGGAGGCCGGTATCTGCCTGTAGCTTTTGCACCGTCAGGAGGTCCCCGTTGGTCTCAGAGCCTCGCCAAATGTAGTGTTGAAATGCTCTTTCTGTGACGTCACTGTAGTCTAACTTTGTGAAGACTGAGAGCGGTCCACAATAACCAGAAAGGGGAGCGAAGGCCTTCTTGTCCCACACCACGTTTTTCTGGTGTTACACAACTGTACAACTCTATTGAGAATTCGCCGGAAAAAGGCAGAAAAACTACTTCCTTCAAGTGATGTTACATAATTTACACCTTCTCACACACACACACAACACACACACACACAGACACGCACACACACAAAGACACACAGACATGCATGCACACACAACACGCACACAACGCGCGCACACACACACACATAGACATGCACGCACACATAAACACACAGACACATAGACACACACACACACACACAAAAAAACACACACAAAGACACATAGACATGCATGCACACACAACAACAGACACACGCACACACACACACATAGACACGCACGCACACACAAAGAGACACAGACATGCATGCACACACAACAACACACACACAACGCGCGCACACACATAGACATGCACGCACACATAAACACACAAACACACACACACACACATAGACACGCACGCACACACACAAAGACACACAGACATGCATGCACACACAACGCGCGCGCGCACACACACACACATAGACATGCACGCACACATAAACACAGACACACACACAGACACATAGACACGCACACACACAATCAACAGACACACGCAGACACACGCACACAAACACACACACACATAGACACGCACGCACACACGCAAAGAGACACAGACATGCATGCACACACAACACACACAACGCGTGCACACACACACACATAGACATGCACGCACACATAAACACACACACAGACACATAGACACGCACACACACAAAAAAACACACACAAAGACACATAGACATGCATGCACACACAACAACAGACACACGCACACACACACACACATAGACATGCACGCACACACAAAGAGACACAGACATGCATGCACACACAACAACACACACACAACGCGCGCACACACATAGACATGCACGCACACATAAACACACAAAGACACATAGACATGCATGCACACACAACAACAGACACACGCAGACACACAAACACACACACACACATAGACACGCACGCACACACAAACACACATACACAAACAAACACAAAAGCTAATTCTATAACGCATGTCATAAAGTGGGTCTACCAGTCTTTGTCAAGGGAGTGTCTCCTGACTCTAGCTTGCGGTGAGCTTGTCATCATATGTGACTGTAAGGTTGTGTTGTTGCTGGTCTCTTGTGTTGTTGCTGGTCTCTTGTGTTGGGGAGGGATTCTTGTAGACCATCTGAGTCACTCTCTCTGTTTTTCCTTACCTGTCCCCAGGCGCCCTATGTAGATGTGATCTGTGTGAACAGTTATTTCTCCTGGTACCATGACCCAGGCCACCTGGAAGTCATCCCCATCCAGCTCAACACCCAGTTCGAGAACTGGTATGGAAAGTACCAGAAACCCATCATCCAGAGCGAATATGGAGCCGATGTCATCCCAGGGCTTCACAACGTAAGGCTGTGCACTCGCAGACGTCCACTAACTGCTGGCATATTTGTAGCACCAACGTGGTGGGGAACTTTTTTTGAGTGCTTGAGGCCATGATGGAATCTCCATTGTGCTGAAAGGGGCGTCTGGGTAGCATAGCGGTCTATTCTGTTGTCTACCAATATGAGGATCGCCGGTTCGAATCCCCCGTGTTACCTCCGGCTGGGTCGGGCGTCCCTACAGGCGCAATTGGCCGTGTCTGCGGGTGGGAAGCCGGATGTGGGTATGTGTCCTGGTCGCTGCACTAGCGCCCCCTCTGGTCGGTCTGGGCGCCTGTTCAGGGGGGGGAGGAAGAACTGGAGGGAATAGCGTGGTCCTCCCACGTGCTACGTCCCCCTGGAGAAACTCCTCACTGTCAGGTGAAAAGAAACGGCTGGCGACTCCACATGTATGGGAGGAGGCATGTGGTAGTCTGCAGCCCTCCCCGGATCGGCAGAGGGGGTGGAGCAGTGACCGGGACGGCTCGGAAGAGTGGGGTAATTGGCCGGATACAATTGTGGAGAAAAGGGGGGGGGTCCAAATAGATAACAGTGGTCTACAAAAATACAGTTTTTTTTTTCCTTGCATGGACTTTGGAAACTGTTTTTGGCTAATTTTGGGCTGCTGAATCCAAATCTGAGCTCAGATTTGCTCCATCACATCAAGTTTTCGTGCTATCTGTATGCTCCTTATTCAGGATTTTGTAAAAGTTGACCATCTACTCTGGCAATCTGGGTGGGGATAAAAATGACCCCTATTCATTTCCTAAGTCATTTCATGCTAGGCTGAGTGTTTATTTATTAATTGTAATCATTTTTGCATCTATCGATCTTCTAATGCAACAGTGTTTTTTTAACTTCCGAGTATAAAATTGCTGTTTTCTCGAAAATAATGATTTTTCATAGTTCAAAAACCTGATGTGGTAGGCAAAAACTAATGCCAGATTTGGATTCAGCACCCAAAAGTTAGCTAGGATCCACTGAAAAACCCCATGCAAGAAAAATTGTGTTGACCAGTGTAATTTGTGCTGAAACTCCAAACAGTATCTTTAACGTATCTTTATAAACCTATCTTTGACACTCAAGTTGAAATCAGAGAGCCAGATTATATTGTAGTATCCCAGAAACCTTCTCCACCCTGTAGGACCCGCCCATGATGTTTACCGAGGAGTACCAGAAGATAGTCCTGCAGAGCTACCATGATGTGTTCGACCAGAAGAGAAAGGAGTATGTCATCGGCGAGCTGATCTGGAACTTTGCTGACTTCATGACGGCACAAGGTAGTGGGGGATCGCCACATCCGTCACCGCGAGCGACGGAGGTGTAGGCCTCCGTCGCCTTAGTTTCTGCCATGTGAGACTATGCACAGCTCACTGGTTAGCTATTTATCGGTTCTCGTTCTTGTGTAAAGAACAAGTGTATGCAGACCAACACTACTTGTGCAGCGTGTCAGCGCATGGCAACAGCCTGGCATTGTGTAAACCAGGCACGAGTACAAGTTGCCCAACAGGAGACGTTGTGTGGACACACGGCTATTTTTGGCCAACTACTGGCACAACTCACCAACCAAGGATTAAAGGATAGGCTTTTTTTTAAACCCAGAACTCATCACAACGTTGTCGCACATCATTCAGAATCATACCGCCAAAACTTTACTGATCACGTCAGTATTGTGAAACTTGCCAGTTTGTTGAATCTTCTTGCTGTGCTTCAACACAACCTGAAGGTGCGGTTGTTGAAGTGGCATTGCCCCTGACCGTGGCTCAAGATGATAACTAAAATAGAAGCTATGCTATCTTGTTTTTACACTTGGGTCCTGTTTACGGACCCTGAGGAAAGGACCCCATTTCTCTAGCCCCATATTGGAAAAGGTTGATGATGATGATGATGATGATGATGATGATGATGTGTCCTCCTGTGTTGTCTGCAGGGTTGACCCGTGTGGTGGGAAACAAGAAGGGCATCTTCAGCAGGCAGAGGCAGCCCAAAGCAGGAGCCTTCATCCTGAAGGAGAGGTACTGGAAACTGGCAAATGAAACAGGCAGACTGCCACCCTGGACCAAGTACCCCTGTGTCCTCTGACACGTTCCACTCGCGTCGAATCCGGTCGTAGACGCCGTCTCTGAAGGCCAACTCCATTCTCGCGTCTCAAGTTGCTGATCCGACTACAAACAATGACGGGCACATGGAAGCGGAAGTCCTCATGGGAAATGGAAGCTAGCAGCCAGCAGCTACACCGGAAGCCCCAAAATACCGACCGTTGTCCTCAGAGCTAAATCGTAATCAGATGATTTTGCTTCTGGGTTCCAAGATTGCTCCGATTGTTTCGAGATTGATGAGTGTCAGACACATCTGTTGGTGCCTCTCTTTCTTCTTTTTTTTAATGGATTTTTTTTTTTTTTTGGTATTTGTCGCCTGTCTTTGATAGCGACAGTAGAGAGACAGGAAAGGCAGGGGTGAAACAGGGCCCGCGGCGGATTCATACCCAGGCCGCTGCAGTAAGGACTCAGCCTTATATGGCACATACTCTACCATGTGGGCCAGCGGGGCGCCGCCTGTTGGTGCCTCTTGAATCAGTTTCGGATGAAGGGTAACTGAACCCTTAAACAGAATAAAAGCATGTTATCTCACTGACTTTGGAAGGGTAACTCTAGATCTGTTGACGGATCAGTTTTTTTATGGTTCTATCAATCCCAGAAGTTACCCTCCAATGCCTCCAATGCCTCCTGAGAATGTTTCCTCTCAAGGTTTGGTGCCTGATAAAATCACAAACTTAAGGAGATAGTTTGGTTTCCGGGGTAGTTTGGATAGTTTGGTTGCCTAGTAACATAGACAATCTTGTGTATACCTTGTTAACATCTGTGTGTAGTTAAAGGTACGTTGAACAGTGCACTTAGCCTAGCTTAGCACGGTTGCTCTGTCTAGCGGATCATTAGCAGTTCCTCTTTTTTTGGGGGGGGGGGGGGTCCGCCTTTTTCTCCCCAGTTGTATCCGGCCAACTACTCTTCTGAGCCGTCCCGGTCGCTGCTCCACCCCCTCTGCTGATCCGAGGAGAGCTGCAGACTACCACATGCCTCCTCCGATACATGTGGAGTCACCAGCCGCTTCTCTTCACCTGACAGTGAGGAGTTTCACCAGGGGGAGGTAGCGCGTGGGAGGATCACGCTATTCCCCCCAGTGCCCCCTCCCCCTCGAACAGGCGCCCCGACTGACCAGAGGGGGCGCTAGTGCAGCGACCAGGACACATACACCCACATATGGCTTCCCACCCAAAGACACGGCCAATTGTGTCTGTGGGGATGCCCGACCATGCCGGAGGTGACACGTGGATTCGGACCAGCGATCCCCCGTGTTGATATGCAACAGAATAGACCCCCACACCACCTGGACACCCCAGCAGCTCCTCTTAAAACAAGGGAAATGCATCTTCACTGAAGTAACTCATTCGTACTTTTGACTCATTAGCCTAGTGGTGACACTTGTCTGACATGTACATGTGAGATCCTAAAAAGTGGATGATAGGTTTGTAATATTTTTCCAATGTGTACGTCTATTTTCTACTGCGGAAGAAAACTGATACTGATACAGTATGTCATCCGCCAATAATGCTGAACTAATGAGTAAAGAGTATTAACGGTTTGCTTCAGAGGTGGTGTATTTCCCTAATTAACAATTAATTAATTATTAATCCAATAATTAGTTATTGGAGCTGCTAATTGGACATCAAGTAATCGAGCTAAACTCGCTGTTCAACGTACCTCCAAACTGCACACAGACATAAAAGGGTATCCCCGGTTTGTCTGACTCCGCGTCCCCTAGAACCCAGTAGAAAAGCCCGGAAATGCACTCTCCCTTTAAGTTCTGAGAAGAAGTTTTGTTTTGTTTTAAATCTTGCTGTCCAAGGATGTCCGCCTTATATACAGGTTACAGCCCATGAGGGCGGTGTTAGAAATACATGCTTTTAAGATGTACTACTGTGAAGGGGTCCAGCTAGGCCAGGTCTTTACTGGTGTGGGTGAGTTTCCGGGCTTCAGATCGACGTTAAATTCTGTCAGGAGGGTCCAATGTAGAAGCAGCGTCTCCCAGGATGTGACGTCAGTGCCGTATTCAGTAAGTCAAAAGTAAAAGTGGTCACCCTGTACAAACATAAATCAATAAATAAAAAGTGGTCACTCTGTATCAAATCAGTGGGCATCTGCTAAGGCTGAGACCTCCTCATTAGGGGTGACGCGCTGCGCTGCTCGCGAGGCTCGGCGTTTTCGGTTTTTACCGGTTTTCACCCGAAAAATAGCCGGATTGTTTTAAAAGGAGCAGACCGGTTTCAACTGAGCTTCGCCCGGATTTTATGTTTCCGCGGATCCAGAAGTTGTTCCTGTTCGTGTGAGGTTATGTAACGGTGCCCTCTTGTGGCGAAAGTCGGCATGCTGGATGGCTTTGAAAAGTAAAAACCGAAAACGCCGAGCCTTGCACTCGTCCGGGTAGCGTAGCGGTCTAGCCCGTTGCCTACCAACACGGGGATCGCCGGTTCGAATCCCCGTGTCGCCTCCGGCTTGGTCGGGCGTCCCTACAGGCGCAATTGGCCGTGTCTGCGGGTGGGAAGCCGGATGTGGGTATGTGTCCTGCTCGCTGCACTAGCGCCTCCTGGGCAGGGCGCCTGTTCAGGGGGGAGGGGGAACTGGGGGGAAGAGCGTGGCCCTCCCACGCACTACATCCCCCTGGTGAAACTCCTCACTGTCAGGTGAAAAGAAGCGGCTGGCGACTCCACGTGTGTCGGGGGAGGCATGTGGTAGTCTGCAGCCCTCCCCGGATCAGCAGAAGGGGTGGAGCAGCGACCGGGACGGCTCGGAAAAATAGGGTAATTGGCCAAGTACAATTGGAAGAAAAGGGAGGGGGGGTTAAAAGAAGGAGAAGTGATACTAATGTAACCGGTTATTTTCTTGCCCGGTGCGGGAGTCGATACGGGGTGTACTGCACCACAAGGCGACGTCACTAACCGCTCGGCTAAAGGGACAGATCTGTTAGCTAGGGACTAACGTGTCTTATTAGTAGTTTACAGTAGTATATATTGACTCTTCTGGTACACCATGCAAAACGTCGTTTGTCATTGCAATCATAAAGGGGAGGAGTAGCTCAACTCTGTAATTTATTCCTGACCAGAACTCCGTTTCCCTCCATATCGGGCTCTTTACTGGACCCAAACCAAAAGCAAAGAAAGAGTTTTGTATATTCTGGAACGCGCAGTGTTTTGACCCTCTGTGTTGACAACCACAAAGCAACCAGTTACCAGCTCTGGGGAATACCGGACTGACGGGATCTACCGACGTGAGGTTATCTTCTGTCTGAGACATTCCAGGCATTATGACGTCCCATTCAATGCAGTCTCATAACGCATGCAGAAGTATGCAACTGAGCTGCAGCCCCCCCCTCCCCCCGCTCTGTCCCAAGTCACTGAGGCTGCACGCTTCCAAAATCCAAGTCACTATTCCCGAGTTGACTTGCTTTCAGGTGTGAAAAAGGGTGAGATTGAAAGCTTGAGACGAGGCGTCCTTGGCCGGGACGTCCTGTTAGCCTTTCACTCTCATCCCATAATCCGCCTTTGTTCCAGTGAGACCAATCCCACGTTTCTATCTCCCATGCTAGATATATATTGTTATAGATATATATTGTAAAGGTATATATTTTAACCACCACAGATGTGTAGACTCGCTAGCCCTTGGCTAAGGGGTCGGACCCTTTAGTTGACTGGCTAGCGCAGTCACCCATGGTGCGGGTGACCCGGGTTTGCGTCCCGGCTGCCCCCTGAATTCACTACTATATATACACACACATACTGGTCCAAAAATCTGAATATGGGGATGTGCAGGTAGAGCAGCGGTCTATTCCGTTGCCTACGAACAAGGGGGTCGCCGGTTTGAATCCCCGTGTTACCTCCGGCTTGGTCGGGCGTCCCTAGAGACACAACTGGCTGTGTCTGCGGTCGGGAAGCCGGATGTGGGTACGTGTCCTGCTCGCTGCACTAGCGCCTCCTCTGGTCGGTCGGGGGCGCCTATTCAGAGGGGGAGGGGGAACTACGGGGGGATAGCGTGATCCTCCCACGCGCTACCTCCCCCCCCCCCCGGTGAAACTCCTCACTGTCAGGTGAAAAGAAGCGGCTGGCGACTCCGCATGTATGGGAGGAGGCGTGTGGTAGTCTGCAGCCCTCCCCGGATCGGCAGAGGGGGTGGAGCAGCGACCGGGACGGCTCGGAAGAGTGGGGTAATTGGCCGGATACAACTAGGAACAAAAAGGGGGGGGGCAATTAAAAAAAAATCTGAATATGATATCATACCCCCACAACTTGCCATCACATTCTTTTTGTATCGCTTGTAAAAACAGAACAAAACGAAACCGAACGACGTGTATCTTTTACACCCAGTACTTGATTTTATGAACACAGTTGATTGTCATTTTGTAACGGATGTGACTGCATACTGTAATTGTGTTTGTGTAGCGTGAAGCGCTGCAGGAGAATCCACAGAACAAACTGACCTTCCTGCGACTTTGCTCGACATTAAAAAGGAATTTGCGAGCGTTGTTTTTCATGAATGAGTTGGGTGTGACGTCTCGAGCGTCCTTGTGTAGCTTGAGCTGGCGAGCCGTTGGTCCCAGCAGCCTTCACGTCTCCAAACCTGGCAGGGGACATGTCCTCACTTCAAGGGTAAAACGCAGTTTACCTTGATTTATATCTGTAATATAAACTGTTGATGTCAGGAAGAGGATGAGTCTGACCTCATGTGACGTCACAGCACCTAAAACTTGAAAATCACAAATACCTAAAAATGTTCCATTACTGAAATAATGTTGATGGATTGTTAAAATTTTCTTGAATGGGAATTGCTGCTTTTGCTGTTCTGTAACACTGGCATTGATTTGACTGTTCAAACAGTCCAAGTGCTCCATGCATGATCATTCTAGCCACTACAACCTATATTCTTCTTCTTCTTTCGGCTGCTCCCGTTAGGGGGCGCCACAGCAGATCATCCGTTTCCATCTCTTCCTGTCCTCTGCATCCTCCTCTTGTCACACCAGCCACCTGCATGTCCTCCCTCACCACATCCATAAACCTCCTCTTTTCCTCTTCCCTGGCGGCTCCATATTCAGCACCCTTCTCCCAGTATACCCAGCATCTCTCCTCCACACATGTCCAAGCCATCTCAATCTTGTCTCTCTTGCTTTGTCTCCAAACTGTCCAACCTGAGCTGGCCCTCTAACATACTCGTTCCTAATCCTGTCCTTCTTCATCACTCCCAGTGAAAATCTTAGCATCTTCAGCTCTGCCACCTCCACCTCCACCTCCTGTCTTTTCATCAGTGCCACTGTCTCCAAACCATATAACATAGCTGGTCTCACAACCATCTTGTAAACCTTCCCTTTAACTCTTGCTGGTACCCTTCTGTCGCAAATCACTCCTGACACTCTTCTCCACCCACTCCACCTTGCCTGCACTCTCTTCTTCACCTCTCTTCTGCACTCCCCGTTACTTTGGACAGTTGACCCCAAGTATTTAAACTCATAGGCCTTCATCACCTCTACTCCTTGCATTCTCACCATTCCACTGTCCTCCCTCTTGTTCATGCATAGGTATTCTGTCTTGCTCCTACTGACTTTCGTTCCTCTTCTCTCCAGTACATACCTCCACCTCTCCAGGCTCTCCTCAACCTGCACCCTAATCTCGCTACAGATCACAATGTCATCCGCAAACATCATAGTCCATGGAGACTCCTGCCTGGTCTCGTCCATCACCATTGCAAACTGTATTACTGAAACTATTTGACATTACAGATTCAAGTATTTGCCCTAAGTTGAACTGGAACATTCGTTTATGACTACACACTGGCTGAACTATTAATTTTAAGGGTTGGGCTTATGTTTTAAAATGGGTGGTCTTCCCTTTAATGGAATTCCTGTCAGGTCTTAAACTCTTTTAAGAAACACAATTGTTTCAGAGGGAATGTTTTAATGGTAGATCATTTCCACATGACAATGACACAATTCAAAATGCTCACTCGTGTCAACTTTTTCCAACAGTTCCCCATAAAGTAAGATGGATTTGATCAGATTGGTTTTTTTTTCTGCACCGTCTTACCATTTGTGTAACACGTTTCCATGTAAGAAAATACAGCATTTTAAAACATATTTGGCAAATTCAGAAGCGAACTTAATTTTCCTCCACAAACAAATTTAAAAATTGTATGCTGACACATGGATTTCTAGCTTCCACCCCCATTATGTACTAAAGTAACCCATAATTTTAAGTCTAAACAACTAAAGGGGCATCAACAATGGAAAAAGAACATTACAATCTCAGTTAAAACAGATAGTGTACTCTTTTCTAACAAACATGTCCTAGGTAGAGAGAAAAAATAGAAGATGACAATATAGTGGAGTTCAAGAGAGGAGAGGAAAAAACAGGAATGGCCATCGATCAACAGGGTATGTTTCCTGGTCATGTGACATGGACTTCTGCACTGACTAAATAACAACTCTTTGGGAATTACCAATTGACAAGTACTTCTTCAGGAAGGCAAGCAGGAGAGCCCGTTACTGTTATCATTCCTCCTTTTACAAGGCGCTGACTGTTGCTCTTCTTTGGCTCAAGGCCCAATGATCAAACAGAAGGCACTTTTGATGGCATTGGTGATGCAACAAACATGGCAGTTATAAACCTCGGGGCCTAATTCCGTAAATGTTTGCTAACACGGGTTGAGATTCAGCAATTTTTGATCCTAAACCTTTATGTGAAAAGTCATTTCCAGCCTAAGAAGACATTCTGAAAGCATCTTTGCACACTTTGACTAGCGACTTAACATCCCAAAATACTCATCTAGCTCTTACAGAAGCTTGGCAAGTAACAAGCTAGCATTTCAAGTTACATGGTAGTAACATGTAACAAGCTAGCATTTCAAGTTAGATGCTAGTAACATGTAACAAGCTAGCATTTCAAGTTACATGCTAGTAACATGTAACAAGTAACAAGCTAGCATTTCAAGTTACATGGTAGTAACGTAACGAGTATCAAGCTAGCATTTCAAGTTACTTGGTAGTAACGTGTAACAAGTAACATGCTAGCATTTCAAGTTACATGCTAGTAACGTGTAACAAGTACCATGTTAGTATTTCAAGTTACATGCTAGTAACGTGTAACATGTAAGCATTTCAAGTTACATGCTAGTAACAAGTAACAAGCTAGCATTTCAAGTTACATAGTAGTAACGGGTAACAAGTAACATGGTAGCATTTCAAGTTACATGCTAGCAATGTGTAACAAGTAACGTGTTAGTATTTGAAGTTACATGCTAAGAACATGTAACAAGTAACAAGTTCGCATTTCAAGTTATATGCTAGCAACGTGTAACAAGTAACATGTTAGCATTTCAAGTTATATGCTAGGAACATGTAACAAGCTAGCATTTCAAGTTACATGCTAGTAACATGTAACAGGTAACAAGCTAGCATTTCCACGTACATGCAAGTAACATGTAACATGCTAGCATTTCAAGTTGCAGGTAGCAGTGACTTGACATCAGGCTACAGACGCTTCTTTCGGCTTGGTACAAGGACCTGTAATTCTCGCCCAGAAATGAGAAGGAAATTTGAAATAAGAAGTCAAGTTGTGCTAGCAGAAGATTGCTTTTGTAGGAGAAGAAAGGGAGCTTTATCTGAGATGTGAGTGAGGTTTACTCAGATGTGCATGAGAAAATGAGAATACCAACCACATTCATGTACAAGTGTGACTTAAAAACTAGTCCGATGCAAATCCATTGCAATAGTAATTTAGCATGATTGCAGAGACCGAAATGTCAGGGAACTGGCGGCGCCATTGCCTCGTTTTGTTGTGACAATGTTTGCCTGATGACACCATCCTGACAGAAAACACGTCTCAATTAACTACATTTTCATCCACAACCGATGACTCGACACGTTATCACAGGAACCACGACGTCACTAAACTTTAGCTTTTTTTTCCAGAGCTGTTCTGTCAAGAGAAATTGCAGTCTAGGAGAAACGGAAAGCGCCACACGGACACTAGTGGTGCAAATACAACCATTAAACCAGCTGGCGGCTACCAGTATTGTATGTCCTCTGCAAACAGTGTCGTTAAGTTTACCCAACCCGTCAGCAACCCAGACAGCCCTATCAACGGAGAACCAGACTCTTCCAATGGAGAACCAGACCCTTCCAATGGAGAACCAGACCCTTCCAATGGAGAACCAGACTCTTCCAATGGAGAACCAGACCCTCCCAACGGAGAACCAGACTCTTCCAATGGAGAACCAGACCCTCCCTACGGAGAACCAGACCCTCCCAGCGGAGAAACAGACTCTTCCAATGGAGAACCAGACTCTTCCAATGGAGAACCAGACCCTCCCAACGGAGAACCAGACCCTTCCAATGGAGAACCAGACCCTCCCAACGGAGAACCAGACTCTTCCAATGGAGAACCAGACTCTTCCAATGGAGAACCAGACCCTCCCAACGGAGAACCAGACCCTTCCAATGGAGAACCAGACCCTCCCAACGGAGAACCAGACTCTTCCAATGGAGAACCAGACCCTCCCTACGGAGAACCAGACCCTCCCAACGGAGAACCAGACTCTTCCAACGGAGAACCAGACCCTTCCAATGGAGAACCAGACCCTCCCAACGGAGAACCAGACTCTTCCAATGGAGAACCAGACCCTCCCTACGGAGAACCAGACCCTCCCTACGGAGGCAAAGCGCCGTAAGCTACTGATCTGGCTCGAGTCCGTCTAGAGGGTCACGCAGAAGGCCTCTCGCGCCTGCCACGCTGCCGTTGTTCATCTCCACAAACGCACATTTTCCCCGACATCTGTACACATTCTGCCAATGATTTGTAACGTAGTTGTGTCAGATCACCGTTACCCGTCGTTTAACATCACATGAGTAGGTACACAGGCCCGGGCTCTGAGTACGAGCCAGAGGAGCTTTAAGGGAGCCACAACACCTGTACGTGTGCAGGACATGAGACGCTGGCGGCGGAACGATACCCTTTAGCAGACAATCACAGTTTCGGCAGCCTGCGCTACCACACGAGAATACAGTGGGGGGGAGGGGGGGAGACACTATATTGGCATTGTAGTTTTTTTTTTTTACGAAACACTCATCATAATGAACCTGCAACAATTAAAATGACAAACATGGTGTTACATGACAATACATCTCTCTAGGAAAGAAAGAAAAACAAAAAAAAAGGAAATTCACCTCACACTCCATTAGGCACATAGGTCTTCAGAGATCCCACTTGTGTGTGTGTGTGTGTGTGTGTGTGGTGGTCAGGAATGCTTTTCACACCATCGACAGAAAACAAGAAAAGACAGTGAGGGTGCTTGCAACGTGGACTTGGTGTTAGGGAGCCTATTGTTCTGCTGAAGGACTCTCCTCGCCCACGGCCTCCGAGCGCAGGTTAGACGGGGACCGCGCGCGACACAAGAGATCCACGCGACTCTGCGGACAGCGTGCCGGAAACGGGCTGCCGGAAGTAAGATGTACCACAGAAAGAAAACACACAAAAATGCACATCTTCGGACTTACTCATCCAAATGGTGACCTCCGCTGCCTTGTGATCTGGGTTTACTCACGTTTTGTCCACCCCCCCTCCCTCCTTCCCTCCCCCTTAAAGGCCTACGTCGACACTAAACCACAGCCTAGCCCGGAGTATTGCTCAGCGGCTATTTACAGAGTCGCAAAAGGGAACCAACAACCGGACTGTCCCACCATCATTCGCATCCTCCCATGTTGAAGTTTTAGTGGTCCTCTTCAGAAAGAAACGTGCTACTACGTGTTGTAAACATGGGGAGGAAAAAAACCCACTATTCTTTATTAATGTTAATAGCCCCCGACCCCCCCCCCCCCACCCCACCCCTCTGCCCGCCACTGAATCGTTTTTGCAAACTGTAAGATGGCGCAAATGATGCTTTTCTACTCTTTTGGACCCGACTCCGCTCCGCTCCGCTCCGGGTTTCAGTGCAGATCCGCCGTGCAGTAACGGGACCTTCTGGCCGCTTCAAGTAAACCTTCTTTTTTTGTTTCCCAATCTTGTTTTTGTTGTTGTTGTTCACGAGGGGGCTCTCTTCCGCCTTCCGCGGGCCTGTAGCTCAGCTCGCTCGTGTTTGACGGATTCCCCCCGCCCCCCCCCAACCCACCCCGTTCCTTAAGTGAGCAGAATGTTAAAAAAACAAAAAAAACAAAACAAAACAAAATAAAAACCCTTTTCACTAATAAATCCTTCCATGTTTTGCAACCAACAGCGAGACGCCGGGCCAGCAAGTTTAAGTTAACCTTTTAGTTGTTGTTTTTTTTAAACACAGCAGAATAAACATTGTTTGAAAGCAAGGTTTCCTGGTGGCGAGTCAAAATGTTCAGAGGTCATGTTACTTCTTTTTTTTTGTTGTTGTTGGTTTTATTTAGCGTTTTCCTTGCCGCCTCCGCGACTTAGTCCTGTTTGGCTTGGAGCTGCTGCTTCCAGGCCTCGTTCAAGTAAACTAGCCGCTTGTAGTTGAGGATAAAGAGGATGAAGTTCAGCCCGTATGTGGTGATGCAGATGATGCAGAAGTCCTTCAGGACAAAGTAGAGGATGTAGCCCAGGTAGAGCGAGCCCACCACCGACAGGATGGACGTCGTCATGAGGAAAAGGGCCGCCATCGCGCTGACGGTCATTCCTGTGACGGAGAAACAACACAAAACGGAGGTTTAGGCAAAGACCGACACGGTGCCGCCATGCAAAAGTCATCCGGTGACATTACCTACTGACCAGTTACTGGTCCTGTTCGAACGACACCAAGTCTCACCCGGTCTCAAGGTTTCCTTTGGTGCTGGCGCTCACATTGCAACCCCGGCAGGAGGCCGCACAATTGACCTTTCGCAAAGTCCCGCCCCCTTTAGTTACTGTTGCTATGCCCGTCAAGCATTTCAGAACTATCCGGGAAGTAGCCGGAAAACACCAAAACATGAAGGCAGAAATCAGCGCATTGTGTGGGTAAAAGTAACAGTAATAATACGTTAGCTGTATTAGCTATCAATAATAGCTAGTAGCTAGCTTAGCTTGGAACAGACGGGTATTTTTGTTGATTTTGGATGGATTAAGCTGGCCATGGGGTCTGCTATACTGCCAAATCTATTGCCGCCATTGCGCTTCTTGCGTTCTGGGTTTGGGGAAGGGAAAGAAAATGACACCCCCTCCAGACTTTTCACATATCTAGTATCCGGTCTGCAGATCCCATAGGCACACCGTTTCAGCATTTTGTTGTGTCTTTGAAAGCTTGACGGACCGTTGCTAAGGTGGGATGGGACAAGCACCGTTCTGGGGCGGTACTTTGCGAAAGGTCAATTATGGTTCGAATAATATTCACAATTACTTTACACAAAATTATGATGACAAGTCTCAATGAATTTGGGAGACAGATTAAGCAGACACTATCCACACTATATTCACGAGGAAAAACACAGCAGCCCAGTGGTTAGCACTGTTGCCTCACAGCAAGAAGGTCCTGGGTTCGAACCCCAGGCCGTCCCAGGTCCTTTCTGTGTGGGGTTTGCACGGTCTCCCCCGTGCCTGCGTGCGGTTCCTCCGGGTGCTCCGGTTTCCTCCCACCATCACAAAGACATGCATGTTAGGGTTAAGCAAGGATCAGAAACACGTTATTTGACGTTTCCCCCAGCCCACAGCACTGCAACACAAAGACAAAAACACACATCTAAAAACTACAAGAACACACATATTCAAACTAACACCTATATATCCAAACTAAACAAAAAAATAAAATCACTTTAAAATCACAGGATGACTGTCGGAACTGCCGGTCTGCATGAGCTAGCAGTTAGCTTAGCCTGCCCCACTTCCGCATCCTGTCAGACCGCCCTCGGTGTTTCCTCTTCGGGTGCAGCTCCGGTCAGGGCCGTGGTCCTTGGGCCCACAGGATGCAGCAGACCAGGCTCCCTCAGCTGATCCTACACCAGCTCTCCCAGTCAGACACCCTCGACACACCTTCCCGCACTCCACACGACGACACTAAAAACACCACAGTCAACGCTAGGCGAGGGGGCCGCCAGACCGCCATCAGTGTTATCGGAACTGCCGGCCTGCTTGGGCTAGCAGTTAGCTTAGCCTGCCCTGCTTCTGCGTCCTGTGAAGACGGTCCGAGGAGCTCCGGACAGGGCTGTGGTCCCTGGGCCCACAGGACGCAGCAGACCAAGCTCTCCCAGACGATCCGGCGCCAGCTCTCCCAGCCATCAAGCGACGAAAAACCTTAGATGCAGATGTGGACAAAGACACTGTGTGGATGGTACCGGGTGAGGCCACCGCAAAAGTGAATTCGTGCCGCCATCTTCCCACACCGGGTATTGGGTGAGGCCGCTGCAAACGTGAATTTGCGCCGCCATCTTCCCACACCAGAAGTGGAACAACAACACATGCATGTTAGGGTTAATACTCCTGCCTGTGTCCCTGAGCAAGGCAGTGGAAAGGAGAAGTGGAGCTGGTCCCCGGGTGCTGCAGCTGCCCACTGCTGCTATACAGTAGGGTGTGTTACATGCAGAGAACGCATTCACTGTACCCTGTACAACAACCAAGCAGAGTGGCTTTCTTTACATCATCATTCATTCAAATGTGTGTGTGTGTGTGTGTGTGTGTGTGTGTGTGTGTGTGTGTGTGTGTGTGTGTGTGTGTGTGTGACAGGCAGAGGTGGAGGACAATCGCTGCCGCAGCTACACCCCTCGTGTACATCGTGCTGGGGCTCCGGCATGATTCTGGGGTGAAGGAATGAACTGGTACTACAGAGTTGGACCACATGAGGCAGCGGTGCAGCACAGCTCGTTCGCATCTCCCAATGACGAACAACAACAAGTTGACTAACTGAAATATCAACCAGTCGTCCAGCTTTGGGCGGGTGCTACAATACAACCACCACACAGCCGCGTGATCTTCCTGCCCGCCCGCCCGCCCGCTCGCCACGGACGCAGCTCAGGACATGTAAGTAGGAGTAGTGGACAGTATGGTGAGCATTACACTGAAATTAAATATTAACATGATGTCCGATGCTGTGATTATCAGCCATGGAAATTAAAAACCCTCATACACAATACCACACCATCAGCTGTGTGGGCCTACAAGAACCACCACCAGGCACTAAAACCAGAGCCCGGCCATGTGAAGGACACAGCAGTATAAGAAAGGTCTTCAAGGAAGGAAGACACCCAGCGTCTGTATTATGTACACTAGAACACACGGTTTTGTCCCCTCCCCCCTTTTCTCCCCAATCTCCCGAGCCATCCCGGTCGCTGCTCCACCCCACCCCCCCCCGATCCGGGGAGGTCCTCCTGGGATACATGTGGAGTCACCAGCCACTTCTTCTCACCTGACAGTGAGGAGTTTCACCAGGGGGACGTAGCGCGTGGGAGGATCATGCTATTCCCCCCAGTTCACCCTCACCCCCGACCGACCAGAGGAGGCGCTAGTGCAGCAACCAGGACACATACCCACATCCGGCTTCCCACCCGCAGACAGGGCCAATTGTGTCGGTAGATGCCCGACCAAGCCGGAGGCAACACGGGGATTCGAACTGGCGATGCCCTGTGTTGCTAGGCAACGGAATAAACCGCTATGCTACCCGGAAACCCAGAACACACTGTTTTAACCGGAGCACTAAAATTACAACGGGGGGGCAACACAATAAAGAACCTGAAACACCGACAGGGCAGCAGGAAGTAGCTCAGCTTTCATATTACTTTTTAAGAACAAAAATCACATTTCTGAAAAAAAGAAAACATGGGCGAAAGGTCTGGAAGCTGAATGGTCAACAAGCAGTGGGAAGCCGGATGTGGGTGTGTGTCCTGGTCGCCGCACTAGCGCCTCCTCTGGTCGGTCGGGGCACCTGTTCGGAGGGGGATAGTGTGATCCTCCCACGCAGTACGTCCCCCTGGTGAAACTCCTCACTGTCAGGTGAAAAGAAGCGACTCCACATGTATGGGAGGAGGTACGTGGTAGTCTGCAGCCCTCCCCGGACCGGCAGAGGGGGTGGAGCAGCGACTGGGACGGCTCGGAAGAGTGGGGTAATTGGCCAAATACAATTGGGGAGAAAAAAGGGTGGGAAACCCCCTCCCCCAAAAAAAATCTCCGTCAACATTCAGTAGTTGAATATACACAATGGGGTGGGTCCAGGCATGAAGCACAGCCTGAAGACTTGGTTACACAATCTGATGAGTTGTGCCGGGTCACAAACACTGCTTGGACTCTTTAAGACCATAGCAACAGTGAGGAGTTCTGAAGCCGCGTGGTATTCGGCATGTGTGGTATGGCGGCACGGTGGCCCAGTGGTCCGCACTGTTGCCTCACAGCAAGAAGGTCCTGGGTTCGAACCCCGGGCCGTCCCAGGTCCTTTCTGTGTGGAGTTTGCATGTTCTCCCCGTGCCTGCGTGGGTTTCCTCCGGGTGCTGCTCCGGTTTCCTCCCACCATCAGAAAGACATGTTAGGGTTAATACTCCTGTCTGTGCCCCTGAGCAAGGCAGTGGAAAGAAGAAGTGGAGTTGGTCCCCCGGTGCTGCAGCTGCCCACTGCTGCTATACAATAGGATGGGTTACATGCAGAGGACACATTCACTGTAACCGTCAATAACAAAATGAAGGGGCTTCTCACTCCCATCCATCCATCCATGCATTATCCAAACCACTTATCCTTACTCAGGGTCACAGGGATGCTGCAGCCTATCCCAGCAGTCACTAGGCGGCAGGCGGGGGAGACACCCTGGACAGTCCGCCAGACCATCACAGGGCTGTCATTCCCATTCAATATGGAAATCTTAATCACATATATAACGATCACTCCGATGAGAGCAATTATGAACAAGTATGGATACAAGGGCCTCTTGTTCGGCTGCTGAGCAGACCCACCAGCCAGCAAGTCAGCAGGCAAGCATGTCCAACCAGCATGACTGAGTCAGCGGTAACAGGGTTCAGGGAGAAGGAGGCTAGAAGTCACCATTTAAAAAGAAGGAAACCCCCCCCCCCTCGTCATTCTCGGGGAAAAGAAGAAGCAGCCACTTTATGTTGTCATACGGTTACAGTGAAATGTGTCCTCTGCATGTAGCCCATCCTATTGTATAGGAGAAGTGGGCAGCTGCAGCGCCCGGGGACCAACTCCACTTCCTCTTTCCACTGCCTTGCTCAGGGGCACAGGCAGGAGTATTAACCCTAACGTGCATGTCTTTTTGATGGTGGGAGGAAACCGGAGCACCCGGAGGAAACTCATGCAGACACGGGGAGAACATGCAAACTCCACACAGAAAGGACCTGGGCCGGCCTGGGGGGGAGGGGGGGTGGGGGTGAGGCTCGTCTGTGTCAGAATTAAATCACCACTAACTCACTGACCTGGAGGGACTTCCGCTGCTGGTTTTTTCTAACACCAAAGCAGGAATCCGGGTGTTCTGGGACCCGGCACCCTCGCTGGGGAGACCGTGGATCAATGCAAGTGGACCATGCCATGTCCAACATATTTTGGTTGTGTCCACATATTCAACACCTTTTTGGGGGAAAAGTGGGACGTTTGCTATCTAGGATCCCGGGCTTTAATATTGATGTGTCTTTCTCCCCCCTGGATCTTGGATTTCCTCCTAAAAACTTACGTAAAGGTGATGTCTATCTCCTGAAAAATGTCAGGTTTTTTTCCCTCTCTTCTTTCTCATGAGGCAGCCTTGCTGAAATCCCCGTGTGATGACCTGTACCTGCACATCTGTCTTTGGTGTTGGATGATAACAAGCAAGACCTCTTGTTCTGTGCTTTGTTTGTTTGTATTTTAAATGCTGTAATAAAAAGAAAGTGGTTAGCGCGGTCGCCTCACAGCAAGAAGGTCCTGGGTTCGAGCCCCGGGGCAGTCCAACCTTGGGGGTCGTCCTCTGTGTGGAGTTTGCATGTTCTCCCCGTGTCTGTGTGGGTTTCCTCCGGGGGCTCCGGTTTCCTCCCACAGTCCAAAGACATGTAGGTCAGCTGAATCGGCCATACTAAATTATCCCTAGGTATGAATGGGTGTGTGTGTGTCGGCCCTGTGATGGTCTGACGGCCTGTCCAGGGTGTCTCCCCGCCCGCCGCCCAATGACTGCTGGAATAGGCTCCAGCATCCCCCGTGACCCTGAGAGCAGGATAAGCGGTTATGATAATGGATGGATGGATGGATGGATGGATGGCCATCACAGCAAGTGAGAAAAACTATTTTATCATAGTCTAAAGTCCAGGTAATGAAACCATCACTCTCAGAAGTGCACACATTTCCTCTCAAGAAGTTCACTTAACGCCAACAACCTCATTCTTGCCACTACTCAAGCTGGGCGAGAGACAGAAAAACAGAATACAGTCACACCCATCTAGAAAAGAGGTAGTTATGTGCATAAAGAGCAGTAAAATCCTGGGGGGAAAAAAAAGTCACAACGACACATGTTGGTTGTCCATGTCTTGCCACATGGCGGAGCTGGCCTACAATGTTGAGCTGGCCTACAACGTTGAGCTGGCCTACAACGTTGAGCTGGCCTACAACGTTGAGAAATCGTTGGAGCCAACATTTCTGATCAATGCACACCAAATGATGCTAACAGTTTCTCAGAAAACCAATATGAAACAACCCATAATGAAGCAGTGATTAAAACGACAAATTGTGATCCCAAAACTTCCCTTTCCCTCTAATTAATGTAGCTCACTTTCACAGTATGCCAGCTCGGTTAGGTCACTAGCTGGCAATCGGATCTGTGCATGACTGCAGTCCACTGACTCCCGGTCTCGACTGCAGCGGTCGTACCAGCTTCCTGTTTGCTGGCGTGTGCTGTTGACGACGGTGTACTTTTGGCGATGCCTGCAAGATTTACCATGGATAAATGTCAACGACCCGCACCGAACTGTCGACACGGTAAATCTTGGAAGGCATGACACTGTCAATAGCGCATGCCGGCAAACAGGAAGCTGGTACGACCGCTGCAGTAGAGAGACCGGGAGTCGGTGGACTACAGTCATGCACAGAACCGACTGGTTGAAACCGCAGCGAAGTTCTCAACCACAACAGAAGATCCAGGGTACAACTACTTACCCAGTAAGAGCTGAAAGGCGTAAAAGAAAATCCCATAGACACTGTTTGGCTGGTTCAGTGCACTGTCATTTCCAAAAATTGAGCCCAAGAGTCCAAATCCTCGACCCCACCTAAAACCATGTTGGGGGAGGGGGGAAAAAAAAAGAAAAATCAGTAGAGAAGGCAGTCAACTTTTAAGCATTAAGTCTGAAGCCAATGACAACACATCTAGGAACCCGGGGCCGTCTTATGAAACGAAACGAATACGAGGTAATGCGCTGTAGTCTAAAAGTGGCTCGAGGTGGCCCCGCCGTGCTCGAGGGTTGTCAGACTTCATTTTTCCAGAGTACCTAAGGCAGGCTACGTTTACTGATCCACGCTGGCTTACTTTCACAACTCTGAGATGTGGCCTGCAGAGCCTTCCCTGGCTGGGAATATTTGAACGGTGCGGCTATTTGTCGTGACTGAACACTTCCCCCTCCCCCCATCTCCACAGGGAGTCTATTGTTAATGGGGAAGTTTGAGCATGCGACACAATTAGGACCCATATTCCGTTATTGGGAATGTGCTCCGCTCAAACCGTTGGGGGTTCGACCTTGCGGTGACATGTTACGCTTCTGGATAGGTCTTCCTGCCTTCACAGAGAAAACCACGTCATGCACGCCCGAAGCAGGCTTTACCCGACTATCCCTGATCATTTCACCGTAGTGGAAAGCAGTTAAAACAGAGAAAAGCATTAAAACAAAGTTTCCCATGGAGGAGCAGAGAGAATCGTTCACCCCCGAAAACTCAAAAACACACATAATGTCACCTTAAACATCCGAATATTCAGCTCGGCGGTTATGAAAATACGTATTCCCCCCCCCCCCCCCATCTTACTCACAGGTGTCCAAACGCTACCCGTGGGTAACGTTTGAGGTAAGTGGGTCATTTGGCCATTCGGAGATTCAGAATTTACTTCTGTACTTTCCTTGATAAGAATAATATAAATAATCAATCTCACGTGACAGATCTTTGGTTATGTATACCATGGGACTGGGTGCAGGATGTCAAGTACCTTTCGACACAGGCTTACCGCCGCACGACGCCGCGTCATCATCGTGCTGATTTTTTTTTTGCATGTTATTGCACAACTCACGTAAAGTAGCAGATCCTGCTTATCCAGCCACACTGGCACCAGCTGACTTCAACGAAACAAAAAAAAGAAAAGTTTTTAAGATACTCATCCGGTACATCAGAATAATCCCTACTGGTCAGGTAGGCTTACACATATACAAGGAATTTGACTGCGTGCCTCAATTTACCCACGTTTACAAGCTGAAGGTCAAATCCACTCGTTTTATTGTTTTATCTCTACCAAACTATTTTTTTTGGGGGGAGCCCCCCCCCCCTTTTCTCCCCAATTGCACTTGGCCAGTTACCCCACTCTTCCGAGCCGCCCCGGTCGCTGCTCCACCCCCTCTGCCGACCCGGGGAGGGCTGCAGACTACCACACGCCTCCTCCCATACATGTGGAGTCGCCAGCCGCTTCTCGTCACCTGACAGTGAGGGGTTTCACCAGGGGGACGCAGCGCGTGGGAGGATCACGCTATTCCCCCCCCCGTTCCCCCTCCCCCCTGAACAGGCGCCCCGACTGACCAGAAGAGGAGCTAGTGCCGCCAGTGACTCGGGTAGTTTACCAGTACAGGGAAACAAGCTGTACGAGCCGAGCGGCCCATTTCTATTGACACGTATCTTACGTAACCGGGCGGGAGCTCCAGCCTGCGGCGTTTTGAACGCCCGCACGCTGCCACGATCAGCCATGTAATGTGATGACCCGTATCTTCCAACAGCACGCGTCTGACCGCCGCCAGTGGACAAGCTCGACACACACACACCAAGTGTACCCAACACCGTATATATATATATATACAAAACAGTTCAATAGGCAATAAACAGACCAGCGTGAGCGTCCCGACGGTCCATCAACACACGGGGCCTTTCCTCGCCACGACTCGAACACCTGATCCTGCAAGTGCTCTGTACGAGGGAGAGAACGTATGGCGTCTTGGTGCACGCTCAATAATCCAGCTGAGCGAATCAACCAAGGCCGAGTCGCCTCATCCGGACACGACGTTTCTCTCGGCCAACGCCGTGTCCGGACGAACCGACTCGACCTCCTTCGAGAGAAGCGCGGAAACTGCCGCGTCCATCGAGCGTTTCGTCAGCAGGCGCAAAAACACCATCTGTGTCAGA
Organism: Lampris incognitus; assembly: GCF_029633865.1. Lineage (NCBI taxonomy): Eukaryota > Metazoa > Chordata > Actinopteri > Lampriformes > Lampridae > Lampris > Lampris incognitus. The sequence goes on from NC_079218.1 coordinate 49,733,504, forward strand.
GGAGAAAGGTGGGCGAGGTGTAAAGGTCACCTTCACGGGTATTTTGTCACTGTTGAACTCAAACCGAACGACGGCGCAGCAGCGACGTTCTATTTGATCACCATAAATTAGACCCCGTTGTGGTGTCACTCGTCTCTGTGTGGTGGCCATTGTTCTGCCGGTGCTCCACTTCTGTTGGATGAACACGGCCCAGGGGACCCGTCCCCGCAACAGGTCTACTAAAAACAGTTACTTCGTTAAATATAACCCCCCCCTCCCCCCCGATCCAGTACTTCAGCCGTCGGTCTGGCTACGAACGCCCTCAAATTTAAGCGGAGGGTGTATTCTTTAAAAAAAAAGAAAAGGAGACGGAGGACGTCGACATCTGACGGACCCGCAAACGGTCAAACGTGTTAGACTGGGGGACACGAGGACGAGCCTTACCGGCATGCGAGCGAACAACGTGCTGTAAAAACTTGAACGTTGTCAAAATCTTTTTTTTCCCCCCTACTTTTCAGCCCCGTCCAAAATCCCTTTTGACACTCAGAAGGGAAACAGACGTTTCCTGAAAACCACCGGAGAACCTTTGTTGCATAAGTAAGAGTCCCTTAGACCCCTGATCTGGAACGGCATCACAACAGTCATGCGACGCGTGCGCATCCATAAATATGGCATGGCGTTTATTTTTGTCCGGCACTTTGGGGCCTTCTAGCTTCTGTTCAGTCTTTATTATGCAGGACTGCCATGATATGACAGGTGACATATGTGACATATGTCACATGTGACATATGTCACATATGTTTAAGAACAGATTCAAAAGGGGTCCGCGGTGGTGTAGCGGTCTAAGCATCGGCTTTGTGTCGACACAGTTGCCCACTGGGGACTGGGGTTCGCGCCCCGGTCTCGTCAGATCCGACTATGGCCGGACTCCATGAAGCAGCAATCGTTGGCAACGCCGTCTTCGGGAGGGGGGCGGAGTCGGCTTGTGTTCGTCACGTGAATGCGTCTCTGTGTGTGTCGGAAACAACAGCGGTCCGGCCTGGAGTCGCCATGTCACGAAAGTGGGGAGGCGTCTCCTTCGAGACTGCCGGCCGGAGAGACGCAGTTGGCGAACGCACGCAGTGCGAGGGGTGGGTGTTTGAATTAAAATAGGGATCGATTGGCCACTAAATTGGGGAGAAAAAAGGGAAAAATCAGAAATAAATTCATTAAAAAAAGAACAAAAGAACAGATTCAAAAACAGAACTCGTTCGTAACCCGGGGACTACCTGTCCTGTACTACATACAGTTCACCTTTAAGCTGAAATAATAACGCCTTAATAATAATAACAACGCTTTGATTCTTGTAATGCTTGAAGCGCTTCGAGTGGCTGTGGCAGCTAGAAAAGCGCTACACAAAAGCAACCCGTCCATCCATGCTGACGGACGTACACAAAAAAAAACGACACTCAAAGCAGAGAGCCGACGCAAACCTTTTCCCCTCCAAGTGGATCTGAATTAAAACGAAACAGCAACAGGTTACTTGTCCGGGGTTTAACAGTAGATAGTTGGATAACCCAACAGCGATGGGAATATGGCTGGCAAATGTGGGAATAGCAGATAAATTGCTTCACCGCTGAGCTAGAGAAACTTCTAACACCCCGCCTTTGCTGCAACACAACAACCAAAAAAAGGTGGGGTTTTTCTTTACTTGTCATCTACAGCTCGTATTTAGCGCCCCGGAAACCACGTCTGTTGACCACTAATGAAAACCTGTCTGTCATTTATACTGAACTAGGCTAGTTTAAAACCTGCAGCATGAGTATGTTTCCAGACAAAACCACCTCACCCCTTTGGGCGTACACTGCCCGGGTAGGCTGCAACACACCGTGGCCCCAGTGTTTGTACGGCGCACCTGGAAGTGTCTTTTTCTAAATAATCACCAGTTTTCAAACTGACCCGTGAAAGAGGCAAACCAGCGGAGAACCGCACCACATCTTCAACACGTCAAGGGGACAATGCTGCTATTACTGACCGATAACCACCAAACGGTTTCATCTGTGAAACCAACTGTTGTCACTGTGTGTGTGTGGGGGGGGGGGGCAATGCTGCTATTACTGACCGATAACCACGAAACGGTTTCATCTGTGAAACCAACTGCTGTCACTGTGTGTGTGTGTGGGGGGGGGGGCAATGCTGCTATCACTGACCAATAACCACCAAATGGTCTCATCTGTGAAACCAACTGTTGTCACTCTGTGTGTGTGTGGGGGGGGGGCAATGCTGCTATTACTGACCAATAACCACGAAATGGTTTCATCTGTGAAACCAACTGTTGTCACTCTGTGTGTGTGGGGGGGGGCAATGCTGCTATCACTGACTGATAACCATGAAATGGTTTCATCTGTGAAACCAACTGTTGTCACTCTGTGTGTGTGTGTGGGGGGGGGGCAATGCTGCTATCACTGACAAATAACCACGAAATGGTTTCATCTGTGAAACCAACTGTTGTCACTCTGTGTGTGTGTGGGGGGGGGGGGGGCAATGCTGCTATCACTGACCAATAACCACCAAATGGTCTCATCTGTGAAACCAACTGTTGTCACTCTGTGTGTGTGTGTGGGGGGGGGGGGGCAATGCTGCTATCACTGACCAATAACCACGAAACGGTTTCAATCTGTGAAACCAACTGTTGTCACTCTGTGTGTGTGTGTGTGTGGGGGGGGGGGGGGGCAATGCTGCTATTACTGACCAATAACCACGAAACGGTTTCATATGTGAAACCAACTGCTGTCACTGTGTGTGTGGGGGGGGGGGGGGCAATGCTGCTATTACTGACCAATAACCACCAAACGGTTTCATCTGTGAAACCAACTGTTGTCACTCTGTGTGTGTGTGTGGGGGGGGGGGGCAATACTGCTATCACTGACCAATAACCACGAAATGGTTTCATCTGTGAAACCAACTGCTGTCACTCTGTGTGTGTGTGGGGGGGGGGGGGACAATGGTGGTATCACTGACCGATAACCATGAAATGGTTTCATCTGTGAAACCAACTGCTGTCACTGTGTGTGTGTGTGTGTGGGGGGGGGGGGGGGACAATGGTGGTATCACTGACCAATAACCACCAAATGGTTTCATCTGTGAAACCAACTGCTGTCACTGTGTGTGTGTGTGTGTGGCCCCTGGCCAGCGGCGCTGGGCTGGTTTGTCTAGGAGCCCAGCATCAGTCCAGGGCCATCACATGTTATCGGGTCACTGTTTACACTCCCGGGTGATGTGCTCGGGGCTTTTACAGTTCAGGGATGACTCTGGGGGGGGGGGGGGGGGGGGTTGACACATCACCATGGTTACACGTACGGTTACCGGCGAAGTTGCCATCCCAACCGATGACAGTGAAGTGGGAGGTTAACCGTAGCCGGATGAATCAACGTTAACCACCGACACCGAACAGAGGCTACGAAACACAAATCAATGATGTGCACAGCGGCTTCCTCCAGTGATGAAGACTGTGGTATCATCACCCAGACCCGGGGTAAGGCCAGCACCCGGGTCCCTAGCCGGACTCGAACAGTCACACACACACACACACACACACCGATGAGAAAACGACTTGCAACTGTTGTTAGCCCTCCCCGGGCACGGCTAGCGTTAGCTAGCCCGAGAGCTGTGCGAACAGATGCGAGGCGTTAGCCTTTAGCTTACACCGAGGCTAGCTAGCTAGCTAGCCTGCCGCCTCAACGCTTGCCCGGCAAAAGATGGTCGGCGCGCCCGGCTCGTAGAGTCGTTACCGAGGCAGCTGCGCGCCGCCTCGGAACGGACGCCAAACGAGCGCTGCCCACCGTCGGCTCCACGCGTCTGACAGCCCTTCCCCAGAAAAACGACCACCACCACCCCCACCCCCCAAAATAACCCCCAAAAACCCCCCAGTTTCATTGAGCGCCGCTTGTAAGTCGCCCAATTCCCCATTACCTGGAGGAGAAGACTTTCGAACAGCTGACGGACTTGCTGACGTCGCACAACGCCCGGTAGTTCGAGTCCCTGGCTTTCTCCCTCTCGACGTGGAACGCGTACAGGGACAACACGACGCCCAGGAGGCAGACGAGCAGCCGGGCTATTCTCTCCCACCGAGGGGTGGACACTCGGAGGACGGGCGCCGCCATCTTTCTCTGGCCTAGGCTGGAGAAAACGCGCAAGCAAAGCCTCGCGCATTTGGGGAACGGCGGCGGGACGTGGTGACGCGTCGAGTCCGCCGCGTCGTGGGGCGTGCCGGCCGCGTGTGCCTGGCGAGCCCGTCTTGCAAGGGGGGGGGGTGGGGAGGGGAGGTCGCTCGCTGACCGCGGAAGATTCCGGTTCCGCTTAAGCGAGCTCTCTTATCCGGCTCTCGGGCGCGCGGGGATGCCGGAAGCCTGGCCCCGGCACCCCCTCCCGCGGGGCCCCACGCGCACCTCTCCAGAATGAATACATCTCTTGGGGAGCCGATGGCCTTCCTGCAGGATTTATCAGGCTTTCGCTGAATATCCCGCGCCTTCTGTGCCTGGAGTAATCGCAGAAAGTATGAGAGCGTGAATGATGATTTATTTAATGAGCGTGTAATAAGCATGTAATAACATCTTCGGTCTGGTGGACGCTTGGATGAGGGATGAAACGTATCTGTCAATAAACGTTGTATCCAGATGAACTCATTCAACCTTCTGCGATTCTTACCAGTCACATTAAAAGGAAAGTCAAGCCAGTTTTATTTGATCAATCAATCAATCAATCAATCAATCAATCAATCAATCAATCAATCAATCAATCAGTTGCATTTTATATAGCAGAATCCTTCTCTGCAGCATCTGGACTTTGAATTTGAACAAGAGTGAGTTTTTTCCCTCTTAAAGGGTGTAACATGGCCCATATCTCGAACAAGAAAAGGTTGCTTATTTGGGGCTCGCCACCATGAAAAACGCAGAAGCGAGATGTTCTGAAAGCTTAAGCTGGATTATTGATAAAACGAGAAACCAGCTTCACAAATGGTTACAGGGAGAGTTCTCCTCAAAAGGGGGGAGTGCTACTGATGCAGGCAGGGGAGTAGCCCGTCTCACATGCAGTCTCTTCATTTGTCAATAAGCAGATATGTAATACAACTGATCAATTGCTCTTCAATTTTATGTGGGGAAAAAAGCCTCATTATTTCAACTCTTTTAATAATAACAATAATAATAATAACAGTGGCTCAACTTTCTTGATTGTACTGTCAGGATCAGAATCAGAATCATGTTTATTGGCCATGTAGGTTTGCACCTACATGAAATTTTACTCTGGTTTTGTGGCTCTGTCAGTGTGCTTAACACAGGATAACAACACTGCAACACAACAATCTGCAGATATCTACACAAGGACTGACTTATACAGGTGAAATAAGAGGTGATAAAGTGCAGTGGTGAAGAGAATCTATCAGAGATGCTGAAATACATGTTAGCAGCTTACTGACATACATACCTGAGGTAGATGGACATGACAGAGAGTACCAGTACACGTACAATATACAGGACAGTATACACAACATGTACAGTACAGTATACACAACATGTACAGGACAGTATACACAACATGTACAGTACAGTATATACAACATATACAGTACAGTATACACAACATGAACAGGACAGTACATACAACATGTACAGGACAGTATACACAACATGTACAGCACAGTACAAACAACATGTACAGGACAGTATATACAACATGTACAGGACAGTATATACAACATGTACAGTACAGTACATACAACATGTACAGGACAGTATACACAACATGTACAGTACAGTATACAAAACATGTACAGGACAGTATACACAGCATGTACAGTACAGTATATACACAGCATGTACAGTACATTATATACAACATGCACAGTACAGTATACACAACATGTACAGTACAAAATACACAACATGTACAGGACAGTATACACAACATGTACAGGACAGTATACACAGCATGTACAGTACAATATACAAAACATGTACAGGACAGTATACACAGCATGTACAGTACAGTATATACACAGCATGTACAGTACATTATATACAACATGCACAGTACAGTATACACAACATGTACAGTACAAAATACACAACATGTACAGGACAGTATACACAACATGTACAGTACAGTATATACAACATGTACAGGACAGTATACACAACATGCACAGTACAGTACATACAACATGTACAGGACAGTATACACAACATGTACAGGACAGTATACACAACATGTACAGTACAGTACATACAACATGTACAGGACAGTATACACAACATGTACAGTACAGTACATACAACATGTACAGGACAGTATATACAACATGTACAGTACATTGTATATAACATGTGCAGGACAGTATACACAACATGTACAGTACAGTATACACAACATGTACAGTACAGTACATACAACATGTACAGGACAGTATACACAACATGTACAGGACAGTATACAGTACAGTATACACAACATGTACAGGGCAGTATACAGTACAGTATACACAACATGTACAGGACAGTATACAGGACAGTATACACAACATGTACAGTACAGTATACACAACATGTATAGTACAGTGTACAGGACAGTATACACAACATGTATAGTACAGTATACAGTACAGTATACACAACATGTACAGGACAGTATACAGTACAGTATACACAACATGTATAGTACAGTTTACAGGACAGTATACACAACATGTACAGTACAGTATACACAACATGTACAGGACAGTATACACAACATGTACAGGACAGTATACACAACATGTACAGTACAGTATACAGTACAGTATACACAACATAGTTGGATTCATTGACAATGTTAAGCGTTCATTTGAATGACAGAAAGAAAGAAACCTGGAAAGAAGCTGGTTTTTTCTGCTACTCTTGATAATATCTTTCAAATTAATTGGATAAAGCCATTTCTAAACAACCCTACATCTTCTTGAAACTTTACGCCTACTTATATTTTCTAGCATAGGAGGCCTTGAACTTGTGCTCTTCTGCGATTATGAGATAGAGAAACTCGCCTTAAATGCATCTAAATCCAGCAGACAAATGCTTTTAGCGAGGTCTTTCATTTACTACATAAACGTGCCACTGAGGGAACTGGGGGGGGGGGGATAGCGTGATCCTCCCACGCGCTACGTCCCCCTGGTGAAACTCCTCACTGTCAGGTGAAAAGAAGCGGCTGGTGACCGCACATGTATCGGAGGAGGCACGTGGTAGTCTGCAGCCCTCCCCGGATCGGCAAGTGTGGGGTATTGGCCAAGTACAATAAGGGAGAAAAGGGGCGGGAAAATTTTTCATTTGCAATAATCGGTGTATTGTGTTCAAAAATAGATCCATATTCTACCAAAACTTCCTATCAAAACCAATTAATTAATGTTAATGGACTGCTGATGAACTACTGTGAATCCCTTAACACCTCTGGAATTGTACCCCGCAGGAATTTACCACGGTCACGGACTGGAAAAGCATCTTCTATGCAAATACCAGTATCGCCTTATCAGTAAGGTAAGGCAAGTTTCTATCCCGCCAACTATTATCGCCTTCAGTTTAACAAAGACCTTTCTGTTCACTGTTCATGGTGTGAATGCCCTGTGGTGGTCTGCCCAGGGTGTCTCCCCGACCTGCCGCGCAATGGCTGCTGGGATAGGCTCCAGCCCCCCCCCCCGCGACCCTGAGAGCAGGATAAGGGGCTCAGATAACGGATGGATGGGTGTGTGAATGCTGCACCTGTTCTGGTAATGACCCTACACGTGGTGATAACGCTGACTCTGGCTTTCTCTTTATTGGGGGAAAAATACATATACTGTTTGGTTTCCACAATAATAATAGCAATAAGCTTGAAGAATTATATACAATAAATGTGATGATTATTTTGACAAAGTGTCATATTCATAAGAGTTTAGCCATTCTAATCCTTTATTTGTAGCATTTGTCAGTGAAACAGTGCAGCAAAACTATTTTAACTCTAGAATTAAGAAACCTGCAAAAACTGTCTGTCTGTGTTCTTTGTTTGTTTTATGTTTTCGCGTAAGAGACCCCCCCCCCTTGGCTCTGACGGTGTTTTGTCTGTACTGACAGCGTCTTTGTTTGTATGTAACATTCTACTGTTGATAAATGTAAAAAAATACAAAATAAACGGAGTGAATAAATAAACAGGTCATACACGAGTCAGTCACTACGCCGACAGCCCCACAGCCTATCGGTGGACTGTGTGACGTAAGTAGCTGAGTGAAAAGATTTTTTTATTTATTGTAGCGAATTGGGGGGACAACGCAACAACAGGAACTGCCGCGGCCGGGAAGCGAACCCGTGTCGCCCGCATCGCAGGAGACATCGCTACCCGCTAGACTAAAGGGTCAGTTCCGCCAGTCAACGGCCAGCCTGTCTTCTTATCCATGCACGTTACAATATAAACTTTATTGAAAACTATCAAATACGAAGACAAATGGGAGGCGGACTGATTTTGACTGACCCAGAGCCCTAGAAAGAGAGAGTTACGTCAACTCCGTAGACGTCAATGGGCCACAGCAATGGCGGATCATGGGCGCCCCGGATAGTTCCAAACAGTGCGCATAGAATGTGTCACGTTGGAATATAGCTATATATATATCCTAGAAGAACCCCGCTACAATGTAGCGGTTTGGTTATCCACCCGTCTAAAGCTCCCTCCTCTTCATCCTGCCAGCTAACCGCCTTCCCCCTGCCCCTAAACCCCGCCCCCACTCCAACTCCCTCCCCCCAAATGCTCGGAATCATCTGAAATGCCGAGAAAAGTGGTTTTTAGCCATTTTTGGAAAATGCATATTTTGCATAATTATGCATAATTATTTTAATTTTCTGCTATTTTTCTGGTCCTCTCTGGAACAATACCTACCACCTCCAAAAAAATGAGGATCATAAGTGCATTTTTGCAAAAATGCATTTATTTTGCATAATGCCAAAACATTTCTCAGAATTTTTTTTTATATAGGTGAAAAAATCAAAGATGCTCAGAATCATCTGAAATGCCGAGAAAAGTGGTTTTTAGACATTTTTAGAAAAATGCATATTTATGCATAATTATGCATAATTTTAATTTTCTGGGATTTTCCCCTTACTCTCTGAGACAATACCTACCACCTCCAAAAAGAATTAGGATCATAAGTGCTTTAGTTTTCGGTCCCGCTATCTACACTAACTAACACACACACACACACACTAACACCACACACACACATTACGAAAATATATGAGTAGATAAATGTAAAAATCTGAAAATATTGGTTAGTAGTGTAAACTACTAATAAGACACGTTAGTCCCTAACAAACGGGTCTGACCCTCTAGCCGAGCGGCTAGTGACGTCGCCTTGTGATGTAGTACACCCCGTATCGAATCCCGCACCGGGCAAGAAAATAACCAGTTACAGTAGTTACCAGAAATGGCGGCTAAGCGGTCCATTTAAATGACCCGCCAAGCTTCGTTTGGAACTATTCGGCGGCTACGTGAACCACGTGACCCTCTCGCGTTCTGACCCCCCTCATTGACGCGACTCTCTCTCTCCAGGGCTCTGGCCCGACCGCTCGCCATCGTATTTACATGCTCCTCCTACATCTTTTCAGCCAATCCCCGTTAAGGCGCGCCCGCAGTCACAGCCTCCACGATCTTCCCATTTTAGCGACTTAATAATGCGTAACACGCTTTCATTAGTGTTTCAACAACAGTTTGACAACAATAACCTGAAATCGCGCTATTTAAGAGAGGAAACGATGTGGACAGATCAGACCATGCGGACGTTCACGGTGACGTGGACAGAGGCGTGGCTACGCGGGCTAGGCCCCGCCCCCGACGCATACGAGATCACGTGACCGCGCAGCGCACCCATATAACTAAACAGTGGATGACGTAACGTGTTTACTCGCTCGTTGAGCTCTCAGGACGTGGTGGGATCTCCCGCGGCGTTCCTCCCCCAAATGGCGACGGACATGGAGAGATTCGCCTCCTTCGAGGAAGCGCACTACGACCGGTACGACTATTACAACTTAGTGGACTACTCCGGCCACGCCTGTGGCAAAGGGCGGACAAAGAGAGAGATGGAGCTGAACACGAATCGCCCTTCTCCCGCCGGACACGAGAGGAAGATCGCCGAGAAATACCACAACAGCCAAATGAAACGGAGGCGAACCAAGAGCTCTTCATGCTGACGGTACGGACGCCTTATGGCCACAGCGAAGCGGCACCTCTGCAGAGCCACCATTTTCTCTATTCAGCAGCGGGGTCCTCTATCATAAACAAATAAAAATAAGCGCGGACTGGTTAATTAGCTGACCGCTGCGTTTCCCAGTATTAATCAAACGCGTGCACTTGTTAGGTTATTAATTGTGATCCAGTGTTTTCCCAAGTGACAGATTCTGCAAAAAAAAAAAAAAAACATCACGTGACCAACTTGTTTACGAGCTATAGCGCGGCATAGCCCGACCGACATAGGATAGGACCTGCGCTGGCATGCAAGGCTGAGCAATGCACTCTGCGTACCGTTAAAACCGTGCATAATGAAGTGTGAGCTATAACGTTCAGTTTTGCAAAAACAATGGCTTCCTATGTTAGACAACTTGCCCCCTGGTAAGCTTGTTTTCACGCTGGTATAGACAGAAAATTAATCCTAAAGCCTGAAAATGACTTGATGTTGATGAATGGGCTCGTGCATAATAACACCCTCGTCTGGTTGTGGTTTGCAAACGTGTCCCTTTTGATTTGCCCACAGATCCCTGAACCAGTTGGATTTCTGAAGCTGACCATGGCCGCGCGTGAAAGGAGTGTGCTCCGAGAGCTGAACATGCCCCCGGGCATCAGTCACGAGAGAGCACCCTGCCCCCCCTCCCCCACATTCTGCCCCTGTAATGAGATATGCGCCTCTCCCCTTACAGCTGTGCAAGAACCACTTGTGTTGACTTCTGTAGTAGGTCAGTGAGGTGTACTCGCTACACAGTCGTTCGTGTTGCTGAAAGAAACTGTAATGTGCTGAGAGGAGGATGTTTTAATAAAAAAAACACTGACTTGACCGTCCGTGGCTTGTCATCACATTTGTACTTGTTGCAGCTGAACACGACAAGGTAACCGTAACGACGACCCCTCATATCATATGTCAGATACTTCCTCTTTGTGCCGTCCCAGCTTTTACAGGGCTTTCTGTGTGGGTTTCTCTGCCACATGGCACAAAGAGAGAGAGCCGGGCATCAAGCCAGGGAGGATGCCGTTTGAAATGGCAAGGGGGGGTATGTGGTCCTTCAGCCTGATAGGTTTTTGTTTTCTTCCTGGTGTTTAAATGCTTTCACGTTTTCGGTGGCACAAAGAGGGGGTTTTCTATATTACCTTGACGGTTGAATTTTGAATAGTAGAATCTACACTTGCCACAAAAAACACGTTTGCTGAAGGACGGTTCAGAGCCCCACTGATAAGCCATGAAGCAACAATGAGTCACCGTACAGCTTCTGTCCAAGTACATAAGGCCCGTGCTATAGGGCCAGTGCTATAGGGCCCACACTATAGGGCCGTGCTATAGGGCCCACACTATAGGGCCAGTGCTATAGGGCCCACGCTATAGGGCCAGTGCTATAGGGCCCACACTATAGGACCGTGCTATAGGGCCCACACTATAGGGCCAGTGCTATAGGGCCCATGCTATAGGGCCCACACTATAGGGCCAGTGTTATAGGGCCCATGCTATAGGGCCCACGCTATAGGGCCGTGCTATAGGGCCAGTGCTATAGGGCCCACACTATAGGGCCGTGCTATAGGGCCCACGCTATAGGGCCGTGCTATAGGGCCGTGCTATAGGGCCCACGCTATAGGGCCAGTGCTATAGGACCCACACTATAGGGCCATGCTATAGGGCCCACGCTATAGGGCCAGTGCTATAGGCAACCACCAGCATCCCACATCGTCCTCCAAGGAGTCATCAAACTGGCATACAATTGAATATTCCTTCAGAGACCTTATAAAATAATACAATTATTTGAGCAAACTGTAGTGTCCCTAAACGGATCATTTGCTGTCTCTTGACGTTCTCATATATACTTATACATTACAAATACTTGGTTGGTTTAGATAATGATTGATGTACCTGAAAAGGGCGTTTGTGTAATCAAAGCAATGCTGTACACATTCCTGTCCAAAAATAACTTGATATGCGCATGAGATGCTTGCAGCTGCCATCTGTATAAATATAGACTGCATATTGATTTGGGTCACGTCAAGAGCAGAGCAATCTGTCCACACACACACACACACACACACACACACACACACACACACACACACACACACACACACACACATACATATATATATATATATATATATATATATATATATATATATATATATATATATATATATATATAAGCCGGTGAGTCAAGTAAATTCTTTATGAGACAGTACAAGCCTGTTTCATGCCATAAGCACTAATCATCAGCTGCCAATAAAGCTCATAAAGAATTTACTTGACTAATTGGATTATTTTGCTCCTTATTTGTTGAGCACTTTCCCTGCCGTTGAGTGTTTCTTTTAACAACGTATATATATAGAGAGAGAGGGGGGGGTGTAACCCATCCATCCATCCATTATCCACACGGCTTACCCTGCTGTCAGGGTGGCGGGGATGCTGGAGTCTAGTATCCCAGCAGCCACTGGGTGGCAGGCGGGGAGACCCCCTGGACACGACCCACCTTGGTATACGATAGTGAAGCCACATGCCTGTTGACATAATGCTGTTAAAAACTCGTCGGTACCTTCTAATCTTTCAGGTTTGGCACAAAATGGCAGCAGCTGAAGGCCGGATGATAGTGGTAAAGCTGCTGCTGTCTGAACCTCCGTGCCATACCTCTGTCTTGAAGGCCACATTAGATCTTGATCTGAGTGAAACCATGAGCGCCTTCATCTCGGGCTCGAACCCTCCCCACGGCACGGGTTACAATCACGCAAGTAAACACGTCAAGGCGTACAGAGGCGCGAGGAGGGAGAGGAGTCGAAGCGGCGGGCCTTTAACAAAACGAGACGTCCTCGCTCACTCCAGCCTCGTTCTGTAACGCGCCACGGTGATGCTGCAGAAGGCCTTCAGGCCCTGACCCGGTCTACTGCATTCAAGAACTGGTCTGCTGTGGGTAGAGATAGAGTACAGGTAGAGACGAATCACCTGATGAGGAAAATTAACGGAGTGAATTAGATGCCGGGCCTGTGGTGGCCTGGCGGCCTGTCCAGGGTGGTGTCCCCCCCCCCCCGCCTGCCGCCCACTGACTGCCGGGATAGGCTCCAGCGTCCCGCGACCCCCCCCCGTGATAAACGGTTTGGATAATAGAAGGATTTGAGTACCATGCTTTTATTTTGAAGCCCCAACCCCCCCCCCAAATCGTCTTGTTCCTGCCAGAGCCCTAGAACGAGAGAGTCGCGTCAATGAGGGGGTCAGAGCGCGAGAGGGTCACGTGGTTCATGCAGCCGCCGAATAGTGCCAAACGAAGCTTGGCGGGTCATTTAAATGAACTGCGTAGCCGCGATTTCTGGTAACTCCCAACCCATATTTCCAGATTTATACATCTATATACAGATATAGATATAGTCCAACGTGACGCCCATTCTGTGCGCACCGTTTGGAACCATCCGGGGCTCCCGCGATCCGCCACTGCTGCGGCCCGTTGACGTCTACGGAGTTGACGTCACTCTCTCTTTCTAGGGCTCTGGCTCGTGCTTCTTCTTCTTCTTCTTCTTCCGCTTCCGGCGGCTTCCGGTTGTGCTGCGAGCTCCCGTGACCAACATGCACATTTGTAGCGTTTGCAGCGAGAAGACGCCAAAGTACAAGTGTCCAGCATGCCGGACGAGATAGTAAGTAAGGTTATTTATCGCTGTATGCTTTGGCAGGCTCCGGGAGGGGTGAGGGGGGTGGTTGGGGGTTTATTAAACGGGGCGGTTGCGCAGCCAGAATTTACTTTTCACCCGTTCGCAAGTTTCCTAGCGGTGCTAGGAAAGCAGATAGGCGCGCGTCTGAAAAGGAGATTGAAAGGAGAGGCGCGCGTGCTACCCGCGGCACGTGCTACTGTCTCGCGTCGTTGCCCTTAGCACCCGTCGGCACGTGGTTGTTGTCGCGAGCGAACCCCTGTTTCGCTGTTTTGGTTTTTACCCGCCACGTGTTACGGCAAACACGTGGGCCAGGAAGTGCAGGGTCGCGTTAAGATAATTAAAGTCCGAGTTTGCCACGACATAGGACGACTCTTTAAAACGTGTGGTGGTGCTCGACTCGTGTTTTTAATGACACGACTTAACTTGGGCCTTAAATCCTGTTCGGTTATCATGGCTGGAATAATCCAACACTGAATCTGCTGTAACATTTTTCTTTATTGAACAAAACAGAAAGGGGCACGAGGGGAGTGGAAAACAATAAAGACATACAATGACAGAAGTGTAAAAGCAAAGGAGCATTGTTTTACAGAAACAAATTAACAATCGACATTCAAATATTCACACAGCTGCAATACATTTACCAGCCTTAGTATTGTCTTTTGAATGCATAATACTTTCTAACTATGTTGAAAGGTCATTTTTGAAAATAGGAAAGAAAGGACTACAGTTACTACATTTACATATGTGAATATAGAATTTAGCAAATATAAAGATACCATTTATCATCAGATATGTGTCATCCTCCTCCTTCGTGTAATCGAAAGTCCCAAAAAGAGTGTCTTTAAAGGAGATAAAGACAAGGAGACCTGACCAGAGTTCTGCTGTACAGAAGCGTGTCCAACACAAGTGTACAGCTGTTTCAGGAGTGGCCTCACTAGAAGAACAGCTGGTGCCGATGTCCCTTTTAAATCTGGAAGAGAGAAAACATATGACCGGGTATCTGTCTGTGAATGTTCTCATTCATCCAGGTCATGGTCATTCAAAGGAGTTGAATCAAGTGCAGCTGGACTTGGTATGTATCCGTGAAGACGTTTCACCTCTCATCCAAGAGGCTTCCTCAGTTCGTGCCTTTCTGACTAGCTTGGTCTAGTCAGAAAGGCCCGAACTGAGGAAGCCTCTTGGATGAGAGGCGAAACGTCTTCACGGATACATACCAAGTCCAGTTGCACTTGATTCAACTCCTTTGGATATGACCGGGTAGTATTTATGCAACAATTACATGATACATCTCTCACCTTATTCGTTAAAAGATACTTGTATGGTAAGGACCAAACACTGCTATCAACAATACCGCACCAATGTGAGACCACATAAGGTGCAGTGACGTTATCTTGTTGAAAACACGAGCTCATTCTTTGGTGGTTGTGATGACTGGCTGAAAAACATATTTCCCCCACATTTGTTTCGCGAGGATCAAAAGCTGGAACAACGGAGGTCGAGAAAGAAATCCATCTTAACAGCACAGTCCCACCTGAAGGAACGGCATCGAACCCAGTAGAGAATTCTTCTGCCGTTACAGGAACGGGATAAACTGAGAGGAAACCAGAATAGTTATATAACTGACCATCTGGTTGAAGTAACTGAGCAGCCTGTATAATTTTATTCTTGAACCACTTTTCAAAGAAAATGGATTTATTTTTGTGGGTAATGTTCCCGTTGTTCCAGATAAAATACTTGTGGGGTGAGACGTTTTGTTTGCGGATGTGAGACCAGCAGAGAAGCGTCTGTCTGTGAAATTTGGGACAGTTTGACGGGGATCTTTGAGATGTCATAGCTGCAGACTAATAAAAACCTCAAGCAGCCTATTTTAGAAAATATGTAGGAGGGCATAACATTCCAGGTGGAGTTGGGATTGTTTGGAAAATGCCTCAGCCAGTTTGTTTTGAATGTGTTGTTTAACGTTGCGAAATCAAGAAAATCTAGGTCACCGTGTTCAAAAGTATTCATTAATACAGATTTTACAATGAAGTGGACCCTTTTTCCTCCATGCAAAGTCCAATAACGTTCTATCAGTCTTTTAAGAGTAGGAACATCAGCACATAGTAGAGAGAGAGCTGCATAAGTAAGCCTGGACAGCGAACCTGCTGTCATTTCGAGAGGGAACGGTGCAGAATTACGGTTGGGCTATTTCTTGTTGACTCCTCAAAGAGGGATGCAGTTGGGTTTATTGATTATTATGTTTTACTGTGATCCCAGGGTGAATTCAGATGCACTTACTTTCAAAAGAAGACATTCTCAATTAAGGCACGACTTGTTGCAGGTCACGAAACCTCATTTTGGTACTATAGAGTTTACAGTGTGATGGCTGCAGAGTGTATACATGACACTAAAGATGAATAAATTAATTCAATTTGTTTTTTGTTTCTGTGCAGTTGTTCACTAGTCTGTTACAAGAAGCATAAAGGTAAGTTGGTTTCATATCCAGACAACAAAGGACCCATATTTGTGTGTGATTATCAACTTCCATGATAGATACTTTGTAGATCATAAATTATTGAATTGGTTTGGTTGAAATATTTCAACAGTATGTCAAAGACGGACCAATACTTTATCTAGATAATGTTTTTATCATTCTGACACTCATCCCCTTTTATCTATTTCACAGATACTTGTGCACCAGTGAAGGAGCCAGCGCCACCTTGTGTTGAGGAGACAGCATCCTCCACTGGTACGTCACTACAAGGCCTTTGTGACTAAAAGAGTTCAACTTTTTGTCATTAGATGAGTGAATATTTGCCTCGACAACTAAGGATTCAGTTTCGCAATGAGTTATTGTTTGTAAAATCTGGCCGGAGCAGTTTCATAGCACTTCTCAAGTGGTTTGAATCCTCGATGTCATTTCATACGTAGCAAAGAAGTCCACATTTACAAGTTGGTAAGACATTTAACATGATTATGATTTTGAATGCAGGACTAATCATGGCTAGTTGACTGGCTGACTACCACTGACTTTTTATCTCTGACCTACACCTGAAATACATTGCTCTTTTTTCCATACACTAAGTGCATCACTAAATTTAAGGCTACACAGGAGTCAGTATTCTGACTTGAGTGTAGAAATCGGAGTTTGAACAGTTTCTGGTGGTGTTTCGGGAAGATGGAGTAAGGGTTGAGAATCATCAGTAAACGCATCAAGATGTTTTGGTACTCTGTGAGGACGTCTGACTTTTCTTTCTATACAGAACCGTGGAACACCGAGGACCTGCTGGATGAAGATGACTGTGTAGACACGGTGTCGTCACAGAGGCTCCAGCTGTTAGGTATAACTCCAGCACTCTGTTTTGTTTATCTACACCCGTTTGCAGCTGTAATAGCGGCATAACAGGAAGTGGAATCAGTTCATCTGGACACAGCGTTCATTGAGAGACACACATTTCATCGCTCATCTAATGCCCCTTTTCCACTACACGGTACCGGCTCAACTCGACTCGACTTTTTCCTTTTGCAGTACCGGAAAGTACCGGCAGTTTGGTAGCTTTTACCATGTTTCTGGTACCACCTTTGTCGAGGTTCCCAAAAAACTGGAGCGGGCACCAGAATCAATGCAGACCAGCTACACTGAGGGGGTTCTGTTACGGTAATGGAAAACGACACTCTGCGAGTCGAGTCGAACCGGTACCGTGTAGTGGAAAAGGGGCATAAGTGACCTCTTCAGTCTCAACTGACTGCAGGTATCCCCACCCTTATAAACAATACAGTGATAACGACCGAAACCAACGACCAGTTTCATATGCAAATTGCCGTGAGCATTAACTAGAGTTTCGGTGGCCATGTGTACTATTCACAGAGGATTGTAAAATGGTGACAGATGTACTCTTAGCCCCCCCCCCGGTTCAGGGATGTTGTTCCCTCTTCACATAGATGGCCTCTTTGACTCCCCGTTCAAACCAGCGTTCCTCCCTATCAAGGATGTGCACATCCTCATCCTTGAAAGAGTGGCCACTGGCCTGTAGATGGTGTAGACTGTGGAGTCCTGGTCTGTAGCTGGTGTAGACTGTGGAGTCCTGACCTGGTGGTGGTGTAGACTGTGGAGTCCTGATCTGTAGATGGTGTAGACTGGGGAGTCCTGGTCTGTAGCTGGTGTAGACTGTGGAGTCCTGGCCTGACGTGTTAGCTCTCCTGTGTTGTGTCTTCCTCTTGGCCAGTGTGTGTTTAGTTTCCCCAATGTATAAGTCACGGCAATCCTCCTGGCACTTAACAGGGTACACTATATTGTTCTGTTTGTGCCGGGGGACCCGATCCTTGGGGTGGACCAATTTCTGGCACAGCGTGTTTTGGGGTTTGAAAGCAACTGAGACGCGGTGTTTGGAAAATACACATCTCAACTGTTCCAACACTCCCGCCACATACAGAATCACCACTGGTTTACGCTTAGGCAGCTGTTGTCCGTCTCCTCTCTTCGATTGGCTGGTGCACTGTTTGGACGTCTTCCTGGTTTTGACAAACTCCCAGCTAGGATAACCACACTTAACCAGGGTCTGTTTAATGTGGGGTTTCTCCCCTTCCCCGGCCGCTGTGACGGTGAGGACGTTGTCAGCTCGGTGGTGCAGCATCCTGATGACTCCTAGTTTGTGCTCCAGTGGATGATGAGAGTCAAACCTTAAGTACTGATCAGTATGTGTTGGTTTACGGTAAACATCAACAATCAAATGTCCCCCATCACCAATTGTAATTTAACAGGATAAGAAGTCTAACCTGCCATTTGTCTCACCCTCCCTGGTGAACTTGATGTGGTTGTCCACAGAGTTAATGTGGTTGATAAAATTTGCTACATCCTGAGATTTAACTTTAACCCAGGTGTCGTCCACAAATCTGAACCAATGGCTAGATGGTGTCCCTGGATAGGACATCAGAGCCCTCTTTTCCACTTCCTCCATGTACAAGTTGGCCACCACAGGTGAGCCCGGGGAACCCATAGCACACCCATGCTTCTGCTATAAGTACTGCCCCCTGTATGTGAAGTACGTGGACTGAGGACACAGCTTCAGGAGCAGACACACTTGGTCAGTGTTAAGGGTGGTCCTACTGCTAAGGGTGGGGTTGTTTTGTAATTTCATACGGACTACCTCCACTGCTTCATCAACAGAAACGCACGTGAAGAGAGACTTAACATCATAAGAGACCATTGTTTCATCCTCCTCCATAATGATGCCCCCCCCCCCTTATCCACAAAATACAGTGTTCTGAATGTGATGTTCATTACTGCCTACCAACATGTTAAGAGTCGGATGCCACAAATTTAAGAGATGTTGTCGGTCACTGAGTTAATCATACCACAATAGGCCGTAATGGCACATCCTGTTTATGTATTTTAGGTAAACCATACAGACTAGGTGTAGTGTCCCCTGGGTATCTGTGGTACAATATTCTGTCAACCGCATTGTCCTGTTCTAGCTGCTTCAGACAACCGGTCACCTTCTTCTTGTAACCACTGCCTGGATCTCGCTAATGTTCACATCTATATGCATATGAAACTGATCGTTGGTTTCGGTCGCTGTGCCACTGTGTTGTTTATAAGGGTGGGGGTACCTGCAGTCACTGTATTGTTTATAAGGGTGGGGGTACCCACAGTCACTGTATTGTTTATAAGGGTGGGGGTACCTGCAGTCAGCTGAGACTGAAGGGGTCACTTAGATGAGTGATGAAACGTCTCTCTCGATCAACGGTGTGTCCAGATGAACTGATTCACCTTTCTGTGGTTTTACCTGGATTATTGAGCAGCATCAAGACATGATAGCAGCAGTACATATTCTTCTGCCCTTGCACTTCACCACTTGGACGTCCCATATTTTCAGGGATCAGGGACACTGTCATTTCACTTCATGTACTTGCTTACATGAATGTATTCATCCGTTATCCAAACCGCTCATCCTGCTCTCAGGGTCGCGGGAATGCTGGAGCCTTATCCCAGCTGTCATTAGGCGGCAGGTGGGGAGACACCCTGGACAGGCCGCCAGGCCATCACAGCGCCGACATACATTCACACCTAGGGACAATTTAGTACGGCTGATTCAGCTGACCTACATGTCTTTGGACTGCGGGAGGAAACCGGAGCCCCCCGGAGGAAACCCACGCAGACACGGGGAGAACATGCAAACTCCACACAGAGGACGACCCGCCAAGGTTGGACTACCCCGGGGCTCGAACCCAGGACCTAATTGCTGTGAGGCGACAGCGCTAACCACTGCGCCACCGTGCCGTCCGCTGCGCACATGAAATGAAACGAAATATTGTCTCCCCCAGCCCACAGCGGTGCAACACATAGCCAAAAACTACAAGAACACACGTATCCAAACTAACACACATATCCAAGCGAACAGCATATATCCAAAATAAACACACACACAAAAAAATCGCTGTCCAAGGGAACGAATGCCAGCCGGGACGACTGTGGGAACTGCCGGTCTGCATGGGCTAGCAGTTAGCTTAGCCTGCCCAGCTTCCGCATCCCGTCAGACCGCCCTCGGCGTTTCCTCTGCGGGCGCAGCTCTGGGGCAGGGCCGTGGTCCTTGGGCCCACCGGTCGCAGCAGACCCGGCTCCCCCAGCTGATTCAACGCCAGCCCTCCCAGCCACACACCCACGACCCACTTCCCCGCACTCCACACCGCACCAAAAACACCACGGTGGACGCCAGGCGAGGCCGCTCACAGACCGCCCTCGGTGTTATCGGAACTGCCGGTCTGCGTGGGCTAGCAGTTAGCTTAGCCTACCCTGCGTCCACATCCCGCCAGACCGCCCTCGGTGTTATCGGAATTGCCGGTCTGCATGGGCTAGCAGTTAGCTTAGCCTGCCCCGCTTCCCTATCCCGCCAGACTGCCCTCGGTGTTATCGGAACTGCCGGTCTGCATGGGCTAGCAGTTAGCTTAGCCTGCCCTGCGTCCACATCCCGCCAGACTGCCCTCGGTGTTATCGGAACTGCCGGTCTGCATGGGCTAGCAGTTAGCTTAGCCTGCCCCGTTTCCCTATCCCGCCAGACCGCACTCGGTGTTATCGGAACTGCCGGTCTGCATGGGCTAGCAGTTAGCTTAGTCTGCCCCGCTTCCCTATCCCGCCAGACCGCCCTCGGTGTTATCGGAACTGCCGGTCTGCACGGGCTAGCAGTTAGCCTAGCCCGCCCCGCTTCCGCATCCCGCCAGACCGCCCTCGGTGTTACCTCCTCAGGCGCAGCTCCGGGCAGGGCCGTGGTCCCTGGGGTCGCAGGACGCAGCAGACCAGACTCTCCCAGCCGATCCAGCGCCAGCTCGCCCAGCCGTCAGACGAAGACGAAACACGGACGGCACTGGGGTGAAGTCACCGAAAACGTGAATCCGCGCCGCCATCTTCCCACACCGGAAGCGGAAGTGTTTTTGAAAGACTATTGAAAGAATAGTTGTTTTACTTAAACATTTCTGAGAGTCTTCGAGTGGTTAAGAGCTCAAAGTTTAGGGGTTACATGTTTGTCTGTCTCCCTGTCCGCAGGAGAATCGGAGGGACTGCGGGAGCTTCTTCGTAACCCCCACCTCCGACAGCTAATACGCGCCATTGAGAGCGCCGACAGCAAGGAGGACGCCATGAGGACGGCCATGCAGGAGCCGCTGTTTGTCGAATTTTCGGATCAGTGTTTGCAGATTGTTGACAACGACGGGAACTAAAGTCGGGGGGCACAGGGGATTTAGAGACGCGTCACCGGTTATTTTCTTGCCCGGTGCGGGATTCGATACGGGGTGCACTGCACCACAAGGTGACGTCACTAACCGCTCGGCTAAAGGCTCAGACCCGTTAGCTAGGGGCTAACGTGTCTTGTTAGTAGTTTACGGAAGTGCGTGAATTTGACTAGATTCCCTTTTATTTTTTTACAGTACAGCACCTTTTTATGTGTCGCCATAATCTACCAAACACCCAAGCACGCTGTGTACTTAGCTAGCTAGTTTCAATGGCCTCTGTTAATCTTAATGACCCGCCTTTCACCTTTTTTTTATGCTCTGCGAGTGTTCAAATAAAAATGATGAAACCTTCTGACTAAAGCCTGGGCTCTGACTAAAACCTGGGGTCCCGACTAAAACCTGGGCTCTGGATCCTCCGGCTGTCTGGTAAGCTTAACACAGCCCACTGTTATAAAGTAAGGCCACATCACAACACTGGCGAAGCTTAGTTGCAACATCCGGTACACACACACACAAGCTCTCTGATTCATCGACTGTTGATTTATCTGGTCACGCCAAAACCTTTAATGATCCTACGAGAAATTAACATTTTGTGGCACAACAGCAGAAAATCCTTACAATACTGCACCGAACAAGAAAAAGCTCTTATTTCATTCATTTACCAACAGAAACCAACCGCGAAATCTGCGGGTCAGAAGACTTCTAGCAACGTTTGCCCACGAATTTTCTGGAGCAGTGGCGCCCCCAGAAATGTTTCATGGGGGGGGGGGGGCAAATGGGGCCACTGAAAATCTTGGGGTGGCACACCAAAACCAAAAGCCATGACTGAATTTCGGGAATCTATGCTGCTGTTGTAGTATACTGTATAGGCTAGTGGAAAACTCAATATGAGAGTTAAGAAAAATATACATTATTGATTTAAATGAACAGCACCTAATGTGAACTATCAGATAGAAGCATATTATGCATAATCAGAAGCATATTCTGCATATGCGACTCGTGGCTGGGGGGGGCCAGGGGATAGTATCAGGGTGGCCGTGGTCACCCCTTGGGGGCGCCACTGCTCTGGGGGGCAAATTAAAATGACAACTTGTTCCTTGACCGAATAACGTGGAAGTTCAGCTCAAATACCGGAAATAATCTAACAATTAGTGTTTTTTTTCCCTCCCTTGATGAGTTAAAGCTTAACAAAACGCAGCAGTAACGTTACTGTGAACTGCAGTAGGTAAAATGCCTTTTTTTTGGTCAGTAGCTTGTGAAGCCACGCAGCAGGAAGTGGTGCGGTCACACGGTGTCCCTGATAGAAAGCTCCCATTGTCAAGTTTCCGATGGCGGGAAAGCGAACGTGGCGGGAGTTTACGACCCGTTTCCTGTTCCACGGCCCGACACGGCTGCTTACGTGAGCTTTTGTGTGACGTGTTGCTGCGCATCAGTTCCTGCGCGCTTTACATGTGCAATATATGTGCTGTACATGTGCAATGCTTTATGCATCAAACTGTTTTCCACTGGACACACTGGTAATACAAACACTGGTGGTACACACACCAGTAATACACACACTAGTAATACACACTATTAATACTCGCTTTGAGTGGTTTAAATGCTGCACTCAGAGGCCTTGGAAACAATACTATATATACATACATACATTCCATTACTAAATTGCCCCTAGGTGTGAATATGTGTGTGTCTGTGTGTGTGTGTGGGCCCTGTGATGGCCTGGCGGCCTGTCCAGGGTGTCTCCCCGCCTGCCGCCCAGAGACTGCTGGGACAGGCTCCAGCATCCCCGCCACTATGGTTGGGAGAAGCGGCTTGGATGGATGGATGGTTGCATCCAAGATGAACCAATCAAGTCACCCATAAATAAATAAATATACCAGCTAATTCTTGAATTAAATCTCGATTTAAAAAAAAAAGAAAGAAAGGCACGCTTGTTCAATGCCAAGGACTTGTACATCCTCAAATGCCCCATTAAAAGGAAAACTGGTTCTCAATCCAGAGAGCTGCAGAGTTTGTGAGGGGATAAAAGCTGTACCCTAGATGTACATGAGCTAAATATTTTCATTGTGTATTTCTTTCCAGGACCACGTGGTGCTGCACAAACGGTGCAGCAGGCAAGGGAACATTAAGACACCCCCCCCCATTTAAAAATAGAATTTATCTAAACAGAAATCCGTCTAAAACACCTGTTTTTAGAGAACTTCAAGGTTTGTTTGTTTGTTGTTTTTTGAAAAAATCTCCCCAATTGTATGTGGCCGATTACCCCGCTCTTCCAAGCCATCCCGGTCGCTTCTCCACCCCCTCTGCCAGTCCGGGGAGGGCTGCCGACTACCACATGCCTCCTCTCATACATGTGGAGTCACCAGCCGCTTCTTTTCACCTGACAGGAGTTTCACCAGGGGGGACGTAGCGCATGGGGGATCATGCTATTTCCCCCAGTCCCCCCCTGAACAGGCACCGCAACCGACCAGAGGAGGCGGTAGTGCAGTGACCAGGCCACACACCCACATCTGGCTTCCCACCTGCAGACACGGCCAATTGTGTCTGTAGGGACGCCCGACCAAGCCGGAGGGAACACTGGGATTTGAACCGGCGATCCCCGTGTTGGTAGGCAACAGAATAGACCGCCACGCCACCCGGACGCCCAAGAATTTCAAGTTTTACAGGTGGTCGTAACATGAAAATGTTCCGGTAAGCACTACGGGACATGTACTTGTACCTGGTGTTATGGTTTCTCTGTCCGATAACCTGGTGGGTTCCTGTGCAACCTGTTTTTATCCACCCACACAGGACTGCCTTCTCTGATTTTTAAGGCTGTGAGAACTTTGGGCCACCACATAATTCTAAATCACGAAGTCGGGCTTTGTTTTGAAAGATCTCATCTAAAACAATTTTCCATCATCTAAAATAATACGACAAAATGGTGGCAAGTCAGATTCGTTGCGAAGAGGAGAACGCGAGTTTTCTAGACATGCTCTACATGGATTTCCCAAAACGGCTAGTCCACAAAATGTAGATTTGTGTGCAAGTTATATGGAAATGGTAATCCCCCCCCACCCCCCAAAGTACATGCTTATTGGCCTTTATGGTATCAGAGATGCAGTAGAACATCCCAGGTGGACATGTCCCTCTCTCATGCAACATGACCAAGAACCTGTGGCCTCCTCCTCAGCATCTCCCGGGGGTCATTCGCTTCATCAGCTGTCACCAACTTTAACGTTTGTGTCATTTAAATGCAAATCACGCCCCTATTAAGAAGAGGACGCATAAAGTTCAAGCTTGTTCCCTGCGATTAAATTGTGGGGATGCATTTCCTCCACCGTTGTGGCACCTATGTGAAACGCTGGCTTTCATTTGTGTGTTAGTCCTCCAGCGCAACGTTTTAACACATTACAAGGTTCTTCTCATACAGGATCTGATTAAACCCCGTCACTCCATCACTCTTCAAGTCTGGATTCACATCAGCGTAGAGGAGTGGAGATCGCTGGTAGTGAAGCTTTATAGATCCCTACGAGGACAAAATAAAAGTTAGCTGACATAACAACACGTTATGCTGCAGTTCATAAACGAAATGAGTGTTCTGTCAGTGTTCCCTCCTCACCCTCGGTTGAGCTCTAATGGACGCCAGCCCCTGCTTGTACTGGTTGGTTTCCACCTTGTACTTCCCTCTCTTGGAGGGCAAGCTGAGGGAGGCCATCACTGACAACATCTTCTGGAAGCCGGTGGCCGACAGGGACACACTGATGGACGGGGCTGCGGCCAGAGCCAAGCCCATGGGCCATCCTCGCACGGTGACAGGCTCCTGGATGGTGGACAGCTGCACTGAGCCCCTGTCCCTGATGAGGGCGCTTAACACCGGCACGTCCTCCTCCAAAAGGTTGTCCGCGTCATCTAGTTCCATATTGGCCAAGGCGTCCATTAGTGCCTGCAAACAATGAACAAAACAGTATTTATAAACTGTTCGCAATGACTGCAGACAGGACTAGGAAAACAACGGCGTGGTGCTAAAATCAGGAGTTTAAAATAACAGAGTAATGTGGGCGTCCGGTTGGCGTGGCGGTCTATTCTGTTGCCTACCAACACAGGGATCGCCGGTTCAAATCCCCGTGTTACCTCCAACTTGGTCGGGCGTCCCTACAGACACAATTAGCCGTGTCTGCGGTTGGGAAGCCGGATGTGGGTATGTGTCCTGGTCGCTGCACTAGCGCCTCCTCTGGTCGGTCGGGGCGCCTGCTCAGGGGGGAGGGGTAACTGGGGGGAATAGCCTGGTCCCCCTGGTGAAACTCCTCACTGTCAGGTGAAAAGAAGTGGCTGGCGACTCCACATGTATCGGAAGAGGCATGTGGTAGTCGGCAGCCCTCCCCGGATCGGCAGAGGGGGTGGAGCAGCGACCAGGACAGCTCGGAAGAGTGGGGTAATTGGCCAGATACAATTGGGGAGAAAAGGGGGGGGATCCCCCCCCAAAAAAAATAACAAGCGTAATGAATAAAGAAAATCCTAGCCGTTGTAATTCACTGATGTAATCGAAACAGGTCTTCAAAAGAACAAGTCAAGTGGAGTCTGATCAGAAAATTGGTAAGATCTTAGACTGTGTACTGTTTTTTTTTTTTGCTCTCTGTAACTCACCCTCCACTTCCTCCAGGTATTCTGGATGACTGCTGCCGCCTTGTGCCATCTCTGCACCTCCCTTCTGACCTGCCATGACCGCACCGCTGTAGGGAGCAGAATACACATTAAAACCTTCAACATTTCATTGGTACAACTAAGCAAATTACACACCGTGCCTGCAATCTCTGCAACACACGTTAGCGCTGTACAGAATTTGTGATTTTTATTTTGTAAGGGAGAATCGAGTCAAGAAGTATTTGCTCAAAGAGCAGCTTAAAGAGAACATCTCGCAGCAGCAGATGATCAGATGAGCGGTGATCCTCTGGGATCAGCGCTGTCGTCTCTGAGGGGGTGATTACAGTTAACCTGAGACGGTGTGGGCAGACTTCACCACTGACCTGCTTGGATCTTGGTAGCGGCCTGTCTCCTGACCAGACCTCTGCGACCTTGGTACCTGCGCCAGCAGCACTGAATGGAGAACGCCTTCTGGGACAGGATCTTCTTCCTCTGATCCTCCAGCAGCTCCAGCTATGGGATCAGATCGGATCAGTACTCCGAATCACCTGACAGACCAATCTTTCCATATACCCCCTGTTTAGCAGCAGTACAAAATAACTACAAATCTAAATAGACACACTTGGCACCACTTCAACCAACAACATAAACACTTAGCCAACCTGGCTATATCCATTTGTTGAAAAGGTGTGTTTAAATGACTCACCATCGAGTGGGTCAGAAATACTTTAGTCCGTCCACAGTGCACTAACGGACTGTGTGTTCCACGGTCGGGTGGGTGTGAGGGGTCAGCAGCCTGGCACTGCAACACCACTCTTACAATGTTTTCCACAGCTGCCCGAAGAACGTCCTTCCCATCAGCCTCCAAATCTGCTTCACATGGACAGTCGGGGATGAGACATGGCAACGAGAGATGAACTACCAGCTAGGCAGTCGAAATGTGCATTTCTCCACCTGTATGTGATGCACTCTCACCAGATGTTTCTAAAAGTTGCTTGCGTTTCCACCCTTACATGCAAAAGACTTGTTGCACCTGTGGCAACGAGCACTGTCAGCATCAACTCTAGTGACGTATAACCTGACTTTTACCCCTTAGTTCTGTCTCTGCCATTGTCACTAAGAGCTCTGTATGTGTGTGTGTGTGTCTCAGAGAGAGAGGCAGAGAGCTGGCCCCGCCTCTCGGCTCATACATATGACAGGCTCTGAGAGAGATATCTTTTTTTTTTGTGGAGTTTTGCCCCCTTTTTTTCCCCAGTTGTATCTGGCCAATTACCCCTCTTCCGAGCCGTCCCGGTCGCTGCTCTACCTGCTCACCTTACAGTGAGGAGTTTCGCCAGGAGGACGTAGCGCGTGGGAGGATCCCCCCAATCCCCCCCCCCCGAACAGGTGCCTGGACCATCCAGAGTAGGCGCTAGTGCAGCTACCAGGACACATACCCACATCCAGCTTAGAGATCAATAGAGAGATTGATAGAGAGATGTCTTCTGGACTGGGAATAGTGAAAGTGCATCACAGACAAATGTCTTAATCTTACCGCACATTAGAAACGGAGTTGGTACGGTAAAAGATGCAAGGTAACGTCTTTGTAGCCCAAATAAATGGGACATTTATTTTCTTAATTTCTCCAATACCAACAGCAGAACCGTTAACGTCGGAGCCCATCAACTCGACGGTCGTAGCACCGGTGCTCGTTTAATAGCGGGTCTCGGTACCCATCCCGACTTGAGACATACTTTAAGATGGACCACAGGGCCAGCTGCTAGTCAGGGCCTGTTGCCAAAATAGATTTCAAAGCTGAACAGATTTCTTTTAACACCACAAACATCTGGCAGTCAACGTTAACAGGTTAGTAAGCACACAAACGGTGATATCACTGCAAGCACTGAACACCCATACAGTGATTATTACGTAGGTCATTGTTTGCACTGGGTATTATAACTTTCATACCCCCACAGGTATCAAAATAAACCCTTGTCAGTATGCAAGTGTAAATAGTGGACCTTGAGTATGCTGCATTTGCCAGTGCTCAGTTTCTGTGTGCAGGTACTTATATAAATACGCTTAAGAAGCAGATCATGACAAATATGGAAGCACAAGCACACAACAGTCAGGTACGAGTTAAGACAACACAGAAGGTGTCATTGAGCGACATGCAAAGCAGGGTCTCATGGTACAAAACGCATGCGTTTACCTTAAAAGGTCTAAAGAAGTTGCTAAGTTTGTTAGGAATTGTCCGTTTTTATGCACCAAACTGAAAAGTCCCAAAGAGCGGAAAGGAGTTGAGGATCACATTTACTAAGAGTGCGAGTGAAGGAAAAGGAGACACCAACAGACCTGAAGAGGAAATAGAATAACGTTTTGTAGACTGTAAATGTGCTCAAGTTGACTAAAGATAAAACAAACCACAAGCCGTTATTGATGTGATACGTACCAATACTCTGAGCTTCCAAGTTGTAGACCGAAGACTGAGAAATCAGTCCATAGCGTTGTTGGAAGCTTTTGAAAGGAATTCTACACACAGGGACACAAAAAACAACCACTGACCAAAATCTAGTAGAATCAAATCCAAAATCCAGTGAAATAAAGCTATAGATGTGTTACCTTATTGGAAAGCCTGCTGCACTGATGTGGATGGTCTCCACGATCCCACAGGCCTCCAACTGCATGATAACCTGGAGACAGATAGATCATCGCAAAGGTTTTTTTTTTTCTACTGAGCAAATAAGAGACATTTTGACCGCCGATGTATTAATCTGGTCCAACGCTGTACTCAGAGAATGACCCCGCCAGGTTACAAAGCAGCAGTACCTACCTCCTCCTTTTTGAAGGTGAGAGGTTTGGAATCGGGGTTAGGTTTGATGCAGCGGGTGTAGTGAGGAGTTGTGTTATGAAGGATCTTCATCAAGCGCTCCAGAGAATTCTGCAGTTAGACATGAACATAAACAGTGCACGTTGCAACATGACCGACTGTTTCAGCAGGAAGTCGTTATGACTTAAGAGATGATCGCAATAATCAACTCTCACCTTGAACTTGGAGACTACAGTGACCACCTTTGCAAACCCCTTGGTTGAGGGGTTCTCGGTCACTTTGTCAGAGAAGACCTGCCGAAGCATAGGGTTGTCAGACTTCTGAAGCAAGCTGATGAGCTCTGGTGGCACCGGGTCCTGTGGGCAGGGTGTCCAACAGAAAATGACAAGAGTCACTGGTCAGATGGACATGTCAACTTTTATTTGAACCAAACCAGCTTTGGTGCAATTTTAGTCATATCGTTTAAGTCAGCCCGTATTAAGTGCATACCTTATTTTTTTCCATCATTCCCTCAATCTGGTAGGTGACTTTGCCAGCATAGTGGGCCACAGTAAAATGTGGTTCTTTACTAAATTTATCCCAGCTCACGTTAGCCTTGTCACACAGCTCCTTCTCCAGACGAACCATGAACTTCTTGGCATCAGAGGCTCGGTTAAGACGGCATTCCTGAAAGTGAAGGTAAGAAGACGTACATTTACTGCTGATAAATATTTATTCCAGATGAATCAAAAAATGTATATATAAAAATAAAAAATCAACAGGTGGCGTAGTGGTCTATTCCGTTGTCTACCAACATGAGGATCGCCGGTTCGAATTCCCGTGTTACCTCCGGCTTGGTCGGGCGTCCCTACAGACACAACTGGCCGTGTCTGCGGGATGTGGGTGTGTCCTGGTCACTGCACTAGTGCCTCCTCTGGTCAGTCAGGGCGCCTGTTCAGGGGGGAGGGGGAACTGGGGGGAATAGCGTGATCCTCCCACACGCTATGTCCCCCTGGCAAAACTCCTCACTGTCGGGTGAAAAGAAGCAGCTGGCGACTCCACATGTATCAGAGGAGGCATGTGGTAGTCGGCAGCCCACCCTGGATCGGCAGAGGGGGTGGAGCAGCTACCGGGACGGCTCGGAAGAGTGGGGTAATTGGCAAAGTACAATTGGGGAGAAAAAGGGGGGGGGGGAATAAAAAAAAATTCAACAGACCTCATTGAAGAGAGTAAAGATGCTGGTGGGGTTGCCCTCTATTAGATCCAGACAGCTCTGGTTGTCCTGGTATTTGACAAAGGACCACTCCAACCCCTCTGTCACATATTCTTCCTGAGAGAGGTAGGCATACAACAACGACAGTCAAATCCACCAGTGTGCAAATAATTGAGATAAGCCGTTTTCCCCAGCATTACAGAAATAAAGGCTTCAATGTGCCAAAAATGCAGTAATCAAGCGACTTTGCATTTACTTATGACATGACTTTTGTTACTGGATTTTAGTTTTGAGTTAAGCCCTCTGATACCAATACTCCATTTTAGTGTGGTATCAGCCCAACATCCAATTCCAGTATCAGTGCACCCCTAATTAAAAGCTATGCTGACAATATGCTTCAAACTTTTAATTTAGCATGGTTTTTCTCACAGCCTCCAGTTAAGTATTCCATATGCAGGGGATGTAATGACAAAAAGATTATCATCAACGCTGGCTTTAAGAATGCAGGCTGACTGCTGTCAAGAGATCTTAGGTTTAGCTGAGGTCCTGTTCAGAAAACCTACCTGCTGAGCTCTGAGATAGTGGGCCACAAAGTGCTGCTGGAGTTTCTCGTTTGCATAGTTGATGCACAGCTGTTCCAAGCTATTGACGAGGAAACACTCGAACCCATACACGTCCAGAAGACCTGCAGCTCACAGAGTGGCGAGTCCGAGTAAGAGATTTGTCAAAACAACAGATACATACATAGCTTATTTATCCAGCACAGGCAAAAACTGACAGTTTTATTTTACCTATGAAATTGATCCAAGTGGAGTTGTCTGCGCATACGCTGTTGTTGATGAACGTAACCAGCCATTCAAACAATCTGTGTAAATAAAGAAAAGTTCTTCATTGCCTCAAAACATTGAGAGCCAGTACAGTGGCCAAGGAACACATCTCCTAACCTTTACATTACAGTACACAAAAACATCATCAGTGGGATTATGGAAAGGCATGTTTGATCATAACAAAAGACTTGGGTGCAGCATGACCAAAAGCTCCTGCATGACTGGCAACTTTTAAACAAAGAGAATCTAACATATCCAGGTTATGCCCGCCTATATACCTGGCTATACCCTCATTCTTACTCACTGGGAGTAGATGACCTTAGCTAGGCAGTCTCTCCTCACACTACACTCAGACTGGGAGCAGGGCTTGACAACGCTGTGCTTGCCTGCCTTCAGCATCCTCATGCTCAGACAGGTTTGGAGCTCCTCCACAGGGACACACAGCAGCCCAGCAGCCGTCCGCAGGAAGTCTATACCAAGGGCAAGAGCGGTGTTCTGTTAGAGGCCATTTTTTGTGCTTGTTGCCAACTAAAAAATGAAATTTACCCTTTAAGGAGTCACTAAACCCTAGACCATTTTAGCGAGCTTGCGGTCATCTATACGGGTTAAAAACACGGTAGGCTGGACTTGGTACTTGGTGATAGCATAGCCGGATAAACATTGATTTAGGTGTGCCAGCACTGCTATCAGCATTAACACAGATGGACAGAGCCAGCACCAACAACTGTCAATACGTCTGTCAATGCTGCTTCTTTTGTACACCTACATCCGAAAGATCTATTATTGTTATTAGCTGTAGCTGTGTTTATCCTGCTATGCTTACCCCCATAGAGTACCAAGACCAGCCTGCCACGTTTTTAACCTTTACATGGTAGATTTGAGCTAACTCACTAAAATGGTCTGGCATTTGGTTATTCTTAAAGTCTAATACTGTAAAATGGGAGCACGAAGACATAAAATCATTTACTTTAAAATAAATAGATACAGAAAAATTACATCCTTTGTGTAGCTCCCCAATATCAGAACTCTGTGGTAGAACAGTGTATTCAGATTGCAAATGCCAAAAAAAAAAAACCTTTGATAAATGAGTTTTCAAGCATTTAATGAAAACTGACATGAATTATTTACCAGTCTAAAATAAAATATAATCATATAAGCACAATACCTTTGGATTGCTCCTCCAAATCACAAGGCTGTGATTCATCCATAGAGGAGGAGAACTTTACATTCCCCATCTGTAAAACCCCTGCCAATATCTGCAATATTACAACAGCGGAATTCAGATGTGATGCTTAGGAAAGAAAATAAACAGGAATGAAAATAAAGTTTAATGGAATTTTCCCTGTAAATATGGTTGGTTAAATAATCCTTACCCTAAATATTTGGCCTTGCCTCTCTGCGTTGATACCCAGGTGAAACATTGCCTCTAGAGTCTCCAGAAAACAATCTTCTGCAGAAGATCAAAAATGATTATCAGAAAGAGCCAAACAAAAATAAAATAAAAAATAAAAATCATGCAGAAAAAAAGACTAACCCTCCACTGTTTTTTCAGCATTTGGAAGCCAAGCAAAACTTTGGCCTCGTGGCATCTTCCACTCCTTTCTCTGCTCCTCTGTGGCCCCTTTCATCATCTGGGAACACAGTAAGCTTTCAGCATCTGTCCATCAACTGCATAACTATCAACTTCCAATACAATAACCTAAGGCCATTAATGTCACAATATAACCAGTAGTCATCTACAGACCCAATCCCTGCACAACACACAACAACCCTTGAAAATGTAAGACTCAACCGTGGAGGGCATAGGAATAGGTTAAGACTGTGTTTATACTTACTTGGTAAAATATGTGGAAGTTTCTCTCATTAGGTGGTTGGCGGGCCACCCTGGTCTTCTCCAGCAGGTAAGTTGACACTGATGCCCCCACCAGCAACTGAGAACTTCATGACAAGGATGTGTTGAGTTGAACATAGATCATTCTGCCCTTTCTCCGTGGCTTATCTAGCCAATGTTAACTTGATGGGAAGTAATGGCATGATACGTGCAACAGGCTCAATCACAAATACCTGTTTAGCTGGAGTTGGATGTACTTTCCAAAGCGACTGCTGTTGTTGTTTCGCAGCGTACAGGCGTTGCCTACAGTAGGAGTTCAGGTTAAGGGTCATACTGGGTGCCTAATTCATAGCAACAATGTTCATGTCAAGCTGAAACTAATGATAAGCTATCTTACCAAAGGCTTCCATGACAGGGTTGGAGTCCAGCACCCTCCTCTCTATCCTGCCCACTGTGCCCTGACACGTCATCTCAGAGGAAGAGCCTGCCACTGTGGCATAGTACTTCATCAGGCAACGGGATGTCCATGTCTGCAAAGAAACATATCTTTTGAAGACTAAGAATTTAAATTCTGCCTGACAAAAAATAAGACAAAAGGCTTTCATCAACAACTTTCACAAATAATCTTACAGTTAAAGCAGAACCTACAAATTTGTCTCTTCCTTGTTATTGAGTTTTCAGTAAGTCTAAATTTACTTTCTGCTGATAAAAAAAAGCCAATACAATCTCGTCCCCCCCCTTTATCCCCAATTGTATCCGGCCAATTACCCCACTCTCCCGGGCTGTCCCAGTCACTGTTCCACCCCCTCTGCCGATCCGGGGAGGGTAAAATCTTGTTTTACGATGAATTCAATGCCCTCCATTATCCTAGTTTAAAAATGGAAACCACCTCATGTCATCATCAGTCGCTTCTCCGGGGTCGGGTCGCGGTGGCAGCAAGCTAAGTAGGGCGCTCCAGACGTCCCTGGAGGGCAACAATGCCCTCCAGCTCCTCCTGGGGGATCCCAAGGCGTTCCCAGGTCAGACTGGACATGTAGTTCCTCCAGCAAGTTCTGGGACTACCCTGGGGTCTCCTCCAAGTTGGACGTGCCCAGAAAACCTCCAAAGGAAGGCACCGAGGAGGCATCCTAATCAGATGCCCGAACCACCTCAACTGGCTGCTTTCGATGTGAAGGAGCAGCAGCTCTACTCCGAGCTCCCTCTGGATGTCCAAGCTCCTCACTCTATCTTTAAGGCTGAGCCCAGACACCCTACGGAGGAAACTCGTTTCAGCTGCTTGTATCCGCGATCTCACCCTTTCGGTCACTACCAAAGCTCATGACCATAGGTGAGGGTTGGAACGAAGATTGACTGGTAAATTGAGAGCTTTGCCTTCTGGCTCAGCTCCCTCTTCATCACAACGGTCCGGTACAACGTCCACATTACTGCTGATGCTGCACCAATCCGTCTGTCAATCTCCCGCTCCATCCTACCCTGACTCGTGAAAAAGACCCTGAGATACTTGAACTCCTTCACTTGGGGCAGCAACTCATCCCCAACCCGGAGGGCGCAATCCACCATTTTCCGTTAGAGAACCATGGCCTCAGACTTGGAGGTGCTGACTCTCATCCCGGCCATTTTACACTCGGCTGAAAACCGCCCCAGTGTGCGCAAATGGAAACCAATTTATTCATGAGGTCATTTCATTTTGGGCCAAAAAACTTTGGAAACAGAACATGCACTCTCAGAAGAGAGAGAGATAACGGCATTATTTTGAGCCCTTTGTCACCTATTGTTGTGACTGTTGTGTTGTAGGTCTTGTTTCATATTATAAGATGAATATCTTGTCAGGCCTGTTGCTTACGGAAGCTATACCATATGGTAATGGTTAATGAAGAAGGTCTTTGGCAGCTCATAATGTCTCCTCCTTACACTTAATTTTGCCTTAAAGAGTTTCTCACAAATCATGCTTTGAGTTGCACTGTTTTCTATAGGACTTTTTTAAACCAGAAAGCAACACTCCAAACAACCAAAGCTGGGCATGCCCTATATAACAGGACTAACAGCCTAATTCCAAC
The DNA here is from genome assembly GCF_029633865.1 of Lampris incognitus. Classification (NCBI taxonomy): domain Eukaryota; kingdom Metazoa; phylum Chordata; class Actinopteri; order Lampriformes; family Lampridae; genus Lampris; species Lampris incognitus. The sequence goes on from NC_079218.1 coordinate 49,768,431, forward strand.
TCTTGACAACAGCCTAAAAATACAACACTGGCAAACGGTAGGTGCTAAATCTGCGACACGGTAGCTTACAGACCAAAGTAAAGCAATTCGATGTTTACTCTTCAGTTAATTAGATGTGCTCTTCCCTAGTTACTCACTTGACTCACTGTGGCAACATTGGCTCCTCAAATAAAAGCTATGTTAGCACACTAGCATGTGTTTTTATACATGATCACTTTGATATGCTCATGTACCGAGTCAGAACTGACTCAAATTCTTATGCAGTGTCACTTTTAGGAACACACACACACACACACCCAGGGATAATTTGGTACGGCCGAGTCACCTGACCTTCATGCCTTGGGACTGTGGGTGGAAACCGGAGCACCCGCAGGAAACCCACCGCAGACATGGGGAGAACATGCAAACTCCGCACAGAGGACGATCCGGGACGACCCCCAAGGTCAGACTACCCAGGGCTTGAACCCAGCACTTTCTTGCTGTGAGGCGACCGTGCTAACCACTGCGCCACCGTGCCACCCTTCACAAATCCAATACTTCACTATTTGCATCATGTTTACATGGCTATGCAGTGTCTTTGTCCACGTCTGCGTCTAAATTTTTGTCTTCATTTGTTGGCTGGGAGAGCTGGCACTGGATTGGCTGCGAGAGCTTGGTCTGCTGCGCTGTGGGCCCAGGGACTGTGGCCTTTCCCGGAGCCGTGTACGAGGAGGAAACACGGAGGGCGGTCTGACAGGACGCGTAATCAGGGCAGGCTAGGCTAACTGCTAGCCCACGCAGCCCACACAGTCATCCTGGCTGGTGTTTGTGGGACAGTGATTTTTTTGATTTGGATATATGTGTTAGTTTGAATATGTGTGTTCTTGTCGTTCTTGAATATGTCTTTGTCTGTATGTTGCAGTGCTGTGGGCTGTGTGGGCTGGGGAAACGGCATCTCGCTTCACTTCATGTGCGCCAGTACATGAGGTGAAACGACAAATAAAGTGTTCCTGATTGCTTCCTATGCCACTTTTCAATCTTTTCAAGTGCTGAAGTCATTGAAATGACAGGACTTCCCTGTGAAAATGTACAGGGTGCCTACATACAATTTTTAAATCAACTTGACAGCCACGTGCAGAAGAAGGCAGGTAGCAGCCTGCCGTACATGTGAGCTGAGGGGCGGGGCCAGCTCTCTGCACACACACGCACACGCACACGCACACACACACACACACACACACACACAGAGCCTGCTCTTAGTGACGATGGCGGAGAGCGAAGTAAAGGGGTAAAAGTGTGGTTGTATGTCACTAGAGGCGATGCTGACGGTGCTCGTTGACACATGTGCAGCAAGTCTTCTGCATGTCAGGGTGGAAACCCAAGCAGTCTTTCCAAACAGCTGGCGAAAGTGCATCAAATACAGGCGGGGAAATGCATATTTCGACTGCCTAGCTGGTAGTTCATCTTTCGTTGCCCCACCCACCTCAGGTATGTTATGTATGCTCGCAGCATAAATAACACACCCCAGGCCAAATTATGTTTCACAAGCTTTGTGTGTCTTCTTAGCTGGGTTGCCGCCGGTGCTTTTATGGAATTACGACCCGAAAAAAGAAGTTAAAAAATGTGCCCAAATTTTCCCTCCAGGTGTAAACTTGGGGTTGTAATTGTTAAATGACAATGAAACGTCGCACTGACTTACCTTTCCTGCACCGCTCTCACCACTGACCACCACGGACTGGTTCACGGGCTCCAGCTGGCTCTGAACATTCCTGTAGGCCTCCTCCGCCACAATGAACACATGGGGTTTGAACTCCTGTTGAGAACAGACATGTTAAAAACAATATTTTTACAGGTCGTGTCAGAGTGGTGGCCATGCGAGGCCAGTGGGAAGGGCAGAGTTGTGAATACCTTGGGCTGAGGAGCATCGTGATACTCCTTCATCACGTCCAACGTGTAGAGGTCTGGGATGGGCTGGAAGGGGTTGAGTGCCACCAAGGTGCAGCCTGCATTGGTGTAGAACATCCTCACATTGTACCTGGCCTGCAGGCATTTCAGCACTGCCAACAACAAGAACAACAAAAGCAGCCAGCTCAATAACACGGTATAAGGAAAAACCCAACAAGCTGTCCTCATCTACTTATTTCAGATAAGGACAATCCCACTATGTGCCTGAGCAGAGCTTTAGATCCCTGGGCGGGGACTCTGGTCGTTCCTCATGCCAAGTTCACGCCACACACTTTCAAAGTCATCAGATCGCTGCGCTGTTCAGGCTACACTAATCGGACTCTTGAAGTCGTTGTGGTTATCACACTACAGGACTGAGCAGCAAGATCTTTCACAGGGAGGAATCCCTGACGAGTCTGGCTCGTCTCCTGATGACATTTTGTCACGAAAACACACGCGGGAAGTGACAATGGAAATGATGCAATACAGGATTTTTTTCTTCCAAATAGGGACATCCGCCAGAAACAAGCGCTCCAAGTTGCTTGTGTGTTGATTTGTAGAAATAAAACAAGAAACGATGGGTGAAAGAATGGATTGGGATGCGCGGGCAGCAAGGATGTCTGTTCTGCAGAGATGGATTACATATCCATTTTTTTTCTTGCTACATGTGTGTTTCTATACTTTTTTCACGTTTTGGACTGCATTGCCTTTGAAGGACTTTGTGTTTTGAAAAGGGCGATACAAATAAAGATCATTAACCAGTACCTTTGATACAGAATGTCTTGGATACTTACAAGATATACTAGTATATACAAGTTATATATACTTTGTGATGTAATTGTTTCGATTTCATGTTCAGACAGGCTATTTTTTGTAAACTTTGTTGCAAACTTTTAGAATCAGTCAGTTTTATTTGGCCAAGTATGTGCAGGCCTACACATACAGGGGATGGGATTCCGGCTCCTGCATTGGTCTCCATGTACTTACACAGAACAGACATACAGCTAAAACCAAGACAACAAGGTAAACCTAAACATTTCAACACTATGTACAGATATAGAGGTGTATGAAAAGTACATTACATAAAACAAATTATTGAAAAGGTAACAGTGGGGCGTCCGGGTAGCATAGCGGTCTGTTCTGTTGCATGCCAACACAGGGATCACTGGTTCGAACCCCCGTGTTACCTCCGGCTTGGTTGGGCGCCCCTACAGACACAACTGGCCGTGTCTACGGGTGGGAAGCCGGATGTGAGTATGTGTCCTGGTCACTGCACTAACGCCTCCTCTGGTCGGTCGCGGCGCCTGTTCAGGGGGGAGGGGGAACTGGGGGGAATAGCGTGATCCTTCCACATGCTACGTCCCCCCGGTGAAATGCCTCACTGTCAGGTGAAAAGGAGCGGCTGGCGACTCCACATGTATCGGAGGAGGCATGTGGCAGTCTGCAGCCCTCCCCGGATCGGCAGAGGGGGTGGAGCAGCGACGGGGCCGGCTCAGAAGAGTGGGATAATTGGCCGGATACAATTGGGGAGAAAACGGGGGGGGGGGGCATGACAGGTTGGTCTTGGTCATATGGTCTTGGTACTCTGTGATGTAAGCATAACAGGATAAATACAACTGCGGCTAATAACACAGCACTGACAGTACTACTGACTTTTTGTGTGTGATTTAGACCACAAGGGGCCTCTTTGACTCGCCGTTTAACACCACCTACAGGCCAGCGGCCACTCTTTCAAGGATGAGGATGTGCACATCCTTGATAGGGAGGAACGCTGGTTTGAACGGGGAGTCAAAGAGGCCATCTATGTGAAGAGGGAACGACCATCCCTGAACTGGGGGGGGGGGGGCTAAGAGTACATCTGTCACCATCTTACAATGCTGTGACTGCAACCATTTCCCAATCCCCTGTGAACATAGTACAACTGAGTGAAACTGTCCTGTTACACAACGGCAATGTCCACCCTTCAGTACCCTTTGGTCTGCAAGAAACCTACAACAACATGGAACTGTTGTTGAAACACATACAGTACAACAATTACGAGTGGACCATGTGTGGTGATGTGAAAGTACTGGCACTGCTACTAGGAATGCAGCTCGGATAGACAAAATACTGTCGTTTCCTTTTCTTCCCACTACTTTCTTGATCCCCGTAGGGAAATTACACTGTGCATTTAACCCATGCTAGCTGTGTAGCTAGGAGCAGTGGGCAGCCGCCGTGCAGCACCCTGGGACCAACTCCAGTTCCTCTTGCCATGCCTCGGTCAGGGGCACAGACAGGGGTATTAACCCTATCATGCATGTCTTTATAATCAACGACGATACATGCAGGCAGGAAGTAAGGCCCCCGTCACATTTGCGTATCCTTAAAAAGAAATGGGCGGGACTGGAAGGCTGGCGACCAAAACACAATTTCCTCCACCGTGGCAAGCATTTGGTCAGCATTGTTGTCAGAACACAGTAAAATGTGAACTTCCCCCATTGTGGAGTCTCCGGCGCACGACCGCCCCGTCAGAGGTCAACACAGTTAAAAGGTCACCAAAGCTGAACTCCACACAAAGGCATCGCATGATTTTACTTCACTACCGGACACGAGTCCTCTGATCACGTTGATTTTATTCAAATGACATTATTTCGAGGGCGGCACGGCGGCACGGCGGTCAGCCATGTCACCTCACAGCAAGAAGGTTCTGGGTTCAAGCCCTGGGGTAGTCCGACCTTGGGGGTCGTCCTCTGTGTGGAGTTTGCATGTTCTCCCCGTGTCTGCGTGGGTTTCCTCCCACAGTCCAAAGACATGTAGGTCAGGTGACTTGGCCGTACTAAATTGTCCCTAGGTGTGTCTGTGTGTGTGTGTGTGGCCCCGTGATGGCCTGGCGGCCTGTCCAGGGTGTCTCCCCGCCTGCCACCCAATGACTGCTGGGATAGGCTCCAGCATCCCCGCCACCCTGGGAGCAGGATAAGCGGTTTGGATAAATGGATGGATGGATGGATAACGTTTCTCCAAATTCCTACGTGACACAGCAAATCTGAAATGATCTTTTTTATTTTAATAATTTATTTCTGATTTTTCCCTTTTTCTCCCAATTTAGTGGCCAATCGATCCCTATTTTAATTCAAACACCAACCCTCATACTGCGTGCGTTCGCCAACTGCATCTCTCCGGCCAGCAGTCTCGAAGGAGACGCCTCGTCGCCGAACCACTGTTTTTTCCGACACACCCAGAGACGCATTCATGTGACGAACGCAAGCCGACTCTGCCCCCCTCCCGAAGACAGCGCTGCCAATATCGCTGCTTCGTCGAGTCCGGCCATAGTCGGATCTTCTGAAATTAGCTTTGTGTTCACCTTGACATTGTCTGCCGTAGTCTCTAATTTTTTTTTCAGGAAGCAAAATATATGAAGAGAGTTTGTTGTCCAGTGCAATTGTTGGTCCCGGCTGTGTCTTTTGCAAAACAAGGTTTTATTTTCAGCCCACACTAAAAAAAAAAAAACCTCTTTAACCTTAAAAGCTAAGCGATAACTGACGTGTATGAGCAGAGACACATGACAAACTGCCATGACGACACATAAACTGCAAGAAATGCCTCCAATATTTTAAAAGATAGAAAATGTGAGACCTAAAATGTAATATAAAACAAAAACTTGACCATCATAGAAATTTCCCTGGCTTCAGAGATACCACTGGACCCACTACACTGCATGATACCACCGGACCCACTACACTGCATGATGCCACCGGACCCATTACACTGCATGATGCCACCGGACCCACTACATACCACCGGACCCACTACACTGCATGATACCACCAGACCCATTACACTGCATGATACCACCGGACCCACTACACTGCATGATACCACCGGACCCACTACACTACATGATACCACCGGACCCACTACACTGCATGATGCCACCGGACCCACTACACTGCATGATACCACCGGACCCATTACACTGCATGATACCACCGGACCCACTACACTGCATGATACCACCGGACCCATTACACTGCATGATACCACCGGACCCACTACACTGCATGATACCACCGGACCCACTACACTACATGATACCACCGGACCCACTACACTGCATGATGCCACCGGACCCACTACACTGCATGATGCCAGAGGACCCATTACACTGCATGATACCACCAGACCCACTACACTGCATGATACCACCGGACCCATTACACTGCATGATACCACCAGACCCACTACACTGCATGATACCACCAGACCTACTTCATTGCATGATACCACCGGACCCATTACACTGCATGATACCACCGGACCCATTACACTGCATGATACCACCGGACCCACTACACTGCATGATACCACCGGACCCACTACACTTCATGGTAGTAAAGAATACAACTATAACACCTAATATCAGTGATGTTTTTGTGTTTTTGTTAAAATATGCATGACATACACAGCCAACACAGTATTTGAAAAACAAGTTCAGTTTTTCTGAACCCAGACCTCATTAAAACACCGTCAGACATCATTAAGAATTGTACTGACAAAAACTTCAGTATGCATGCTTAGTATGTTCAAACACCACCTAGGATACAGCTCCTTTTTGGAAGCAGGACTCTCACTCTGCTGTCAGCCTCATCTCAACACGTTCCACTGGGAAATGGTCCGTACCGTGCTTTCTGTGAAGTCACACCGTCTTTATTTTGCATTTCCATCCATTTGTTTGGCTGCTACAGCCACATGGTCAGTTGTCGTGTCACAATGCTGCTTCCCCTGGAAGTACGTGGCTGTAACTGATGTTAAAGGACTTCCTGCTCTCACAAGTGTGAAACTTTTTTTTTGTGTGTGGGGGGGATTCCCCCCCCTTTTTCTCCCCAATTATACTTAGCCAATTACCCCACTCTTCCGAGCCGTCCCAGTCGCTGCTCCACCCCCTCTGCTGATCCGGGGAGGGCTGCAGACTACCACATGCCTCCTCCCATATATGTGGAGTCGCCAGCCGCTTCTTTTCACCTGACAGTGAGGAGTTTCACCAGGGGGACGTAGCGCGTGGGAGGATCACGCTATTCCCCCCAGTCCCCCCCCCCCCAAACAAGCACCCCAACCAACCAGAGGAGACGCTAGTGCAGTGACCAGGACACAGCCACATCCGGCTTCCCACCCCACAGACACGGCCAATTGTGTGTGTAGGGATGCCCGACCAAGCCGGAGGCAACACGGGGATTTGAACCGGCGATCCCCGTGTTGGTAGGCAAGGGAATAGACTGCTATGCCACCCGGCAAGTGTGAAACTTTACAGATGAGTGGGATACAATGCATCAGTGACAAAAAGTAATTCTATATCATTGCAGTTTGGTCCTACTCCATATTGTGTATAAACAAAATACAGGACAATAAATTATAAATGAAGTTTCTCATCATATTCTTCATATAGTTTATAATTCCATTATAATTCTGTTATCCTCTTTCAATGTTGTATTGTGTAAATTGTGTAATAACATTCATTGCACGCTGGCCGTCTTGGGAGAGAGATCCCTCCTCTGTTGCTCTCCCTGAGGTTTATTCCTATTTTTTCTCCCTGTTAAAGAGTTTCTTTTTTTTTTTTAGGGAGTTGTTCCTTATCTGACGCGAGGGTCTAAGGACAGGACGTTGTGTTGCTGTAAAGCCCCCTGAGGTAAATTTGCAATTTGTGATATTGGGCTATATACAAATAAAATTGACTTGACTTTCTCAAAACTGAAGCAATCAGTGAAGTTTATGTCTATATGATTCTTAATGATGTGTGACAATAATGTAATGAGGTCTGGATAATAACAATATTAAAAAAAAAAACCCTATCCTTCAAGGGTCACTTGAGCCACAGCATTATGGAGGCATAGCAAGGTTGTGTTTATCACGCTAGCTGATTTTATCTTGCTGTGGGTAAATAAACACCTAATGCTGCAGCTCAAGACGACATGAGCGGGAAAAGACTCTAGTTTGCCATTGGCAGTGTAATTCTTAAACCTGACAAGCGTTAAGCAACACATCGAATACGAGTGCATCCTATGTGTTAGAGCATGCTGCAATAAAGAATTTGACGTGCAATTTCAATTGACTGGAGACATTTGGTTGCTCCATTTTTCTGCCACATAGGCTAGTTCTCACTGATGTAGACTGCCAACTCTGAAATGCCACTCTGAGCATAATAAAAGCACAATAGGGTTATTTTCATTGTTCTTAATAGAATTAAATTTATCTTCATTTTTGCCTTTGTTCCCTGTCCACCGCTTTCCTTCTGCCTCCTTAACTTCTGGTCTCCCAGCTTGCATCAGCACATTCACACATAGACCGGCAATCTTTCAGCTTGTATAGGAGAGATTATGAAAGGGACTATAGGGAGCACTGCAGCCTACAAATATTGGTGAAAGGTTTAAGCAACATTCCTAACAGACTGGATGAGAAGTCTCTAGCTTTTGGCGTTCCTTCCACCGGGTTATTGCTCAAGAGTCAGTGCCTCTCGTCTTTTTTGCCTTGGTTATGAATAAGCCCTGTCATTTGACTACCGTGGCAAACCGAACCAGAAACAGCTACCCTAGCTATGGAACAAAATAATCAGATGTAAGTGAAGCTGATGTGGCCGTCTAAATTTTCCATAAATGTTGTTGAAAAGAACTAAATAAAACTCCCAATGGACGACATGGCTTTGGTGGTGACCTAATCCAAAAGTTATGACTAAAGGAACCCATTTCCATCCTTTCAAAGCCGTTTGGAGAACCACACACCATCACAGCCATACCAGTTACCTGTCGTTGGGGTCACTGGGTTGACTTTGGTAAGGTCATCGTAGGTGTGGAGTTGATCCTCCTCTATGAGGAAAGCCTGGATTTCACCCTGCAGTGAATCATCCAGGCACCGGTGATGAGAATGAACTTTCTTAAAGACGCCTTTCATCTGTATGAAGAAAATAAAAAGTAAGCTGAATAATGGTCAAACACAGAGCAGGAAGAAACTGTACCGGTCAAACATTTAAGCAGCATACCAAATGTGCTAACCTGCAATTCCAATTAGCGGTTATAATTCACTCCCTTTGATTTTGTGCATTTAGTTAGCATTCTAACTCACAACGGCTTTCATCAAGTGTAGAATAATCTAATGTGATTAGAAAATAAAAGAGGCAAGCGCAAGTGAGATAAGACAGAAAACACGTTTCTAAATCTGCAGATATCATTCTGACGGCCTAGCACAAATGAATCAACATTTGTAGAAATGGCCAAATAGTCTCTCCAGACCATTGATAACCCAAGTACCCAAATGGGATCTGGTCAAACTGAAGAGTCTGAAGCTGCTTCATGGCCAGTGAATTAGCCAAGACCCCCGAAGATTGGATTTTGGGGGTTACGGATACGTTTGCAGGATCAGAATTGCAGACATGCATAGAACATAGTTTATCTGAGCAGAAATGGTCCAAGTCTGAGTTTGGGTCCAAATCTGCCTGTGCAGTAAACTAGTGTGTGCACTAGTTTATGAAGGAGGTCAGTGGTGGCAAAACCAAAACCAAAAACAAGCTCGCCCCGTTGGGCTAGTAGCCTACAGGTGTTAGAAATCCAGCATTGCTCTCAATGGTATGCATTCCTTGTTGTTAGAAATAGCCACCACGTGTTTTTCTAGGACAGTAAACTGAGTTGAGCATCACGTGTACCTACGTTTCTTCTGCCAAAAAAAAAAAATCACCTGAAGAAGAAAACAATCAAAACCCGTAATTCCTCTGATGAGCTGAATTCACAAAACCCAGCGCAGATCCGCTGTAGCAGACCGGCATTACTGACCTTGAGAGGTGCCACGGTCTCACAAACACAAATCACGGCAGAGACCCACGGCAGAGACCGCAGGTTTTGGGAAAACGTGAGCGGCGAACGAAAACCGACGTCATCCAACCGGCGACGCTAAACCAACGTTGGGGCGAGTTAAGAGCCACGGTGGGCGCGGAGGCGGTTGGTAGTCCGGCGGCTGCCGCGGCGGGGAAAGTTGCCGCAAACTCCTCCGCGGACGCCAACTTCAAAGGCAAACGTAGTACCGGTTTACCGCCCGGGGTGACGTTCCGGTTTCGGGGCCGGACGACGGAGCGAGCCGACCGTTAGGAAAGTCTCGCCTCCTCCTCCTCCTCCGCGTCCATATCCCGTGACGCGGCGCTTTTCGAAATTCCCACGGGGGGCCCCGCCGGTAAAGGTCGGCGACTTTCTGATATTCAAACGGGATCGCGAAACCGAGACGAAAGAAACGGTCCTCGTTTTAGGGCGTCGCGGTTATTTACGGCCTCGCCCCCGCTGGGACGGCCGGACGAGTTTCCATGACACGGAGCGTCCACTTCCCGCTTTCCCGCCCTCCTCCTCCTCGCGCGTCGGAGGCCACGCCCACTTCGGAACCCACCTGGGGAGCTCGTCAACGTCTCCGCCGTTGCAAGGCAAAGAAAGCGTAAAGGTCATAGGCGTTTCTAGCCCATTTTTTGGGGGGTGCCGCAGCACCCCTAAATTGAACCCCAGCACCCCTAAAATTGAAGAGATTTTTTATTTTTTACTGTATGTCCATGTTTAATAAGCCGAAGAAATGTCAAAACCATATCCGGTATATGGTTTAAACGTAATATTTTAATAACAAAAATACAGCACCCCCCCATGCTTCGAAAATGGTTTGATCCACCCCCCAAATTTATCTTGCCTGGCCGGCCAGCACTCTGGCTGCTCAGCACCCCTAACGCTCTGATCCTAGAATCGCCCCTGTGCTTGTCCATTAATTTAAGAGGGTTTTTTTATATACAGCTGCAGCTCCATACTGAAGCTGGCAAATGATGGGGAAGTTTTCTGAAACGCTTATCTAAACGGTATGTACAGCGCATCGACCAAGAAATCAGTTCGTTTGTCCCCCTTGAATACTCCAAATCTAATATTATCTCATTAGAGTGGCGACATGAGTATTCCTATTTGAGCCACTCAGAGACAGAATGTATGTGTTGTGTCTATGTAGTCATGTGAATGTGGGGCTCAAAAACGGAAAAAGAGCCACAAGAATCTGAACTATTGAAGGAATTTTTAAGTTGACAGTTTTTGTGTAATACAGCAAACCCTGCGGCAATCTCTGCCCGTTTGATTTCTACCCTGTGTGTTTTGAGTCATCACAGCCACCATGAGCCACCTGAGATGGGTTACCTCACAGCATGCAAAAAAGTGGGATGATTTAAAGAAAAGGCATGCGGTATGTATTTAGTGTAAGTTGTGAATTTAATGTAAATGTAAAGCCCTCTGAGAATATATCTGTGACTTTGGGCTATACAAATGAAATGGCTTTAAACACAGGGTACTACTAAATTGCTGACTACAAAGGCATGTTGATTTTATTTTAGAAGTACACATATCCAGGACAATCAGTTTGAGGGGACACGGTGAGACACCCACAGCAGCGATTTGGCCCTGGTTTGTCGTCATGGACAAGATAATGTGACAGAGGCCGTCAATATCTCCACCTGTCCTAATTGCCTTAATCCAGGAGAACAACCTAGGGCCAAACAGGGCAGAGACTCATGAAGAGGTCGAGGAAGGGCCAGTTGAGGGCTAGGCAGAAAGCAGGGAGAGGTTAGCTAGTTTTTAAAGCTTAGCTTCTTGAAAGGAGCATGCGGTGAGGCCAGAGGGAGACAAAAGCAAAGGTTAGGAGTGGCAGACTGTGTTCATTGTTGGAGTGATCAACTGAAAAATATGTAGTATAGTGCTTATATTGTTAATATATCCTATTAAAAAATGAAAAGAAACACTAATGATAAAAAATATTGTTTATCAAACTATTAATGATTGAAAGATTGTTGTCCTTGTCTTTCACATACAAATAAAAACTGAGATATAATTGTAATAAGGCTGACTCTTGAATTTGTTAAAGTACAAACAGTACTTTTTTCTCTCTCTAGTGACCACTATTGGTGACTGGTAGAAATTGCAAATATGCCGGCAAGTATATGCCCAATTCCATTTAACCACACTTGCAGTTTTCGGCTTGACCACTGGCACACTTAAATGACATTTCAGGTTTTCTGATTCAGCGTGGCATTCAGAGCATGGGCTCTGGTACCACATTCCTGGAAAGGGCCTGGACTCTTCACTGTTCCAGAGTTGGCCAATGTGACAGGCACCGGGCAGGTGTGGAGATACTCACAAGTCCCTGCTTGAGCGCCGCTATGTTGGAGTTCTCCCCAGGGAATGAGAAGGTCACCTCTATATGACTGCGAGCCACTGGGGGGAAGGCTCTAACTGTTGTACTTGAACTCAAAACCTTACTAGGTAATCTGGCAGACTGCCAGTTACCAGCATAGCCATGTGGCTTATTCTGCCACGTGAGAGACTATGCTCTGAACACTAGTAAAGGAAGTCAAATGTCTGTGACACAGTCTTGAGGTACCTTGGCCTGACCCAGACTCAGGCCAGACAGGCTTCTGGCTCAGCCAGGGGTTCTGCTGGATCAGGTGGACACCCACCTGGAGCCTACAGCTGCTTAGCAGGGAAATTAAGGTCCCCAACCACAGAGCCCAAGTCCTCATCAGTCCCTGGGTCTGTGGTGGGGGGGTGGTGCCACTTTCTGAAGCCGGCTTGCATGCCACCGTGATCCATCGGACAGGCGGAAGGTGGCTGGCCCTAGCTGATTGGTGACCTCCATTGGTGTGGACCAAAAGGAGAGCAGTTTGTGGTTCTGATTGGGTCAGCGATTCCGGACCCAGTCCAGCACAGCGAAGGGAAGTGGTCTCACCCTTCGTTTCCTGTCAAACTGCTGTTTCATTTGACACTGACGATCTGTGACCTTGCCGCTTTGTTGGGGTACTGCTGCTGGTGTAACAACTGCAGGTGGAGGCAGCCGATCCAGGGAAAGCTGCAGCTCACATCCCATCACCAAAAAGGCTGGGGAGCTGCCAGTAGTGGAATGTGGTGTTGCCCGGTAGTGCAGCAGGGTGCAGAGCAGTGCGGCTGAGAAGGGAAGACCATCCACCAGGTGCACTCTGACACCATTTTTCAGTGTCTGGTTGAACCTCTCAACCCTCTCATTTGCCTCCGGGTGGTAGAAGGCTGTGCAGATGTGGCTAATTCCCCAGTCCTCCACAAAGGTTGCAAACTCAGCTGAGACAAACTGCGGGCCGTTATCTGTAGTGATGGGGTCAGGGATGCCCCACCGAGCGAACAGAGGGGCGAGAAAGTCTGTGACCACCCGAGCTGTAACGGACCCTGTGGCGACCACCTCTGGCCACTTTGAATGGAGGCCATAGGCCATTGGAAGCACTGATGCTGTGGGACACCATGGAGCTCCCCACAGATGTCCACCTAGATGTGTTTCCAAGGTGTGGGTGGCCAGTTCAAAGGCTGCAGAGGTGGCGGTGGGCCTGTCTTCCCACTGACAAGGCAGGCCGCGCAGTCTTTTACCGTTGTCTCTATATCTCTGCCAATATCTGGCCACCAAACTAAGCCCCTGCAGTTCTGCTTCACCTTCACAATGCCTAGTTGACCTTGATGTGCGATAGACAGGACACACGCTCTCAGGGGGCTGGGGATGATGGGGATGACTGTACAGAGTCCCCAGGCCACACAGATATCATTCCAGCAGGATAGATCGTCCCTCATTCGATGGTAAGGCACAGGCTCCATTGGGACATTCAAGGGCCACCCCTCCCAGATGAAGATGCGGAGCTGGGAGAGTGTGGTTTCCTGCACTGATGCGAGCTGGAGATCCTGAAGGGAGACTGTGGCCTGGAGTGGTGTGTGGAGCATGAAAGAAGCATGAGCATGAAAAAGCTCCGCCGGAGCATAACGCTCCGAGGGGCAGCGAAATGTCAAGACTGCTGTGACACAAGCAGCTTATATGGAGGCGAGACCGAAAAATCCGCTGTCCCTCGCTGCCCAGGTTGTGGATGAGCATGGCTCTTGTCCGCTCGTCGCTAAAGTCCATTAATCTGATGGCTGCTATGAATGTTTCCTACAGACACGATTGGCTGTGTCTGCAGGTGGGAAGTCGGATGTGGGTATTTGTCCTGGTCGCTGGTCCTGATCACTCTCTTCCTCTTCTTGATACCCAAAGTCATCTTACAAACTACCATCTGATGCTGCCTAGCTACGTTCTCTCCTGTCACCACTTTGCAGTCTCCAATCCCTTTCAGTTCGCCCCTCCTACATAAGATATAGTCCACCTGTGTGCACCTTCCTCTACTCTTACACGTCACCCTGTGTTCCCCCCTCTTCTTGAAATATGTATTCACCACAGCCATTTCCATCCTGTTCACAAAATCCACCACCATCTTCCTTCCACATTCCTCTCCTTGGCTCCATACCTACCCATCACCTCCTCATCACCTCTGTTCCCTTCAGCGACATGCCCATTGAAGTCTGCTCTAATCACCACTCTCTCCTCCTTGGGTACACTCTCCACCACTTCATCCAACTCACTCCCGAATTCTTCTTTCTCTTCCATATATCACACCCAGCTTGTGGGGCATATGCACTGATAACATTCATCAATACACCTTCGATTTCCAGCTTCATACTCATCACTCTGTCCGACACGCTCTTCATCTGCAACATGCTCTTGACATACTCTCCCTCAGGAATTACCCCTACCCAATTTCTCCTCCTATCTGCACCATGGTAGAAGAGTTTGAATCCACCTCCAATGCTCCTGTCTGTCCTTACATCCCTTGCGCCTGGTCTCTTTCACACACAGTATATCTGTCTTTCTTCTCTCCATCATATCAGCTAGCTCTCTCCCTTTACCAGTCATAGTGCCAACATTCAAAGTTTCAACACTTACCTCCACACTCCTACCTTTCCTTCTCTCCCTCACTCTCCTTTCCTGTGATGGCACAGTGGCCAAGTGGTTATCACTGTTGTGTCACAGCAAGAAGGTCTTGGGTTTGAACCCCAGGCCATCCCAGGTCCTTTCTGTGTGGAATTTGCAAGTTCTCTCCGTGTCTGCGTGGGTTTCCTCTGGATGCCCCGGTTTCCTCCCACCATCAAAAAGACATGCATGTTAGGGTTAATAATTCTGCCAGTGCCCCTGACCAAGGCAATGGAAAGAAGAACTGGAGTTGGTCCCCGGGCACTGCAGCTACCCACTGCTCCTATACAATAGGATGGGTTAAATACAGAGAACACATTTCATTGTAACCTGTACAATGACAAAAATAACGTGGCTTTCCTTCTCCTTTGTAGTTTCCACTAGCACCCTGCTGGCCAACAGTATGGTCGTTGGTAACCCGAGCCTAGACTGATCTGGTTTTGGAAATCTGATTTATGATTCGCACATTTGATTTGGCAAAGGTTTTACGCTGGATGCCCTCCCTGACGCAACCCTCCCCATTAAACCGGACTTGGGACTGGCACTAAGAATGCACTGGCTTGTGCATCCTCAGGGGCTGGGTTAGATTGTATTAGGACTGAGTGCTCCAAATAAAAAATTTCAAGCCCTTTATGGTTGCAACCCTTTGTTTTAAAACAGTATGTTATTGTTATTATTATTATTATTGTTGTTGCTGTTGTTGTGTTTGTTGTTATCATTATGCCTGTTATTAAATTTGGGGAGGCCCTGGTGACTTGATGTTCTCTGAAAGGAGGCTCACTGTCTCACACTTTTAAAACCCCTGGACTTGTGCGCTAGCTGTCCAAATAATCTCCTTGCTTCCTTGTAACAACTTGTAACAACTGCTCATTTTGCACTGAACTCACTGAAACAACAGTACATGTGTTTTATGAATGTCAGTTTGCTGGTGCCTTTTGAGAAAATCTTCATCACTGGTTGTTTCCTAAATTTGACAATTTCTCTGAACTAAAAAAAAGAAGAAGTGATTTTTGATATGCTTGTGAAAGATGGAAATCATGATTTGGCAATTAACACAATTATTCTTGGAAAGTTCTTTTTACATAAGAACAGATTCTTGAAAACGCAGCCAAACTTCTGCATATTGCAGCGAATTCGGGGGACAACGCAACCACAGGAACTGCCGCGGCCGGGAAGCGAACCTGTGTCGCCCGCACCGCAGGAGACATCGCTAACTGCTCGACTAAAAGGTTAAGTTCGCCAGCCAGCGGCCAGCGTGTCCTCTTATCCATGCACGTTAAACTATTTAATAGGGAACTGTGTCATTATTTCTCATCACTGAGGTTAATGGAGAAGAAGAATACTGTAACGTGCATGGATAAGAAGACACGCTGTGGCCGCTGGCTGGTGAGTCTGACCCTTTGGTCTAGCGGTTAGCGATGTCTCCTGCGGTGCGGGCGATACGGGTTCGCTTCCCGGCCGCGGCAGTTCCTATGGTTGCGTTCTCCCCCGAATTCGCTACACTATTATGGCTTCATAATGGAGAAGAAGAATTCTATGGCTTGACTCAGACTTGACAAAGAACTTGAACTTGCAGAAAACCCCTAGCACCCCCTCCCTTTACTTTATCTATTTAATTTTATTTATTTTCATTTTCTTTACTTTTATCCCCCCCCCCATTTCTTTTGTGTGTTTGTTGTGCGTAGAATGTAAACGTGTAAAAAAAATAAAATCTTGCTTCTCCCTTTCCCACCCTCGTGCACTACCACACGTCTCCTCCAAGTGGCTTCCGGGTTGTAGGTCCCCCCCCCTTTACTGACTAATTGACAACAAATTGTACACGTACATTTTTACATGAATGACTACAGTGCAAACAAACATGCCGGGGGGGGGTTAGGCCCAACAAAATAATAAAAATAATAAAAAGGAGAAGAAAACAAAAACATTTAAGACGCAACAGCTAAAATTACGGTTAATTTACATACATATTGTAGCGAATTCGGGGGACAACGCAACCACAGGAACTGCCGCGGCCGGGAAGCGAACCCGTACCGCCCGCACCGCAGGAGACATCGCTAACCGCTCGACTAAAGAATCAGACCCACCAGCCAGCGGCCAGCGTGTCTTCTTATCCATGCACGTTACAATATTTTACAGCGAACACAGGCCATTACATTTTTTATTGGCACTAGAATTAATACTTTTATGTACTGTTCAAAACCTTGCTTCCGGCCGGGTAAGTAGTGCTAATGGGGGAGGGACGGGGAGTGGCGGAGCAGAAGGGAAACATCTCCAAGTTCCCGCTTGAAAAGTGGACGTGACATAATTCCCGGAAGTTCTCCGAGGTCAAACGGAAGTTGCCGAGAAACCCGAGCGACATTGAACGCAGCACCAGACCCTTCCGACACGGAAGTGCGCTCCTTCGCCTCTTCCCGACAATGCTCCAAAGAAGATCATTTTTCTTAATAAAACGCTTTCTCTCTGCGTCTGGCAGATAAACTGTTGGTAAGTATTCATAAGCAAATACAAAACATACCCGATAAGGGCACGTTTCGTTTGCACTGCCGTTTGTTGTTTCATGCTTTTCGAGTCGGCTGTACCACGTCTTGCATGTGAATATAATGCACCAGTTTAGCCAGTTTAGCATTAACAGTGAGCTAGCTAGAAGTAAGTGCACTGTACAAAGATATGATATTTGATAAGCATTCTGCTGTTACAGCAGTTACAGGTAATAGAAACGGCGTGGATATTACAAAAGGTGATGCTCATGAAAATTGTGGAATTTTTTGTGTGGGATATATGGGACGTACACTGGTTATGATTTAACTTCCCCGTTTTGCTATTTGGTTCCCAGTATGGCGTCCAGTTTTGGGTGTAGGGAAAAGAGGGGTTGGTGAAAGCTGTAATGTCACTCAAGTTATCAAGTGAGCACTGACAATCCCCAATACTTTTTTTGTTCTTGTTCCACAACAACCTTCTGAAGATTCAGCATTAACCTTCGGCATGCCAGAACCAGAGCCCTTATCGCCTTCTCTTAACACAGACTAGAGCTATTCACATTTATACTGTGTACCTACACCTACATGAGTTCACTTCTGGAGGCGGGACTCGCCTAAAACTCATGTGCTGCTGTTTGATTGTTGCATTGCGTTGCATTGCATCTCATTGGCTTACACTTAGTACACAGGAATAGTATGTAACCTTGGCTATTGGCTAGCCTATGTGTAATCACATTCTCTGAACTCAAGCCCCCACATTCCGTAATTTGTGCCTGCTCATCAGGAATTTTAGCTCGATTTGTTCCTCTTCACATACAAAGCCAATGCTGTTCACGGTGCTCTTTCAAAACACATAAAGACTTTCTGTCTTTAGAAAGATGCCACAGATTTCCTGATTTTGTTAATTTCCCAAGTGGATTTTTTTTGGGCAATAATAATTTAATAAATTCATAATAGGATTTTTCTACTATGATAATGCGCAACTTTCTGTTCAAAATAAATCCTTAACTTAAATTTTTGCAGGTAATGTCTCAGCGAGAACTGAAGGAGGCGTTTGTCAGCAATCTTAATGGGACCAGCCTGGAGGAAGTGGCACTGGGCTCATTCCTTGCCCCTCTGTGCCTTATCAATAGGGGGCTGGTTTGGATTCTGTATCATCGGTGCAAAAGAACGTTGCCGTTACCATTTCCATGGATATCTCACTTCTTTTTAGACTTTTCCATGCTTGTAATACCTCTTGTTCTGTCATGCACCATTTTAAGTGACGTTCTTCACCAGGTTATCATGGGCTTAACACTTATTTCAATGTCCATGCTTTTCTACATCTACTGTACTTGCAATCATAGTGCTAATGTGCACTCACAGAACACCATGAAGAGTTTTCTCCAGAGTCATGTTCAATGCAACCAGGTTCCCTTTGTGACTGTCTTTCGTGTCCTTGTAAATGTGAAAACGGCAATTAGTATATTAGCTGTAGACTTCATTGTATTTCCAAGGCGGTATGCTAAAACTGAAACCTATGGAACAGGGGTCATGGATTTTGGTGTTGGAGCTTATGTGTTTGCAAATGCCCTTGTCTGTACAGAGGCAAGGAGAAAAAATCTCTCTAGCTCTAAAATGAATAATGTTGCTAAACAAGTGATGTCTGTCTGGCCCTTGGCTGTCCTTGGTATTGGAAGGCTAATTAGTGTTAAAATGTCTGGCTACCATGAACATGTAACAGAGTATGGCGTTCACTGGAATTTCTTTTTCACACTAGCCATAGTCAGAGTTGTAGCATCTTTGCTGCTGACTCTCTTCCCAGTCAATCAATCAGGGCTCTATGGTCTTCTGATCGGTGGTCTTTACCAGTTTACTCTTGAAACGTCTGACCTGAAGTCTTTCATCATTCACGACAATGACCGGATGAAGGACTTTCTACATGCTAATAGAGAAGGTATCTTCTCTGTTGCTGGCTACATTGCCATATACATGGCAGGAGTTCAAATTGGACTCTATATTATGCAACCAAGAACGCAAGTGAGAGAATGGCTCAATGCAGTTGTTAAACTTCTTGCGGGAAGTTGCATACTTTACACTGCTTTATACGTGTGTCAGATCACGGTGGAGCCAGTGTCTCGGCGATTGGCAAATTTACCTTTCTGCATCTGGACTGTTGCCCAATCCTTGTTTTTTATGTCCTGCCTGGGCATAGCTGATATGATTTTACTTTACTTCAAACGGAAATCAGGTTGTCACTCGGTGCCATCCTCGTGGAGTTTGTATAAAAAAGAAAAAGATTCTGATGAAAAGATAAGTGTGGAAGGACATTGTCTTTTTCAAGCTGTCAACAGGAATCAGTTACTGTTTTTCATGCTTGCAAATTTAATGACAGGTTTGACCAATGTGTTGGTGGATACGTTTAGTACCAGTGATTACTTTTCAGTGTGTGTTCTGCTGTCATACATGTTTATGAATTGCTGTGTAATACAGGTTTTACATGTCTTTGGAATCACAGCAAAATTCTGGTAACTTTCCTTTTGACCAATCATAATGGCATGGTATTTTCAACTTTTTGTAAGGACCGAGTTGCAGGAAGACGTTTGATGGTGTTAGAACATTTTAGCTTTGACACCAACATTACAGTGTACATGCTATGTGATAATGTGTTTTGTGTGGTCAGTGCATGCAGGTCACAATAAAAAGATGCCCATCAACTCTGTAAGGACTTTTCGAATATGTTTAAGGATGGGCCACAACTATTGATTGTTCTTGAATAATTCATATTCACCATTGCTTTTTGAAAGCAAAGTTAATAATGAGTTCAGCAGCTGCACTTGCACGACCATATACTACTGTACTGTTTAAATAAACCAAAGTCCAAACTGTGGCATTTTAAAAACAGGGTCAGTAATAGTTGCTGAGCTTTCAAAACAAAAACTGTAAATAGAATTTTACCATTTTCTGTAAAAAAAAAAAAAAGAACACTGCAATTTCTCATGATGGTCGTTTATGTTGTTTGTTGTATAGTTAAAGTTGATTTTTCAGTAACACGTTAGTATGGGGAACATAACAAAAACGTATTTACTAGTGAATTAGTAATGATCAAGATGTCACTTTAGTATGGGGGGACATATTCTAAGTAACAAAAACTTAATTTACAGTAATTTAACACTATGAACACTTGTAGTTTTGTGTTTTGTTATGTAAGAACAGACCATATTCATTAAGTGTTAGTAAGGGAGAATAACTCTTCTTGTGGTACTACCACCTTATAAAGGCCATACTAAGCAAAGCATGTTGAGATGGTACTACTAATAAGCAATACGTCTGAGGTTATAGAGGGAAAACTCATAGTTAATGGCTTACTGGTTGTATAATAAGGCCATGCAGAATAAGGCATTAATGAGTACGTAATAATGACCAATTAAGAGCCAATATGTTGCTAATTTGCATGCTAATAAGCACCTAATTAATGGTGACCACGTTCCCCATACTAAAGTGTTACCGATTTTTCCTTTGTCATCTAATTTGTTTGTTTGCCTTTGAGGCAACGTTGTAGTGTTTGTGCTCCCTGAGAAAACTAGTTCTCTCTGCTACTGAATCCATAATATCTCTTCCGCTTATTGCCAGGGGATACTGACCTGTCAGACGGCATATCAAGCATACTTAGATTGTGGGAATCATACATAACTTACACCTATTGTAAAACCTGTAGTAATAAGCACTTATGTCACACACCTGTTCCAGCCACTACTCAATGCAGTGGTGTTTTATTTTATCTGTACTGCAGACCACATTTTCCGTTTTACTTTCCAATCATGCTATTTGAGTCATGAATCACTGCAACATGTCGACACCACAGTCGAGTCGAGTCAAGTCCATGTTGTTTGTGTATAGCCCATATCACACATTACACAGTTGCCTCATGGGGCTTCACAGCAACACAACATCCTGTCCTTTACACCAGTGTTTCTCAACCCAGTCCTCAAGGAACCCCTATCCTGCATATTTTCTTTGCAACCCGGAATTAGGTACCTGTTTGTAGTTATTCAACCAATCAGCAATGAATTTTGTCAGCCGTTGCACACCTTGCATAATTAAGTGCTGCGAGATGATTGGTCGAGTAAGTACAAGCTGGGTTACAATGAAAACCTGCAGGATGGGGGGTCCTCGAGGACTGGGTTGAGAAACACTGCTTTACACCCTCGCATCGGATAAGGAACAACTCCATTAAAAAAAAATAACTTCCCAAAATGTGACAAAATAAACACATTTGCAGGACACAATACAAGCTCGCGTTGGGAAAAAAAACAAACAAACAAACACACAACCCCCCCCCCCAAAACGATTAACTTTCGTGTGACGAGCATGCCTTTTTATCTCCAATCGTTTCCGAGTCTGCGCACCTGAGCCCGCCCCCCCCGAGGGAGGAACGTCACAATTACGTCCGTTGAACTACAACTGGACGTCACGCAAGGTGACGTAAGCGCGCTGCGGGGGGCCAAAGGTCAGGCGAGTCAGTAGGATTGCGCCTCCGCCGACCGAGACGCCGTCGCACTTAGTTGTGTGTTTGCGAAGGGGAGCGACGTTCGGGAAGCGGCTGCGTGACGCTGTTTACCGACTTCGGCGACTAGACACGGTTCCTCGGCGTCCCCGCTTTGGTAAACCGCCGCCGGGTTTGGGAAGGATTCGGGGGGGGGGGAAATATCGGGGTTAATTAGCCGGTCACCGCGCTCGAACTTCGTGTCACGTAAGTCAGACGCTAACGCTAGCTAGCCGATACCTCGGCTAGCTAGCGTGTCGAGCTAGCAGAGTTTGCGGTGCGTTGACTGACGGGCTCCGTGACCGACCGACGCCGGGTCCCGTTCGGACCCCGAGGATGTGACCGCGACATGGAGGCGTTTCAGCTGGAAAGCACCGCGTCGCGGTCTTGTGCGTGTATCCGAGTGCCCCCCGGCCCCTCCGCCGTGCCGTGCCGTGCCGTGACACCGGCAGAGCAAGTTTGCGAGCTAACGCTCGGCTGCCACCCGCTTGAACGCTAGCTTAACCCGCGTCGCTCGCTAACAGCGGCGCCCCGCTTTTCTACGTTTTACGGCTCTCGGCTATGTTGGTCGAGCGTCTTGCTGGTAATGTTGGCACATACTTGGCGAAGTGGCGTCCTCTTGTTAGACCTGTCACTTCCTTAACGGTCCCTTAGCTGACTTGCTAGCTAGCTAAATCTGGGTCACACCTGTACTCGCAGCTGTGACACTAAAACCGGGTGGTGAGTTCTGCACATTGTGTTTTGCGGTAATGTCTTGAAGCAATCCGGGAAAGCCGACCTTCAGTGATGACGTTGGGCTGGGGGGCTAGTTTAAAATGACCTGCACTAATTATGCGTTAGCCCGGTGCAGCCTCAACGAATGACAGCTTTGCTCGCTTGTTTCTCTTGTGTGTGTGTGTGAACGTCCAGGCGGTGCTGCACTACAGGAGCTAGAAGACATGGCGCGTCTGGTAGCGGTTTGCAGAGACGGGGAAGAGGACTTTCCTTTCCTCGCCCGACAAATCCCCCTCAATATTGACGACACTCTTACGGTAAGGACTTGTCTCACTACAGCGAGACACTGCCATTTTAAAAGGATCCCACGTACGTATGCCAACCAGCAAACACAAGCCTGTCGCCCTTAGATATTGAGGACGATTGGCAGGTGAAGCATCGCTAAGTAAACTAGCCAGGCCTTGTAAAGTCATGTGTAAAATGCCGGTCTGGTTGTCTTGATTCATTTTCATACACGTTTGCTACACCTGTTTTGATATTCAGCCAGTGATATTAAAGATGCATCTTTAAAATAAATGGCAATCCAGGAATCACTGTTGATTAAGGTCCTTGCACATGAACACCGTCAATAGTTGATGCTACTGCTGATGGGGTTAGTATGTGATTAAGAGTTCTTTTTTAACCTCAGTGGCATCTCCTGCCCTTGTCAAGTTCTGTTGCACACGTCAAACAAATGCTGTGCAAAGTGTGTGTACTGCTGGGGTAAAAAAAATGACTAAATACAAATCATCAAATCTTTTCAAAATGAGCAGACATTACATTTTTCCGATTTGTAAACCGTATTCCGACTTCAGCCAATTTGTATGATTTGCTTTTTCTGAAAGATGACAGTCTCTGATTTGGGTGTCTGTCTTCTTTAGCCTGTCATCTCTCCTACACACCCTTTACTTATAAAATGACCTAAATTGTAAATTAAAATGATATTGCAAACAAATCTGCGCAAATGTCATACCTTAAATGTAGATAATTCATATCTGACCAAATGGGCAAGGGCTTTTTTTTTGTTTGCAGACTGTAGGTTTGGCATGTCACATTTTGTGATCTTTGAGCCACTGACTTGCTACTAGCAGTGCTGCTAAATCATTTTGAGAAGTTTTGCTTTTACTTTGCAGAATTTATGGATCAAATGGCAACATAAACTCAAACCCTCCATTGGCAAAGCGCAATGGAGGGTTTGAATGGTGTGAAGACCTGATATGAATATCAAATATTGGAATAATATTTGAGAAAGCATCTTTTATAGTGATTATGGGTACTATGGTGATGCAGTAACTGAGGTGGTTGCTTTACTTTGGGGATTTATCATCACAGTTTGAACGTGTCGTTGACTAATTACTGAAACTGTCCATTGTCTCATATGCAATAATAATTTAATTCATTAGATTTCATGTGGCCTCCGTTCTTTTCTTATAAGATGGTGATGGAATTTCCCGACAGTGTCATGAACCTTGACAACAGCCAGATTAACAACTATCAGTGGAAACAATTTGCTGAGGTGAGTTGGGTTTTATTGTCACTGAATGTTAAAGGTTAACAAAATCTTAGGAAATTGTGTATTAATAGGAAAAGAAAATAGGTGTAATGTTGTCAAACTTCTGCCCTAGTTCCACTCCAAGTTGAAGCAGCAAGACTTGAATATTGCCATGATGGTGACATCCAGAGAGGTGTTCAGCGCATTATCCCAGCTAGTGCCATGTGTGGGCTGCAGACGAAGTGTGGAGCGCCTCTTCTCTCAGTTGGTGGAGTCGGGAAACCCTGCCCTAGAGCCCCTCACTGTGAAACCCAAAAGCATGCTGTCTGTCACCAAGGCCTGTCTGGCCGATGTAAAGAAGCTCTACACGCTCTTCTATGTTCATGGGTAAGACTCAGTCCTTCCTTCTTTACTAGGGTGTAACGGTACACACAAATCACGGTTCGATTCATACCACTGTAGCACCGCCACATAAGTTAAAATAGGATTCGCTTTAAAAATAGGCCAGGTTAACAAAACAGTGGTTAACTTAAGTGTAATCCATCCATTTTCCAAAAAGCTTATCCTGCTGTCAGGGTCGCTCCCTATACTATAATTCCATCCTGTAGGTATATAGCCCTATAGTTAATGTATTCCTGTCATCTTTTTTTTTTTTACATTTTTGTGTCATTAGGGTCAGCTGTACATTAAAGCTGTCAGTTGACATACCTGTCAGCTGATGTGCAAACTTTTGAAATGGCTTTGATAAGAATGCAGAAGTGTCAGGCAGAAGATGCTTGTAAAAAACACAGGGAGTCTGAGGGAGACTTGGGGCTACTTCTTATATTAAAGTGTACTGTAAATTGCTATTTGTGGAAGTAGCTGGAGGCCACACTCACCAGAAATATGGGACTAAGCACAGGGGTATCCTTCGATGTCGAGTCTTTAAAACAGGTGAGGTCATTACAGTTTTTTTTTCTTTTGTGGCTGTTGCTATGTTTTTTTTTGTTTGTTTTTTTTATCTAATGGAGATGTAGATTTTTTTTTCCTTTTCTGCTTCAGCAGAGGATTCTATTTTGTTCTTTCTGTTGGATTATTAAGGCTCTTCTGTGGATTTTTGTTTGCCCTTTTCTGTAGAGTAATTTGGACTACTTTTTTTGTTAGGAGTGACTTTCTGTCAGCGTGAACGTGCATTGCAAGGGAGTGGAGAAACTGACTCTTCAGCTGCGACATTACAAACTGTTTGCTTTGAACTATGTGAATGTGAAGGGTTGATTTTATGTTAGGGTTTGATTATATGTAGAGGCGGTTACATATAACATATTGAAAATGAGCTTTGAAAACACTATCCTAGCGGCTTTATCTTTGTTCTTTCTCATTTATAAAAGCTGACTTGAACACAGCGGCACGGTGGCGCAGTGGTTAGCGCGGTCGCCTCACAGCAAGAAGGTCCTGGGTTCGAGCCCTGGGGTAGTCTAACCTTCGGGGTTGTCCTGGGTCATCCTCTGTGTGGAGTTTGCATGTTCTCCCAGTGTCTGCGTGGGTTTCCTCCGGGGGCTCTGGTTTCTTCCCACAGTCCAAAGACATGTAGGTCAGCTGAATCTGCTGTACTAAATTGTCCCTAGGTATGAATGTGTGTGTGTGTGTATGTTGGCCCTGTATGATGGTCTGGCGGCCTGTCCAGGGGGTCTCCCCGCCTGCCGCCCAATGACTGCTGGGATAGGCTCCAGCATCCCCGCGACCCTGAGAGCAGGATAAGCAATTCAGATAATGGATGGATGGATGGACTTGAACACAATGGAAAAGAAGCACCTCAGTAGTATCTTAAAGGATAATCAAATTCAACCCGTGTATTTTGCTAACCAATATTTACATAGCTGATTGTTACATATGGTGGCCAGTACGGGGACTTGATTTACATTGATTTTGTTTTGATAAAATCAATTGGTTTGGATTATATAAGATAGCAACAGATAAGCTAGTAAACCTAGCTGAGGCAACTGCTTCTATGGCTGAACAAGACTCTAGGCCTGCTTTTAGTGATCCAGATTTCACTGCTGGGCCCTTTGTTACAAGGAGAAATCCAACTGAAGAAATGTCATTACTGGGTTCTTTATACCTTAATGAGGATAATGATAATGCTGATGATGAATATAATGAACATGGTAATAATGAAAATGCTGTTGAACGTGATGATGATGACGGCGGTCAACCAATTGATGAAAGTAACAGAAAAAAAGGGAGAATGTTACACAAGCTACATAGACAGATTATGATGAGGTAAAAAAATGAGGTGATTTTTCGAAAAGAACAGGTTATCAAGCTTGAGAAAGGATTCTCTGAATAGAGAGACGCGCTTCAGGGAGTATGTTGATGGTAGCTTAGCCAGTAGCGAATCTTCTGCTTTTGCTAACAGAGAATCTTGAAAGGGGCATAGTTAACTGTCTCCTATGCAGAGGAGCAATGGAAGAAGCATCTTGACAGGGCAAGACCAACAAGCACCCCCATAACACAGAGAACCATAGCAGTGTCCTCCAATGTCCGTCCGATAGCTCCAACTGCACCATTTAGTCTGCCTGGTGCATCTCCATACTACTCCAAGCTAGAGATGTCCCAATACCATTTATTCCGTCCCGATACTGATTCCGATACCTGACCTTGCGTATCTGCTGGTACCGTTACCGTTGCGTTAAAAAAAAAAAAGAAAAAAATATATATACAAAAAAAAATTTAACAGCTGTACACTACTACCCTGTATGAATGTGATGATTGCTATCATTGTTGTATGGCCCGGTTCAGGTTAAACCCTATGTAAAACATGAACAAATACATACAGAGACTGAATGCCGTAGAACTTTCTTTTCTTATCTAGTTTCACAATCATAACTGAAAAAGAGCACAAATAAATAAATCTAGGATTAAACAACAGTTCCTTTAAAAAAAAAACTCTTAAAGTGCAGCCACAATTTGGTAAAATAAAAACATTAAATAGTGCAGTAACAGTTAACAGTAGTGCAACATCAACTTAAAAACTAAACATTCAAAAATAAACAAGAATTACAATTAAAGTGTAAAACAAAGGAGCAGCAGCTACACAGTAAACAAAAATAAGTTGAAACAAGTAGGCTACACATTGCATTAGCAACTTAGTACTGCTCACAATTTCAAGAGCAATGACAGGTTCTTCTTCAAGAAGATGAGCATTTCTGCTCTCTCCTCTGTTCCTCCTTGCATCAACAATGTTGAACAGTCTCTCACTGCCCACACTGGTACAAGGAGCACAGAGACATTTTGCAGCAGCGGCAGCCAAGGTGGGAAACCGAACTAGGCAACTACCCCAGTGTTGGAATGGGCTGTCTGAGTGCAGGGTAGTTTTCTCTGTCAAATACGTCTGTATTTGAACCTGTGTGCTTGTGCTACTCGTCCAACATTCCTCATCATGCTCCTGCAGGATTTCCTCAAACAGGCCCTTCAAGCTTTTCTTTCTGCTGCTGCTTTGCTGTGCTTCCATACGTGGGACCTTTTCCAGCGCTGGCTCTGCTGACTCAATTGTGGTCTTCCTCAATGACTTCCATTTTCTCCACGTCTTGTGTCAGTGCATCCTTTGCATGCTTGATGCTGTCTGCACTTGTGAAGTATCTGAAACAACAATAAAACAACAAATGTTTAAAAAAATAATCAACATCCTCCATAGTAGCTCTTGATGGTGACAGACATAAGTTAATACAATAGTAATGCATACGATGCATGTGCATAAAATAATAATGCAGTGTCTAGATATCTATAACATAATTTCTACTACTACTACTTTTGGCTGCTCCCGTAAGGGGTCGCCACAGCGGATCATCCGTTTCCATTTTTTCCTGTCTTCTACGTCTTCCTCTGTCACACCAGCCACCTGCATGTCCTCCCTCACCACATTCATAAACCTCTTCTTTGGCCTTCTTCTTTTCCTCTTTCCTGGCAGCTCCATATTCAGCATCCTTCTCCCAATATACCCGGCATCGTTGGTCCACACATGTCCAAGCCATCTCAATCTTGCCTCTCTTGCTTTGTCTCCAAACCGTCCAACTTGAGCGGTCCGTCTAATATAATCATTCCTAATCCTGTCGTTCTTTGTCACTCCCAGTGAAAATCACACCATTTCTAAGGTTTGATTATAATGTGGACTGTTACATTTGATAAGCGTACTATTAGACGTACCTGTTTTTGAAACGCAGGTCCAAGAAAGTGGCAGCTGCATACAATGGCTCATTCTCGATGGTTCTAAATCTTTTCTTGGCAGCCTCTAGAAGAGTAGTTTTCATCATTTTTATATCCGTGTCCTTCTTCCTGGTCTTCCTGAGCAAGCAGCTGTTTTAGCACCGTGACCACGGGGATAACTTCAGCTGCAGAGGAGGTGGAGGAGATAATCTGTCTGGTCAGTTCTTCAAATGGTGCCATGGTTTTCTCCAGCAAAGCCCACTGGTTGGCTGGCAGGGTCACTGGCAGGTTGTGGTCAGCTCCATATGATGAAATTGATGGCTTCTGCTCCAGTAGACTCTCGACCATATAAAACGTGCTGTTCCACCTCATCGCCACAGCTTGGTGCAGATTTTTGCTGGGCATTTTAAGTTCTAGTCATTTCACATTGGCCTTGCAACCCAGGAAATGCACGGGTTGATTTTCATTGTGGCGCTCTCAAAATGATCCCTGTCATGACGAAGCTTTGCACTGAGGTCAAAATCTGCTTTGTTTGGTGCGAAAGTTCAATGGTTAACTCATGGTACGTAACCACATTCCTGTTGATTCATTCTGCAGTCACTTAAGTGTTGTATAGAGCATGTACTGCTTAGGTGGGAAGCTGTTAATATCCTCCAAATGAAGAAGTGAACAGCCAGAAAGAAGAGAATGCAGTTTCATAGAACTTCTTTTCATTTATGGGGAAGAAGTGTCAATCCATAAAGTAAAAGCTCTCAGGTTCATGCCTGTGTCTTGGGTCTTAGCTTGAATGCTAATAAAACAAGATGTTCCTATGTATGAGGCTTGACATGAATTGCCCCCTCTATGGGATGGACCCAGGTCAGTGTACTGTGACAGTGCAGCATTTTGTGCGTGTGAAAGCTGTGTACATAGTAAAATATGAGTTCAGACTAATTTCACAACATAAATGCAAAAAAATCTACATCCAGTTTTATTCATATAGGTTTAATTTTCTCTTTTTTTCCCCTTCTAGGTCTAAGTTGAATGACATGATTGACGCCATTCCAAAAAGCAAAAAGAACAAACGATGTCAGCTGCACTCCTTAGACACACACAAACCCAAGCCCTTAGGGTGAGTGACATGCGATTTTTATTTTCACCATTGAAACTGCTGTAGGTAAGTTGTTTTTTTTTTTTGGGCATCATTTGGGGAAATTGTCATAACATGCTGTCAGTAATTGCCAAAGCAAGTGTTCTGAGAAAATATCGGGTCCGTGTCTGCCACAGACTGTATTCAGCCTAACTCAGCTAGTTTGTGTGTGTAGCATGCACACACGTGCCAGGTGCACAGCAACGATAGCAGTCAGAAGCTGTCAAAGAAAGTGAAAAGGGGCTTTTTGTGAATAATGTGAGTGGTAACTCTAAAAAAAAATTTTTAAATCCATACATTATCTTCTATTTCACATTTTACTGTCTTCCCAGCATTAACACAGATGCTGGACAGAGGTCGTCACACAAGGTGCTGCTGGCACTTTGGAAATAGTGATCTTGATAAATATTTCACCTCTAAGTGAAACGGTGCTTCACATCAGCACGTCACGACTGGAATGTAGGTTAGGGTTATACACTCACCGGCCACGTTATTAGGCACACCTGTCCAACTGCTCAACACAAATTTCTAATCAGCCAATCACATGGCAGCAACTCAATGCATTTAGGCATGTAGACATGGTCAAGACGATCTGCTGCAGTTCAAACCGAGCATCAGAATGGGGAAGAAAGGTGATTTAAGTGACTTTGAACGTGGCATGGTTGTTGGTGCCAGACGGGCTGGTCTGAGTATTTCAGAAACTGCTGATCTACTGGGATTTACACGCACAACCATCTCTAGGGTTTACAGAGAATGGTCCGAAAAAGAGAAAATATCCAGTGAGCGGCAGTTCTGTGGGCGAAAATGCCTTGTTGATGCCAGAGGTCAGAGGAGAATTGCCAGACTGGTTCGAGCTGATAGAAAGGCAACAGTAACTCAAATAACCACTCATTACAACCGAGGTATGCAGAAGAGCATCTCTGAACGCACAACGCGTCAAACCTTGAGGCAGATGGGCTACAGCAGCAGAAGACCACACCGGGTGCCACTCCTGTCAGCTAAGAACAGGAAACTGAGGCTACAATTCGCACAGGCTCACCAAAATTGGACAATAGAAGATTGGAAAAACGTTGCCTGGTCTGACGAGTCTCGATTTCTGCTGCGACATTCGGATGGTAGGGTCAGAATTTGGCGTCAACAACATGAAAGCATGGATCCATCCTGCCTTGTATCAATGGTTCAGGCTGCTGGTGGTGGTGTAATGGTGTGGGGGATATTTTCTTGGCACACTTTGGGCCCCTTAGTACCAATTGAGCATCGTGTCCACGCCACAGCCTACCTGAGTATTGTTGCGGACCATGTCCATCCCTTTATGACCACAGTGTTCCCATCTTCTGATGGCTACTTCCAGCAGGATAACGCGCCATGTCATAAAGCTCGAATCATCTCAGACTGGTTTCTTGAACATGACAATGAGTTCACTGCACTCAAATGGCCTCCACAGTCACCAGATCTCAATCCAATAGAGCACCTTTGGGATGTGGTGGACCGGGAGATTCGCGTCATGGATGTGCAGCCGACAAATCTGCAGCAACTGCGTGATGCTATCATGTCAATATGGACCAAACTCTCTGAGGAATGTTTCCAGTACCTTGTTGAATCTATGCCACGAAGGATTAAGGCAGTTCTGAAGGCAAAAGGGGGTCCAACCCGGTACTAGCAAGGTGTACCTAATAAAGTGGCCAGTGAGTGTAAGTCACTAGCATCGCAACATTTAAGTAACGTTTGAATATTAAACACACAGCGTATCTTTTCCTCGCATGAACATATTGCACCCCACCAATATTACTGAATCAGTGCAGTGAATTGTTGTGCCACAACAAGACGGTCAATATATGCGAGTCATCGGTTGCAATAAAGCCTCATTTTAGGTACGACTCGTTGTATTTCCTTTTTTTTTTGCAGTCTCAGCCTCTTTGCGTTATCATCCTTAAGACCTTTTATTTCCTCCTTCCGAAGAAACTCTCAAGCGACTTTTCTCTCTCTCTCTCTCTCTCTCTCTCTCTCTCTCTCTCCCTCTCTCTTGTGGAAGCTAGCTAGTTGCAACACGCACATCTGGTAGGTAAGTGGGTGATGACCTACTGAGGACCTCGTATGCATTGCATTACTCAAGGTCAACATCCTGTTGTGGGCGTGACAGGGCATGGTGAGGAAAGGTGCAGTACATACAGACCATACCAAGTTCAATGTAATTACCGCACAAATAGCCTATAATGTTTTACGTTTATTATTCAGCCCCCCCTGAATCATATCGTTTCTTCACAGCCTGGTTGCAAATGCTTTGCGGCCTGGTGCTGGTCCGTGGCCTGGTGGTTGAGGATTCTGCTCTAGTATAACCTCAAGAACCTTTTAGAGTCCTCAGCAGGTAGGCACAATAGTGTGCCCAGAGAAAAGACTTGACTTTAGCCCAGGCCCATTCTGCAGTCTCTAGACTCAACGCGTCTCATTTAAGAAATCCTCACTGGATTCAGGAAATGTCTGTAACTACTCAAATTATTTGTTGCACACGTGTGTTGAATGTTGAGCGCCACTTTTCCGTAAATTGAACGCATGTGCCGGTGAATCTTTGATTATAGCACACTGAACGCCTCGGATCAGATAAGCACGGCTGGTTTCGAGTGCCGTGGACGAAAAGAAAAAAACAGCATTTATCTGAACAGCTTAGTAGGTGCTAGCTTTACGTCAAGGCTTGCCACCTTAAAAAACTTACCTCAACATTAAAGTTTCACCAGTTGTTTGCAGAACTCTTTCTACGATAGGGCAGAGCAAGTCAAACAAAAGTCATATCGCAATTATTCTGCCTCGTATTGCGATCGCAGTGATTAGCTGGTCTAAAAGTGAATTTTGCGGCATAAGTGATCGGTCACACAAAAAAAAGTAGAATTTTTTTTCGTTTGTCGTGGGACCTTTTTGTCATACATTCATTGTGTGAATCTCTATGGTGTTAAGCTGCTGGTGAATTGTGTTACCACGGGATGTTACAACTAGTCTTGCAAGATTTGCACAATACTGTCATCTGTTAGATACTGTTTAGGCTAAAACCAAAATATTGCTAAACAACTTGGGGTTTTTGTTTTTTCAGCACCAAGTCAGTGACGATGTCCTCATGTGCCAGCTGGACTCGGTTTCAGTAGTAAATGAGGATCGAGCGACCTGGTGCTCACTGGTTATCATCCTGACATTTAGGGAGGTTTATGTCGCTTAGCTCTCCAATAGCTCAGATATTGCTGGGCATGAGTTTGGCTCAAACAGTGAAATGAACTATGAAATCTTGTTCTTCTGCCCTCTACTATATTGAAGATTTAACACATCCATTTTACAACATCTGTTCGCACTAGCTGTACTCTAACACTGAAGACACTATGACTAGAAGGCCTTGTCCTGTAAATATGAAGCAAACTTTCACTTTTCCCCCCAAACATTGCCAAGTTTTGGCGTCCGGGTAGCGCAGCGGTCTATTCCGTTGCCTACCAACACGAGGATCGCTGGTTCGAATCCCCGTGTTACCTCCGGCTTGGTCGGGAGCCCCTACAGGCACAATTGGCCGTGTCTGCGGGTGGGAAGCCGGATGTGGGTATGTGTCCCGGTCACTGCACTAGCGCCTGCTCTGGTCGATCGGAGCGCCTGTTCGGGTGGGAGGGGGAATTGGGGTGATCCTCCCACGCGCTACGTCCCCCTGGCAAAACTCCTCACTGTCAGGTGAAAAGAAGCGGCTGGCGACTCCACATGTATCGGAGGAGGCATGTGGTAGTCTGCAGCCCTCCCCGGATCAGCAGAGAGGGGGCAGAGCAGTGACCGGGATGGTCAGAAGAGTTGGGTAATTGACCAAGTACAATTGGGTAGAAAAAGGGGGGAAAAACATTGCCCAGTTTTGGCGTAGACATCTAGACCTCTTCTCACCAGGGATTTACCCAAAAATTTTCGGCTTGGTTCATCTTTATGTCTCTATCAAACCACAAACTCACCAAGGTCCATAGCCAGTTCAGAATGACACTGCCACTAATTCTTCTGACTGGTCAAAAACATCAGCCCCATGCTTAAGGTGCACAAGTGTACTGCAGAGACCAGCTTGTTTGATGTCTCTGTAAAGTGTTGTGTTAAACAACGGTGGGAGAAATTGTAACGTTTTGTGATTTATTAATAGTATGTGGTGAAATCGTGATTCAAGGTTCGTGTTGCTTAGTAGGTCATGCGTCGATGTGCCTTACTTTATGAAAAGATCTGTGCATTCAAACCCTTCTTACACGAGGCCCAGTGACCGAAGTTCACCTTACACTGAGAGTTTGAGAAAAACAAGAATTTCATTTCACTTGTCTACTGGTGCTGACTTGGCATGTGCAAGCAACACAAAAATGTACAAAGACTGCAAGGCAAATTTGACTCATCAAAACTATTCACACCGGCCACTATGCCAATTTGGAATATGTTGGAGATATTTGGAAAAGAAATACATTTGGGACATTCTTCAGAAAAAGAACCATTGCGTCATCATCATTTTGTGATGATGACCTTGTGCTCCTTCTCACCCAAAGAAGACCAAGCACCGGCAGCACACTGACCCAGAGCAGCGTCTAGTACTGTGTCTGAGATAAGTTTTAGTGTTATAGCCCATGAAAAAATATATGCCATTATCATATGTGTTATATCTTTTATAACTTCGGACAGCGGTGCTGGTAGAAATGTTGAAGAGCACATTTCAACTGGCTTATTTGTAATACTAGTTTGGAAAATGTAAGTCCTGTTTTTCAAAGCTGAAGGAGCTAATGTGAGAAACGACACACTGATGAATAATGTGAGGAATTACTGCAAATCCACCCTTGTAGTTAAAAAATTTGGACACTCCTTTTATTCAGAGAAAAAATGTCCAAAATTCAACAAGCAGTTGGAAAGTCTGCATGTAGCATTTAGGCCTTATGAAACTATGCAACTGGTGGCGTCTGTTAAAGTCAGTGTGGATGTAGGGAATAGGTCCTTGAATCAAGATTGTCATTAAGTGGCCGAGTTAGACATATTTTCAGTTTTGAATAAATTGCACTGCAACATAATTTTCATCAAGAAATTCTGAAGGTCACCAACAGTCAGAGTTTCAGACATATAAGAGAAAGAAAACCGTCTTGAAGTTGATTTGCTGATATTACTGGATTGTCTTTAAGGAGACTACTGCAGGGTTTTTCCTGGCTCAGAATGGGCCTTTGGGGGATGACTACGCACGACAGTAAGCATGCTCGGTCCGCGTAGCAACTATGCACAACAGTAAAGTCAGTGAGTCTGTGTTGCCTTATTTGACAGAAATCTATGCATTTTCCTGTTTTTTCTGACCATTTGATAAAAAAAATGTCTATTATGCTTGAGTAAATGAAACTCCAATTAACAAACTGATTATAAGAAATCATTTTATTACAACATTGTAAGGGGGAGAGGGAAGTGGGGTTGAGGGAGAGGGGTTCGGGGAGTGAGGTTGAGGTGGGCAAAGATAATTCATAATGGGGAGTGGGGTTGAGGGAGAGTGGAGTGGGGTTGAGGGAGAGGGGAGTGTTAACTCGAAAAGAAACTAGCTAACATTTACGGTGTGTTCCTGTAACAAATATAAAAGATTCAACTCTTAAGACTAATGTAGATACAGCAGGCCACCCAAATACAAACTATTCAGTCTCTTACAGCAGTTTACCATAAAACGTTTTTTTCTCCCTCCTCTCAACCGTTTTTCAACAACCCCTTCTCTTTTCTCCACAACAACAATACAGACAGTACAGTAATATGCAAATTCTTATTATTAAGAACAGGATGGTTATACATGTATACATATTTTATAGTCTAACGTTACTCATATTTATAAATTGAAAACAAACTGAATTTAATTAATGTGCGCCTGTTTGTTGAGACGACGAGCGTCTGGTGGGGGTGATTTCGGTCTGTCGTAATTCTACTACATTCAGTGACCGGCAATCCGGAATAAAATATGTAGCTATACATATACTCAAATTAATACGTAGAAAATAAAAATAAGCTGAATTTCACTGGAAACTTACCTCACAGGTGATCTGACTCGAAGGCTGTCTTCAGAAAAGCTCCGCTGTCTATGTGCCAGCTGCCTTCTTCAACAAGCTTCGCTGTCACTGAGCTCATGCGCCGCTGTCACTCTCTGAGCTCGCTCGTCGCAATCGCGGGAAATTGCCGACATGACGCGAAATGGACCCATAGATATGAAGCCAGAATGTTTGAGATACTGATAACCTGTCTATTAACTTGATCACTATTGGTTCAAACCACGAAAATTGCAAGAAAGAGGGGCTGAACGGGGTGAAACTTGAAACAAGCTATTAAACACTTTCGGAGAAGATTTGAATTGCTATTTTTATTTTCAATTCTTATCGTTTTGGCGCTGGTGAATTTCCTTTGGCGCTGGCTAAAACTGCTTTGGGGGGCGCCAAAAATTCCTCTATGCAGGAAAAACCTTGTACTAGATTGTCAATGTTTTAATAACAGTTTTCTTACAGAGGAAGCTGGATGGATGTGTGGGAGCTGATGTCTCAGGAGTGCAGAGATGAGGTGGTCCTCATTGATAGCGCCGGTCTATTGGAGACACTGGAAACATACTTGCGCAAACACAGGTAATGTGTGACTAACATGTCCTTGATTTCACATTCATTAGTTGCAGATTTCAGTAGTTGAGACATTAGAATAAAAAGTCATGCCATTATTATTCTTATTATTCTTATTCTTCTTTTTTTTGCCTCAGGTTTTGCACTGATTGTAAGAATAAAGTACTTCGGGCATACAACATTCTGGTGGGGGAGGTAGACTGCAGTAAAGAGAAGGGTTACTGTGCTGCCTTGTATGAGGGCCTCTGCTGCTGCCCCCATGAACGCCATGTCCATGTGTGCTGTGAGACTGATTTCATCGCCCACCTCCTTGGCCGGGCTGAGCCCGAGTTCTCTGGAGGGTACGAGTAAGTAGAATTTATGCATATGATCATAGTCAAACTAATAATTTCCTTTGGAGGGAGGGAGCACTGATGCCTTACTTGGCAGCAATGATACACCCAGTGTGAGATACAGTTCAAAATTTGCGCCGAGTTGCGAGGCTCAAAGTTCACATCATTTGAAGTTTGACCCAGTTTGATGTAGTCAGTTTTAGAATGCGTCCAGTTAGGCTACAGCTTTGTATGATCCAGGCAGATATAAGAATGTAAGAATAGCTGTTTTTGTATTTATTTGATCTTTTTTAGGAGGACATCAATCTGTTCCTTGTTCAATCTGGAGTACAATTGTAAGTGATTGTCGTGATATCTTAGGCGTTTTGTCTATGATTAATTCACCATTTACCTGACGAGATATCAAATTGTCATGTGCCCAAATCCCTTTAGATTGGTTGGCTCTTCTTTATACTCATAATAAGTGAGAGGCAGGTTTTTTTTGTTTTGTTTTTTGCAATCACCCGTTCAGTTATTCAAACTCCTGCCTTCCTGGACGGATGATGTCAAGTTTTAACACGCAGTCTAGTGTTACTCCCCCAGATGTGGACTGCTGGGATAAGCTTCCCATTGGTGTCAACTATTTCTGTCTATTTTACCTCCTTCTGCTCTGTGTGTTGCTGTTTTCTTTCTTTCCAAAATCTTTATATTGAAATTTTTAATACAAGTTCCCAGGGTTGGGCAAATGTATTCTATATTGTCATGAAATGTACATCAGTGTAATATCATATAGAAATAATAACAATGACAGTAATGACATTAATAAAATAAGGTAACCCCACCCCCTTGATTTTAGAATATGTATAAGGCACAATATCTAGAAATAAAGAAATAAAACTAAAGATTTAGCTGTTTCCATGATGTCAGGTGTTATTTTCCATGTCAAGGGAAGTATAAGAGTGCATGTCATTCTGTGTCATTGGGGCGTTATGAAAGTATGTCAAAAATGGTCCCTAGGTCTTGTAGAATTTCTTTTCAGAGTCGCTGACTGAGAAGCGTATCATCTCCAAGATAAGGCAGGACATTATGTCTTGAAGCCACTGATTAATTGTGGGTGGGGCAGCATCCTTCCATTTGAGCAGTACTGTACGTCTGGCCAAGAATGAGGCAAAAGCAACCATGTGGCGCTCTGCAAATGTCAGATGAGGATCGTCTCCATCAGTACTCCCAAACGGAGCTATCAGAGGGTCCAGGTCTAGATTCCGCTTGAAGTTGTTGGATAGGGTATGAAAGACGTCTCTCCAGAATTTTTGTAAGTAAGGACACAGCCAGTACATGTGGATAAGGGTAGCATCATTGTTTTTGCATTTGTCTCAAGTGGTGGTAATATCAGGGTAGGTGCTAGACAATTTAACCTTGGACATATGGGCACTGTGAACTACCTTAAATTGCACTAGGCAGTGTCTTGCACAGAGTGGAGGATTTGTGAATTGATGTAAGGATGGAATGCCATTGGTCTGCAGATAGTGTATGCCCAAAGCATGTTCCCAAGCTGTTTTAATCCTGTCCAGAGGCGGACATGTCAGTATGGAAATTTTTTGTACAATGCTGACAGTGCACCTTTTAAATAGTGGGTCAAAAGAAAGAAGAAAGAAATGTGTCAACAGGTTTAGTGTCAGGTTCTTCAGAAAAGCACGTTAGGATAGAGCGCACATAGTGTCTGACCTGCAAGTATCAAAGAAATGGTGTTTTGGGTAAGTTTATTTCTCTGACAGTTAGTTTATCTTTGAACAAATCTTTAAACCATCTGATGCCTTTTCTGTGCCAGTGCTGAAAAGTTGAGTCGTGTTGAGATTGGATGAAAAGATGGTTCGAAGCAACAGGACTCAGAAGATAGAAGTCTCTGTAATCAGAGGTCCTCCTGAACTGAGCCCACACTTTCAGGGTATGGCACACATCCGGGTTGTCTATTGATTTAGTCAGAGAGTAGCTAAGCAGTGAACCAAGGAATGCTAGAAGCAAAATATCCTGGCATGATTTTAACTCCAGAGATGTCCATTCTGGGCTGTTGGGCTGAAGGTAGAAGTAGTTCCAAAAGGCAAGACAACGAATGCTAGCAGCCCAGTAATAATGTCGGATATTAGGGAGCCCCATACCTCCGTCTCTTTTGAGTCTCTGAAGTAGGATCTTGCCTACTTATTATTTCTTATTTTGCCATATATATGAGGAGATAACGAAATCTAGTGAAACAAAAATTATTTTGGGATGAACACTGATACACACTGAAATAAATATATCAATTTTGGGAGTATATTCATTTTTATATAGTTTATTTGTCTGGCAAGTGACAGTGTAAGGGGACCACTGCAGTAGCGATGTTTTAACCTGATTTTGTGGAGTCATGAAATGTTCTTGAAAAAGATGTTGGAATTTCTGTGTGACTGCTGTTCCCAAGTAAGTGAATTGTCTTTCTTCAATTTGGAATGGTATGTCATTGTAGTCTAGGTCAAGTGCTTCTTTATTAATTGGGAACAGTTCACTTTTGTGCAGCTTTATCTTGTATCCTGATAGGGATCCGAACTAGTTAAGTAGAGAGAGTGCTGCAGGTTGAGAGGTTGTTGGGTCTGAAACGTATAACAAAAGGTTGTCTCCATATAAAGACACTGTGTTCCATACCACCCCCTCCAAATACCGGTAATATTTATGCTGTTATAAAGAGCAATAGATGGCTAGGTCGAAGAAGATTGGACTTAGTGGGCAACTTTGCAGGTTCCACAGCCTAGGGCAAAAAGTTGGGAAACTGTACTCTTGGTTTGAACTGCTGCAGTGTGAGATGCATATAATAATTTAATCCAAGCTTTGAAAATAACTGATGACCCTAATCCAAATTTTTCCCAAGCTGTAAATAAGCACTGCCCTTCGACTCTGTCAAATGCTTTGTCCACATCTAAGGATACGATGAACTTGGGGACTTTTTTAGAGGGTTTGGGGACTTTTTTAGAGGGTGAATACAGTGTGTCAAAAAGACGTCGGAACATTAAAAAAGAGTCATTTTTAATGAAACCTGTCTGATCAGTCGCTATTATTTTGGGGATGACTTCTTCTAATCTGTGCGCCAAAACCTTTGTAAGAATCTTAGCATCTGTGTTTAGTAGCAAGATTGATCTATAGGTAGCACAATCTGTAGGGTCCCTCCCCTTCTTGGCTGTGAGAATTATACATGCCTCATTTAGAGATGGAGGGAGTGAAGCCAGCTAAAGGGATTCAGACGGAACGATTGTTAATTGTGGGGAGAGGAGCACAGGAAGCCTCTTAAAGAATTTGGCTGGAAATCCATCTGGCCTTGGTGATTTTCCAGATTGCATTGATGATATGGCTAGGGCTATTTATGCTTGGGTTAGAGTTGCTTCTAGCTTCTCCACCAAGTCTGGGGGAATAGTTGGGATGGGCAGAGGATCAAGAAAGGCTTTTCATTGTATTTCATCTCCATCAAATTGGGAAGAGTATAGTTGGGAGTAAAAACCTTTAAAATGTATTATCTATTTTAATGGGATCTAAAGTGACATCTCCCCTTTCTGTATGAATACTTGTTATAAGTTGCTCAGCCGTCTGTCCTTTTAGTTAATTAGCTAACAGTTTCCCTGTCTTTTCACCATGTTCATAAAATGTACTTTTGCTTTTTAATAAAATACTTTGCTTTTGGTGAATAGTAAGCCATACATATAATGAAAATTATTGGCATCTTCAGAGTTGGCGGTAAATGAAGTGCATTTATAAGGGGTGTCATGCCCAGACTTTCCAGTGATTAAGGCAGCTGTGATCGTAGCCAGACAAAAGCATCGTCATGCCAGGCGCGCTTGTGAGCGGATATTTTGCAGGAGAAGATCACTTATTCAACTGAGACTAAAATCATTTGCAAACACAGGTTGCCAGGTCAATATACTTGAGGACATTGATCCTGCCTACTGTATTCTTGCCGCAAAGCCACCATTTATATTTTGCCACATGGATAATTACAATCAGATGCAGAACAAGGGCAAATTCCACTCGGCTGCAAAACTTTATGGGCGTGCTTGCGCTGTAATATCATTCGCGCAATATCTTTTGTAATCTGACCTTGAGATGGGGCAGATAACAGTTGCAAGTGATGCGCAATTCATGGTGCTATCAGCAGCCGCAATCCATTCTTTGAATTTGCATGTCAATACAGAGTGAGTCTTAGAAAAAACTAGAGACACCACAGATAGAAACAGATTAGAGTAGTGGGAGATAACAGATAATTGAAAAGTTATAATTACAGTTAACTCAAACATCCCAACTTATGAGTGGAAAGTACTGTCCTTGGAACTGCATGTATAGCCTTGTGTGTGTGTGTTTTGTTTTGTTTTTTACTGTAACGTAGCTTAACCATGTCATGTGATAGGCTACTTCAGCACATTTAAACAACAAATATTACTGGGAC
Source organism: Lampris incognitus (assembly GCF_029633865.1). Lineage (NCBI taxonomy): Eukaryota > Metazoa > Chordata > Actinopteri > Lampriformes > Lampridae > Lampris > Lampris incognitus. The sequence goes on from NC_079218.1 coordinate 49,809,109, forward strand.
CACTACAGAACATTGCAAGTGAACACTGCATAGACAGGAATTCACATTAAAGACACTACCACTGACTATCCCTGTAACAAATTGGCCACAATTTTGAACATTGACCATACACAGTCCAGACATATACTAGTTTTTGACCTAGTCTTGTTAATCTATAAAACTCTTATCACATAATCGGTACACCTGGTCAGTTGTTTTGGATGGAGTTTTCTTTTGAGGTAATTGATCCATATGCTGGGGCTTGCCTCCCCCATTTGCAAAATGTTCTACATTTTCCTCTGATATTATTTTGCAGAGCACCACTGAGTATACAGCAGTTTAGTCCCACCCTCAGTGATTGTGATTTGTCTAAGAAATGCAAGCAAGTCAGGGTGTTTTTTTTCAACCTATGATACTGGGTTCTGCCAGATCTTTCTGCTGCACTGGTACTGTTCTAAAACACAGTGTGGAGATGGATCTTGTGTATGCGAGGCTACAGCACTCAATTCTGAACACGTCACTCGATTCTTGTCAAGTAAAACCGTCTTAAACGAGATGAGTGATGGATATACAGTTCACTTATTTCTTGTATTAGTTCAGTTCTCTCAAAAATATTCTCTCAATAATGTTTCTTTGCCAGGCGTAGAGAGAGGCATGCTAAGACCATTGACATTGCACAAGAGGAAGTCCTTACCTGCCTGGGAATCCACCTTTATGAGCGGCTGCACAGGATCTGGCAGAAGCTGAGGGCTGAGGAACAGACCTGGCAGATGCTGTTCCACCTGGGAATAGATGCACTACGTAAAAGTTTTGAGGTACATAACCTTCTAAACAAGTTAGATTGTTATTTAATTATTTATGGTTGAATTATGGTCATTTGTCTCAGCTGTGTCACTTACGTGTCTTTTTTCCCATGTTTCCAGATGGCTGTGGAAAAAATGCAGGGGATCAGTAGGCTGGAGCAATTTGTTGAAGAGTTGTCTGAAGAAGAGAGGGCAAAAGAGCTGAAGCAAGAGAAAAAGAGGCAAAAGCGAAAGAACCGACGCAAAAACAAATGTGGTTTTGACATGTCTGAGCAGGAAGCTGAGGACAAAGAGAAAAGTCTAGATGAGGTAATCCTCCACCTCAGTAAGTTACATTAAGAGCGTGGAATGGAAGTTGTGCCTGCATGCTTTCTGCTGTTATACTGCCAACAGCCTCAGTACATTAATCAGTCCCGTACCCCAGCAGGAGTTTGGATGTTAGCTATGCTTTAGTGCGGTTTGTCTCATTTCTTGGCCTATATGCAAATGTACCCTTTATGCTCACGCAGGGTTCACTTGAATCTGTGGAGATCAGCTGCAAGGTCTGTGGTAGCCATGATGAGGAGGAGGAGGAGGTCGTTTGTGTGGATGTCATGGTCGCCAATGGCAGCACTGCCTGCAGCTGCTCAGATAGGACCATCCTGGGCTCAGCTCAAGTCAGTCAAGGTAATGAGATGCCCATCAGCAATCATGTTTGTAGATCCACCCTTTATTTCCTTTGACGTTATTGCAAATGTTGCTGTTTTTGTTTGTGCTCTCTAGGCTTGTCTCCCCATGGAAACGGGAGTGACTGCGGCTACTCCTCAAGCATGGAAGGCAGTGAGATGGGTTCAAGAGAGGGGTCTGATGTTGCCTGCACCGAGGGAATCTGCAACCACGATGAAACAGGTCTGTCATCAGCAACTCTGAGACATTGCGGACCAAGAACTGCAACCAGTTTGATGTCCTATGAACATACAAGAGTTGGTCTTTTTGCCAAATAGTTTGTTTCTGTAACCCTTCTTAAGGAGATTACTCACACGACCACCATTGTGCTGAAGAGAAAGAGGAGGATGGAGTGGACAGTTGTGTCGAGTGCTGGGCCAATGTCGAAGAAAACGCTAAATGCAAGAATAAAAAGAAGAAAAGAAAGGGCAAGGGGTCATGCAATGATCAAGTAAGTATTTCAGGTTCAATATTGCACTCTGAATAATCTGTATTGTTTAACTTTGGATATCAACTAAAAGGCCTCTAATAATTCCTGCAGGGTCAAAAAGTTGAAGGCTGTGTGATGGATGTGAGTGCAAGAGGGCACAGCCTGACATCGCCGCACACTTGTCGAACCAAAGAAGTTTGTTCCTCCTTGCGCGGCAATACTTTTACAAGCGTTGCACTTAGGTTACCGTGGGCAGTACATCAGAAAAACCAGGACCATGATTTGGGGCCTCCAGAAGCCAATATATGTGGCCAAATGGATACCAGCAAGAAAAGTCTCATGGAACTACTGGTTAGGCACTTGGTTTTAGATATTTAGTTTCTGACCGATACAAAGTCTGATAATTTATGCCTTTACCTATATTTACCTTTCTACACACTTCATAGTTGAAGGCATTTGTCTCAGTTTGGCCGTCGACTGATTGTGTTGTGCGTGTGTTCTTGACACAGGATGATGCTGAAGTGGCTTCAGATGAGGAGAATTGTCTTACACAGGATGAAATCCAGGCCTTTGTGGAAAGCAACAAATCCTTCTACAGCAACCGTGATCAGTACCGACAACTCCTAAAAGACAAATTCACCAACTATTGTCGTTCCACTGAGCAGAGCAAGCCAGTCTGTGGCGGAGAGTGGCTAGCCACCGCCAGTGTCAACTAGCCGCACTCGTGAAGTCTTTTTATGGGAAAACACTGACCACTGCTGCATCATCTTTAGAAAATAAAATGCAAACTGAATTAGGTGTTTGTTTAATTCTTCCTTTTTGTTCAAATCAAATGTGAGTCATTAGTTCCATTCTTCAAGTCAGATATGCTTTCCATCCTGTTTCCTGCACACCTTCTCACCCATAAATGTTTCTCCTGACCAAACGGAGGTATTTGTTGTTGGTCATATGTAGAGCTGTTGGTTAAGAGCACAGCGGATTCGTTAATGAGGCTTGCAATTAGAGATGAATTTTAGTCTTTTTTTTTTCCTTTTTTTAATTTCTTTTTTTTTTCTCCATTGTTTTGTTTCTGTGACACTTAAATGTAGTGGTGAAAGTACCAATAAATGTGTACAGAAATTCTAAATATAAAGATTTTACAGAGAGTAAACATCCATTTATAATAATGATTTGGGTGTGATGAGAATGCAATGTGCAAAATTTACTAAATAAAGAATATTTATTAATATGCATTCAGTTTTTTTTTGTTCTGTTTCCAGCTCACAGATGCTTCCAAACCAAACACCCTCCAGAGAAATGAGCAGAAGGGGACGGTGGTTATAATTACAGCTGTGGCTGTTATTTACTTCATCACTTAATCTATCAAGAAATGAAAAATGCTGGTGGGGAGTTCCCAGAGCCTAAAATGACCCCTTGAGTGTTTACCCTGTCTGACCAGTAACCAAGAAACCCAAAATATTCATTTCTTATATCAGAAACCCAAGCAGAACTTAGCATTCGTGGAGTGGTAGGTGCCAAGCCAGGTTTTTGTCGTTTTACTTGATAGGTGACTGAAGAGATTTAGTGATTACTGAAATTCTATTCACTTTTCTATTGTTTTGGTACTAGTTATGAAATCTTATTCTGCAATATGAGCCACCGGCACCACTTCTATGGCAAGTATAGACTGCAAGTAGTGTGGGCCAATGCAGGGAAAGGTCCTTAGGGTAATAAGGCCTTCACATAAAATCCACCCCCCTTCAACTTGTTCATATTTAATACCCATGACACCTCCACATCATGCGTTGATCTTTTACCCCTTCAACGCCATGTTTATGGAACGAATGGTTTTTTTTATTATTCAATAGTTTTTTTGGGGGGGGGGGTGTATCCCCTTTTTCTTCCCAATTGTACCCGTCCAATTACCCCCACTCTCCCTAGCCGTCCCGGTCGCTGCTCCACCCCCTCTGCCGATCCGGGGAGGGCTGCAGACTACCACGTGCCTCCTCCCATACATGTGACGTCGCCAGCCGCTTCTTTTCACCTGACAGTGAGGAGTTTCGCCAGGGGAAGGTAGCGCGTGCGAGGATCACGCTATTCCCCCCCTCCTCTCCTCTCCTCTCCCCCTCCCCTTCTCTCCTCTCCTCTCCTCCCCTCCCCTCTCCTCCTCCCCCCCTCCCCTCCCCCTCCTCTCCTCCTCTCCCCCTCCCCTCCTCTCCTCCCCTCCCCTCCCCTCCTCTCCTCCCCCCCTCTCCTCCTCTCCCCCCCTCCCCTCCTCTCCCCTCCCCTCCCCTCCTCTCCTCCCCTCCCCTCCTCTCCTCCCCCCTCCCCTCTCCTCTCCTCCCCCTCCCCTCCCCTCCCTCTCCTCCCCTCCCCCTCCCCCGTCCTCCCCTCCCCCTCCCCTCCTCTCCCCCCCTCCCCTCCTCTCCTCCCCTCCCCTCCTCTCCTCCCCCCTCCCCTCTCCTCTCCTCCCCCCTCCCCTCCCCTTCCCTCCCTCTCCTCCCCTCCCCCTCCCCCGTCCTCCTCTCCCCTCCCCCTCCCCCCTCCCCTCCCCTCCCTCTCCTCCCCTCCTCCTCCCCTCCTCTCCTCTCCCCTCCCCCCCTCCCCTTGAGATTTTGCCCCTTCACCCATGTACGTTTGTTCCAGTGTTAAACCCTGACGCTGAGTTAGATGGAGTATGTCAGTGAAAAGTAACGTTTATTCTGCAGCCTTAACACAGGATGTGAACAGGATTTAGACCCGGGCTTTGGCCGGGCCGTTCCAGAAGAACCTTTTATCATGTCCTCCCTTGGTGCTCTTGTGTGCCTTGGCTTACTGTCCTGTTGGAAGTTGAATCTGTGCCCTAAAGGCAGACCTGCTGACTGAAACCGGTTCTAAAGGATTTGCCCTTATTTGGCTCCATCCACCTCCTCCTTAATGGCAACACGTTTCTCGTTCCCTCCTGCAGAATATCCAACCCCATAGCACGATGCTGCCACCACCGCGCTGCATGGTAGGCGGCTGCTGGGGCTGTGTTTAACATAACATTTTACTTTCAGGCCCAAGAGCCCAACTTTGCTGTCAGCTGAACACTAAATCTCCTGCCAGAAGCTCAGACTGTGTCATGTGGCTTTTAACTTCAGGCAAGATTTAATTTTGGTGTTTCTCAGAAGTGGCTCCCTTCTTTTTTTTAAACAAGGTTTATCTTCAGTTTTCAAATACAAACAACACAACCCCCCTGGAGTAACTAATAAACTCCCAACACCACACAGGCCCATCTGAAATCCCCCCATCGTACTCCCACCCCTTCGGGCACGCTATTCAAGATAATCTCAATTAAGTTGAATTAAACCGTAACAAAATGCAGCAATAAACCTAAATTAAATGGACAAACGGATTAAAAAAAAGTAAATAGAGAAAAAAAAAAGATGGAAGAGAAAAGATTGAGATCTAGATTGTAAAACTGATCAATTTCGGCTACTAACCGAGCATCCGATTCCTCCACAAAGTCTAAAAAGGGCTTCTGGGTAGAGTGGACTTTGGATGTAGACCCTCTCGTGGTGTCTGATCTCTTCTGGTTTCACTGACTGCAGAACCTCTGTCATCCATTGTGCAGAAGCAGGAGGGGAAGCCTCCTCCCATTTAGACAGAACAGTGTGCCAGCCAGTGAAGTGCAGCAGGCCGACAGGTAGTCTGGCAGGACCAGAACGTGCAGCAGCTGGGACCACCCCAGAGATGAACCAGGTGGCTAATGCAAAACAGTGGCTAAGACCTCGAACGTGAAACGCCAGAACTGGGTTCTGGGTTTTGGGCAGGACCGGAACACGATTCCTGTAAGAGACTGGCAGTGGCTTGTTTGCACCTGTCACATGCTGGGTCCGAGTCTGGGTTGATTTTAACCAATTTCTCTTTAGACCAATGAAGGCGGTGCAACTACCTTGAAGCGGATCGCACCAGGCCTCGTGCATATTCAGGAGGAGCACATCCTCTTAATTACGAGATCCCACGTTTCCTCTGCAATGGACTTTTCCGTATCACTCTCCCATCAATTTTTTTCAGGGGTTCGAGTAGTACTTGGCTAAGAGTATTAATTGTATAATAAAGTTTACTTACCTTTTCCAGCAGGGTTAAGTTCAAGGATGTGGTCTGATTGGGTCTTCGGAGGAAGAACTGGGAAGTGGCTGAATTCAGATCGAGTAAAACCACGAACCAGCAGATATCTCAACAAGTGAGTTCGAGGCAAATCAAAACTTCTCAGAGAGCTGATGTGTCATCGATAAATGGGTCCTCCAAGGTAAATATTCTCTGGAATCTCCCGAGCTCAAAGGCTCCAATCAGCTAGAGAGGGGAGAAAGCCAGTGTTTTCAGTGGATCTGAGAAGTGTTGAAGATATCGAACAGGTTCTTCTATTCCTTCCAATGAGCTTGGCATCTCTGAGAGCTGGAGCTGGTCTCTTTGTCTTTTCTGTGACAGTTGCTCTGTTCCACTTGGAAGGATGACCTGATCTTGATGGTGTCTATCTGGGCTTGGCCATGTGTTTTCCATTTTGTCACCGTGGACTTTACAGTGCCACTGTAGGAAATGTGAGAGCCTCGCTGATGTTTTTGTGGTCTTCTCCTACTTTTTGCCTCTGAACGACTCCATTCCAAAGTTCCACGGGCAGTCTTTAACAGTAAACCTGATCTAATCTACCCTCCACTAGTGAGACCTGCTGAAGTCCATGACATTAATGTGCAGTGATCCAACTGAGCACAGGTGGATTTGCAATCAATATAAGCGGGCCTTGTTTTGTATGAAATGGTCTCTCAAGAAAACTGTATACATGTGGCACAATGTAAGATGTTAAATCCAAGAGAGGGAATGCATATTAATGAAGTGATCTTCATGGTTTTATTTTAAATGTAAACCAGAGGACATCAAGCTACTTCATTTCGAACTTAGGGTAGTTTATAGAAGTAGAGAAAAAAACATTCAAATAGGCTGTCATATTCTTTGCACCATTGCACCTCTTATTTCACCCGTATATAGTCAATCCTTGTGTATATATCTGGAGATTGTTGTGTTGTAGAGCCACGAAACCAGAGTCAAATTCCATGTATGTGCAAACCCACGTGGCCAATAAACATGATTCTGACTCTGTATTTTCATGCAGCTTTACAACACAGCAAAACAAGAGATAATATGGGGGGGGGGATACTTTCTGATACCGGGGGCTAAAATTATAAGCATTATACAAATGATTAAGATACAACCCACGAGCCACTATCCCAGAAATTGCCCCCTTGTTAACATAAACAGAAACTCGAGTTGCCTTGCTGTGATTTATTTATCATTCCTTTTAGTTTTAGATGTTTAATGATGAATTAAATCGCAACAGTTTCTCCGTCGTGTGCAGATTACTCCAGGAGCTGGCACACAACCGGTGTTACGCCAAAACCGGTGACCCGTCAGATTATGTGACCCCTCCCTTCCGGCCTCCCGACGCTCATCCTAATGTTGACCAAAGCAAACCCACGATTCAATATCGACCATGTCTAAACGGATGCCTAAACTTGCCAGCACCCTTTTTAAAACAGCGTCACATATTTTCACGGGTCACAGATTTTGGTGTAACCCCCCCCCCCAAAAAAAAACAAAACAAAAACAACGACCGAAAATTGGGATTATTTTAAACCACGGCATCGGTTCTCTTGTGCCCGGTAGATGGCGGCAGATGGCCGGGCGCCGGCCAGACTTTCGACTCCCGTTCGATTTCGCAATCGCCGGGAGCTCCAAACCGGAGAGGGGCGGCGATGCGAGAGCAGCCCGACCCGTCTCCAGACGCCACCGTCGCACCATTAGTCCAGCGCGCTCGGCCCGAGGCTTCTGCACGGCCGCCGGGGCTTTTAACTCTCGGATGCCGCATAGACCGGATCAGGGAGAGATCCCCACAACCCGCCTTGCTTGCTGACCGGTTTTTAACCGAAACGGACCAGAGCCCAGAAAGGCAAAGAAGGGGAGCGGGGGAGGGGGGGTGTTTCTCTTTGTATTTGTCCCCGACGCGACAGGTCTAAGGGGGAAGAAGGGCTGCGGTCTCGCGATGGAGCGCTGGAAGGGCAGAGTGGCTCTGGTGACCGGAGCCTCGGTCGGGATCGGCGCGGCTGTCGCCCGGGCGCTTGTCCAGCAGGGCATGAGGGTTGTCGGCTGTGCCAGGAGTGTGGACAAGATCGAGGTGAGCCAAATTAAACCCCCCCCCCCCCAGAAAACCCAACGCCCGAACGCCTCAGGGTTCTCACCGAAACGAGCACCTTTTTTACAAAGTAAACCGAGGGCTACAAAAAATGCTGGTAAGCTAACGGCTAATGGCTAACGTTAGCTCCCTAACTTAATGGCCCCCGGCGGAACCCCCCCCCTCCTCCCCCTCTCCCCGAAACAATCGGTTCGAAAAACGTTATACGGGTTTAGAAACATCTCGTCTAATCGCAGATGTCGGTTTATTATCGCGACAACGTGCGCACCGAGTCTACGCAGAACGGCGGATTCGGCGACGGGTTTGAAGCGAGTCGACGGCAACACGCCCATTTATTGCGGGAGTCGGCCAGGTGCAAACGGGTTCGGTACCGCCGGGAGGGCGCACAGGTTTAGCTGGGATGGCGGACTGCTCAGAACGCCGCTGCTGCTGGCGGCACCGCAGCGGGCTAAGGAAGGGCTGAGACGCGAGCCTCGAGTTGCGGTAATACCGCCTCTCGTTGCACGCCGCTCCTTTCTTCTACTACCATTAGCACTACTATTAGTACTACTATTAGTACTACTATCAGTACTACTATCAGTACTACTATTAGTACTTCTGTCAGTACTAGTATTAGCACTACTATCAGTACTTCTATCAGTACTACCATTAGCACTACTATTAGTACTACTATTAGTACTACTATTAGTACCACTATCAGTACTACTATTAGTACTACCATTAGCACTACTATTAGTACTACTATTAGTACCACTATCAGTACTACTATTAGTACTACTATTAGTACTACTATTAGCACTGCTATCAGTACTACTATTAGTACCGCTATCAGTACTACTATTAGTACTACTATTAGCACTACTATCAGTACTACTATTAGTACTACTATCAGTACTACTATCAGTACTACTATTAGCACTACTATTAGTACTACTATTAGCACTACTATTAGTACTACTATTAGTACTACTATCAGTACTACTATTAGCACTACTATTAGTACTACTATCAGTACTACTATTAGCACTACTATCAGTACTACTATCAGTACTACTATTAGCGCTACTATCAGTACTACTATTAGTACTACTATTAGCACTACCAGGCACCGGTTTACTACAGGCGCTGATGCAATACGGCCAGCTGAAGGGAGAGTTTCTGTTTGGGGTTGAGCTCCCCCCCCAGCTATCGAGGGTGGGGTGGGGGATTCGAGTCCTAAACGGAACAGGGTCAGGAGTCCCAAAACCAGGTTTGGTTCCCGTTGAAGTGGGTTCGAATCCCGGTGGTGACGGGATTATGAACCCCAGATGAGAGAGACATTTACCTACTGAAAACATCTGCTTGGCCAGATGTTTTTGTTTTGGCTGTCTATTCCCCTCCCACCCACCCACCCACCCACCCTTTTATCATTCATTTCCTTTCATCGGTGCACCTTTCACGTTTATGAAAAGCACGCGGCATTACTATAATGTAGGAAACGCGCCATGTAAATAAAATTTGATTGATTGGGAGCAGAATTGACGCGCCGCAGAAGTTGCCTATCCTTGCCAGATTCAGTCCTGCTGTTAACGGCCATTATGTAAACGCAAATAGCGCAATTTCGACATCCATGATAAGGGATACCGTGCCTGTTTCCCAACAATACTATCAAAGCTGTTCTTGTCCATTGTGTTCTGACAACTCTTAATAGCTGGTTTAGGTCGGAATATGTTATGATAGAGAGAAATGAAAATACCTTCATATCCTTATCTGAATTCTTCCTTCATAGGTGACTCAGCTCACATCTGGAGGATGTTAAAATAACTAAGAACTGAGCTTTTCCCTTTCACCAATAATTAACAGGTCCTGCCTAGTCTCCTTATACCGTGGGGAATATGAATGCCCCATTTTGTAAGTCTTTTCTCTGCCTGCCCTCACCGCTAGTGAAGGGTATAAATACTATATACGTATGTGGTGGTGGTGGGGGATAAGATAAGACACTTAATACATCTGGCAAAATTATTAATAGCAGAATAGCAAAGCTGAGCCAAGGATAATACTATCAAATACATTTATTTTTTTTCTCCCTGTTAAAGGTTTTTTTTAAGGAGTTGTTCCTTGTCTGATGAGGGGGTCTAAGGACAGGATGTTGTGTTGCTGTAAAGCCCACTGAGGCAAATTTCTAATTTGTGATATTGAGCTATACAAATAAAATTGACTTAAGTATTTTGTGTGTATGGGGGTAGACAAAATAAAGGAGGCACCTAACAATGTATTGATATGAAGTACCCTATAAGGAGCAGGGCCACCCTCTGCCTTCAGAACAGCTTCAGTCCTTTTTGGAATGCTGTCATACAAGTCCAGTGTGCAGCAGGGTACTGGAGCATTCTTTTCAAAGGAAAGCATCTAGTTCTAGGAGGGACAAAGGTAGAAATCTAGGATAGGGAGTGTTGTACATTAGCACCTATTCTATTTTTATCTGTTGGAGAATGTAATGTCATTGTGAAGACCACGGGGACTGAATTGTGATTAAGAGCGAAATAAAATTTGATTAGACTTGAATTGTGCTTTGCACTCCAGATCTCCCCAATCAATGATGTTTAGATCTGGTGATTGGGTCATTCGTGGAAAGCATCTGTCTCACTTGGGAGCAATATCGTCTTGGAATATCAGAACATCATGATGGAACATTTGTTAAAGGTCAGGCTTTTTGTGTAGTTGGTACCGTTTAATGGCAATACTGATTATAGTAATGCACATCTGCATTCTTGTAAGCGAATTGCCTCCTGAATTCTCACCTTATCAAAAACTGGGACTTACAAGTACCTTGGTTATGTAAGAAAGGTCAGTTGGATTTCAGTTGGCTGACTTTTTGGCTGTAGTTATACTGTGGAGATGAATAGACAGTGACGCTGTAACATCACTTGCTAGCTACTGCTAAAATCAATCACAGCTCATCCTAACATGATGTGATGCGAGTGAGTACTTTTAGTTAATCTGTGACATTTCATTTGGTTGAGAAACCTCTTTGACTATTTGAGCGAAGTTTCGCTCACTTGTTCTGACGGAAATGACGAGGGAAAAACAAAGGTAACACTCTGCAAGATGACTGCTTCCTATTTTTGTGAATCTGCTAAACTATCACATCTTGTCTGGACACTTTGATGAGCTAAATCACAGGCATTGGCTCACTCATGTGATGTTAGGAACCAGTGCTAGCTGCAGTAGCTACAAACAACATGATAGCTTGTAGCGCTAGCCACCCAGCTAATAGATACATAAACTACAACTCTTGTAAATTATGCCAATTTACCATTCACTAACATGCTGCAATCCTTGAATTGGAGGCCGATCAGAATATGTTAGGGTTTTTGGCACTTCAGTGAAATATGTAAAACCTGTTTATTTCAATGAATTCTTACTGAAATTCAGCAAGGTAGCTGAATTGCCCTTAGGAAATATTATTGCATCAGTGATTTAAAGCAGTGGTTCTCAGACTTTTTCTGTCATGCCTCCCTTTGGAGGAAGAAAAATTTTCATGCCTCTCTCCCCAACAAAATGGTGACAAAATGGGCCAAGTTTAACTTTATTTAAATAACATCAAGATCATGAACATTCCTTCCATTTTTTTGTGGGTGTTTTCCCCCCCTTTTTCTCCCCAATTGTACCCGTCCAGTTACCCCACTCTTCTGAGCCACCCCGGTTGCGGCTCCGGCCCCTCTGCCAATCCGGGGAGGGCTGCAGACTACCACATGCCTCCTCTGATACATGTGGAGTCACCAGCCACTTCTTTTCACCTGACAGCGAGGCGTTTCGCCAGGAGGACGTAGTGCGTGGGATGATCACGCTATTCCCCCCAGTTCCCCCTCCCCACTGAGCAGGCGCCCCGACTGACCAGGGGTGGCACTAGTGCAGCGACCAGGACACATACCCGTATCCGGCTTCCCACCCACAGACACGGCCAATTGTGTCTCTAGGGATGCCCTACCAAGCTGGAGGTAAGATGAGGATTCAAACTGGCGATCCCCGTGTTGGTAGGCAACACTACCCAGACACTCCTCCTTTCACTTTTCTTTCAGTAATTGCTATTGTGCAAATAACAAATGCAAGTTCCTCTTTAACTTTATCAGACATATATTTGGTCTTTGCTAGAACAATAACAATAAAGTGCAATGTGTATAAAAAAAGAACAAATGCAGTTATTTGAGAAAAACAATGAGCAAGTCAATTGTGAGAGCTCAAGTCTTATCACCATTAGTGGCTGCAATGAGCCAGTTTTGCATCGCACATCTTTTACTACACTTGATCTTAGCCAAAAGGCCGAGAAGCGATTTTCAAAGCTGGGTTGCAGGCTTGATACTGCCACTCTCAAGTCATGCTCGGTGTTGAGCTTAGCTCTGTACATTGTTTTAAGTGAGGCAACAGCAGAAAAGCCTGTCTCACAGAGATGGGATGTGGCGAAGGGAAGCAGAATGCCCACAGCCCTCTGTCCTATGAGTGGATACTCCCTCTCCACACCAAGCCAGAATTCACTCAGTGTCTGAGCTGTAAAGCTCAGCCTCAGGGTGGAGTCAGATGTCATCTCGATGAACTGGTTCTCTTCAGCAGAGCCGGAATCAGCAGGTGCTGCTGCATTGAATGGATCTGTCACCCAGTCATACTGAGCACTGTTGTTTGGGAAGTATTTTTGAAAGAATCCTCTCAGGGAAGAGATGTGCTCCTTAAGACATTAAATCACTGTGGTGGCTCCAGAATCACTGGTTTCAACAAATTCACTCAGATTCTCAAAGGAAATCAGTATTTCCTTGATCAAATCACCTGCCCCACATCTCAAGCTTTTGAGTGAATGCACTGATCTTGTCTGACACGTGAGGAAGGTGCTTGTCTCTGCCTTGAAGCTGAAGATTTAATTCATTCAGCTTTCCATATAGTATATCGCTGGGATAGGCCAGTTTCATCAGACATTGTTCGTCACTAAACTTGCTTGCAACTTCATGCATACGCTCCTCCTCCAGAAACACCCGAATTTCCTCTCTGAGCTCGAAGACTCTTGACGACACTTTACCTCACGAGAGCCACCTAGCCTCGCTGTGAAACAACACAGCTGAATGTTCAGCTCCCATCTCCTCACAAAGTGCAGAGAACAGCCACGGTCTCAGGGGTCTTGTTTTGATGAAAATGACCATGCTAACAACATTGGCCAAAACCTCGTTTAGGTCAGGGCTAATCTGTCTTGAAGCTAGTGCTTCTCTGTGTATGACACAGTGTGTCCATTACGCGTTTGGCGAGACCCTCTTGATTAGTGCCTGCAATCTCTTTGTTTTCCCTGCCATGGTCTGTTCACCATCCGTGCAAACACCCGCCCAGTTCTCCCATTTCAGCCCATGTTGTGTCAGGTAACAGTCAAGAAGCCTACCTCACACAATGACTGATGGGACAAAGCGAACATAAGCAATAAACAAGCAGTCTTTATTGCTGTCAGTAGCCTCGTTCACTTGTAAGGAGAAACGTTTGTCTTTCAGTTTTTCAGTGAGTTGCTCTTCATGGTCATTTGAAATGTTGCATATACGTCTTGCAACTGTATCATTGGACAGAGGGACAGCCTTCAATTTTGCGGCACTTGTCTCATCAAACATAGTTGACACCATATCTAAAGCCGCGGGAAGTAGGAGCTCCTCTGCTGTTGTGTGTGTGGTTTCTTGCACTGGGCAATTCTGTATGTGACTTTGTATGATGCCATTAGTGCTTTGTTGTTCACCGATGCAGCTTTTACAAAGCAATGTTCCTGCTGGCGGTATGCACCAAGTTTTCTCTGAAAGAACTCGAGTGGCTTATTGATGTGACTGGGGTGTAATGTCTCTAAGTGTCCTCTTAATTTGTTTGGTCTCATACTACCAGCTGCCAGAGTTTTCAGACATAAAATACACACTGGTCTCTCCTCATCTCCCACCACATTCACTGTGAACCCAAGAGCAAGACAGGCTTCGTCGTATTTTCTTGACTTGGTTTTCGGTTGATTACCGTCAGCTAAGCACTTTGTCTCGTTTGTCTCGGAAGCGTCGCTGTCTTTCTTTTCTCCCTGTCAAATATCTATCTCCATTCTGTGAACCCACAGACTCTCTGTCTCATGAAAGCACGTTTTGTTGATTGTTCTGCCATGAAAAAGATTCCATCAAGACAGTAGTTCCACACTATATCCCCCCCCCCGTCACGCGTTCCCCCATCATGCGGCGGGGGGGGGGGCACAACACACTTTGAGATATGCTGATTTAAGGGGTTTATCATATTTTAAACAGCTAGACCAGATCTTAAACCATCTGTCCCCAGTGCTCCCTGGATATATGACCCCCTGGATTTTTATGCAGAAAGATACGATGGGATTTCTAACTGATCACCCCCAAGATATTTTTTAACGCCAAGTATAAATGGAGCCTTTGAATTGTGCCCTCTCCGACTTGTGAACCGGACACTTGGCAGGGAATGAAGGCCACGGTGGATGTTACTCATGTTAGAATTTGTATTGTGCCCCCCAATTAGCCTCGGGTAATGCATCGGAAAATGGATTCTCCATGCCGTAAAAGCCATTTAGATGTTGCCTTAGGCTATGTTGCAGGGCAGTTAGTCGAGATACTGTAAATAAAAATTTGGCTGTGCAACAAAAAGGGAAAAAACAAAACAAACAAACCCATGAAGCATCTGAATACTGAAATTATGCTACCAATGCCGACGAGTCGAATGAGTAGCCAAATATTGGGACATTTGGGGTCAGCCTTAATTCCAATCCAACACAACAGCAGCTGATTTCACTGATTTTACCACACCTTCAATGTGACGGGGAAGGACTAATCGGTGAAATCAGATGGTGTAATTGTTGGATTGGGATGAGAACTTGCATACCCATGGCCTTCTGTGTTAGGTGTTTGAACACCACCAGTCTGTTGTGCTGAACCCCATGTGTGCTGGCTCTGCAATATGGGGTATGTCAGTTGTTGATCATGTGTTTCACCCCATAGGAAAGGGAGAACATAGGTTTTCTCCCTCATAGATGCCATTTGAGGCAGTCTTTTTTGTTGAATTCATAACCACCCCAATCTGTTTCATCACCCATGGGAAGTACCGACATGTTTTCAGCTCAAAACTTGGGGGGGAAAAAAAGGGTTTAATTGCAAGAAATAATTTCAACATTTTAACCACTCACAACATTGACGCAGGCTTGCGAAACTTGATTTAACAATGTTATTTACTAAAAATCAAGTTTTCATGGCCATTTGAACCTGGCCAGTCATTTCTTTGATGAAAATAAACAAAACGAAACGAACAATAGAATACTGACTAATTCATGATATAGTATTCATACTTTTTTTCCCCCATAAAACATTAGAAAATGTATTAGGTGCAAAGAAGTGTCGCGACTCATTCAAGTGTTATCATTCGATCATTTCAGATCCGATTTAGAATCCAAAATCAGAAAACCAATGACCTGTTATTTCATTGTTCGTTTGCAATTCCAGAATAAGAAAACCAGTAATGGGGTGTTTTTTATAGAACATGAGACTACTAGTACTTTAAAAAGTAAATAAATAAAAAGTTAAATAGAATGAGAAAAGTGAATATTTATTATCTTGGATGTTGTCATTTAACTTTTTGTTTTTTATTTAAAAAACTTTTTTTTTGTGACCAGTAAGTTGTTGACTTATCTTTGTGCCTGCCTGGACAGACGTGAGTAGCTGCCCCAAGTCATCCAGGCCTTGTTCAGTTTGCCAGCCCAAATCCATTTTTGGGCATATCCAGATCGTATCCAGATTGATATTAGAGAGTCTGGACAGTGAAGGCGTCTGGGTAGCTTAGTGGTCTATTCCTTTGCCTACTAGCACAGGGATTGCCGGTTCGAATCCCGGCGTTAACTCCGGCTTGGTCAGGCGTCCCTACAGACACAATTGGCCGTGTCTGTGGGTGGGAAGCCGGATGTGGGTATGTGTCCTGGTCGCTGCACTAGCGCCTCCTCTGGTCAGTCGGGGCGCCTGTTCAGGGGGGAGGGGGAACTGGGGGGGGTAGCGTGATCCTCCCACGCGCTAGGTCCCCCTGGTGAAACTCCTCACTGTCAGGTGAAAAGAAGTGGCAGGCGACTCCACCTGTATCAGAGGAGACGTGGTAGACTGCAGCCCTCCCCGGATCGGCAGAGGGGGTGGAGCAGCGACCGGGACGGCTCGGAAGAGCGGGGTAATTTAATTGGCCGGATACAATTGGGGGAGAAAAGGGGGCAGGGGAAAGACTGGACAGCAAAAAAACCCCACATGAAATGCGATATTTGCAAATTGGAAGCCACATTTGGAGGTGGTTTGAAATGCGATTCCAATCGGATTTCTTCAGATGCGTCTCAGTCTGGACCAGGGGCGGATCTACAGGGTGGCAACAGGGGTGGCAGCTGCCACCTCTGGGACACAGTCTTGCCACCCCTGTTGCCACCCCATTTATAAATCAGATAATATGTTTTTAAAGTATATTTGATGTACATGCATGGTGAAGGTCAATGAGACCCGCACCAAACTCATCTCAAACAGAAGTCGCCGATTTAGAATCCCCCCCCCCCTCACAGGGGCGGATCTACAGGGTGGCAACAGGGGTGGCAGCTGCCACCTCTGGGACACAGTCTTGCCACCCCAGGAAAAAATCTCTAGATCCACCACTGGTCTGGACCCTCTGGCTGACCAAATCAGATTTCACACCGGCATTGGCATCACCCAATGACGATGTCAAGTCAAGAGTGACGGAAGTGGAGCTCGCCATGACCGCAGCACGGCACATCGCAACATATATACCGACCTCCTCCGTCGTTGGGTTTGTCTGCTGCGGCGGAGGAGTTCTGTACCGCGACTTGACAGCGCGATCGTTTGCAGGGCGAGATTGATGGATCCCCATTTCTCACGCCGTGTTGCAAACCGTGTCACCAGTGTACGTAGTTACTCACACCCACGTTATTACCACGGCAACCCATGCGGATAGGGCGGTGATGTCTGAACACTCAAATGCGATCTGATCCCTTGCAAATAACAGTGCAGACAGTCTGCCGATGTGAGAGACAAATCTGATTCGCCTGCAGTCTGAACAAGGTCTCAGTCATGCTGCTCTGTCTGGCGTCTGCTTAATTTGAGGGAGTTATCAGCTGTGAAAGTGGGCCTTTAAGTGTGAAGCTGTGGTCAAGCCAAGTTGCTGTGTGAATTCCCTTGCGAAAGTAGTGTAATTATGGGAAGGGTGGTTTCCGAGCGAGGCCAAGTGTCCTGAAAGATAAATATACACATTTCCGTCCACGTTCTTTTATGAACAGCGCTGACATCAGTTTGCATTGTTCTTTTTCCTCAGGTTGTAAATTTAATTTTGCCAACAGGTTATCAGATAACTCCTAGAGATTGCTTTTCCCAGTGTCTCCTCTAACAGTATTAAAGCGGAGTCGTCCCACTGTATCTGTTTGTGGGAATTGCAAAGTAGACTAACCTCTTGGCTCTGCAGGCAATCTGATGTGTTTGTTTCATCTGTTTTTGGGCTTTGATAAATATGTTTGCATTGTTTCGCTGACACTTCCAATGCGCTACACTTAATCGTGTCTTCTTAAACTGTGATCAAATCTTAGGAGAAAACAAAGCCAATCCATTCACATGATTGGCTTATCATCATCTCTGTCAATCATTTGACTAGATCAGAGAGCATTATATATTGTGTTTGGATGATGGATTAAAAAAAAAAAGCAGCATGGTGGCGCAGTGGTTAGCGGATTCAACTCACAGCAAGAAGGTCTCGGGTTCGAGGCCCAGGGTAGTACAACCCCGGGCCTCCTCTGCGTGGAGTTTGCATGTTCTCCCCGTGTCTGCGTGGGTTTCCTCCGGGTGCTCCTGTTTCCTCCCACAGTCCAAAGACATGTAGGTCAGGTGAATTGGCCACACTAAATTGTCCCTAGGTGTGTGTGTTGGCCTGTGATGGAATGGCGGCCCGTCCAGCGTGTCTCCCCGCCTGCTGCCCAATGACTGCTGGGGTAGGCTCCAGCATCCCCACGACCCTGAGGAGGTTAAGCGGTTTAGATAATGCGTGGATGGATGATGGAGTAAAGGGTGTTCAAATTGTGGAAACTACTTATATAGCACAGTTTTCTAAATGGTACGATATCACAATGCTATGAGAATAATTGTACTATCTGTGAATAATAAAATTTGTTAGTGATGTAACATGACCAAGTACACTTAACGTGGGTTGCACTTGGTCATCTTTCTTCTGTCAACTCAGTTTTAAGTGGGACATCCACAAATGTGTTAGTAGCTCAGTGTTGTGGTTGCTAACTCCTAATCTCCTCTTCTATCACTGCATGAAAATTTGAAATATTTTACTTAAAATCTTTGAGGAAGCTCACTTCAAATTAACTCCCGACCGAAAAAGCACATACACATTTCTCTGAACTCTGACCTTTCGCCAAACAAGTTCCTCAAGAGGTGAGCAATAATAAAACGAATCAAGACCAGTTGATTTGTTTTATTATTGCTCATTTTAAAATGAGATTTCTCAAAGGTGGGGATGCACATTTTTGGCAACCTCCCTACTCTCTCCCCTGATACTCAGGCTGCACTCAAGATATGCGTAGAGGATGTGAGCCAGCTTTTCCCAGAGACAGAAGACCAAGAAAGCGCTGGGTCCAGATGGTGTCTCCCCCTCCTGCCTTAAAGCTTGTGCTGACCAACTGACTCCAATGTTGTTCACGCAAATCTTCAACAGATCCCTGAAGCTGTGTGAAGTCCCCTCCTGCTTCAAACACCCCACCATCATCCCGGTCCCCAAGAAACCCTCCATCACAGGACTGAGTGACTTATAGGCCTGTCGCTCTGATGTCTGTGGTCATGAAGCCCTTGAAACCACTGGTGTTGGCCCACCTGAAGAACATCACTGGACACCTGCTGGACCCCCTGCAATTTGCCTGCCGGGCAAACAGGTCAGTGGATGATGCAGTCAACATGACACTGCACTACATCCTGCAACACCTTGACTGCCCAGCGACATATGCAAGGATCCTGTTTGTGGACTTCAGCTCAGGGTTCCAACACCATCATTCCAGAAATCCTCTCCTCCAAAGCCTCCCAGCTCACTGTATCCCTCGCCATCTGTCAGTGGATCACCAGCTCCCTGACAGGCAGGAAACAGCAGGTGAACCTGGAGGAAGTGACTTCTGATATACAGACAAGTCAGCACCGGTGCTCCCCGGGGATATGTCCTCTCCCCACTGATCTTCTGCCTCTACTCCAGCGACTGCACCACCAGGGACCAAGGAGCTGTTGAGCCAGTTCGACACCGCAGTCATTGAATCTGTCCTGTGCACGTCCATCACAGTCTGGTTCGGAGCAGCAACAAACAGGATAGGGACAGACTGCAGTGAACAGTAAGGACAGCAGAAAGAAATCATTGGGGCTCCCCTGCCCACCCTGCAGGAGTTGTACACCTCTAGAGCCCGGGAATGGGCAGACAGAGTCAGCACTGACCCCCACACCCAGGAACAGTCTGTTTAAATTCCTACCTCCTGACAAGCGCTACAGAGCAATGTGCACCAAAACCACCAAATGTGTATCGGTGATACAATAATAAGTTAAGAAGCGGATTCCAGGAATTTGGTGAAAGGTCAAAGTTCAGAGAAATGTATCTGCCTGTGTAAGTTTTGGTCTGGTAGGGTATCTTGAAGTGGGATTTCTCCAAGTTGGTGCAGTAAACTGTTAAAAAGAAATTGTACGAGTGATATAATAAGACATTAGGAGGCGGTTGCCATGACAACTGTGAACTAACCTATTGAGGAATTTGTTTGGTGAAAGGTCAAATTCCAGAGAAGTGTGTCTGTGGTTGCGTCATTTTTGGTCTTGGAGGGGATTTTGAAGTAGGATATCTCAATGTTTGTATAGTAAAATGATATCAGATTTGTACCAGTGATAGAATAAGACATTAGGAAGTGGATCGCATGACAATGGTGCGCTAATCTAAACAGACACTGGCCAAAAGAATGGCACAACACAGGAGAGCTAACACATCAGGCCAGGACTCCACAGTCTACACCCATCTACAGGCCGGTGGCCACTCTTTCGGGGATGAGGATGTGCTCATCCTTGATGGGGAGGAATGCTGGTTTGAACGGGGAGTCAAAAGGCTGCGACACACCAGACCATCGGTGAGCATCCGTTGCTCTAGTTTTTGCGGCGTGTCCTGCACCGTTGGCACAAGTCGGACCCCTGTCAGCAGCTTTTCGGCTGATTGAGCATGTTGACTCGGCGGCGGAGCCCATCTGTGGGAGCGATCACTCTGATTGGTTGTTCAGCTTAGCGAGTCAGTGCACGAGAAGGGAAACGGAGGTTACGAAAGCAAGCAAACGACGGAAGTCGAGGCTGTACACAGAAGGCTCTTCTCATTTTTCGTCTTCGTTTCACCTGGACATTTCAAGAACTTTCCTCTCACGCAGGCACTGAACGTACATGCTAGTTGGCCGTTGGCTGTAGTCTTTGCGGTGTGTTCAAATGCTACTTTTTGGTCCAGATGCAGGCGATGTGAGGCGACGCAACAGTCAGCCTTCGTCACCGCTAGTTCTCTGTTGTCAGTTTGATGCGTCTGGGCCCAAAGAGGCCCTCTATGTTAAGAGGGAACGACCATCCCTGAACCAAGGGGACAGCCTAAGAGTACATCGGTCGCCATCTTACAATCAGCTATTCCCCAAGCCTCTCTGAATAGTACACATGGCCTTTGAAACTCTAGTTGGTGGTCACACCCATATTTGCACATGAAACTGGTCCTTGGTATTGGTTGTTATGCCACTGTATTGTATGTAAGGGGGGGTGGGGACACCTGCAGTCAGTTTAGACTGAAGAGGTCACTTAGATGAGTGGTGAAACGTATCTGTCGGTAAACGTTGTGTCCAGATGAACCGATTCGACCTTCTTTGGCTCTAGTGAGGAATTTGTGAGGTCAAAGTTCAGAAAAATGTCTCCCTGTTAAAGGGATTTTTTTTTTTTTAGGGAGTTGTTCCTTATCTGACGCGAGGGTCTAAGTCAGGATGTTGCGTAGCTGTAAAGCCCACCGGGGCAAATTTGTAATTTGTGATATTGGGCTACACAGATAAAATTGACTCGACTTAAAATGTATACACTACCGTTCAAAAGTTTGGGATCACCCAAACAATTTTGTGTTTTCCATGAAAAGTCACACTTATTCACCACCATATGTTGTGAAATGAATAGAAAATAGAGTCAAGACATTGACAAGGTTAGAAATAAGGATTTGTATTTGAAATAAGATTTTTTTTACATCAAACTTTGCTTTCGTCAAAGAATCCTCCATTTGCAGCAATTACAGCATTGCAGACCTTTGGCATTCTAGCTGTTAATTTGTTGAGGTAATCTGGAGAAATTGCACCCCACGCTTCCAGAAGCAGCTCCCACAAGTTGGATTGGTTGGATGGGCACTTCTTGCGTACCATACGGTCAAGCTGCTCCCACAACAGCTCAATGGGGTTCAGATCTGGTGACTGCGCTGGCCACTCCATTACCGATAGAATACCAGCTGCCTGCTTCTGCTCTAAATAGTTCTTGCACAATTTGGAGGTGTGTTTAGGGTCATTGTCCTGTTGTAGGATGAAATTGGCTCCAATCAAGCGCTGTCCACTGGGTATGGCATGGCGTTGCAAAATGGAGTGATAGCCTTCCTTATTCAGAATCCCTTTTACCCTGTACAAATCTCCCACCTTACCAGCACCAAAGCAACCCCAGACCATCACATTACCTCCACCATGCTTAACAGATGGCGTCAGGCATTCTTCCAGCATCTTTTCATTTGTTCTGCGTCTCACAAACGTTCTTCTTTGTGATCCAAACACCTCAAACTTGGATTCATCCGTCCACAACACTTTTTTCCAGTCTTCCTCTGTCCAATGTCTGTGTTCTTTTGCCCATCTTAATCTTTTTCTTTTATTGGTCAGTCTCAGATATGGCTTTTTCTTTGCCACTCTGCCCTGAAGCCCAGAATCCCGCAGCCGCCTCTTCACTGTAGATGTTGACACTGGTGTTTTGCGGGTACTATTTAATGAAGATGCCAGTTGGGGACCTGTGAGGTATAATATGTCTGTTTCTCAAACTAGAGACTCTAATGTACTTATCTTCTTGCTCAGTTGTGCAACGCGGCCTCCCACTTCTTTTTCTACTCTGGTTAGAGCCTGTTTGTGCTGTCCTCTGAAGGGAGTAGTACACACCGGTGTAGGAAATCTTCAATTTCTTAGCAATTTCTCGCATGGAATAGCCTTCATTTCTAAGAACAAGAATAGACTGTCGAGTTTCAGATGAAAGTTCTCTTTTTCTGGCCATTTTGAGCGTTTAATTGACCCCACAAATGTGATGCTCCAGAAACTCAATCTGCTCAAAGGAAGGTCAGTTTTGTAGCTTCTGTAACGAGCTAAACTGTTTTCAGATGTGTGAACATGATTGCACAAGGGTTTTCTAATCATCAATTAGCCTTCTGAGCCAATGAGCAAACACATTGTACCATTAGAACACTGGAGTGATAGTTGCTTGAAATGGGCCTCTATACACCTATGTAGATATTGCACCAAAAACCAGACATTTGCAGCTAGAATAGTCATTTACCACATTAGCAATGTATAGAGTGTATTTCTTTAAAGTTAAGACTAGTTTAAAGTTATCTTCATTGAAAAGTACAGTGCTTTTCCTTCAAAAATATGGACATTTCAATGTGATCCCAAACTTTTGAACGGTAGTGTATGTGTGGTTTTTTTTAGGGTATTGGAGGTTAATTTGAAGTGAGGTCAAATTTTAATGCAATGATGGAAGAGGTGATCAGGAGTTAGCAACCAGAACAACTATTAACCAAGTTACTAAAAAAGATGTTGGGGATCTCCCACTTAAAACTGAGTTGACAGAAGAAAGATGACCGAGTGCAGCCTACGTTAAACATACTTGGTCATGTCACATTTCTTCCAAATGTACCATTTACAGATATAATAATTCTTATAGTGTTATGAAATCATACCATTTAGAAAACTGCTATGCAAGCAGTTTCCACAGCTTGAACACCCTTTTATCCATCATCCAGCCAGAATCTGTTAATGCTCTCTAATCTAATATAATCTAATCAAATGATTGACAGAGATGATGATAAGCCAATCATGTGAATGGATTGGCTTTGTTTTCTCGTAGGATTTGATCACAGTTTAAGAAGACATGATAAAGTGTAGTGCGTCGGTGAAGCAAACACACCAGATTGCCCGAAGAGCTAAGAGGTTATTCTATTTTGCAATTTCCACAAGCGGCTACAGTGGGAGGACTCCACTTTAATGCTGTTAGAGGCGGGGGCGTCCGGGTGGTGTAGCAGTCTATTCCGTTGCCTACCAACACGGGGGAACTTCCAACAGGACAATAAGCCAAGGCAGACAGAGAGTACCAGGGGATGACACAAAGGTTATTCTGGAACGGCCCAGCCAAAGCCCGGATGTAAATCCTATTGAAATTCTGTGTTATGACTGCAGAATAAAAATGACTTTCCACTGACATACTCCATCTAATTTAGTGTTGTTTTATGCTGGAACAAATGTACATGGATGAATGGGCAAAATCTCCAACCTAACTATACAAAGCTCATACAAGCATAACTGAGAAGACACAGCTGGAAATGCTGCCAAACGCCCATCTAAAAAGTACTGACCCTGGCAGTGAGTACTTCTGTACATTAAATGTATTTCTTCCATTTAAAGATAACCTATTGGGCGTCCGGGTTAGCGTAGCGCGCTATTCCGTTGCCCACCATCACGGGGCTCGCCGGTTCGAATCCCCGTGTTACCTCCGGCTTGGTCGGGCGTCCCTGCAAATACAATTGGCCGTGTATGCGGGTGGGAAGCCGCCTGTGGATATGTTACCTGGTCGCTGCACTAGCGCCTCCTCTGGTCGATTGGGACGCCTGTTTGGGGGGGGGGATTGGGGGGAGTAGCGTGATTCTCCAAAACGCTACGTCCCCTTCCTGAACCTCCTCACTGTCAGGTGAAAAGAAGCGGCTGGCGACTCCACATGTATCGGAGGAGGCATGTGGTAGTCTGCAGCCCTCCCCGGATCGGCAGAGGGGGGCGGAGCAGTGACCGGGACAGCTCAGCTCTCTAACAGTAAAAATACTGTTTGAGAAGATATTGGGAACAGCAATCTGTAGGAGTTATCTGATGACCTGTTGGCAAAGCTAAACTTACAGTAGGTCAAACTTGAGGAAAAATATCAACGCAAACTGATGTCAGCGTTGTGTTAACAAAAAAACACAGAGCATGAAAGATAACGGGTGTATGTATCTTTCAGGACCTTCACCTCGCCCCGAAGCTGTCCTTGCTGTAATTACACCAGTTTCCCAATGGAATTCAGATGGCGGCTGGCTTTGACCACGGTTTCACACTCAGTTGCTCGCTTTACTGCAGTTTTACTGCAGTTTATAACCTCCTTAAAGTTCAGCAGCTACCGGGCAGAGTGCAACGACTTGAGTGACCCGGGGGCAGCTACTCACGTCTGTCCAGGCACACAGAAAAAGAAAAGTCAATAACTTCCTGCACACAACAAATTGGAAATGTTAAATGACCAAATCGAAGACGAGAAATATCCCATTTTCTCATCTTCTGCCTTTAACTTCGGAACAAGGCCGAAGCAACGAAAAACTGCCCCGTTCTAGGCTTACTGATTTCGGATTCTACATTGGATATGAAATGATTGCATGATACACGGATAGGTGGTAACGATATATCAGACTACACAGGATTCAGAGACAGTTCTTCGCAGTATTATCACGCTTTGTTAATGCTTGCAAGCACAGGACACACAAAAGCATGGTTACCAAAGTGCGCGCCCTCCCCTGAGAGCGCTCCAACTTCATAGTAAGTAGGCGCACCCCCTTGTGAGCGGTGGCCATAGGGTAGTTGTTCAGTCTTCTGCTTCTTATCTCGTGTCTTCCAGCTCGCATGCCAGCAAGGCCCCTTCTCCAGTTGCTTTTGGTAAGCTTTTGCTACGCTCGATGAGTTTTTCATCCATCCGTCTGCTAACAGCTAACAGTTAACAATAGGCCTTTATTTGTTCACATGGAGAAGACACTTTATAACACCACCTTTGCCCTGCCCCATATGAACTTTAAGCGTTTATCTCAGCAGTACAGGCTAACGTTAAACATGGTATAGGTTATATGTGGTCAAAGATTAAAGGTAAGCAAACATATCCATCATATGGCAAACACATGATCATCTGAGCTCACAGTTCGTATGATCATAAAATTGCCCTCGCAAAAAGCGAGCGATATTTAATCACATGCTGACCTTACAAATATCAACACGTTTAACCAACTTCCTCCGGAAGCAGATGGTTCACATCCGTCTTCTGTATAACATAACTTCAATTACAGATGGTATTCCTCTACTGCTTGCATCACCTGGCAATGATTGCCCCAAAAGTTGTAGCAGAATTTTCAAGTAGTTATGAAGCAAATATCCTTTCTAGCTTCTTTTTAACAGAAGCGCATGTTGGACCCAGGAGGGTAGAAAAACTTAATGGTGATGAGCATCCACAGTGGCTGGCTTGGTTAACCACCTGTTCTGTTCATATATGACTGCAAAGCAAATCTCTAGAAATTAATGATGTCAAGACACATCTATTCTAGTCCCTTCAGGACCATTCAAGGGTCCATATCTTTCACCAGCATTGTCATTGCTTCCATTGTGTTAGTTACCTTGTCAAACATCATCTGACTGGCACAAACATTGGCACATCTGTGGCATGCTACAGAAACATGGCAGTGGTCTGCAGTGGGTACTGTTTCCATTGTGAGCAACTTGATGTATTTTCCGTGTCATCTTCTGTTGCAGCCTCTGCTCCCCGTCTCCCACCAGCCCATCAACTTCTTGTGTCCTTCAGCCTTTCCCAAATATAAGAACCTGTTGTTCTTGAAAACTGACAGTGCAACTTCTTACCCTATGTCTCACCTTGTCCCCTGGACTTATAAAAATAACGCCTCTTTGCTACTAAATCAGCTTTTCTGCACCTCCCCTGCCTATGGTTCAGTGATTCTCTGAGGGAGGATGGGGCCAAGCTTCAGGTAAATAAGAGAACACCGCACAGTTTCAGAGACAACAATGGCCTGAGGCTAGCTCGGGTCATCCAACTGAAAAACAACCACTTGATCACACTGTGATCCAAACCTGTTGGCCGGTCTTGCTGTACCCATTCCTAGTGAAAACTTTTGAACAAGCAGCGTGCAGTCACCTCTCCTTTCTTTCCCGCAATAGTGGCCATTCCACAGAAACTGCTCTTCTGGCAGTTACTGAAGCTGTCTACTCAACCAAAGCTGCCTTCAGTTCATCAGTTGTAATCCGCCTTAACCTGTCTGTTGCGTTTGACACAGTGAATCGCCAGATTCTGCTCTTGAGACTGATGGACTGGAGCTACGTTGGCATGGTGCCAAAGTGGATCTAATCCTACCTGGTCAAGGGGGTCATACCAAGTATCGTGGAGGGGTCAGGTGTCTGACATAGGTGTGCCTCAAGGCTCAGTGCCCAAATAACTCATTTTCACACCCTACACCACCTCGCTTGGGCCATTCATTGTTGGCATTGCTATGCCAACAATACCAAACTCGTGTCTTTCTTTTTTGCCAAATGGTACCGAGGCTTCTGTGCAGGTTGCTGCTCTCCTCACCTGATGGATCAGAGAGTAGCACCTCAAGCTCAGTTTGTCCAAAACTAAGTGACTTTTCACCCCTTCCATCCCAAGGAATATATTGATCAGGCTCTATACCTTGATAATCATACTGTGTGGATTTGCAAGGAACCCCGGGGTGATAATCAACAACCAGTTCTCATTTTTTAACAACACTTGGGCTGTCTCCTGCTCCTGATGCTTTGCTCTGGAGAACCACCATGCTACTATATACTATACTTATCAGAGTATGCCTCACATCTCCTGTTCCAGGCCCTGTCCACCTCTGTTAAACTATTACAAGCCACTTTTTGCTAGTCCCCTTGCATGTACAGTCAACCGCATCCCGGTCGCCGCTCTAACCCCTCAGCCAATCCAGGGAGGGCTGCAGACTACCGCACGTCTCCTCTGATACATGTGGAGTCGCCAGCCACTTCTTTTCATCTGACAGTGAGGAGCTTTGCCAGGGGGACGTAGCACGTGGGAGGATCATGCTATTTCCCACCAGCCCCCCCACCCCGAACAGGCGCCTCCCAACTGACCAGTGCAGCGACCAGGACACATACTCACATCCGGCTTCCCACCCACAGACACGGCCAATTGTGTCTGTAGGGACGCCCGACCAAGCCGGAGGTAACGCGGGGATTCGAACTGGCGATCCCGGTGTTGGTAGGCAACGGAATAGACCGCCGCGCCACCCGGACGCCCCAGTAATTGAGCATTTTTACCTGTGCATCAACGTGCAGTTTACTTGCCAACTGGGCAAAGCACACAACACAACCTACCATGGCTGCTCTTTATGCAAGGGCTGACAAGCCACGAAACTTTCAGAGCCCCACGATTTTCTCCATGTGCAACTGGTTTCAAACACAACCAGCACTGATAAGTGGTAAGTATGTAAGGTTCCCAAAACACAATCTAACACATTCAAATTGCTATCAGGATATGTTTTTATTTGGCAAATATGTAGGAGGTTTGGAACCATTTCACAAATGACAAGATGTAGGCTCAGCTGTAGTTGGAAAAAATTCTGTGTGGTTTAGAAGAAGAGAGGCAGAATCTGGCAATGGTGCAGTGGCAACACTTTTTTTGGGGGGGGGATTCTGCTGGGTACTGTGTTTATCTGACAAGCTATTAGCTGGGTCAAAAAGTTGCAAAGCTTATGGCTCCTTGATACAGTTGAAATCCTTCCATGTTGACATTAGGTCCTTAAAATCAGTTTGAAATCCAGAGATATACTCTCATACCCCCCCCCCTCCACACACACACACACACACACACACACACACACACACACACCTTTAACACGCTAACACACATGCACAGAGACGTAGACAATTTGAACTGCGTAATTGGTTTCAGGCACCCTCCATTCATACTCTGGTCTCATGGGCTCCCCTGTCAATAGTTAACTACACCAGTTTGTTTCATTCCCCGTCCTTGACCTGTGCAGTACTCGCAGCCACAGCCCTTAAAATCATGTTACTTATAAAAACCAACCATTTTTTGTCATTTCAAAAGTAGTGGCAGGAGCCTTCCAGCACATTTGTAGCAGGCTTAGTTGAGCGCAAATATTTGACAAAAGCAAAATCACAGCCCAACTTGAAATAACTAACCATTTAACTGGACTGGGGAAAGATATTTGCTTGTGTAGAGCAGCGGGTTTCCAACCCTCCCTTTTTTTGGTACAGACTTCATTACTTGTACAAGGCCTCAGAGAGTTGACTGTGTGTGTGTGTGTGAGCTTGGGGACAAAGCCAGCATTGTCCTCTCCCTGCCATGTACACTGGATTGCTGCTATAGTTGTGCAAAACCTGGCATGCTCTCAGTGGGGGTTGCAGGTCTCCATCACTAACCAATTGTTCTTGACTTCCTTTTGGTGTTAGGACTTTTCTGTATCAGAAGATGAGGCGACGAGTAGGATGAGCATTTCCCCAAGAGCGGTGTTCTTATTAATAGCAGACCAGACATTGCTCCGGTGAAATAGAGAACCAAATCCAGGCCCTTTTGTCCCCATTCGGGCAGTTTTCTGCACGATAAAAGACAGGAGAGTGTCGTGATTGTGGCAGCAGCAGTACTCGTGTGTGTTGTCAATGAGGATATAGCGTAGGCATTGGGAACAATGAGCTAGACGGAGACGTGTGGTCACCATGGGGTATACGCTGGAATGGAGAAAGGATGCCTGCCTCCAAGTAGCAGTTCCACACTGTCATTAACTCTATAGAAACCCCCTCCTGCCACTGGGACAAGTCCAGAAACCCCCTCCTGCCACTGGGACAAGTCCAGAAACCCCCTCCTGCCACTGGCACAAGTCTAGAAACCCCCTCCTGCCACTGGGACATGGTCTGCTCTAGCCAGTAGAACATCTCCCTGCACTGACGAGCCTGGTGCTTGTGGTTGCAACAGTTGTCAAGGAATCCTTTTATTGGAAAACAACTGAGACTAATAATATGGGTTGATATTTTTACGTACGCTTAAAGTACAAATCCTAAATTGCAAGCACTGCTGTTATCAATTTTATTCTTTTCCAACCTCAGCTGCTCTCTTGGCCATATGGCCCATACATGCAAAAGCGTATAGTGGCAGCTTACCTTGCACAATGTGATGTTGTGGGAAAATGGTTTTGAACTTCAGTCGGAGACTTTTCCATAGAATCATCTCTAAAGAAGTAGTTGCTTCTTTTTTTGTTGTTGTGGAAATTCAACTGGATTCATAAGGCCCTGGCACACGTTGGGCCGCCAGTGAGCGTCTGTGACCGTAGTTTTTGCAGCGTGTCCCGCACTGTCGGCACTAGCCGGACCCCTGTCGGCACTAGCCGGACCCCTATCGGCACTAACCGGACCCCTGTCGTCACTAGCCGGACCCCTATCGTCACTAGCTGGACCCCTCTCGTCACTAGCCGGACCCCTGTCGGCACTAGCCGGACCCCTGTAGGCACTAGCCGGACCCCTATCGGCACTAGCCGGACCCCTGTCGGCAGCTTTTCAGCCGATTCAGCATGTTGAATCGGTGGAGCCCGTCAGTGAAAGAGATCACTCTGATTGGCTGTTCAGCTTAGCGAATCAGTGCTAAGCTAGCGAATCAGGGCCCTCGGCTGTCATCTTTGCGGCGTGTTCAAGTGCTACCTTTTGGCCCAGACGGCAGGTGATGTGAGGCGAAGCGTCAGTCGGCGTTCGTCGCCACTAGTCAGTTTGGTGTGTCTGGGCCCATAGACACTGGTATAAAAAGACAATATTCTGGGTATTTGATTTATTGAATTCATGTACCATTTGGTAACAAACAGCTTATTTTCTGAAGATATGTAAAATGTCTTAAGTATTTATGAGGTCCACTTTTTGTCACAGTAAAGACTGGATGTACTGGAGATGGACAACAGTTGTGTAAGCTTGGTAAACCAGAGCTCCTCAGTGCTTTGCCAGATAAAGGTTGATAAAGGGCCCCTGGTCTGGGTTGAAAAGCAGCAAGTATCTGCTACACTTCAACATGCCTACCTGCCATAAATCTCCTGTCAAACTGTCGGTGATGCCGCCTTGGTCGGTCATTTATTATTCATGAACCAGCCAACCAGTCAGTATCAAACAGCCTTAATGCAAGTAGAATTGCCTTAAAAGTGACATTATCTCAACCAAGGACTGTATATCAGAATATGAATATAGCCTCATAAGTACTGGAATATCATAATAGTACAGTTACTCATAAATACAGCTCTATTTGCTGCCATTTATTCTGGTCTATTTGCAACCCATGGACATTCTGGTAGAATGTCCCTTTTACATTTTTAGTTCTGTATATGCTTCTTACACACACACACACACACACACACACACACACACACACACACACACACACACACACACACACACACACACACACACATATATATATATATATATATATATATATATATATATATATATATATATATCCGTCCATCCATCCATCCATTATCTGGACTACTTATCCTGCACTCTCAGGGTCACGGAGATGCTGGAGCCTATTCCAGCAGTCGCTGGGCGGCAGGCTGGAGACACCCTGGACAGGCTGCCAGGCCATCACAGGGCCGACACACACACACACACACACATTCATATCTAGGGACAATTTAGTATTTGGGCGGCATGGTGGCACAGCGGTTAGTACGGTTACCTCACAGCAAGAAGGTCCTGGGTTCGAGCCCCGGGGTTGTCAAACCTTGGGGGTCGTCCCGGGTCGTCCTCTGTGTGGAGTTTGCATGTTCTCCCTGTTTCAGCGTGGGTTTCCTCCGGGTGCTCCAGCTTCCTCCCACAGTCCAAAGACCTGTAGGTCAGGTGAGTCAGCCGTACTAAATTGTCCCTAGATGTGAATGTGTGTGTGTGGGCCCTGTGATGGACTGGCGGCCTGTCCAGGGTGTCCCCCCCCCCCTGCAGCCCGATGACTGCTGGGATAGGCTCCAGCATCCCCGCGACCCTGAGAGCAGGATAAGCGGTTTGGCTAATGGATGGATGAATGTAGGCACATCTGTAGGTTGTCATATTTGTCTTGCTGTTGGGCAGTTGTTTGAAGACTTTCTCTGCCGATGGCCTCCCCCACTTCTCAACTTGGGCACGGCTTTGTAACGCCATTAAGTGCAGCTTTGTGCCTATTCTGGAGGAGATGTGGAGGTGCTAAGTCATGCTTTAAAGTGAGACATTTAAATAATGGACGAGGGCATTTTTCTTTGCCTTCACATCTGTGTTGGTCGACTTGGCCCAACAGAGTCCTGAGTTCTGCCCAACATCCACTGTTTCTATGAGAAGCAGTCACGGTGGTTTACCCCCCCCCCCCCCCGCCGCCGCCCTCCCTCAGGTTGTGAAGGGCCTGCCAGTCCCCAGCTGTCTTACCACTAACACGTTTCACACCGGCAAAGATTTGAGCTCCCCGTTCCTCCACCGGCTTGTTTTGTTCATCCCTTTTAAAGTGAAGTTGTTATCATGATAGTGGCATGTGTGTGATGTAGGATAAAGAGTTTGAACTTTGTGTTATTGAATCCTACTTAAATGTACAATGCGATGACTCGGCGGATCGTCTTTACGACCGTCCGTGTCTTCTTGCTGTGTCAGTAACTGTTGGTTGTGAGGAAGGATCATTAAATCACTGAGGTACCGTCTTTGCACCTGCGCCGCAGGTGTTTTATTTGCTGTCAATTTTCCCCCGAGCTCATCTGATCGCCTCGTGACTCGCTACCTTTTCTCTTTACCCATGCGGAACATTTTCCCACTGACTTAAGGTTTTCCTCTTGAGCTGTGAGCAGACAGATGCGTATCCATCTGACAATCCATCATGCTCCCTGAGATACTGCACCAGAGAGTTTATAGTACTTTCACATCCTCCTCAACATACCCTTTTTTAATATAGTAAGTATAGCATCGTTCACAGCTAAATACTTGGGGTCGACTGTCCAAAGTAACGGGGAGTGCAGGAGAGAGGTGAAGAAGAGAGTGCAGGCAGGGTGGAGTGGGTGGAGAAGAGTGTCAGGAGTGATTTGTGACAGAAGGGTACCAGCAAGAGTTAAAGGGAAGGTTTACAAGATGGTTGTGAGACCAGCTATGTTATATGGTTTGGAGACAGTGGCACTGATGAAAAGACAGGAGGAGGAGCTGGAGGTGGCAGAGCTGAAGATGATAAGATTTTCAGTGGGAGTAACGAAGAAGGACAGGATTAGGAACCAGTATATTAGAGGTACAGCTCAGGTTGGACGGTTTGGAGACAAAGCAAGAGAGGCAAGATGGAGATGGTTTGGACATGTGTGGAGGAGAGATGCTGGGTATATTGGGAGAAGGATGCTGAATATGGAGCTGCCAGGGAAGAGGAGAAGAGGAAGGCCAAAGAGGAGGTTTATGGATGTGGTGAGGGAGGACATGCAGGTGGCTGGTGTGACAGAGGAAGACGCAGAGGACAGGAAGAGATGGAAACGGATGATCCGCTGTGGCGCCCCCTAACGGGAGCAGCCGAAAGTAGTAGTAGGAGTAGTAGTAGTAGTAGTAGTAGTAGTAGTGGCACCGTTCACAGAGCAAGGTCACAAAGTGCTTCACAAGAGTCAAATTGTTAAAAAATAAGACCATAAAAACAGTAAGCAAAAAAACGATAAAACGAGCAACGAACGACAATATACAGTGCATAAGCCTCAACGCTGCAGTTGTGGATGTTTTGAAGGTGTCGCCTATATGTGCTTGTTTCGGGATGGGCATCAGCTTGCTGGGATAACACCCATTAGGGATTTAATTTCCTTAGAGACCAAGTCAAGATGGACCCATGTGATCTGTGCTTTTCAGCACCCCCTAGTTGCTATGACACCTGCATGCCCCTGTTGGGGTCAGTTGGACCTCCGCATGTAACCCGTTCCTAGATGGGGTTTCAGCTTGTTGGTGGATTAGATCGGCCGCTTTAAGAAGCAAAACGCGTCAGAAATCACAGTGGAAAAACAAGCTTTTCAAAACATTTCCCTACTTAAACTGCCCAGTGCTGTGACAAGACACTTGATTTGAGCGGTTGAACAGAAAACACCAGTAAATCATGTTGAGAATGACGAGGTCGAATTCAGAAATCAAGGTCTAATTCAGAAATCAAGGTCTAATTCAGAAATCAAGGTCTAATTGAGAAATTATATTTCCAATGTAAATGTAGTAAGATGAAGCTGGAATTTGTTCAGCCTCTGTGTTTTGGTCGTTTGTAATTCACTAATCTTTCAGGTTGGGGCGTATTGCAAAACAAACCATACCACCATGAATGCTATGTGCTAAATCTCACGTCAGCTCATGTCTCTTGTCAGTCAGACTCAGAATACTTTATTCATCCCCGAGGGGAAATTGGGTAAACTCCATTTTCTGTAGTTTTTCAAAACTAATTTTGATGCCTAACTCAACAGCAACATGTTTTTTCTGCTCTTTCCCCATATTGGACCAAATGTCAACATACAACAGATCTTTTTGGGCTACTATGTATTTCTACTTATATTTTCTTTTTATTTTGTTTAATTCAGGACTGTCATAATAAGAATTGATGATGCCACCAAAGATAATCAATAGAGTGAATGGGAATCAGAAACACTTGATTTGTCGTTTCGTTTCATGCACTTGCACACAACGTGAAATGAAGCGAAGCATCGTTTTCCCCAGCCCACAGCAGTGCCACGACAGACAAAAACACACACCCAAAAACTACAAGAACACATATATCCAAGCTGACACATATATCTAAACTAAACAACAAACAATCACTGACCCGGAGAACCAACGCCAGCCAGGGCGACTGTCAGAACTGCCGGTCTGCATGGGCTAGCAGTTAGCTTAGCCTGCCCCGCTTCCGCTTCCTGTCAGACCGCCCTCGGTGTTTCCTCTTCGGCTGCAGCTCTGGTCAGGGCCGTGATCCTTGGGCCCAGCAGACCAGGTTCCCTCAGCCGATCCAACGCCAGCTCTCCCAGCCAGACACCTTCGACACACCTCCCCGCACTCCACACGATGACGCTAAAAACACAGTCAAGGCTAGGCGAGGCCGCCGCCAGTCCGCCCTCGGTGTTGTCGGAACTGCCGGTCTGCATGGGCTAGCAGTTAGCTTAGCCTGCCCCGCTTCCGCGTCCTGTCAGACCGCCCTCGGTGTTAACCTCCTCGAGCGCAGCTCCAGGCAGTCTGTCCTGCCACCAGTGCTGGCCGGTATGGAAAATAATCTTGGTAAGGTAACGTATAACACTGAACCAAGACTAGTTTTCAGATAATGCTCCCTCAAATATTTCAGACCTCATTTTGTGAGAAAACAAAACTGTGTATCACAGCATGATGTGTCCGAATTGCTTCTCAATGCAGTACAATTGAACAACGGCGAACAACAATATTGAATTATTTGCCCGGTCTGAGCTACCTCTAGCAACGTTAGTCTACTTCATGCTTGTGTTTTCATATCACAAGCTCATCCGGGTGTCATACGGTGTCTGAGCGGGTCAGACAGCTGGGTGACCCCTGCGAGTTCTCCCCCTTTCTACCGGCCCTCAGCCGCCCTGCCTGAACCTGTCATCTCTACAGGTGCGAGCTTAAGTGCCTCTTATGTTCCCTCCCAGGCCTCCTGCTGAAACGGGACGTTATGATGGTGTGACGCGGGCTGCTTCCTGCCCTGTCCAAGGACTGAATGAGAACACTTGGGGGGTCGGCGAGTCGAATCCCCGTGTTACCTCCGGCTTGGTTGGGCGTCTCTACCGACACGATTGGCCGTGTCTGCGGTTGGGAAGTCGGATGTGGGTATTTGTCCTGGTCACTGCACTAGACTAGCGCCTCCTCTGGTCAGGCGGGGCGCCCCCCCCCCTGGATTGGGGCAGATACTATTGGGGTGAAAACTGAAACAAAAAAACAAAAGGACTGAATGAGGCTGCATCACATAGACACAGCGGGTTCATCAAGTTCATGTTTAGAGAAGCAGAAGTCTGGCTGGCTGGCTGGCTGGGTGGTGGGGCTAAGGAGAAAGAAGGTGCACTGGTTGCCAAGTTCGGTTTGTCAGCGGCCACTTGTTTGATATTGGAAAGATTGTAGGGCCTGCTCCAAGTTCCAAGTCTGCATACTGAGTAGACGTGGCTTGATTTGAAAGGCTTTTTTTTACCCCGTACAAGCTCCAGTAAGACTCTCCCGTCATGGGTTTGCAACAAGTAGATGGAGGGCCAACTGCACAGCAAGACGTTGGTGTAAAGAAGACGAAGAAGAAGAGAAAAAAGCCACTATATTTTGTCGTTGTACAGGTTACAATGACATTGGTTCTCTGCATTCAGCCCACCCTACTGTATAGGAGCAGCGGGCAGCTGCCGCGCCCGGGGACCAGCTCCAGTCCTTCTTTACACTGCCTTGCTCAGGGGTGCACAGGCGGCAGTATTAACCCTAACATGCATGTCTTTTTGATGGGGGGGGGGGGAAACCGGAGCACCCGGAGGATACCCACGTGGACATGGGGAGAACATGCAAACGTCACACAGAAACGACCCGGGTTGGTCTGGGGTTTGGACCCGGGTCGGCCTGGGGTTTGGACCCGGGTCGGCCTGGGGTTTGGACCCGGGACCTTCTTGCTGTGAGGCAACAGTGCTAACCACTGGGCCACCGTGCTGCCAAGAAAGCTGCAAAGGTCCCACAGAGACTGTTTTTTCTTCTTCTCCCCAATTGTATCCAGCCAATTACCCCACTCTTCTGAGCTGTCCCGGTCGCTGCTCCACCCCCTCTGCTCCACCCCCTCTGCCGATCCGGGGTGGGCTGCAGACTACCACATGCCTCCTCCCATACATGTGAAGTCGCCGGCCGCTTCTTTTCACCTGACAGTGAGGAGTTTCACCGGGGGGGGGGGGGGGTAGCGCGTGGGAGGATCACGCTTAATCCCCCCAGTTCCCCCCCCCCCGCAAACAGGCGCCCCGACCGACCAGAGGAGGCGCTAGTGCAGCGACCAGGACACATACCCACATCCAGCTTCCCACCCGCAGACACGGCCAATTGTGTCTGTAGGGATGCCCCACCAAGCCGGAGGTAAAACAGGGATTCGAACCGGCGTTCCCCGTGTTGGTAGGCAACCGAATAGACTGCCACGCCACCCGGACCCCCATTCCCACAGAGACTTGAAGTCCGATCGCTGGACTCAAAGCCCAGAGTGCTTACCGTTACACCACGGGACCATAGTACATATATATCTACTTTCGGCTGTTCCCATTAG
Organism: Lampris incognitus; assembly: GCF_029633865.1. Classification (NCBI taxonomy): domain Eukaryota; kingdom Metazoa; phylum Chordata; class Actinopteri; order Lampriformes; family Lampridae; genus Lampris; species Lampris incognitus. The sequence continues at coordinate 49,845,613 of NC_079218.1, forward strand.
GGGTCGCCACAGCGGATCATCACAACCCTCATTGGGAAAACATAAGGATCTGGCTTGTGTGTGTGTGTTTGTGTGTGTTTGTGTGTGAGAGGAGTCGCCCTCATGCCTATGGCGAGAGCGGGGCGTTTGTGCTGCGGGCCAAACGGCTGAGCTGACGGCGCCGCGTCCTGTGCTGAAATAGCACACCGCGGAGATCCACGCCGCTTCGCCAGAGAGCCCTCAGCCCTCAGTGCGTTTCGCCTGCAGCAGTCGCGTTACAACAATAAACAAGGACAACGCCGGTGCAGCGTTTCTGACTTCAGGCCCCGTCCGTGCACCACCCGCGTGAGCACAGAGGAGAGCGTGAGACCAGGCCACCGTGTTTTAATGACTAGCGGGGGGAAAACCGAGGCTGCACCCTCCTCGTTGGCACGGCGGCTGACGGGGCCCAGTTCGCTCCCTTATTTACACTAAGGCCCTCCTGTCTCTGCCTGGGCTTTGTCACACAGCGCTGGAAAATGAAACCCTGCCACACTGGTCGCCGCCGTTGGTTACACAACACCTGGCTGCCTGCTCCATCCCCTTTTTCTTCTCTTGTTTGTTTTCTTTTTTTGTTGGATTTGAGATCCAACCGTGCCGGCTCAGAAAGAGCTTTTAACATCCGCGCCGCTTATTCTCGGGCGCCTGCCAGCTGCGGCGATTCGCTCCGTGGTTTCACCAAACTTCGCTCCGAATACTCCGGGGGAAGGCTTCAGCACCCACGTTGCGCGTCGCCGCTAACAACGTGGCTTCGAGGACCGGTTTCTGGCGCGTCTCAATCTTGATCAGATGGCGCTCCGGGAGGCGCCATAAAACCTCCCTGGTCGACCTTTAGACCTTTTGGGGATAGCCTTTCCTTGCGTGAGGAAGCGATAATGGCCCCGCCGTCCCCCTTTCCCTCTGCTGTAGTCGTTGGATATAACCCACCGTGATAGATTTTAGATTCGGGGACCGAAGGGTGTCCAGAAGGGCTGAAACGAGACGAAGCTTTGTTAATGATAGCTTCAGGGAAAGGAAAACACTTCCTTAGACAAACACCTTATGAGTCCAGGAGGTCAGCCTCAAAGGACGTGTCGGTGGATTGGCTTCAGGAGCTGTCTGTCGGCGTTACACAACAGAACCTTGTATTTCTTTTGTGTTTTATTTCTGGCTTTGGGAGAGAGTTGCTTATATTTCTTTGCCCCCCCCCCCCAAATTGTACCTGGCCAGTTACCCCACTCTTACGAGCCGTCCCGGTCGCTCTTCCCCCCCCGTCTGCCGATCCGGGGAGGGCTGCAGACTACCATGTGCCTCCTCCCATACATGTGGGGTCGCCAGCCGCTTCTTCTCACCTAATGGTGAGAACAGGCGCCCTGGCTGACCAGAGGAGGCGCTAGTGCAGCGACCAGGACGCATACCCACATCCGGCTTCCCGCCCGCAGACACGGCCAATTGTGTCTGTAGGGATGCCCGACCAAGCCGTAGGTAACGCGGGGATTCGAACCGAAGGTCCCCGTGTTGGTAGGCAACGGAATAGACTGCAACGCCACCCCGGACGCCCGAGTTACTTATAGCTCAAGTTATTGCTGAGCTGTTGAAGGTAAATGGACTATCACATGTGGTTTGAGTTTTAAGGCGGCCCTTCTGGTCGGCACGTTATTGGGTGCTGTCTTAACGTGACTATCAGCGATTTTAACTTTGAACCTTCTTTTTTAATAATATCTGGCCAAACTCTTTTCTACATCCCAACAGCTATCCGGTAAGTAGATGCACTAAGAAACAAATCTGGTTTGTGGCAGCCCTGGGTGCTGTAAACAGAGAGGGAACAGTTTCTCTGTACTCGCGCCTCATCAGCCAATCAGGAGAGGTCTTTGCAAGCCGGCGTCTCCATTGGTCGCTACTTGCTGTCAATCAGTTTGCGTGTTCACCGGCTTCGTGCAGCCCGAAGTGAAGGGGGCAGGTTCTTTTGCAGGATGTCTTCAAAATAAAGCCCAGAATTGCTTACAGGTACTTTAATTATAATATAATCTTTTTGCAGTTCCCCCCCCCTCCTTCACATCGTTCTCATTTCTCTATTTTCCCCCCTTTTGTCTTCTTTTCTCTCACTCTCTCGCCCCTGGCCTCCCCTCGTTGGCACACTCTTTCCTTGTAATCACTTGTACAGCAGTGCTGATAATGAGGATGAAAATGTGTCATGACAGGCCAAATTGTATTGAGCGGATATGGTGGAGGAGGGGTGGTGGAGGTGGAGGTGGAGGTGGAGGTTACTGACTGAATCCTTAACTGCCCATCAGTGCAACGTCTTTGGAGAGAATGAGAGGAGGCCCACTGACTTATAAATACCATCCCTGTTTTGTCTGTCGGACCTCCTGAGTCAAACTCTAAGTCTGGAGCTCTCTCTGCCTGCCACACTGTCACATTGATCTGACTCAATATAGCCAGACTCCCCATTTGAAGCCTGTCACCTTGCAGCACATCTTTATTTTTACCTCTTTCCCATTCACATAAAGGGGGGGGGGGTGTCTGTTCTTTGTGTTTTTGAGGGGGTTTTTTTTGTACTTCTGTGGCTTCTCAGTAGTGTTCCCTGTGTATTCAAATCAGATAACTCAAATTTTAGGATTTTTTTGAGTGGCCTCGCTCAGTGCCGGTGTCAGAAGATGGCGGTGTGAAGTCACATTTGCGGCAGCCTTACCCAGTACCGTCCATGCAGTGTCTTTGTCCACGTTTGCGTCTAAGTTTTGTTTTTGTTTGATGGCTGGCAGAGCTGGAGCTGGATCGGCTGGGAGAGCGGGACAGACTAAACTAACTGCAAGCCCATGCAGATCTGCAGTTCCCGATAACACCGAGGGCGGTCTGGCAGCGGCCTCACCTAGTGTTGACTGTGGTGTTTTTGATGTGGTCGTGAAGAGTGCGGGGAGGTGTGTGAAGGATGTCTAGCTGGGAGAGTTGGCGCCGGATTGGCTAGGAGAGCTTGGTCTGCTTCGTCCGGTGGGCCCGGGGACCACGGCCCCTGCCTGGAGATGCATCCAAGGAGGAAACGCCGAGGGCGGTCTGACAGGAAGCGGGACGGGCTAAGCTAACTGCTAACCCATGCAGACTGGCGGTTCCGACAGTCATCTTGGCTGGCGTTCGTTCCCTTGGACAGTGATTTTTTTTTTGTTGTTGTTTAGTTTGGATATGTGTGTTAGTTTGGATATGTGTGTTCATTGTTGTACTGCTGTGGGCTGGGGGAAAATGGCATTTCACTTCATTTCATGTATGCACGTGCATGAAATGAAACGACAAAGTGTTGCTGATCCTGATCCTGATCCAAATGTATAGTGGAGTGACTATACCAGCCCTTGTTGAACAGTGAAGGTCTCTGTAAGAGTGTGCTGCTCAGGTACAGGAGGTCCGCCTGTCTCATGCACCCTCTACCATCAGAGCAGAAATAGAGAGGGGACGCCATCCCTGACAGATAAAGTTATGCAACGTGATGAGCGTTGTCATTTGGTTTTGACTGGATCCCGCCGCTGATGCTGTCTGAAAGTGCAGTGATGTGATTGATTGTGTTCAGATCCAGCTGAGCAGAGCCAACAGCGATTACGGTCAGCTGCACAGTGAAATTACACCTGGCCTCGGTCCTGCAGCATTCTTCCCAAAGCCGCCTGCATCACTTTAATGACACTGTGCGAACATGTCACGGGGTTACAGAGAGCACCGTAGGATTTATTCACAGATGTGCTATCTCCCTGGCCCCTATTTTAATCTGCTGTGCACATAAACATAATTAAACACTTATTTGTGTACGTGGATTTGTTAGATTTCTTTTCGTGCTCTGTCGATCACGAGCCCACGCCGACTTGTTTTAATGGAACTGTCCTTCCCGTTTATGAGACATCGAATCGCTTCGACGTTATTTGTTGGATGAGGGAAAAAAAAGGCGAACTCCATCACAGATTCGAGTTCCCGTCGGGAATCGCTCTTCATGACACCAGTCTGTAAACAGCACTCCCTATCAGTCACATGTAGCGCAGGAGATATCAAGCGACTTAACCTCTGCCCGGCTTGCTAGCTAGCTGATAATGCATCATTCTGAGGCAAATTCCCAATTCAGGCGTATCTGGAGAAATGACCTATGTCAGTGAGCAGATTGTCATTTCCTTGCAGCGCTTGCTCTTATCGTAGCTGTGCAAGTGGTGAGGGAGGAGGCAGAAGCAGGTGGGGTTAAATTTGTTTTATGTGAGTCGGCAGCTTATGAAACGATCCTGTTTGGGTATATTTCACTCTGATCTGTCTGCCGGTAATAGTATGCATGATTATTTTACCCGTGCGGCAATCGGACTATTACATATTCACTGAGTCAGCATGTTGGTGTGCCGTTTCGTACACACACACCACATATGCCAAGGAAATTAGCCTGTGTGTACTGCTGATGCATTTCCTGGCCTGTCTTTTATTTTGTTATGCCATATGCTGCACAGTGCTGCAGGCATGGCCAGGAGGAACATAGCTAGCAGGTACCAGGACACACACACACAAACACACACACACATAGTCACAGCCTGACACCTCCTGTCATTTACATTGACCTCAACAAGTCTTGTTCTTCCTGCCCTGCCACCCAGCTACCATTGGTACTCTCAGCTAATTCTTGAGCATCTAGAGCAACTTGACCTCCTCTTCACAGTAACCTCCCTCCCTTAGTCCAGAGGAGCTTCACGGTCCTTGCTTGGTAAACAAGATTGTGATCTTTTTGCGACCACACCTGTCTGACACGTTCTCTGCGGCTTTATGCCCGCTGCTCCTACCCTCCCCCAAGAGCTTGCCTCGATGCCAATCTCTCGGAGGAATTAGGAGAGCTCCGGTTTACACACTGCGGGCTTAACTCCTGCCGAGCAGAGCCGTATTTCTTGAACCCCGTACGTTTAAACTTTTGTGACTTGAGGATAGGGCGTCCGTTTCCCCTGCAGGGGTGTCGCTTAGAGACATGCAATTTAAGTGCTTTCAGCAGAGAAAAGTGTCAGAAGTGTCTGAGTGTTTTGACAGCTTAATTCAGGTAATGCCATCTCTGTGGATAATCCCGGTTAAACGGCTTAGAGAACGAGCGGGGAGATCTGGCCACGGGTGGTATGGCTCCTAGTATGAGGTTTCAAGCCAACTCGGTTGATAACCGGTAGATTCTACACAAGGTTTTCAGCTGGGTGTGCGGTATGTGCATGTCTGTGTTGAATTATTGTACCTGTCTGGACTCTGGCCATGGGCAGGACTTAGTGCGGGTATGCAGTCCATTTCCTCAATGTCTGTTCACTTTGGCTGGCGAGATGGGAGAGGCTCTGCTGCTGTTGCCACCCCCGCCCTTATCATCACCCACCTCCCCTCCAGGGGGAGACATCATGTGACGGATGTAGCTGTGCCTGGCAAGTGGGATCTGTGTCTGCTCGCATAAAGCCCTGCTGTCCTGGACAGCCAGCTGACCTGGTTGGGGTTTGGACCGTCCGCCCGTCTGCAGCATGATCATGTCAGCCGACTGTCAAAGCCTGCCCGACTCTGAGAGGGCGGTAGACATTACACGTTTACACATGGAGGGTCATGGTTTTAACCTACATATATTTGGTCATGGTCAGTTCCTGTACCCGTTGCATCATCCTGCCAAGACACAGACAACATGACTGTTACACTGCAGTAGGTTTTGCGCTACATGAGGATGCTATATAGATTGACTTGAAAATGCAGTTAAAACGTCTTTGGCAACTAACACAACTTGCTCAGACCAAAGCAACAGTTTGTCGTCCTGTTGATTGTTTCTGTGGTTTCGTGTCCTCACAGATTTCTCAGTGAATCTGTCTATAGGGTGCTTCTCATGGTACTGAGAGGTAATTGTGGTACTTTTGTTTAAGCTGTTTTGTTTCACTCTCATTCTTGATTTTAACCAAACTGGCCGCCTGAGAAGAAACGGGGTCGTCAAGCATTGGAAAATCCTTCAAATCGCGCTCCTGCACAGTTGCATTCATCGGTACGTTTGCCTTGTGTCTTTCAGAAGCTGGCGGCAGAGTGTCAGAGCGCAGGCTACAGCGGCACGCTGATCCCCTACAAGTGCGATCTGTCCAACGAGGATGAGATCCTGTCCATGTTCTCGGCCATCAAGACATTGCACCAGGGGGTAGACGTGTGCATCAACAACGCCGGCCTGGCCCACAACGAGCCTTTGCTCAGCGGCAAGACGGAAGGCTGGAGGAACATGATCGACGTGAGTGTGTCCCAGATGCACGGACATGCCCGTCTGCGTTATGCAGCAAAATGGTGAAACAGAGAGAAACTTTGCAGTTAGGGAGCATAAAACACGGATGAATTTTAAAATTCCACTTTTGTTTTTTTTTTAATTGATATTTTGGGGCATTTTTTTTACCCTTTATTAGTTAGCAGCAGTGAAGAGGCAGATAGGAAATGGGGATGGGGGTGGGGGGGTATGACATGTACCAAAGGTCGCCGGCTGGAATTGAACCGGCGACAGTTGCGATCATGTGGCGTGCGCTGTAACCATTTGGCTACAGAGGCGCCACAATTCCCCCTTTAAGTGACCAGGGGCCTCATTCATCAGTCGTACGTACATACAAACGTGTTCTTGCACACCGACGGAATTTTTAGCCCTCCAGATTGTTTGACAGGCAGCAGCAAAGCCTGGTGGTTATCTGTAATTCCTTCCCCCCAACATCTATTGTGTACCTCTTGCAAGGAGCAATCACTCAGGCTTGCAAAGACACCAGTGTTAGCTAGTTGGTGTCTAAATTCAGGGGTTAGCCAGATTCTACACTGGTCTGTCAGACAAAACTCAGGGCTAAAAAAAAAATCCCATGGGTGTGCAAGAGCAAATTTGTACAATTGATGAATGAAGCCCCTGAAGTGGATGACTTTAGCATTGGAAATGAAACAAAATCCATCACTTCACCATTTTTCCTTAATTTTGACCATTTCTCTTGCCTTTCCTCTGTGTCTGTACAAGGCTGCTTTGATTAGCCAAGTCATCCGTAGTTTAGAATGATGTAATTCAGGGTTTTCCTCTTGCTGTTAAAATGTCCTTCCACAGCATATTCAGTAACAGAGTATACGAGGCTTATCAGCAGCCGAAAAGAACATAAGATTTATGATTCTGAAGTGCAACAGAAATAAAAAAAAAAAAAGCATCGTCAGCCGTAGTTGGCTACATATTTTTTCATTCATGTACTCTTGTTTTTTTTCGTCTTGTTAGCTACTGGTTTTATGTTCATTAAAACAGTAAAGCTCCTCATCCCGGTCACAGAACAGAGGGAGGGGCCGAACTGGCTCCCCACTGTGAGTGAAAGCCGGGTTCTCGTGAGCCACGTGTTGCTACACTGAGTAAAGGCAGCACGTATAGCAACGCAAACCTGTTCACACACGGGCTCATGTGCACATACGTACACACACACACCCTCCCTCCTTGTTTCATTGGTTACAAGAAAAGGCATCAGAACAGCGTAAAGCCCTTCTTGTGGAAGCCGGTACCACTTCCCTTGTTGGGGCCATTTCATCGCAGTTTGATTGTGACTTGTTGAATTTTGGACTATTCTCAAAAGTTGCAGCGTTTCTCAACCCTTTCCCACCCGTTGCCATAGCAGCCAGGTGAATGTGCACAGCATTGTATTTTTAGCCAGCGTAATCTGCACGCTGACCTTGTTTAGTTACCCCCCCCCCCATCTTACCACCACTTTAGCTTTAAACGGCCATCTCTCAATGTCACTGTGGCAGCTCAGAGGCCGTAAGCCAGACAGGGAACACCGGTTCACGTGATCTGACACAGTGACTCAGTTAGGCTCAGAGAGTTGAGGTGAAGCCATGGTGGGTATGTCATTTGAGACAGTCAGTTATTGATTTCACAATATACCACCGATGAGATATTGTAAGATGGCAATCATGATGTAATAACCATGTAATAACCAATAGCCATCATATATTATTACTTCACGACATTACACAAGAATCTGTTAACATAATGCAGTAACTGAAAGGTTGCTGTTGTCTTACAGGTGAATGTCTTAGCTTTGTCAATCTGTACCCGCGAAGCCTACAAATCAATGAAGGAGAGAAACGTGGATGACGGCCACATCATCAACATTAACAGGTAGTTTATGCAACCTGCCTGCCTCCCAACCCCAGGCCAGATGTATTTATGCACTCATTACACACTGTCTTAGAATAGTCTGCTTAAGACTGAAAGGTCAATCGGAAGTGGTTTGAGTTAATTATGAGATTTAGCCCTTGTGTAAAGTTATTAGCTGGCTAACTAGCTATATCCCAAGTGAGTAAGAAAAGCATCAAAATAAATGTCGGACCAGTCCAAAAAGTGCCAGACAGAGGTGATTCTATGCCACTTAAAGGGAACGTTGACAGTGAAATGCTAATGCTATTGGAAGATTAGCATTGCAGACGTGTAAGATGGAGCAACAGTTGAAGGAAACATGCAGGTAAAGTGAAGGGGACATTTCTGGAGATGTTTTAAGCATTGGGCAGGTTGGCTGTACTGATCAGAATGACCTCTGAACATTTGCACTTGTAGACTTCCAATACTGAGGTGGGCGACCTCAAATTCATTTTAGGGTGAATTCTGACAACATAAATGTGCTTAAAAGTCCAAAGTTTTGGGTTTCCATGCTCAGCTCTTTATTTCGTTCTTGTTGTAGCATGAGTGGGCACAGAGTTGTACCAAGTGCTGACGTGCACTTCTACTCTGCTACTAAATATGCTGTGACGGCACTAACTGAGGGGCTGAGGCAAGAACTCCGAGAAGCTAACACCCACATCAGAGCCACAGTAAGTAGTCTGTTTCATCAGGCCTCAGTTCTCAGTGCAAGGTGCTTGATACTGCTGACCATGGCATTTTATGCCTTATCAGATATAGGCCCGTCAGACCAAAACTGTTGGTTGGTTTTCAAATTACTTCTCCAGCCGTACGCAATGTGTGCAGGTCTTTCCTCCAGCTTTCTTACTGTCACCAAAGGTGTGCTACAAGGTTCAGGTTTAGGACCCACCCTTTTCACTATTTCTGTGAATGATGTGGGTCAAAATATTAATGCATCTGTACATCTTTATGCTGATGATACTTTTGTATATTTTTGTGCAAGCACTGTTGCCCTGGCATTTGAACATCTGCAGTCTGCATTTGACACTATTCAGTCACACCCGTCCCACCTCAGACTTGTGTTAAGTGCAGACAAAACTAAGGCCATGTTCTTTTCTATAAAAAAAAAGGATGGTGCCGGCTGTTCTTCCCTGTATCATGTCTGCACAAGGCACCCCTATTGAGATTGTGACCAACTACATATATTTAAGTAATACAAGGGAAAGGTTGCCCGCACTGAGACCTGGCCATCACCATTGACAACACCGTGGTGACGCCAACTCGGACTACGAGGAATCTGGGTGTGATCCTGGACGACCAACTGTCGTTTGCTGCAAACGTTGCATCGGTTGCTCGCTCCTGCAGATTTCTCCTCTATAACATCAGGAGGATTCGCCCATTCCTCACCGACGAGACGGCACAGATGCTCATCCAGACTCTGGTCATCTCCCGGCTGGACTACAGCAACTCCCTCCTTGCTGGCACCCCGGCGTCGGCCATCAGACCTCTGGAGCTTGTTCAGAAAGCTGCAGCTCGTCTGGTGTTCAACCGCCCTAAGTTCTCCCACACAACCTCCCTTCTCATGTCCCTACACTGGCTCCCAGTAGCTGCTCGCATCCAGTTTAAGACGCTGGTGCTAGCCTACAGGGCAGTGAAAGGAACAGCTCCTTCCTATCTCCAGGCCATGGTCGAGCCCTACACCCCTGCCTGACCACTTCGCTGTGCTGCCTCGGGACGCCTGGTTGCCCCGTCGCTCAGAGGCCCCTGCTGCCGATCGACCTGGTCCCGGCTCTTTTCTGTCCTGGCCCCACAGTGGTGGAATGAACTCCCCACTGATGTCAGGACAGTGGAGTCACTGCCCATCTTTCGGCGCAGGATGAAAACTCACCTCTTCAAGAACTACGACCCTGTTACTTGTTCTTAGCACTTATTGTATTCGCTCATTTAAAAAAACAAAAAAAATCTCTTTCTTGCGCTTTTACTTTAGCACTGGTTTTGCTCTTAGATGCTTGTTTAGATGCACTAGTAGATGACTAGTAGTTCTCCTGATTTCCTACGTTAAATGCACTATTGTAAGTCGCTTTGGATAAAAGCGTCGGCTAAATGACTGTAATGTAATGTAATACAATTGATGAAAGCCTATTTCATATTGCTCATCTTTTAAGGAAATTGAAATTAAAATTGGGCTTCTTTTTTAGGAACAATTTTTTTCCCTTTAATGCTAGGAAACAGCTTGTTGCTGCCACTTTCTTGACTTTCCTAGGACTATGGGGATGTTTAGTACATGAACGCCTCAGCCCACTCTCTCCATCTGTTGGATGTTGTCCATCACAGAGCTCTGAGGTTCACAACTGGTTGTAAACCCCTCGCACACATTATACTCTGTATTCTTTTTCCTCAAAGATATTCTTATTGGATTTTAAACAACAAGCGATACTTACAAAGATTTTAAAACAAGTGCATGATATGTCAGATTTACACTATGTAAAAATGATATAGGAACATGACAATCTTATCCCCAATCACCCCCCCACCCCCATCTACAAGCCGGGACGCTGTATGTAAGAGGGTATATCTCGTCCCTGGAGTGAAACAGGAAAGTGCTGAAAGTCAGGTTTAGGATTTAGAAAAGAAAGAAAAATAGGTGGGTCAGTAAATGGAAGATGGGGGTTTAGGAACTGGAAGACTTTCACAGGTTATATTACTGACATAAATCAACAAAAACAAAAAGCAGAAGAGAATGGGGCAATAATTCTTTAGTTTGGCTGGAGAGTCTTAAAAGTATGCAAGGAAAGGTCTCCACACCTTTTGGCACTTGGAGTTACAGACTGAGTAGCGGATCTTTTCTAGGTTTAAACAGGACATAATACCGTTCAGCCACTGAGTGTGGGTGGGCGGGGCAGCATCCTTCCATCTCAGCAATATTGCACGCCTGGCCAATAGAGAAGCGAAGGACAACATGCGGCGTTTGGATGGGGTCAGGTGTACGTCATCCTTGCCAGTGGCGCCAAACAGGGCGACCAGAGGGTTAGGTTCTAGTTTGAAATTGAGGGTTAGGGATAAGGTTTGGAAGACATCTTCCCAGTATTTTTCAAGTCTAGGACACACCCAGAACATGTGGATAAGGGAAGCCTCACCCCCCCCCTACATTTGTCACAGATGGGACTCACATACTCTGTATTCTGTAGTGAACTGGTCATTATTCATGTGCAGAACTTTCTGCTGGTATAACCTCATTTATAAATCCATCCTTTGACTACTGCCCACTTATTTAGCCACTTAAATATCCCGTAAACAGTGCTGCCCTGTCCTACGTCCCCAGGGCTTTGTCACTCTCCATTCCCTCAGTCTCTACCGAATTTGGTAAAAAGGCCTTTTCCTACTCTGCCCCCTCAGCCTGGAATACGCTACAGCAGGAACTGAAGCTGTCCAGCGTGGTTCCCGGGGGCATTTTAAACTACTACAGAGTCTGGAGAGCGTCTGTGGGAGTTTGCTCTTTACGTCGTGTTTAAAATCTGACTACCGTTTGGGCACTTTGCACTTTTATGACGGGTGTTATATTTTGTCCCTGAACTGAATGTCCTGACTGTAACTTTGTGTTGAACCGCTGCTTTTGTCTTGACCGGGTCTCTTGAGAATGAGACCCCCCGCGTCTCAGTGAGATTACCTGTCCAGGTAAAGGTTAAGTAGAAATAATGTAAAACATCAGAATCAAGTTTGTATCGCAGTTTAAAGGAAATCTGAACCATGATGCTGGATTTGAAAATAAAACTGCCGATGCTTTAGACAAGGTGATCAAAACGCTCAAGAGAGGGCATCCGGGTAGCGTGGCGGTCCATTCCATTGTCTACCAACACGGAGAGCGCCGGTTCGAATCCCGGTGTTACCTCCGGCTTGGTCAGGCGTCCCTACAGACCCAATTGGCCGGGTCTGCAGGTGGGAAGCCGGATGTGGGTATGTGTCCTGGTCACTGCACTAGCGCCTCCTCTGGTCGGTCAGAGTGCCTGTTCAGGGGGTTGGGATAGTGTGAAAGAAGCGGCTGGCAACTCCACATGTATCGGAGGAGGAGGCGTGTGGTAGTCTGCAGCCCCCCCCCCGGATCGGCAGAGGGGGTGGAGCAGCGACCGGGACAGCTCGGAAGAGTGGGGTACATTGGACGGGTACAATTGGGAAGAAAATAAAATAAAATTAAAAAACTACTTGAGACCAAATGCCAGTTTAACAGTTGTTCTTGGAATCCTAACCTTGGCCCTGTTTTGTGTCAGCTTGTGTGTAGACGTGTCGTAAAAGTGTCCACTGATTCGCTTCTCCGTGTAGTGTATCTCCCCAGGAATAGTGGAGACCGAGTTTGCCTTCCGGCAACACAACAGCGACCCAGAGAAAGCAGCTGCGGTGTACGAGAGTATAAAAGTAAGTCTGCGTGTTTTCGACTCGGTGTAAACCAACGGTACCCACCGCCGCCACCACATATGGAAATACCCCGGTGGGGTTATTTATGGCTCCATTCTTCCTTCTCCAGTGCTTGAAAGCGGAGGACATAGCCAGCACAGTCACATATGTCCTCAGCGCTCCTCCCCACGTTCAGGTGAGCTCCGTTCACCCTCTCACTAGCTCTCCGTTACCATCAGCGCCTCCATCCAACAGCACATTTGTCATGTAAAAGTACTTTTACTGGGAGGACACGTTGTATGGATACTACACTCATCAGTCATTCTTGGTTCAAATCCCAGTACGTGGTCAGCAGTGATTTATTTGTGTGGCCGACATGTCCCTGTGCGTTTTGTCAGATTGGAGATGTGCAGATGAGGCCGGTGGAACAGGTGTCCTAGCAGCGGGGCAGGCAAGTTGCAGGAGGAGCAGACAGACAGCAGCCACGGTGACTCCTTTAGCGTCCTCTGCTGGGCAACAGAAAAACAACTCAACTACAGTTCTGCTGGATCTTCTGGACAGATGTGGTCAGAGGAGGTGCTGGAGCCTTGTGTGAGGCGGCTGTGCAGAAATTCATCACGACAGGTGTGGACAATCTCAACCACCGCCTCATTACTACTGAAACTACTGAACGCAGAAACCTGGTCTTTGTGGTGTATTGTTCAGCCTTTGTGGAGAACAAGAGGCGGGTAGAAATTAGGAGGAAAGGATGGAGAGGCGCTCCTGTGCTTAACGGGGTTATCTGCATGACCATCACTTCAGGAGAAGAGTATTCCATTAATTGCACATGATTGGTTTTGGTTGTTTTGTTTGTTTTTGGTTTTTTTTTAGGTCATACCGCATATCTTTTTAAAATTAAATGAGTAATTTGCTGTTTATAAGGAAAATAATTATTATTCTAATTTTTTTTTTATGAATATTTTAACTTCTGATTGTAGACGGATGTGGACTCTTGTAACCGTTGACCCTACCTACCTACCTACCTAACCATAGACATTTTTTTTTCTTCCCCCCATTCTGTACCAACCAATACTTAAGGTTTAACAAATAAATGTCATTAGCTAGGCCTGGACGCGTCCAGTTCACTTACCCAAGCCCACGTCAGCAAGCAGCACAAGTGCACAAGGGATGATGGTGTGTCTCTTATTCCGTAAGTGTGGTTTCCCAGCCCACTAAATGTGGAGTCACCGCTAGGGGGTGGTTTTGCACTTTGGATTCATTTGGAGAGAGGTGAAGTAACTAACTCAGTGCACGTGTATGTTATACAGCTGTGTACCTATACAGTAGAAATGTCTCATTGAATCAATAAAAATTATTGCCCAGATGAGTGTGTGCCTGGCGGGGTTTTTTATTTATTTATTTATTATGGCTTACATGACATAACATGCCCGGTGTAATGTGACCCATGGCACTGCCCATTCCCCAGCTCCGATCAATAGCTTCAACAAAGACATAACGTTATATGGTCCAAGATAACATCAGTAAAATGTGTTACAAAAAGCCGCAATATGTTTCCACGGCGTGCTGTAAATCCTAAAGCTTATCTCAACCAGTCGGTAACGTCAACGGGTGTGGCCAAAAGCTTTGCACCCGTAGTCGAGCGACGGCCGTTGCTGGATGCAGATATCCACGGCGATACTAACCGCAAGTCTAGATCCGCTTAGGCCTTACCGCCATGCACGCACAGATCACAACAAAAGGCACCGCGGCGCACATATTGGATGTACTCGTCCGATAAAGGCCGGCTGCTCACAATACCCCACCTATTAATGAACCCTCAACAAGACATCACACTTCAGATTTATAGGCTCACAAAGATGGCCACTTTGCGCGATCTGCGTAGCAGATATGCAGCGATAACTCTTGTCTGTTTTGTGGTAAGCCTCTGGTAAACTTGCCAGAAGTTGACTGGTGATTTGTCATTACAGAAAAAAACAAAAAGAATTAACAGGTGAAATTTGTGACAATCAAATAATCAGTAAATTACTCGCAGAGTTTGCGCCAAACGTTTCATGTCAGTGCCAGTGATGGGCAGGTCAAACGCCCAACCCTGTCTTGACCTATAATAAAATGGGAACATGACGATGCCGACGGATCAGAGGTTTGTCTCAGTAGGAGGTCTTTCTGGTAGCGGACAGGTAGAACTGATAGCTGTGATGGATGGATACTTGTCTTTTCCTCCTCTCTCACAATAAAGCATTTTCTGTTTATCGTTTAGTGCGAAAGGTGTGACCGACAGCTTCAGTTTCTGTAGGAGAGACGTACCACAGGTTTGAGACACAGATGGTTTCGACTCGTAGCAGAACATTTCCGTGTATTGGATTGACGATGCCTGGCAAAACAGTTACCACCAAATATCCATTACCTGTGTCAGTGAGCCAGGCAGGACCCACAGTGTGTGAACTGCCCCAAGTGGAATCCAGATGACGGAGGCCATTGCAATGACCCAGCCGATACCCTGAGCCCAATGGGGAAAGACTTGACCTTCGTAGCGAGCCGGTTTAAACTGGATGATGGCAAAAACTAGGATTACCTGTCACAAACGGAAACATTTCAGTCATGGGGGGAGGTGTCTCGGAAACAGAAAAAAAATCTTGACAAATATTATTTATGCAACAAAAAAAAAAGTCTGTGTCTCACAGTGACCAGTAGAGGGCTGACTACCATCCAACACACTCTGAAAAAGATATTTGCTGTCTTTCCTGTCATCTCCTCTAAGTTGCTTGAAAGTCGCTTCACACCTGAAAATAGGATAACGGTCTTAAAAACAAGCAAAACAGGCATGTGCTTTAACACTCGTGATGTGTTCAAATGATGCTTTTTTGAGGCCTTCAGTGAATTTTCACTTTAAATGACCTCTGGAAAAGCAAACTCAAGATGTTCGTCTCACCATAAATCCAACAGACGGCAATCACCTCGAAGAAAGCAAGGAACATGATGGAAATTATGGCTGTGTAATGGTCCATGAGCTGGAAAATATAGATTCCAACCTGCACAGAGAGAGACGTGCTGTTTAGGACGGCGGGTAAACAGGGAGGGTCACACCTGAGTTACAGCATTTCCCAACGGTGGGTCAAAGATCTTGCAGGTGGGCAGACAGATGTTCTTTTTTTTAATTATGATTTGTTTTTAAAGTTGCAAATACATGCAAAGAAAACCTCCTTATCCACTAAAATATCACTTTAAAAATAACATAAGCCTTCTTTGTCAACAGGCCCTATATTCCCTCCATAATCCACATGTCACTACTGACTGCTTCTGTCCCTGCTTTATTTTAAGGATGCAATCGTTAAGCCCCTTCTGAAAAAAAAAATCTTTAGACCCTAACTCGATGGATAATTTCAGACCAATTTCCAAACTGCCCATTCTTTCCAAGGTTCTCGAAAAAGTTAACTGATTGCCTTTTTAAAACAGAAATGAACTCTTTGGGACATTTCGGTCGGGATTTAGGGAAAACCACAGTACAGAGGCTGCACTCCTTAAAGTGATGAATGATCTGCTGGTTGCCGCCGATGCTGGAAAATCGCCAGTCAGTTTTAGGTCTGTTAGATCTAGCTGCATTTGACACTGTTGTTTATTCTGTTTTATTGGAACGTCTCACACGCTGGGTTGGCATCTCTGGTTCAGTTTTAAAGTGGTTTAGTCATACTTGCAAGATAGATCTTTTAGGGTAGCCGTTGGCAAGTCGCAGTCATCCCCTGAAGATGACCTGCGGGGTTCCCCAGGGGTCTGTCCTTGACCTACTCTTGTTCTCTCTCTACATGTTACCCCTGGGCAATGTCATTTACAGGCATGATGTGAGCTTCCATTCCTAAACAGATGACACTCAATTGTACCTCTCTTTTAACCCTAATGGTTTTAATCAAATGAATACCCTCCATGACTGCATGCATGACCTCAAATGCTGGATGGCCCAGAACTTGCTGCAGCTAAATATTTATAAGACCGAGGTACTTATCATTGGCCTTGACAGTGTATGCTAATACTTCAAAACATCTGAGCTCTCTGTCTCTAAATATAGCCCAAAACTGCAAAAATCTTGATGTCAGCTTTGATAACCACCTCAGCTTGAACAAGCACGTTAACTCAGCTGTCCAGTCTCGTTTTTTTGCAGCTCAGGAGAATCTCCAAGATCAGTTCAATTTTATCCAGTAGAACTTTAGAGACTGTCATACATACTTTTATTTCCTCTTGTTTGAACTATTGTAACTCCCTCTACACATAATCTGAGTCAACAGAGTCTACATAAATTACAGCTTGTCCAAAATGCAGCAGCCAGACTCCTCACCAACACCAAAAAAGAGAGCACATCACTCCTATTTTAGCTTCTCTTCACTGGCTCCCAGTAAAGTTTAGAATTGATTTTAAGATATTATTTTTAATGAAAGCCCGCTCTGGACTCGCAGCCAAGTATATTTCAGATCTTCTTACACCATACATGCCCGGTTGCAACCTGAGGTCCTCAATCAAGGCTCTGCTAGCCATACAGAATACTGTCGTTTGTACATACATACAATGAAATTCATTCTTCGCATTTAACCCATCCTAGCTATGTAGCTAGGAGCAGTGGGCAGTTGCCGTGCAGCACCTGGAGACCAACTCCAGTTATTTCATCCTATTGCCTTGGTCAGGGGTACAGACAGGAGTATTAACCCTAACATACATGTCTTTTTGATGGTGGGAGGAAACCGGAGCACCCAGAGGAAACCCATGCAGACATGGGGAGAACATGCAAACTCCACACAGAAAGGACCTGGGACGGCCTGGGGTTCGAACCCAGGGCCTTCTCGCTGTGAGGCAACAGTGCTAATCACTGGACCACCGTGCCACAATTTAGGCTGAAGACCAAGGGTGACTGGACATTTTTCTGTTAGGGCCCCTACAATCTGGAACAATCTCCCTGAGGAGATCAGACTGGAGGGCTCCTGATCCTCTTTTATATCCCTCTTGAAAACACGTTTTATAAGTGTGCTTAGTCGGGATTTTGTCTTCTGAATTTATCATTTGTTTATCTCATTTACATTTTATTACTATTTATTATTTTAATTATTTTATAGTTCTATTGTACTTGTTTTATTTTTCCTCATAAGCAGCTCCACTTGCTTTTAAATTTCCTTACCCAATGTTGTTTAATTTTTAAACTTTTTAAATTGTGTTTTATCAGTTTCTCTACCTTTTTTATTTTGTCTTGTAACGCACACACTTTGCAGCTTTCTTTTGAAAAGTGCTATATAAATAAAACTATTATTATTATTATTTACTATTAAAGACAAAACAGGACTCGTTCCTGCGGTAAGTTTAAGTTTGAGAATGGCAGCACAATGATCAGAGTTCATACACTTTTTCACTGATGGTTTTCAATGACTTCTCCATAACTTGTTGCTTAATTTCCATGACAAAAAGACCTACTAGTTTTGAGTTGCTACTGACAAGAGGTTTTAACAATTTATAAAATGTGAAAGTCAGTCTCTATTTCTAATGCTGCACATAAGCCACTTTACTCTCAACAACTTCTGCAAACCACATTTTGTACATGTCCATTTGAAGTCACTGATTGTTGAAAGTGTCAACAAGCTAGCTAGCTAGCTAGCTAGCAAGGTAGAAAGCTACTGTGTGCAGAGGTACACAATAACATACTGAGACAAACTGTTGCATGCACACACACAGTGGAAATATGGTCCCACCTGCTTTACTTTTTAAATGGGTCAATCAATCGTTAACGTGATTTTTCCACATTTTTTTCCAAAATGAAAATTTCTCACAACATTTCCTTGACCCGGAAATGCGTTTTCCAATTTCCCTGACTTTTCCAGGTTTTTCCATGTGGTTGTAAGATTCAACCCCTACTCCAAAGAAGCGAGGGCTTTAAATAGGGCCCATTAAGGCATTATAGCTCCGGTCACTTCCAGGCAGAAACACGTCACGTACCTGCATGACATAGGGAATTCCCAGCACGAAGGCCGTGCCGCACACCGCCAGAACGAACAGCTCCTTCTGCTTAAAGAAAGACAGCAGGTGATGGCCGAATCCATCCATGAGACTGGTCACCATCACCTCAGCCATGGCAAACTGTCAAAACCAAAACACAGACAATACATAACCCACTGCCGGTGACACAACTCTTTCTGTAAGCTGTTGATTATCCTGAGGCACGAGTCCACCATTCATTCATCTGTATTCATCCACAACTGATGTAGTGATGTTGACTTTGGTGTGTGTGTGTGTGTGTGTGTGTGTGTGTGTGTGTGTGAGGGTCAAGCTACTTCACTGTCCAGCCCGAGACACAGCAGCATAAAGAAGAACAACACGGCCCACAGTGGAGCTACTGGCATGGTGGAAAAGGCTTGTGGGTAGACGACAAAAACCAGCCCAGGACCTGGATACACAAACACACGAGATATCAGTGCGGCATCACTGTAGAGCCACGCAGCTAGACTGACCGATGTCTGATTGGTTTGGTGTCTGATGCACAATGCTAGGGACGTTTGTTTTTAGGGACATGTGTAAGACTCGTATCAGCACCCCTCAAGCAGAACCACATATATGACCTGCCCTTAACGTTGGCACTCACACTTGATTATTGATACTTCATTCAGAGTACCAATCGAATAGCTAATAATAATAGTAATATAATAAAATAATAATGTATTATTACATATATAATACATATAATATAATAATATAGGATTATATATAATAATAGCAATAAGATATAATAATAGCTAAGTAGTTGTAGTAATTCAGAGTAGCAATCGAATAGCTAATATAATAATATATGATAACATATATAATACATATAATAGAATAGGATAATATATACAATCTACGACTACTACTTTCGGCTGCTCCCGTTAGGGGGCGCCACAGCGGATCATCCGTCTCCATCTCTTCCTGTCCTCTGCATCTTCCTCTGTCACACCAGCCACCTGCATGTCCTCCCTCACCACATCCATGAACCTCCTCTTTGGCCTTCCTCTTCTCCTCTTCCCTGGCAGCTCCATATTCAGCATCCTTCTCCCAATATACCCAGCATCTCTCCTCCACACATGTCCAAACCATCTCAGTCTTGCCTCTCTTGCTTTGTCTCCAAACCGTCCAACCTGAGCGGTCCCTCTAATATACTCCTTCCTAATCCTGTCCTTCTCTGTCCCTGTCCTTCCCTCTAACTCTTGCTGGTACCCTTCTGTCACAAATCATAAATCATAAATATATATAATAATAGCAATAATAATAATAATATATATTTATGTAATAATAATACATATAACATACAATACATATAATATATATAATAATAATAACTGAGTAGTTGCAGTAATTCAGAGTAGCAATCGGCCATAATTCCAGAAGTATTTCCATGTCATAGCACAGGGCTCTGACATGCCGTCCCCAGTCCAGTGTGCCGGTGGTTTATGGTTTATAGCAGGTTTATGGTTTATAGCAGGGGGATTCAGTCACTCAAGTGTTCTCTCCAGCGAAGGAGTGAACCGTCGGCATGTCTAACCTGTGCTGGGCTTAAGGGGTCTGCGTTGTGGCTGCTGTATAACTGGCTCGGTGTACAACTGGCTCGGTGTACAACTGGCTCGGTGTACAACTGGCTCGGTGTACAACTGGCTCGGTGTATAACTGGCTCGGTGTATAACTGGCTCGGTGTACAACTGGCTCGGTGTACAACTGGCTCGGTGTATAACTGGCTCGGTGTACAACTGGCTCGGTGTACAACTGGCTCGGTGTATAGCTGGCTCGGTGTATAACTGGCTCGGTGTATAACTGGCTCGGTGTATAGCTGGCTCGGTGTATAACTGGCTCGGTGTACAACTGGCTCGGTGTATAACTGGCTCGGTGTACAACTGGCTCGGTGTACAACTGGCTCGGTGTATAGCTGGCTCGGTGTATAACTGGCTCGGTGTACAGCTGGCTCGGTGTATAGCTGGCTCGGTGTATAACTGGCTCGGTACATAACTGGCTCGGTGTATAACTGGCTAGGTGTACAACTGGCTCGGTGTATAGCTGGCTCGGTGTACAGCTGGCTCGGTGTATAACTGGCTCGGTGTACAGCTGGCTCGGTGTACAGCTGGCTCGGTCTATAGCTGGCTCGGTGTATAACTGGCTCGGTGTATAACTGGCTCGGTGTATAGCTGGCTCGGTGTACAGCTGGCTCGGTGTATAACTGGCTCGGTGTATAGCTGGCTCGGTTTACAGCTGGCTCGGTGTATAACTGGCTCGGTGTACAGCTGGCTCGGTGTACAACTGGCTCGGTGTATAACTGGCTCGGTGTATAGCTGGCTCGGTGTATAACTGGCTCGGTGTACAACTGGCTCGGTGTATAACTGGCTCGGTGTACAGCTGGCTCGGTGTACAACTGGCTCGGTGTACAGCTGGCTCGGTGTATAACTGGCTCGGTGTATAACTGGCTCGGTGTACAGCTGGCTCGGTGTACAACTGGCTCGGTGTACAACTGGCTCGGTGTATAACTGGCTCGGTGTACAACTGGCTCGGTGTACAACTGGCTCGGTGTACAGCTGGCTCGGTGTATAACTGGCTCGGTGTATAACTGGCTCGGTGTATAACTGGCTTGGTGTATAGCTGTCTCGGTGTATAGCTGGCTCGGTGTATAACTGGCTCGGTGTATAACTGGCTCGGTGTACAACTGGCTCGGTGTACAACTGGCTCGGTGTACAACTGGCTCGGTGTACAGCTGGCTCGGTGTATAACTGGCTCGGTGTATAACTGGCTCGGTGTACAACTGGCTCGGTGTACAACTGGCTCGGTGTATAACAGGCTCGGTGCATAGCTGGCTCGGTGTATAACTGGCTCGGTGTACAGCTGGCTCGGTGTACAGCTGGCTCGGTGTATAACTGGCTCGGTGTATAACTGGCTCGGTGTATAGCTGGCTCGGTGTATAGCTGGCTCGGTGTACAACTGGCTCGGTGTATAACTGGCTCGGTGTATAGCTGGCTCGGTGTATAGCTGGCTCGGTGTATAGCTGGCTCGGTGTACAACTGGCTCGGTGTACAGCTGGCTCGGTGTATAGCTGGCTTGGTGTATAGCTGGCTCGGTACATAACTGGCTCGGTGTATAACTGGCTCGGTGTACAACTGGCTCGGTGTACAGCTGGTTCGGTGTATAGCTGGCTCGGTGTATAACTGGCTCGGTGTATAACTGGCTCGGTGTATAACTGGCTCGGTGTATAGCTGGCTCGGTGTACAGCTGGCTCGGTGTACAACTGGCTCGGTGTATAACTGGCTCGGTGTATAGCTGGCTCGGTGTATAACTGGCTCGGTGTACAACTGGCTCGGTGTACAACTGGCTCGGTGTATAGCTGGCTCGGTGTATAGCTGGCTAGGTGTACAACTGGCTCAGTGTATAACTGGCTCGGTGTACAACTGGCTCGGTGTATAACTGGCTCGGTGTATAGCTGGCTCGGTGTATAGCTGGCTAGGTGTACAACTGGCTCAGTGTATAACTGGCTCGGTGTACAACTGGCTCGGTGTATAACTGGCTCGGTGTATAGCTGCACACCTGGGAACCATGATGCGCCCATGCACTCCGGGGCTATCAGGATCACTGCCAGCCGCTCTTCCTGCACCTGGTCCAAGAACCGAGGACTGGTGGGAAGGTGTATAGGAGCATCTTGGGCCATGGCTGATGTGCGAACGCATCCACTCCAAGTTGAGGATTTCCCCACGTGCTCAGAGAGAACCAGAGAGCGCACTGCGCGTTTCTGCATGGAGCAAAGAGATCCAACTCCGCTCTGCCAAACTTGCACCAAATCTGGGAGACCAGTTCGGGATGGAGGCTCCAGTCCCCCTGACGAGGACCCCCTCTCCACATAATGTCCGCCCCTCGGTTCAATTCACCGGGAACATACACTGCCCAGTGCACCAGCCGCCCGGCTATGTGGAGAAGCTGTGTTGAACACGCTCCTCACTCTGATGTAGGCTGCCGTCGCTCTGCTGTCTGCAAGAATCAGCACGGTGATTCTGCTGCAGCGAGACGAAATGCCGGACCACTTCCCACCCGGCGAGTAGCTCCGGCGCATGAGTTCGCTGCCGGGGAGGAGGGGTGCATTGTGGCCGGAGAGGGTGAGGGGTGTGAAAGTGCGCTTATCAAATCTGCAGTAAAGCCGATTTAGGTTGTCAGCCAGTTGATGGGTCCCGACAGTGTGTGTGTGTGTGTGTGGGGTGGGGGGGAGGGGGTCTCCTGTAGTGGGTAATGTCTTTCAGACCACTCCAGAATGATGCTGGGTCACTGACAGAAAAGTTGTTTTTCAACTTTTCACAGTAGCCCCTTTTTGCCACTCTGATCTCCTTTGTGGGTGTATTTCTGGCTTAGTTACACCGGATCCTGTCTCCACCCCTGTAGGCTTCCTCTTTGGCCTGACGAAGCTGCCTGAGTTTTGCTGTGAACCGGGGCTTATTGCTGTTGAAGGTACAGAGGGTTTTGGGGGGCACACACATGTCCTCACAGAAGTTGATGTAAGACGTCAGTGGGGTCCACACTGCAGGGGAGTGGGGACTAAAGTTTTTTAGGAGCGGCGTGGGAGCAAGAGGGCTAAACCCACGAGCGGTAGCCTTTGAGGGCGAAGCCTGTATGAAAGAGAGCCCTGGTTTATAGATAAACAGGTGCGTGGAGAAGAGTGTCAGGAGTGATTTGGGACAGAAGGGTGCCAGCAAGAGTTAAAGGGAAGGTTTACAACAGGGATAGGCAACATGGTCCAGAAAGGTCTGGTGTGGGTGCAGGTCTTTGTTCCAACCAAGCAGTTACACACCTGATTCTATTAGTCAATCAATAGTCTTTGCTAAGGACCTTGATTTGTAGACTCAGGTGTGTAACTCCTTGGTTGGAACAAAGACCTGCACCCACACCGGACCTTTCTGGACCGTGTTGCCTATCCCTGGTTTACAAGATGGTTGTGAGACCAGTTATGTTATATGGTTTGGAGACAGTGGCACTGACGAAAAGACAAGAGGTGGAGCTGGAGGTGGCAGAGATGAAGATGATAAGATTTTCAGTGGGAGTGATGAAGAAGGACAGGATTAGGAACGATTATATTAGAGGGACCGCTCAGGTTGGACGGTTTGGAGACAAAGCAAGAGAGACAAGATGGAGATGGTCTGGACATGTGTGGAGGAGAGATGCTGGGTATGTTGGGAGAAGGATGCTGAATATGGAGCTGCCAGGGAAGAGGAGAAGAGGAAGGCCAAAGAGGAGGTTTATGGATGTGGTGAGGGAGGACATGCAGGTGGCTGGTGTGACAGAGGAAGATGCAGAGGACAGGAAGAGATGGAAATGGATGATCCGCTGTGGCGACCCCTAACGGGAGCAGCTGAAAGTAGTAGTAGGAGTAGTAGTAGTAGTAGTAGTAGTAGTAGATTAGGTCACAAGTCATCTTTTTAATAGCGATAATGTGATCTGACCATGTCGTATCACGTTGCTGTCATCTATCACCAGGGTTTTATTGGCCAGTGTGGCTTGTGTTACACCTATATAGGTAGTATATTACTACAAAGTATGTAGTACTTTGTAGAAGTAGTAGGATCTACTGCACTGTGGCCCATTCTCAATTCGCCCTGTGCATCATCAGAAATCTTCATGCACTTTGTCAAAAACAATAACTCATGCCCCTATCTTCATCTATTAAGAACTCCATTATTATTATGATTATTATTGTTATTATACAAATTTCCTTTAACTTCATGCCATAATACAACATATTATGGGATGAAGTTATTATTATTATTTCTTATTAAGAATTATATCTTATAATGATATCTGATGTGAATAATGGGACAGCATTCTTCACGACTGTAAACAAACAAAATCAGCAAGAAAGGCTTCCTCAAACAATATTTTATGCACACAAGCAAATAAGGCATAAAGGCACCAGAATATACACGAGAATGCCATTAATAATGTACGGATATGTAAAATGTTATCGAGGGGTGTTTTGTTACCATCCACGGCCAGGTCACTGACGGGGATGCCCTGCAGATGAGACATGTAGCCCAGGGCGGAGAAGATGACAAACCCTGACAAGATGCTGGTAAACGAGTTGATGGTGGATATAACCAGGGTGTCTCTGTGGGGGAAGCAGGATGTTCTTTAGATCTCTCTCTTTTTTTTTTAAATGCTCATAGAATCTTGTCATTGTTCTCAGGGGGAACATCTGAGTCGACGAGCGGTTTCTGGCTTACTTTAGGACGTTGTTGTTGAAGGAATTGTAGCTGGACATGGCCAGGAGCGAGCCGAACCCTATCCCAATGGAGTTGAAGATCTGAGCCGCAGCGTTGACCCAAACCTGGAACGTAACGGGGGGGAACCCAGTAACCCTAACGTCAGCACCAGTACTGTCATCATTATGGAGACGAAAATCAAAACCACGAGACTGTTGATATCACCAACTACAAGACCAAAACCATCACTGCTCTGCCCTGCCAGTGAGAGTACTTATCTACGCAGAGCAACGACGTGATGGAGCCGAACTCCAGAGAGTCTGGATTTCCCAGCTGGTTTCCGTTATGAAACTGGTGGATTTTACGGGTTTCTTTGTGAAAGAAGTCCCTCCTCTCTCCTCCCCCCCCCCTTACCTCCACAGAGAGGAGCTTCTCCCAGTCTGGTACGATAAAGAAGGTGATCCCTTGAAGAGCTCCGGGGAGCTGCACGTTATTGACCAGCAGAGTAAAAAGGATGACATACGGGAACAGAGCCGTGAAGTACACCACCTGAACACGGAAAACACACACACACAGTCATACACACAAACACACAATGCATCGACTCTGACCTGCTGATGTCATTTTTGTCCTCTTTATTCCTCCCTCTCGTTCTTTCTCTTTTCTTTCTCCCCCCCCCCCCGTGTCTCCTCTCACCTTGCCTGTTGACTTCACCCCCTTAAAGATACAAAGGTAAATGAGTGTCCATGCCAGGAGAAGCAGAAGCAAAAGCTCCCATCGCATCCTTCCCGTTTCCTCTATTCCCCCGGTCCGCTCCAGCATCTTAAGACTACAGCAAAAGAAAACGACAAACAAACTAATCAAGCAAGATGGCGGTCAAAATTCTGAAGCACTCCTTTAGTAGTGTATGAGTAGTGGAACTGGTGTATCGCTTTAAAAAAAACTATGGCTACACTTTGGTGATTAAAAACAACTAACAGCAACGATGCTTATAGAATGTTCATAATTATCACAAGGTGTTGACATCATATTGTTGTTTTTATCTTCGTTTTTTATTTTCTACTTCACTGATTTTATTTTATTTTTTGTCTAATGGCTGGGAGAGCTGGCGCTGGATCGGCTGGGAGAGCTTGGTGGGCCCAGGGGACCACGGCCCTGCCTGGAGCTGTGCCCGAAGAAGGAGCACCGAGGGCGGTCTGACAGGACGCGGAAGCGGGGCAGGCTAAGCTAGCTGCTAGCCCACGCAGACCGGCAGTTCTGGCAGACATCCTGGCTGGCCTTCCTTCTCCTGGACAGCTGAATTTTTGGGACTGTGTTGCACTGAGTGGACTGTGTTGTTAACTGTGCGTGTTTTGTTGGGGAAATCTGGGACGTGTGTTTTGGTCTTTTGTGCTGCACTGCTGTGGGCTGGGGGAAGGGAATTTTGTTCCTTTTGTGTACGCAAGCACATGAAAGAAATGGCAATAAATTGTTCCCGATTCCTGATTATATTCTCCCCGTGCACGCATATAGTATCGTTATTTTTTCTAATCTGTCAAATACACAAATATTGTTTTCCTCTCACAGAGAACCAAAATTCCATAATGCATAAAAACTAACATTGTTTATGTATTTACATTACCTTTCATATTACTCTTGATTATTGTACTGATATAACCTTTTCCCCCCCCTCCACATGTAGTGTTATAACACAGAGGTAAAGCGAGTTAAGCATCAAGTCAAATTCCTGCCAAAACAGATCCTAACTGTGATCCAGACTCTACTGAAGTGTTTCTCAGCGTCTGTGTCTACACTCCCCCGTCATGGCAGCTTGCTTGCTATCTGGCTTTTTCATCAGCATTTTCAAACAAATGAGGTGTTAAACCAGTGTTTCTCAACCCAGTCCTCAAGGAACCCCTATCCTGCAGGTTTTCTTTGCAACCCCGAATAGGTACCTGTTTGTAGTAATTCAGCAGTGAATGTCAAGAGTTTGCACACCTCGCATAATTAAGTGCCGTGAGATGATTGGTCGAGTAAGTACAAGCAGAGCTACCTATGCGGGGTTACAATGAAAATCTGCAGGATAGGGGGTCCTTGAGGACTGGGTTGAGAAACACTGTGTTAAACCATTTTTGCACTTGCTGGTTTCCTTTCCGTTTCTGGCGCCAACCGCGCTCGTTCAACACTGCACACTGTCCAAAACAAAGCTGGCATAAACACCGGCAGTGTCGCCCATTCAACCGGTTTCATCCACACTGAGGCGTACTTGAAGAACTGCTGGCTGGCCGTGGAGGAGTGCTGGCTGCTGCCGTTGGTGGTGTAGCTGGTACAGTTGGGTGTGTTCCAGGTGTTGTTGCAGCCCTGCCAGGGCAGCGGTGACTGGAAGGAGCTGAACAGATAATACAGGCCCCAGGTAATGATGATGTTGTAGTAGGTACACATGATGAAGGAAATGGCCACAGATGCCACGCCTACTCCTGAAGACAAGACAAAACATGCCTGTCACTTTCTGTTTTTGAACAGTCACACGACAGCATGTTTTACAAGGGCGTCTCACGGCTGGGGCATATCTGGTTGTTGGTTGACTGCTCATTTTAAAAGGCATAACTGTCAAATTCATTTCCAGTGAAACATTTGGGAAATGGGGTTAGAGTTAGTTTAGGGGCTGGGAACTCCACCATACCTTTTAACAGTGGGCAGACATTTGCCAGGGCCTGGACAGGTCCTCTCCTCATGTACTGGCCTACAATGAGCTCCATGTAGAGCAGAGGGATCCCCAGCGCCACCAGCATAAACAGGTAAGGCACCAAAAAGGCACCTAACAGGAAATGGGGGGGAGGAAAAAACAGATAAACGGCAGTTGTGTCTCCATAATGTATCGCATTAAAACGGTTTAAGGAAACGGCCAAAATTCCACTTAACTTCGAGCGAATTCCTCTGATTCGCATGAAAGTCGGTGCGCTCGCTTTGAGGCGGTTTCAGCCTGACTCGAACCAGAGTTGATGCGCAAAGTGGCAAACGGAAACGCCCATTATTACGCGCGAAAATTTCCCTCACGCGACCGGCCGTTTCCGGTGTAGGCGTCTTCCTGTCTTCGTCTCAGGATGGCATGATGACGAGTGGCCAGTGCTAGCTGACCCGAAAGAAGAATTACAACTTTCCCCAGTCGAAACTAACTCCTGAAGACCTCTCGCCATCTTTCTCACCACCAAGGCTTGTTTACGTGGGTTAGTCTTCTTCCCGTTACAGCCGTGCGTAACGTATACCGCCGTCTTCTGACGAAACTACGCCGTGCGTAGCCTAGCTAATTCACTACTGTAAACTACTAATAAGACCCGTTAGCCCCTTTCTAATGGGTCTGACCCTTTAGCCGAGCGGTTAGTGATGTCGCCTTGTGGTGCAGTACACCCCGTATCGAATCCCGCACCGGGCAAGAAAATAACCGGTTACATTGGTGGCAGCGCCGGGATCCGGAAGTGTGCAGATCCTCAGAAGTCTCTTCGGAGCGCGGGAATAACAAAGCGCGAGGGCGCGCTTCCGGGGAGGGTGACGACTGTAAACTACTAATAAGACACGTTAACCGGTTATGTTCTTGCCCGGTGCGGGATTCGATACGGGGTGTACTGCACCACAAGGCGACATCACTAACCGCTCGGCTAAAGAGTCAGACACGTTAGCTAGCGGCTAACGTGTATTATTAGCAGTTTACACTACGAACCAGTTAATGGCAACGCGCATCAACGCGCCTGATTCGCATTTTCTTTTTTTTTGCGAATTTTCAACAGTTCGCTTAAAATTCGCTCGACAATTTATGGAAAACCCCACTTGTGACAATTTAGCCCCGTTTACACCTGGCATGACCATGCCACGCGTCTTGGCTGATCCGATCACAAGCAGACGGCTCTAAGTACAGGTGTGAACGCACCCAGGATCCGATCCGGACCTGGATCACTGAGATCCTATCGCTCAGACCGCATTCGGAGGTGGTCTGGGCCAGAGCCCTAGAAAGAGAGAGAGTTGCGTCAACTCCGTAGACGTCAATGGGCCAATTACTTAACGGCAATGGCGGATCGTGGGAGCCCCGGATAGTTCCAAGCAGGGCGACCCGGGGCAACAGGATTTCTACGGCGAAGGTATGTTTCTCGCATTAATCAAAGGTCAATTTACAGGTAAGACGCTACAGTTGACATTTTAATGAGGACCATTTTACAAGCACGTTTGAATCAAATTAACGATGTAATTTAAAGTGTGATAGCGCGTCAATGTTCCTACACATGCGCATAGAATATGTGTCACGTTGGAATATATCTATATCTATATATAATTGCAAAAAAAATGAAAACATTGGTTAGTACAGTGTTTCTCAACCCAGTCCTCAAGGAACCCCTATCCTGCAGATTTTCTTTGCAACCCTGAATAGGTACCTGTTTGTAGTAATTCAGCAGTGAATGTCAGAGTTTGCACACCTTGCATAATTAAGTGCTGTGAGATGATTGGTTGAGTAAGTACAAGCAGGGCTACCTATGCAGGGTTACAATGAAAATCTGCAGGATAGGGGGTCCTTGAGGACTGGGTTGAGAAACACTGGGTTAGTAGTTACCAGAAATCGCGGCTAAGCAGTTCATTTAAATGACCCGCCAAGCTTCGTTTGGAACTATTCGGCGGCTACATGAACCACGTGACCCTCTCGCGTCCTGACCCCTCATTGACGCAACTCTCTCTTTCTAGGGCTCTGGTCTGGGCCACATTCTTTCAGCAGCGTATACACGACCGTGTCCTGGGCCTTATTGAAGGACCGCCTACTTAACTGACGTCACTGTGTAAGCGGAAGTATGTACTCATTCATGCGCCTACGGCGTCATATCAAAGTCCGAAACAACTTCACCCACGACGTCTGAGAAATTCGAAAAGCGATAGATATATTATGAAGGCGTCATTTTTCCCGCATGCCAAGGGCTTCGCAAACTTGTTCTTATTCTTCACTTAATTTCCGGCAGACTAAGCACGGGCAGTGCGCTGCTGCCTCCCCCGGTTAAAAACAACAACGCATTTGGTCTTTGGAAACGGAAATGACGTAACTGTTATTTGCATATAGTTATGGTGTGCAGCATGACATGATTGCTGAAACCAAGGAGGATCAGAAGCAAAGTTTTCCTTCATTCTTCTTGGCAGACCAAGCACTAAATGTGGTGAATAAAGTAAGATTTCCGGGTCACATTCCGGATCACACAACAGTGATCTATGTGATGACGGTGATGTGCAGCGCCAGTGTTGCAAACTGTATGCACAAGCCAGTATGATGGCACGCAAATTTGTGTACAGATGTCAAAACTGCTCTTTGTAGGCCCTACTGTACTCTACTCTATACTGCCCACTTGTGGTGCAATTATAGCACAGCAAAAATGAAAAAGCTGCAGGTAGAACATAATGATGCATTCAGAATCTTGCTCAAGCTTCCAAGATGGACAAGTGCAAGTCATATGTTTGTGACTAGTAATGTTGAGGAATTTTATTCACAAATTTATGATCTTAACGGCGCCTACACAAAGTGACACAAGTTACTCCTCTTATTTCTGGAAACATTGAAATAAATGTCTGTATAGGTTTTAATCATTGTGGACTTGTGAACTGCTGTTTTAGCTATATTTTTGTGTTGTTGTCCTGTGTTTTATTTTTGTTGTTGTTTTTTTTAATATGGGCCTATGTGTCTGAATAAGGTAAGATTTGATAGCGCGGGGATGTGGGATCCGATCACAAGTGGTCACTCGAGATGCATGTGGAGACACGTTCTAAAGCCTCGTGATCGGATCACCCAAGACATATGTTAGTGGCAGGTGTAAACAGGCGCTCTTTCTCTCAGTACTTCTCAGAGGACGTTATACCTGAAAACTGCTGCGGTCCAAAGGTTGAGATGATTTTGACTCAAGTGTCGCAGCTTCCTAAAAGTTGTCAAGGCACTGGCATACAACCATGATAAAGGTACAAGGCATGGGTCAGCCTTGGCTCTGTGGAGGATGGCGACAAGGCGAGTGCTCTGCTGACAACAAGAAACATGACGTATCTCGCCGTCGGGTACACCTTGTGAATTTGTTTGAGAAATGAAGACGATGGAAAGCCTCAGAGGGAACTGAACGCGATACGGCATTGGCTTATTTTCTCATTCGCAAGTAATGAAGCAAACAACGTTTAGGAAGTCCGACCTCGGTTCTTTTGGTGCTGTGAGGAATTACACATTGTACCTTTTAAGACCACAGTGCCGGTTTTGATCATCTAATCTCTAATCTTTAATGAAGAGATAACGCACTAGCATTCTCTTCTTCCTGTTTGGGAAACTATTAGGGGTGGGACGATACTGGATCGAGTTCCGAATCGTTCGGTTTTTAAACTCTACATTCTGTCAAGATAAATACCCAATTGAGATATTAATGCATTACATATTCTAACGTGCATGGATAAGTAGACACGCTGGCCGCTGGCTCGCGGGTCTGACCCTCTAGTCGAGCGGTTAGCGATGTCTCCTGCGGTGCGGGCGATACGGGTTCGCTTCCCGGCCGCGGCAGTTCCTGCGGTTGCGTTGTCCCCCCGAATTTGCTACATTGGTGTCCGAAGTGGGATGGAGCGACCGTAAGGCCATCGGAAGCGCATGCGCCCTGAGGCGTGAAGGAGCAGATATGCTTAAGCGCGGGGACCCGCTTCCCGAAGGAGGGGGGTAGTGTAACGTGCATGGATAAGAAGACCCGCTGGCTCGCGGGTCCGACCCTTTAGTCTAGCGGTTAGCGATGTCCCCTGCGGTGCGGGCAACACGGGTTCGCTTCCCGGCCGCGGCAGTTCCTGTGGATGCGTTGTCCCCCGAATTCGCTACAATATGTTGGTGTGTCTGTTAGGAAACGACTGACACCAAAATTGACATTTTAACAACTTTAATGGTGGAGTGAATTCCGGGGGCAGGCGGGAATCCACCGCAACCGGGATGCGAACCCGGGTCTCCTGCACCACGGGCAACTACGTTAACCAGCTGACTAAAGGGTCCAACCCGGAACAAGCTAGCGTCTACGCATTCGTGATCGTTACGATCCCGTTTCTCAAACAATTTAAAATGGCCGCTGTCCAACGCCTGTAAATACCGCAACGCCTCGGTGGTAGTCATGGTGCGTCTGTACCCAGACCTGCTGGAAATAATACCTGAAAAACACAACGGAAAACACATATTCCTAATCTAACAAGTGTAACAAGGCCTATAAAACGCCAAATGTAAAAACAAACAAAAAACAAAGCAAAAACAAACCCCGCCCCCCCCAAAAACTGACTGTTGCTAAGGAAATGATGCGAAAAACACACGTCATAAATAGCGACATGACGCGCACGATGACGCGCAAATTACGCGCGGTCATTTTGACCGCTCATGGTCGTTTTGGTAGCTCTCATAACTTTTTTATGCAATTGATCTAAAACTCGTTCTAATGCAAATATATGCAATTTTATGGGCATTCAGGTCTGTATCTTCCCCCCCCCCCCACAAAGTTATTAAACTTTGAAAATCCAACAGTAGTTTTCAAAGTTTAAAGTTTTAAAGTAAAGCGCAACAACGAAAAAAGATGCCACAACATTTGGTTAGAACTTCTGCACTTGCATTGGGTTTGAATGCGGGCCTTGATAATGCATAATTGTTGGGCCTAAGTCTTAAAATACATGAAAAGCAGAGAACCGCAGTGGTGTTTTGGCTCTCGCTCACCGAGGCGTCCGCTGTGTCGTATGGAATCGAACTCGTGAGCCCTGAATCGTGAGATGTATCGAACCGTGAGATTTGTGAATCGTCCCACCTCTAGTAATGATCAACTTCACATGCAGTATTCTAAACTCAGCTTTTGTGTAACATTTTCTGATATGATTCTGAAGTCAACAGTCAGAATAAC
Source organism: Lampris incognitus (assembly GCF_029633865.1). Classification (NCBI taxonomy): domain Eukaryota; kingdom Metazoa; phylum Chordata; class Actinopteri; order Lampriformes; family Lampridae; genus Lampris; species Lampris incognitus. Next base: position 49,878,222 of record NC_079218.1, read on the forward strand.
ATCATTTTCAAACTCGAGTCCACGTTTCAATACAACACATAGAATCAGACACACTAACAACTTTTAACTGGTCTTTCGGCCGGTTTTATCTGTGTAAGTCTGAAGCTCAGTGACTCCCATAGCACCAGAATAACCCGCCTGTACGATTCTGTTTTGGGGTGGGATTGCTGACAGTAGAGTCTCTCACCTCCTCCACTCCTGTAGCAGAGAAATGGAAACCTCCAGACATTCCCCAGTCCCACGGCATAGCCGATACCGGCCAAGGTGAACTCTATTTGCCTGCTCCAACTCGGTCGGCTGGGTTGTTGATCCATGTCTGCTCAGCGTGGCTCCTCACGCTCTCATCTGGGCCACAAAAAAAAAAAAAATCAATGGTTTGGTTGGTTAGAATTCAAGGTAACTCTGTGACACGAGCACCTTTATTATCTTTAATGATTAGCTTAGCATACATAAGCTCCCGTCGTGCAACACCTCGTATGAGAAACGCAATTACCGAGATCTCTGTGGCAGATAAGAGTTGTAAATCTCATCAGTTTTCTGGTTTGGGATGACACAAACTGCAGGGTCTCGGCCCAACTTCCACGTTTCCCACCTCGGCCAGCGGATACCCAGAGTGTTCTTTCAAAACATTCGGCCTCTGGTAGTAAAATCCGACAAGAGGGGACGGAATGGGAAGGGGGGGGGGGCAGCGGACATTCTTAAAATCTCTAACCAGCTGGCTGATCCACGGCTCTGAAACGCCCCTTTAGTACATGAGTCCAGAGAAACACGTGCCGCCGTGCTGCGCATCGTAAAAGCCAGAGGCCGCCGTCATTACATCAGTCACATGCGTGCTGCTGAGCTAACACGCTCGCCAGACCCGAGAGGCCGGTAATGACCGAGCAGTACTGACACGTCAGAGCTCACCAGACCCGAGAGGCCGGTAATGACCGAGCGGTACTGACAGGTCAGAGCTCGCCAGACCCGAGAGGCCGGTAAGGACCGAGCGGTACTGACACGTCAGAGCTCGCCAGACCCGAGAGGCCGGTAATGACCGAGCGGTACTGACACGTCAGAGCTCGCCAGACCCAAGAGGCCGGTGCAGTGGTGGCGTAATGACCGAGCAGTACTGACATGTCAGAGCTCGCCAGACCCGAGAGGCCGGTAATGACCGAGCAGTACTGACATGTCAGAGCTCGCCAGACCCGAGAGGCCGGTAATGACCGAGCAGTACTGACATGTCAGAGCTCGCCAGACCCGAGAGGCCGGTAATGACCGAGCAGAGGCCGGTAAGGACCGAGCAGTACTGACACGTCAGAGCTCGCCAGACCCGAGAGGCCGGTAATGACCGAGCGGTACTGACACGTCAGAGCTCACCAGACCCAAGAGGCCGGTAATGACCGAGCGGTACTGACACGTCAGAGCTCACCAGACCCGAGAGGCCGGTAATGACCGAGCGGTACTGACACGTCAGAGCTCGCCAGACCCGAGAGGCCGGTGATGACCGAGCGGTACTGACACGTCAGAGCTCGCCAGACCCGAGAGGCCGGTAATGACCAAGCAGTACTGACACGTCAGAGCTCGCCAGACCCGAGAGGCCGGTAATGACCGAGCGGTACTGACACGTCAGAGCTCACCAGACCCGAGAGGCCGGTAATGACCGAGCGGTACTGACACGTCAGAGCTCACCAGACCCGAGAGGCCGGTAAGGACCGAGCGGTACTGACACGTCAGAGCTCACCAGACCCGAGAGGCCGGTGCAGTGGTGGCGTAATGACCGAGCAGTACTGACACGTCAGAGCTCACCAGACCCAAGAGGCCGGTAATGACCGAGCAGTACTGACACGTCAGAGCTCACCAGACCCGAGAGGCCGGTAATGACCGAGCAGTACTGACACGTCAGAGCTCACCAGACCCGAGAGGCCGGTGCAGTGGTGGCGTAATGACCGAGCAGTACTGACACATCAGAGCTCACCAGACCCAAGAGGCCGGTAATGACCGAGCAGTACTGACACGTCAGAGCTCACCAGACCCGAGAGGCCGGTAATGACCGAGCAGTACTGACACGTCAGAGCTCACCAGACCCAAGAGGCCGGTAATGACCGAGCGGTACTGACACGTCAGAGCTCACCAGACCCAAGAGGCCGGTAATGACCGAGCGGTACTGACACGTCAGAGCTCACCAGACCCAAGAGGCCGGTAATGACCGAGTGGTACTGACACGTCAGAGCTCCCCAGACCCGAGAGGCCGGTAGTGTTGTCACCGACCGGTCGCTTCTCGGCAGTTCCCACCAGGACGTTTTGGCTCTGGTCCTGAAAGAGTCCACAGTGTCGGACAAATGGGGACGAATTCGGACCATGTCATCCGTGCCTGGCATACACTATACAAGAAAATGTTTCACACAACTTTTAATTGGTTTAATAATTCTTTGCCAATTAAACAAGAATTCAACATAAAGAGAGTAAATTTGTGTAAATATGATAAAAAGAACACGGGTTTACTCTGAAAACACCAACACAACAGACATGCAAAGCAACAAGAGTACAGCTCGCAGCTGCTCCAATGGAAAACTACTCAAACGCAGAAAAAACACCGTGCATAACTACTGTGTGTGTGTGTGTGTGTGTGTGTGTGTGTGTGTGTGTGTGTGTGTGTGTGTGTGTGTGTGTGGTAACAACTTTCACAGTGGTGGTTGTGATAACAGTCATGACACACATCGTCACCCTCCGCTCTAAGAGAAGTCAGCGGTGGTGGCTGTGACGCCTGTAATAAACACGAGACTGAGCCCTTCTGCTGTCTTGCGGGTCAAAATGACCCACGACAGTGTCCAACAGCAGGGAAAAGACTCTGATGATCTTTTCTCAACCTGAAATGTGATGACTTTTCCTACAGTGACCCCAAAATTAGAAAAAGCGAGACAAGGTTTTTGTTTATATTTCCATGGAAGCTGTACACCACTAGGGTACTGAGATTGTCTTAGGGTCATGTGTGACCCTAAGACATGTTGGGGTCATGTTTGACCCTAAGACATGTCGGGGTCATGTGTGACCCTAAGACATGTCGGGGTCATGTGTGACCCTAAGACATGTCTGGGTCATGTGTGACCCTAAGGCATGTCGGGGTCATGTGTGACCCTAAGACATGTCTGGGTCATGTGTGACCCTAAGACATGTTGGGGTCATGTGTGACCCTAAGACATGTCTGGGTCATGTGTGACCCTAAGACATGTCTGGGTCATGTGTGACCCTAAGACATGTCGGGGTCATGTGTGACCCTAAGACATGTCTGGGTCATGTGTGACCCTAAGACATATCGGGGTCATGTGTGACCCTAAGACATGTCTGGGTCATGTGTGACCCTAAGACATATCGGGGTCATGTGTGACCCTAAGACATGTCTGGGTCATGTGTGACCCTAAGACATGTCGGGGTCATGTTTGACCCTAAGACATGTCTGGGTCATGTGTGACCCTAAGACATGTCGGGGTCATGTGTGACCCTAAGACATGTCTGGGTCATGTTTGACCCTAAGACATGTCGGGGTCATGTGTGACCCTAAGACATGTTGGGGTCATGTTTGACCCTAAGACATGTTAGGGTCATGTGTGACCCTAAGACATGTCGGGGTCATGTGTGACCCTAAGACATGTCGGGGTCATGTGTGACCCTAAGACATGTCTGGGTCATGTGTGACCCTAAGACATGTCTGGGTCATGTGTGACCCTAAGACATGTCGGGGTCATGTTTGACCCTAAGACATGTCTGGGTCATGTGTGACCCTAAGACAGGTCGGGGTCATGTGTGACCGTAAGACATGTAGGGGTCATGTGTGACCCTAAGACATGTCGGGGTCATGTGTGACCCTAAGACATGTCTGGGTCATGTTTGACCCTAAGACATGTCGTCATGTGTGACCCTAAGACATATCGGGGTCATGTGTGACCCTAAGACATGTCTGGGTCATGTGTGACCCTAAGGCATGTCGGGGTCATGTTTGACCCTAAGACATGTCGGGGTCATGTGTGACCCTAAGACATGTTGGGGTCATGTGTGACCCTAAGACATGTCGGGGTCATGTGTGACCCTAAGACATGTCGGGGTCATGTTTGACCCTAAGACATGTCTGGGTCATGTGTGACCCTAAGACATGTCTGGGTCATGTGTGACCCTAAGACATGTCTGGGTCATGTGTGACCCTGTAAAAACGAGTGGTGTCCACTGACTAAATGCAGTCTTTCCGCACTTTCCGTGAAGAGGGGAAACCCAGATAGTCACACAGTTTGTGATGAAGGACAGGTTGTTTCTTCGTTTAAAACAGATTTGGGGTTTAGACTTAAATTAAGTTGTTTTAATTTGGAGGTTTGATGAAGGCGGGTCATAAAGGACCCTTGAGGCGGGCAGTATGCAGAATGTGTGGACATCACAAGGGTCAAGTATAGACGGTCCTGAGCAGGTTCAGAAAGAGCCACTAGTGGGGTTCCCCATCCTGCTAAACCACGTGGCGTGTCGGGTCAGGGCACAGAGCACAACAGCGTGCCCTCAGGAGGAGGCAGCGATCGACTGTTTATCCGTCTTCCCATCAAAATCCCGTGATTTTCCTTGATTTGAGATGACGGCATTCAGGCTATACTTTTGACGCTAGCGTAAATACAGTGTTCAATGCTGCACCTGATTAGTTAGAACTTACATTTTATTCCTGCAAAGAAAATGTTGGTTTTATACTTACCTTTGTTTCCTGAAAAACAGATGATTAGTTATCCTAACTGTAACTCTAGATTGAGTAAGCTATGCTTTTCTGTATGTTTATTTTCAGTTTCACGCTTCCTTGTTATTAAATCCCATCCATATACAGCACTGGTCTGGTCCGTGGAGGGTATGATGCAAGGGAGAGTTTAGCTGGCTGTAAAAACCCAATATAGGACAAGACTCACACTTGGTGTAGCGGTACACTTTGCATGACTCTGACTGTGCGCATGAGTCATTGGTTATAGCAGCACCGCTCATTCAAAGTCCCGCAGCATTAAAGTGAATTTTGTATCAGATAAACTGTACAGCACTTGTCTCAAACAAGGGAGCCCATCGCTTTAAAACACGGACACTCTTGGAACCGTTTCAAGTTAATTGTTGCGCCTCATGTCCCTTTTCTAATTCAATGCCGTTTACATCGGAGAAAAAGTTACCGTGCTAACAGTACTTGAAGAGTCAGTGTTAGTTGAGGAGTCAGTATAGCTTAAAAAATTAAGAACATTGGCCTGCACAAGAACTGATTGTTTCCTTTCTAATGATGTGTAATGAAAAAGAGAACTCTTTTTGTTCTCAAAGGTCCAAGGCTCTGGTCTTTATTCATTTCTCACTGTGGGAGTGTAAAAGCTGTCCGAGACAGAGCCGTATAAATGAACTCCTCCTCCGAATCTGTCCTACATACTTCTCTATCTGTACTTTGTTTTCAGGTCTTACTTGACCTTTGCTCAGTATTCACATCGATGTTGTCACTATTGCTGCCTTTAACTTCAACCTTTGCTTCCTCCATGTGGATGGATGGATGCATTGCATTTATATAGCAATCCATCCATCCATGTGGTCTCTGAAGGTTGCCCTGGCTCTGTCAAGTCCACATGAGAAGATGCAGACAACCACAGATTTGCACTGCTGCTAAAATTTGCATACATGCTGCATGCAGTGTGTATATTCGTTTGATTTTTACAGGTCACAACAACTGCAACAAAGCATTAAATTTGTATAATTCCCGGTCAAAAGCCAATATGAACTTAACTGTCTCGTCTCGTCTCGTCTCGTCTCGTCTCGTCTCGTCTCGTCTCATCTCATCATCAGACGCTTCTCTGGGGTTGGGTCGCAGTGGCAGCAAGCTAAGTAGGGCACTCCAGACGTCCCTCTCCCTAGCAACCCCCTCCAGTTCTTCCTGGGGGATCCCAAGACGATCTCTGGCCTGATTGGACATGTAGTCCCTCCAGCGAGTTCTGGGTTGACCCCCGGTCTCCTCCCAGTTGGACATGCCCGGAAAACCGCCAATGGAAGGTGCCCAGGAGGCATCTTAATCAGATGCCTGAACCACCTCAGCTGGCTACTTTCAACATGAAGTAGCAGGGGCTCTACTCCGAGCTCCCTCCAGATCTCCGAGCCCCTCACCCTGTCTCTAAGGCTGAGCCCAGACACCCTACAGAGGAAACTCATTTCAGCCGCTTGTATCCGCGATCTCACCCTTTCAGTCACTACCCAAAGCTCATGACCGTAGGTGAGGGTTGCAACAAAGATTGACTGGTAAATTGAGAGCTTTGCCTTCCAGCTCAGCTCCTTCTTCACCACAACGGTCCGGTACAACGTCCACATTACTGCTGATGCTGCACCAATCCGCTTGTCAATCTCTGCTCTGTTAGGCATGTAAAAAAACGTAAACAAGAGCCTTAACAAAGCAATCTATGAGCGATCTGTTCATTGAAAACACTCAGAATAAATTTATTTTGACTCATTGCGACGTCTTGAGTTGATGCAGTTGGAGGACAGTAGGGGGAGCTAGAGGACAAGATAGGAGGTAAGTGACTGTAAGAGGGGAGAAGGAGTGTGACGTGGGTGGTTCAAGTAAAGAAGCGTATGCTAACAGACGTGTGTCTTCGAGTGGTCCCTTAGCAACACAACATATTGGCGACGATGGCTGTGAATGTGAACCCAATGCCACGTTTCCTCATGTCTGCGGGTGAGCCTTCGATAAGCTTTTCAAGCTGGCTACGTGCTTTTGAAAATTATCTGCTAGCTTCGGTGGAGAAAATGTCGGAAGCTAGAATGCGCGCGCTTCTCACCCATAGCCTCGGTGCTGAGGGGCAGAAACTATTTTACGCACTGACTTGTGAAGATGAATCTTATGACGCAACGGTAGCTGCACTGATGAGGTTTTTCGTTCCTGCGGTTAACGTGGTGGCTGAAAGATACAAGTTTAGACACCGGAGTCAGCATCACGGAGAATCAGTGGCACAGCACGTGTCCGCGCTGAGAGAACTCGCTGCTGCGTGCGACTTTAAAACGTTTGAGGATGACATGCTACGGGACCAGTTGGTGGAAAAGACTAACTCCAATCGGATAAGAGAGCGTTTGCTGCTGGAGGTGCCCCTAACTCTTGAAAAGGCGGTGACTACTGCTGGACTAATTGAATCCGTCACATCTAATGCTAAAATCATGGACCGGGGAATTGCGACTGCAGCGCCGCCCGCGGCAGCTGTGGGTGTGCAGCCGGTGGACACAATCAGGGGACCGCCAGCGTCCACGAGAGACAACGCCAAGAGACAAGGGCTAACATGCTTCAGATGTGGAGCACGCGACCATAAAGCTTCGTACCCATCTTGCCCCGCCAGGACGGCCCGCTGTAATAACTGCAGGAAACAGGGGTATTTTGCAAAGGTGTGTAGGGGGCCAAGGAGAGTAAGTGAAATTACAGATGATGTGGAACAAGTAGAGGGCACTGTGCCTGAAGTGACTATATTAAATGTAGATACTGTAGCTCGCACTGGGAATAAAATAATGTGCATAGTACAGATGGCTGTTGAGGGGCAGACAACACAAAATGTGAAACTTATGCTGGACACGGGCTCTGCCGTTTCAATCCTTCCTGATGCAATGTTAATGCAACTTTTCCCAAACGCCCCCCTGAGTACACCGACACTGAAACTTGTGAGTTACGGAGGCAATCCTATTCCTGCGAGTTGAACTCTACATGCCACTTTGTCATACGCCAGTAAAAGTATGAGGAGTGAGATATATGTTACACACTTGGCCACGGCCATTCTAGGCAGAGGCTTGTTTGCTGGACTTGATATGCAGATAGTGAATGGTCAGGTTGCAAGTCCGACCTGCTCCCCAGTCACACGTCACCCAGATGCTGTTTCATCCATTTCAGAACAGGGCAATGGGGGGACAGAGCTATGCAAAAGGATTTGTTCACAAAATCAAACTGCGCACAGATGTGACCCCAATTCAGCAAAGACTGCGCCGCCTACCTTTTGCATCGAAAGGTGCACTTACGCAGGAGCTTGAGAAGCTTCAAAGACAGGACATTATAGAGCCTATCGAGTCATCAGAGTGGGTTTCCCCTATTGTAGTGACCGCAAAGAAAGAGGGAGCTATTAGGTTATGTGTGGACTTAAGGGAGCCTAATAAGGCTGTAGTGGTGGACAGCTACCCTCTCCCACACATGGAGGAAATGTTTTCAGAGCTCAGAGGGGGAACTGTTTTCTCCACACTGGACCTGCAGAGTGCATATCATCAGGTACTGCTCCATGAGGGCAGCAGAAATCTCACAGCTTTCATCACCCACGAGGGTCTCTTCAGGTTTAAACGTGACCCATATGGACTGGCTTCAGGGCCTAGCTGCTTCCAGTGGACGGTGACGACCATACTGAAAGACTTACCTGGGTGCCAATGCTACTTGGATGATGTGATCATCCATGGGAAAACCAGGGAACAACATGATGCCCATCTCCGAGCAGTACTCCAGGCCATCAGTGCATCAGGACTGAAACTGAACATGGCAAAGTGTAAATTCAGGCAGGAAGAGCTTGGCTTCCTGGGCCACAGGGTGTCAGCCCAGGGGATACAGCCAGACCCCTGTCATGTGGAGGCAGTGTTGCAGGCACCTGCCCCCAAGGATGCCTCTGGCCTCCGCTCACTTCATGGTATGCAAAGTTCATTCCCAACTACTCCTCAGTGGTGGAGCTTATGCGCAGCCTTTTGCGAGGAGATGCTGCCTATGTCTGGACCGCAAGTGCACAGCAGAGCTTTGAAACATTGAAGCAGTTGATTGTACACAGTCCCACACTGACCTTGTTTGACCCTGATCTGCCCACCATTGTAACTGACACTTCAAATTATGGGGTTGGTGCTGTGCTGACTCAAATACACCCGGACAACTTTGGGAGAGCAGTGGCATTCGCGTCACGCACGCTTTCATCAGCAGAGCGGAAGTACTCCACGGTGGAGAAAGAAGCTTTGGGGTGTGTCTGGGCTACAGAGAAATGGAGGACCTACCTGTGGGGCAGACGCTTCACATTATGTACAGACCACAGCCCCCTCACTAAACTACTCTCCTCTAAGGGGCTGGACAGAGCTGGTATGTGTATAGCTAGGTGATCGGCTAGGTTGCTGTCGTTTAATTATGACATGCAGTACAGACCTGGCACAGAAAATGTCACAGCTGACTGTCTGTCCAGGCTCCCATTGCTAACTGCTGATCAGCGACAGGAGGACGAGCTGGAGGTGGTGGCACTCATCGGCAGCTTCTCAGCTGTGTCTGCAGATGAATTCAAGGAGGCCTGTCAAGCATGCCCTGTTCAGTCACAGCTGCGCAAGTTCATCGCCACAAGATGGCCACACTCAGAACTGGATCCAACACTGACACCCTACTGCAGACTGAGAGCAGAACTGTCCGTACTGGATGGATGTGTCCTGCGGGGAGACCACTGTCTACTGGTGCCACAGCAGCTGCAGCCACAACTGATACGACTGGCTCACGAGACACATCAGGGCATCGTCAGAACGAAACAACGTCTCAGGGACCTCTACTGGTGGCCTGGGATGGATGCACAAGTCGAAGCCACAATCAAATCTTGCATCACATGTCAGCAGCATGACAAGACAGCTGTTACACATACTATGCCTATGAAACCTGTTCCATTCCCAGATGCTGCATGGGAAAAAGTAGCAATAGACATTGTAGGCCCTTTTGAGTCCACAGCCCCTGGTTGCCGTTTTGCTATTACCCTCATAGATTACTTTAGCAGGTGGCCTGAGGTTGCATTCATGTCCCAAGTTACTTCTGCATCAGTGATCCACTTCCTGTCTACAGTGTTCAGCAGGGAAAGGAACCCAAAAGAGGTAATCTCAGACAATGGTAGTCAACTGATTTCACAGGAAATGGAATCTTTTCTCAAGGACAGGAGAATCCTCGTAATTGTGGACGTAAGTTGATGTGTACAACTTGAAACTTTTCACCCGTTTGCTGGTAGGTTCAGGTGAAAGTTTGTTGACAATTCTGTGCATGTTGTTGACATTATCCATTGGAAATCTCGCAGTTTGCAGGTGCCAAATGGTTTAGCAAGCTTGACGCGTTGTCAGGCTTCTGGCAGATGAAACTTGATGAGGCAAGCTCAAAACTATGTACTTTCAATACAACTGAAGGAAGGTTTCGTTTTCTATGTCTACCTTATGGTATTCTGTCTATGCCAGAGGTTTACCGTAAACCAATCCACATGATCTTTGAGCACATACCAGGTGTGGAGACAGTGATGGATGACATCATCGTGTGGGGGTCCACCAGAGTGGAACATGGCGCACGAGTGAGGAAAGTCCTGGATCTGACACCAAGTCCAGTCTGAAACTAAACAGAGATAAGTATCAGTTTGCAGTGAAAAGCCTTACCTATGTGGGAGATGTGATTTCAGAAGAAGGTGTCAAGCTAGATCCAAGGAAGACATCAGCCATAGTGAACATGGAACGTCCACAAAACAAAGAATTGAGACGATTTATGGGTATGGTCACATATTTGGCTAAGTTTATACCTCAGTTGTCTGCCCAATCAGTGCCACTCAGAAGCCTTCTAGAGCAAAAGAACGTGTGGGTGTGGTTTCATGAGCAAGAAGCATGTTTCCAAAAGCTGAAAGAGATCATAAGCAAGGAGCCTGTGCTCAAGTTTTATGACCCAGAAAAGAGCACTAGGATTTCAGCAGATGCTTCTCAGTACGGCCTAGGTACAGTACTGTTGCAGATGCATGACAACAGCTGGCAGCCTGCAGCCTATGCGACTCGTGTGTTGACAAGTGCAGAAGCTAGTTATACACAAATTGAGAAGGAACTACTGGCCAGTACATATGCATGTGAACGTTTTCATTAGTACATATATGGACAGGCTTTTGAAGTAGAAACTGACCACAAGCCCTTGGTATCAATAATGTCCAAGCCCCTCAAAGACTGTCCAATGAGGAGTCAGTGTCTGTTAATCAGACTGCAGAAATATGATGTGAAAATTATTTACACACCAGGAAAATTCATGTTCACTTCTGACACACACTCGCATGCAGTCAACAAGAAGGAAAGTCCAGACGAACAGAAAAGTGCAGAGCTAAAAGCATATGTTGATATGATTGTCACATCGCTTCCAGTGTCTGCTGAGCAAACAGAGCAGATCAGAAAAGCAACTGAGCTAGATGAGATGATGAAAGAGCTCAAAAAGACCATATTGACAGGGTGGCCTGAACAAAAGTGTGACTGCCCAAGGCAGATTCAAGACTTCTGGGCATGCAGAACAGAGCACTCAGTTTTTAATGACAATGTTTTCAAGGGAAGCAAGTTTGTCATCCTGGCATCCATGCACAAGGAAATGCTGCAGAAGGTGCATGAGGGATATTTGGGGGAGGAAAAGTGTAAACGCAGACCACATGAGGTAATGTACTGGCCAAGGCTTAACCAAGACATTAGCCAGACTACAGCATCCTGTGAGATATGCCTCACCTACAGGTCCAAGCAGCAAGCAGAGCCACTCATGCCTCACCCTTTACCTGATCCCCCATACCAGACAGTCGGAGTTGATTTATATGACTGTAATGGTAAGAGCAACATTGTAGTTACAGATTACTTCTCCAACTACCCAGAAGTTGCAACACTGCAGTCGACATCCAGTAAAACAGTTATAGCCTACCTGAAAACAGTCTTTGCAAGACATGGAGTTCCCTGTGAGGTGTTTTCGGATAACAGGCCACAGTTTTCAAGCAATGAGTTTGCTTCTTTTGCAGAGGACTGGGGTTTTCACCATGCCACCTCAAGCCCGAACTACTCAATTCAATTCAATTTTATTGTCATTAAAAACAATGTGCAGGCACATGTTAAAAATTAAATGAGGGCTGTGGGTTCACCAAACAGTACAAGACATACACAGACAAACACAGCAAACACAATATAAGATATACACACATGAAGACCAAAAGCTAAAAATAAGTTAAAAAAAAGAAAAGAAAAAAAGAGCTGGAGTACAAAATATTTAAAAATATCTACAGACATTCAATGGGTAGCCAGGTTCAGGTGGGCAACAGCTTGTGGAAAGAAGCTGTTTTTGAGCCTGGTAGTGCAGGCTCTGAGGCTCCTGTAGCGCCTCCCAGAGCGCAGGGGGGAGAACAGTCCATGGTTGGGGTGGGTGGGATCTCTGCTGATGCTCAGACCCCTTCGAAGGCAGCGTTTGTGATAAATGTCTTTTATGGCTGGGAGCTGGGTTTCGGTGATATGCTGGGCCGCCTTGACGACCCGCTGCAGAGCTTTCTGGTCTACTGAGGTTCAGTTGCTGTACCACACTGAGATGCAGATGGTCAGGATGCTCTCTATGGTGCAGTGATAGAAGTTGGTGAGAATCGTGGGGGTTAGACGGGCGCTCCTCAGGAAATGCAGGCATTGTTAGGCATTTTTCTCAAGGGCCTGGGTGTTTAATGTCCACGAAAGGTCCTTGCTGATGTGGACTCCAAGGAATTTAAAGCTGGAAACATGCTCCACTTCCACCCCATTGATGTGTATGGGGGAGCGGCTGCAGCTTCTAGACCTCCTGAAGTCCACAATCAGCTCCTTTGTCTTCTGCACATTGAGGACAACATTGTTGGTAGTACACCATGATGTGAGGTGCTGAATCTCGTCTCTGTAGGCCATCTCGTCATTGTTGGTGATACGGCCAATGACTGTGGCGTCATCTGCAAACTTAACTATAACATTTGAAGGGTGAGTTGGCAGGCAGCGGTGGGTAAAGAGGGAGAAAAGGAGGGGGCTCAGAACACAGCCTTGAGGGGCACCTGTGCTGAGGGTCAGGGTGGAGGAGGTGTGGTCACCTAACCTAACAGACTGAGGCCTGTTGGTCAGGAAGTCCAGGATCCAGTTACAGAGGGAGGGGTTGAGGCCAAGGGAGAGGAGTTTGGTGGTTAGTTTGGTGGGGATGATAGTGTTGAAGGCAGAGCTGTAATCTATAAACAGCATCCGGATGTATGTGTTGTTAAGTTCAAGGTGGGTCAGAGCAACGTGCAGGGCAGTGGCAATGGCATCCTCAGTAGACCTTTTGAGATGGTAGGCGAACTGATGTGGGTCGAATGTGGGGGGGTTTATGTTTTTGATGTGAGCCAGAACCAGTCTCTCAAAGCACTTCATGGCAATGGGGGTGAGTGCTGTGGGTCGGTAGTCATTCAGACATGAGGATGTTGGTTTCTTGGAGACAGGAATGATGGAGGTGGTCTTAAAGCAGGCCGGGACTTTAGATTGGGACAGTGAGAGGTTAAATACAGGTGTGAAGACCTCAGCCAGCTGGTCGGCACAGTCCCGGTAGACCCAACCCGGTATGCTGTCTGGTCCGGCAGCCTGCCGTGTGTTCACTCTGCGCAGTGATTCTCTGACCTCTGTGACTGATAGAGTGAGCACCTGGTTTTCTGGGTGGCTGGGGATTTTAGGGGCTGGGTCAGTATTGTCCTTGTCGAAGCGGGCATAGAAATGATTTAGCTTGTCTGGCAGGGAGGCATCATCATGGACAGTGGGACCGCGATTAGAGCTTTTGTAGTCTGTGATAGACTGAATGCCTTGCCACATTCACCGGGGATCAGAGTTCTTGTGAAAGTGGTCCTCTATTCGTAGGGAATATTTATGTTTGGCTGTTCTGATGCCCTTTTTGAGGTTGGATCTGGCTGCGCTGTAGGCCTAATAGTTACCTGACTTGAATGCTGCATCCCGGACTTTGAGCAGCTGCCGGACCTCACTGGTCATCCAGGGTTTCTGGTTCGGAAAGGTGCGGACTGATTTTTTTGTCGTGACACTCTCAGTGCAAAAGTTAATGTAGGCTAGTATGGCAGATGTCTGTCCATTAATGTCTATATGGGAGCCATGGGTAGTTGAATGTGCAAAAATACTCCAGTCTGTGTTTTCAAAACAGTCCTGGAGTTCAGAGACTGCTCCTTCTGGCTGGACAGTGGTTGTCTTTACTGCTGGCTTGACCCGTTTTATTAGGGGTTTGTAGGCTGGGACCAGGAACAGGCAGAGGTGGTCAGAATGCCCCAGATGAGGGCAGGGAGTAGCTTTGTATGAGTCCTTGATGTTTGTATAGAGATGGTCCAGGGTGTTTTGTCCCCTAGTGGGGCAGGAGACATGCTGATGGAATTTGGGCAATACAGCCCTGAGGTTAGCCTGATTAAAGTCACCACCTATGATAAAGGCATTGTCCGGGTGTTTGGTCTGTTCTCTGCTGATGGCACATTGTAGCTGCTTAAGTGCTCAAGGTCCAATGGGCTCGCAGAGAGTTAAGCCAAAACTGTCAAGGCCCTCAGTCCACTGGTGTAAATATAGGTGTTGCAGCCGGTGCAGTGGCACCAGGGCCCATCGCTAGGGGGGGCCCGTCAATATTTCTGCATGCATTGTCCTAGTCCAATGTTACGTGTCTGTTTTGAGCATGTGATGATAGCTTGTTTAGCGCGCGCAATATCATTTACCTATCTAGCCTACCTAAGTAACGTTAGAAAAATAAAATCAAGCAAGCAAGCATGAGTTACACACATAAAAGTGGATGTACAAAGAGGAAGGAGAGCAAGGAAAAAAAGGAAAGCCGCAATGTGTGCTGCGTGTGTGCCAAACCATGCAATCTAGCAGGTTTTGAGTCTGACATGTGCTCCCCTGTTACTGTCGAATGACAAGGCTATTAGCTATGTTACAGCCTAGTTGCTTTGTTGACTTGTTTCATTGCCTTGTCGACTGATTTGGATTAGAGACCGTCTGTTTAGGTTTCCGAACTCTGTCCGTGGTGCGTCCGCTCTCCGTGGTTCTGAAGTGTAGCCAATCTTTGACGTACCGACCTTTACAATAACTCATCTGTGTAAAGTTTGTCTGTTACTTTGATATTTCTATTTTATTTGTTATATTTTATGCTGTGAAGCACTTTGTGATTGTATATCTGTGAAAGGTGCTATACAAATAAATTACTAAAATTACTTACTAAACCCACCTATGGTGGTGGTGGTGTGTGTGTGAGCGAGTGAGAGAGAGACGGGGGGGGGTCTATGAGGGTCGCTTGCACCAGGGCCCATAATAAATATGTTACGTCAGTGGCCCTCACGAAGAAAGCTCAAGATGGACAGGAGGATTTCTAGAGGAGTCTAATGATTTACAGGAGGGCTCCACTGGAAAATGGGTTGTCCCCGGCCCAAATGCTAATGGGAGGGCGCAAACATGCTAACCTTCCAATCCGTCAGATTCTGTTGACACCTGGAAGAGCAACACAGAATCAAGGCAAGGAAACAGGTACAAAAAGAGAAACACAAAAAGCAACATGACAAGAAGGCAAAACACTTACCAAGCCTAGGCCAGGCGATAAAGTTCGTATCCTGGATCACACAATAGCCACATGGTCACAAAGAGGATGCATGCAAGAAGTTTCACCACGCTCATACAGGATCCAAACAGACCATGGTGCAGTTCTGAAACCGTGTAGATCTGAGACCACAAGTGACAGTCCGGAGACAGACTGCCAACAACAAAACACTACAGAACTGTCAGATGCTCCCAGCAGCGAGCAGGTTGGTTCTCCAGACCGCAGTGACTCTGTGGTGTCACAAGTGGTCAGAGTACCCTCAGAGGCCTATTTTAGGCCTAAATGGACTGTTAAACATCCTGTGAGACTTATTGAACAATGCTGAAAAGTGTTTGGACTGTGAACTGTGCACAATTCTTAAAAACATAGGGACTGTGGACAATGAGAAAAAAAAGCAAAAATAGGGAACTGTTCTGAATAAAGTTGGTTGTGATTGGGGGAAAAAAGAAAACCTATAAAGTAATGGCGATGCATTATGTTTTATTTGAATGAGGAAAAAAAGGGATCAGAAATGAATGTTTTGTTATAACTGACTACAGAAAAAGACAATGTCATTTTTCTTTTAAAAGAAGGAGAGATGTGTTGTTATCATAGTACATGATATTGGTTCCCTTTTAGTTGTTGCTACCCGAGCAGGAGGAGGGGGCAGATCTACTTGGTTGTTGGCTGGCATGGAGTAAGCAGTGCAGCGTGTTGCTAAAGATCCAGATATTGAACCCAAGCCCGCTTTGTCATTAAAGATAAAGTGCAAACACAGCTTTGATTAATGTTTTAGTGTTCAGAGCAGAGGGTTGTCTCACCATTATATTTTATTCAGTTTGCCAAGTCATATCGATCAGATTTTGTAGTCTATGCACATACACGTGCACCCATGACAACCCTGAAACCAGAGACCCCCACACAACAAATCCCAGTTTAAACCCCTGCCTCTTGATACCTTTGGATTTGTAATGCGATGCTGTAGCACAAGGTCATACACCAGTTGTGTGAGATCAAATGCCTTTATTGACGATGTCCCTCGTGTCTTTCACTGTCTCTACCATTGTATCTGTTGAACTCCGCCAAGCCAACCAACCCCGTGACGTCAGAGGTTGTAGTATTGCAAGATGGTGGTGCCCTTGCCACGAAAGATGTAACGGTGCTTACTTTTCCTGTTGTCATGTTTGCTTGTTGATTAGAGTGGAAATACATTTAGTAACTTACGTGAACTTGCTTGACTGCTTCATGTCCACTTTAAGTATCATAAATGACTGATAAATAACACAACAAAAAAATGGCAGAGCCATGTCCTTTTATTTTTCTGTAAGGCAGCTGTTGAACATTGGTATTAGGGTTGAACTGAGAAAAGGACAAGATCAAGTCAATTCAAGTCAAGTAGGCTTTATTTGTCCCCATGATCAATGGGGGAACTGCAATGTTCTGTTATGTAATAAATCAAGCTGAAAAGTAAATCTTGTTTCTGTATTTAATGACGTCTTGTCTGCTGAATGGCTGTCACATGGTCTGCCCCTAGAATGTTCTGCGCATGAACCTTAACCCTCTGCAATATACAAGATATACCAATATTTCCACCTACCGGCCCGGTAAGCATATATCCTCCTTCCTTTGAAGTTAATACAAAAAATAATAAGAATAAGAATACAAGTATAAAGTCTAGAGACTGTTAAGCTATAACCAAACTTAGTCATCTAAACATTACACCACATGTTTAACACTTTCCTTTTCAGGTAAAATAACAAACAGGTAAGTTAAATTTAGCTAATGCCACACCTAGTCATTTAAACAATATTTTTAACACTTTTCTTTTCAGCACAGGTATACTATATAACAACAAACAGGTAAGTCACATTATTTCCTTTTCAGGTATCCCAACTCAATGTAAATTCAGATAAGTTTTCAAATAACTCCACACTCCGATGACTTGTAGGATATCTAACCAAACTCAAAGTGTCTTGTTTTGTTTTGTTTTTTGAAATTTTTAAAACATTTTTTCCTACAAGTCCATTATAACTCTGTTTTCTAGGCCTGCTAGACCTGCGCATGACTGGTGTTTCAGTCGTTGGGCTAGGTGGAGGAAACTCAGTCGGATGCATGTCAGGAGGATGCACGAAAGGAGGTGTCACTTCAGCACCTGCCTGTTCATGAAATGTTTCCTGAATCTTATGCAGACTTCTGCGGTTTCTCCGCAGTACCTTCCTATCTTCAGTCCTAATGGCATATGACCTTGGACTTACTTTTTTCAGGACCATTGCCTTTCTGTTCCATGCAGAGGGCTCTTTGATTCTGACCACATCATGTTCTGTAAGAGGTGTTAAACTCCTGGCAGCCTTGTCGTGGTTTTTTTTCTGTTCCCACTTGAGCTGCATGTGTTTCTGTTCCCTGTTTTCCTTTTTCACAGGCATGCATGGCAGTGTGTTGCGCAGTTTACAGTTCATGAGGAGCTCCACAGGCCACGCTCCACATGCCAGAGGTGAGGATCGATAGGTCAACAATGCCAGGTAAGGGTCTGAGTTGGTTTCAGTGGCCTTTTTCAGGAGTCTTTTGACATTTTCCACTCCTTTCTCTGCCTTTCCATTTGCCTGTGGATGGAGAAGGCTTGATTTGGTGTGTTGGAACCCATACTGTTCTGCAAACATCTGAAACTCCGGGCAGCTATACTGGGGGCCACTGTCCCTCTGCACTGTTTGAGGAATTCCGTGTCTGGCAGAGATGCTTCAGGTGAGTAATAACACTGCTTGCAGATGTGCTGTTTAGCTGTGCGGTTTCAGGACAGTTTGAGTAATAGTCTGTTACTAAGAAAGTCCCTTCCATTCAGATGGAAGAGAACTGTTCCTACTTTTTGCCATGGCTGGGCTGGCATGTCTTGAATCAGCATTGGCTCTTTAGTTTGCTTGTAATGGTGTCTTTGACATGGGTCACATTTACTAATCAGTGTCTCAATGTCTCCACTGATAATTGGCCAATAAACAGCTTCCCTAGCCCTTCTTTAGCACTTTTCAATGCCAAGGTGACCCTCGTGGATCCAGCTGAGCATCTCTTGGCGCATAGACTCTGGAATGATAATCCTGTTTTGCCTCAGCAGTAGGCCGTTGACCATGCTCAGCTCTGCCCTGATAGGATAGAAATGTGATTGTTTACCTTTTGTCCACCCATGTTAGAGGTTGGCCATCACTGTCTGCAAGGTCACGTCCTTTTCTGTTTCTAGTGCAATCTTCCTATACATCATGTCTGACACTGGGAGGAAGGAAGCAATCAAGTTAATATGCATTTCCACATCCACTGAGATGGTGCTGACCTGTGTCTTTGTGACTGGTGCAGGTGCTCAGGACAGTGCATCAGCCAGAATGATGTATTTACCTGGCATGTAGACTAGATCCATATCATATCCTTCAGCATCATCATCATCTGCTGGATCCGGGGAGACATGTCGTTCAGGTTTTTTCTGAAAATTGAAATGAGCGGTTGGTGAGCTGTTCCTGCTGTAAAGGTGGGAAGTCCACAGACATAGCCATGAAACTTCTCACATCCTAATACTAACCCTAGGTCTCATTTTCAATTTGGGCGTATCGTGTTTCAGTCTCTGTCATTGCTCTGGACACATATGCCACTGGTCTCCAATTGTCGTCGTCATAAGCCTGGAGAAGCATGGCGCCCAAGCCGTCTTTGGATGCATCTGTGGAGGTTTTTGTTCTGTGTGAGGGATCGAAAAAGGTAAGCACTGAATCTGTGGTAAATGTCTCTTTTAAGCTTTTTCCATTCTCTATCATGTCTGGCAGTCCACTTGAACACTTTGCCTTCGTGCAGCAGATCTCTGATACAGACCGTTTTTGCAGAGAGATTCGGGATGAACTTGCCTAGGACATTTACCACACCCATGGCTCGCAGTACTCCCTTCTTGTCTGTAGGTGGGGGCATGTCCAGAATGGCCTGTAGTTTGGAGTGGTCTGGTTCCACTCCTTCTCCAGACAGCTTGTCACCTAAGAAAGTGATCTCTGTTGCCCCGAACTGACATTTGTTTTTGTTCAGTTTCAGACCACTCAACTGGATTCTCTGCAGGAGGTTCAACGGTCTTTCATTGTATTGTTGTAGTGTAGAGCCCCACACAATTAAGTCATCAATGTAAACCTGGGTGCCCTCTAGACCCTCAATGATCGCTTCCATTGCTCTGTGATAGATTTCGGGAGCCGATTTGATTCCAAATGGAAGTCTAAGAAATAGTATCTGCCAAACGGTGTATTGAACGTGCAGTACTTGCTGCTCTTATGATCCAATCTCAGTTGCCAGAAACCATGAGATGCATCTAGTTTACTGAAGAATTTGGCCCCTGACATTTCACTAGTGATTTCTTCCTGTTTCGGTATCGGGTAGTGCTCTCTTTTAATGTTCTTGTTAAGTGTTTTTATTTGATGGCGCCCCTACTCATTGTATTACGGTACATTCGGATGTGACGTCGCCACGTTCTCAGTGTGCGACAGTGTGTGTTATAAGTGTGCGACAGTGTGTGTTGTAAGAGTCGGTAGTAGAGAGCTAAGACCTGGTGTATTTGCCTAAATAAATATGCCTAACGTTAAAGGTTAAGGAGAAAACAGTCAAGCTTTGCTTATCCTCCATACGCAAAGAAGAAGATTGCGCACCCCGGCTCAACAGGTTATGGACCCAGGCAGAGTTGGACACAAGCTAGCATTTCGGAAGAAGTTTAACACGAAGTATTACACGGAACTTCTACAGGCTATGTGGGCCAGCTTGGAGATAAGAGTATTTATATCACAGAGTTTCTTAATCTGTGTTTATATTCTCGGGAAAAGTTTTACGCGACGTATTATGGGTTAGCCAGTGAAGCTAACAAGGTAGCTTAGCAAAGAAAAAGTATAGCAAGCTAGTAGGCCACGGTAAAATTAACGGCAAAATGGCAAGCAGAGCAACAGGGGTCTTGGCACCACAGCTTTTGTTCAATGGATCCGAAGAAATTCTTGTTTCCCAAAGTTTTGGGAAACAAGATTCCTAGGCTGCTTACATACTCTGAAGCTAAAAGAGACAATTTTACGCGAGCCCACCGGCACTAGCGAAGAACAGTTTGCTGAAGATAGGAGGGAGAATGCTGATTGCTATGCTGAGCTAATAAGACTGATAGATGATAAAAGCCTATCGCTGATAAGATATGAAGCCACTGATGATGGCAGGAAGGCTCTGAGAATACTGAAAGAACATTATTCCAGAAAAAGAAAGCCGCGGATAATAAATTTATACACATCGTTGACCAAGCTACACATGGCGGACAACGAGAGTATTACCGACTACATAATAAGGGCGGAGAACCTCATTACAGCTCTGAGAGATGCAGGTGAGACCATGAGTGATGGACTGACCGTAGCCATGATACTAGGCGGGCAACCAGACTCTTTTAAGCCGCTAGCCGTCCACATAACACAAAACGAAGATAACGTTACGTTCACAGACTTTAAAAGAGGACTACGGGTCTATGAAGAGGCGGAGTAAATGAACATGGCAAGATCTACGGATAATGTGATGAAGACATGTGCAAGGCAAGGCCGAGGCCCCACCAAGACGCACGCTAGCAACAGAAAAGATGAAGATGCCAACGTGACGTGTTACAAGTGTGGAATAAAAGGGCACAAGGCAAGAAAATTTTTTCGAAAAGTGTGGTGCAGTTTCTGCAAAAATAATACACACTAAGAATCCCTGTGCAAGAAAAAGGGGGAACAAGATGGTGTCAGAAAAGTCGTGGAGGAACAGAATGGCGACCAAGACCATCTCTTCAAGGCCAAGCACACAAACCACCAGACAACGTCAAGATGAAAGGCATCATGGTGGATGCAGGAGCAACATCCCACATCGTGAACGACATCAGAAAGTTTAAAAGCTTCGACAACGCATTCCAGCCTGACACCACTTGCAGTGGAATAGAACAACGAAGAGGAACGGTGATGATATGTCTGCTAGACAGCGCCGGACGACAGCACAGAGCACAGCTACGGGATACTGTACATTCCTTCATACCCACATGACATATTTTCGGTGACAAGAGCAACAAACGGAGGGGCGACAATCACTTTCAAGAAAGGGGACAGTCGCATGGTTACCAAGAATGGTAGCAGGTTTGATATCCACGAGAGTGGAAATTTGTATTACTTGCCAATTGTTGAGGAGCGTGTTGACCAATGTAAAGGGTGTCACACCATGCAAACTTGGCATGAAATTTTGGGTCAGTGTAACTACGAAGATGTACAAAAGTTACAAGGTGTAGTGAAAGGCATGGAGATAAAAGGAAGTGCAGTCAGACCAGATCAGTTATGTGAAGTGTGTACACAGGGCAAATTCAACCAGATGAGAAATAGGGAGCCGGACAGAAAGGCTAAGAAACACTTAGAACTAGTCCACACTGACTTAGCCGGTCCCATGCCAACACCGAGCATAGAAGGGTACAGATGTGCAGTATTTTACAGAGGACTACTCAGGTACCGTTTTGGTGTATTTTCTAAGGTCCAAGAGTGATACAGTGCAAGCCACAGAAAGGTTCTTAGCAGACATAGCACCTTACGGAGAAGTCAAGTGTATCTGTTCAGGTAATGGCACTGAGTTTACAAGCCGAAACTTCCAGGCACTGTTAACCAAGAATAGGATTAGACACGAGACATCTGCACCCTATTCACCCCACCAAAATGGCACAGCAGAGGGAGGTTGGTGAACTCTCTATGATATGATATATGCTTACTGATAGAAAGCGAGTTACCAGATAAGCTATGGAACTACGCTATGCAGACAGCAGCTTATGTGAGGAACAGGTGCTACAGCGGGCGCACAAAGAAAACGCCATACGAGCTGTTCACAGGCAAGAAACCAAACATATCCAAACTGCAGAAATTTGGATCAATATATTTTGCTTACTAGCAAGAGAAAGGGAAGCTAGACTCTAGGTGCGAGCAAGGTGTTTTCATTGGCTACGATAAAAACAGCCCATCTTATCTAGTGTACTATCATGACACAGAGAGGGTCCAAAAGCACAGGTTGGTGAAGTTCACAACCAAGCCAGTCAAGAAAAGGCAACACAAACCCCTGAGTCATACATAGAATACGGTGATAAGAATGTACATCCCAGGGTCAATGACAGTGAAGAAAATGTTGTGGATGAAAATGTGGAAAATGTGTTACATTTTCCACATTTTCTACTACCGACTCTTACAACACACACTGTCGCACACTTATAACACACACTGTCGCACACCGAGAACGTGGCGACGTCACATCCGAATGTACCGTAATACAATGAGTAGGGGCGCCATCAAATAAAAACACTTAACAAGAACATTAAAAGAGAGCACTACCCGATACCGAAACAGGAAGAAATCACTAGTGAAATGTCAGGGGCCAAATTCTTCAGTAAACTAGATGCATCTCATGGTTTCTGGCAACTGAAATTGGATCATAAGAGCAGCAAGTACTGCACGTTCAATACACCGTTTGACAGATACTAGTTCTTAGACTTCCATTTGGAATCAAATCGGCTCCCGAAATCTATCACAGAGCAATGGAAGCGATCATTGAGGGTCTAGAGGGCACCCAGGTTTACATTGATGACTTAATTGTGTGGGGCTCTACACTACAACAATACAATGAAAGACCGTTGAACCTCCTGCAGAGAATCCAGTTGAGTGGTCTGAAACTGAACAAAAACAAATGTCAGTTCGGGGCAACAGAGATCACTTTCTTAGGTGACAAGCTGTCTGGAGAAGGAGTGGAACCAGACCACTCCAAACTACAGGCCATTCTGGACATGCCCCCACCTACAGACAAGAAGGGAGTACTGCGAGCCATGGTTGTGGTAAATGTCCTAGGCAAGTTCATCCCGAATCTCTCTGCAAAAACGGTCTGTATCAGAGATCTGCTGCACAAAGGCAAAGTGTTCAAGTGGACTGCCAGACATGATAGAGAATGGAAAAAGCTTAAAAGAGACATTTACCACAGATTCAGTGCTTACCTTTTTCGATCCCTCACACAGAACAAAAACCTCCACAGATGCATCCAAAGACGGCTTGGGCGCCATGCTTCTCCAGGCTTATGACGACGACAATTGAAGACCAGTGGCATATGTGTCCAGAGCAATGACAGAGACTGAAACACGATACCCCCAAATTGAAAATGAGACCTAGGGTTAGTATTAGGATGTGAGAAGTTTCATGGCTATGTCTGTGGACTTCCCACCTTTACAGCAGGAACAGCTCACCAACCGCTCATTTCAATTTTCAGAAAAAACCTGAACGACATGTCTCCCCGGATCCAGCAGATGATGATGATGCTGAAGGATATGATATGGATCTAGTCTACATGCCAGGTAAATACATCATTCTGGCTGATGCACTGTCCTGCAGCAGCCTCCCTGCCGCTAGGAGCAGAGTAGCCCATGCAGATCGACGGGGCTAGTCTGTCAAGGGCGGAGCGCATCTGCCGGATGAGGGAGGGCTGCTTTGTACTGCGGGAAGGCAGGCCATTTCGTCGCCCACTGTCCCAAGGCTACAGCAAAAAGACAAGACCCGTCAGTATCTGGGGAGATTCTGACGGACCGAGTCTCCATGCCTACTTCTCCCCAGCCCCGTATGTTGTTGTCCGCCACTGTTTCCTGGGGCTCTCAGGCACATCAGCTCAGCGCCTCTGTCGACTCCGGTGCCACCGGTAACCTGCGAGACATTGCCCAGGTGGGGCGTCCCTACCCGACACTTGGAGGAGGCCATTAACGTGGCTGCTCTGGGGTCCGGAAAGGACCGGCTTTGCACCATCTCTGTCACATTGGTCCTGGAGGGGAATCACCAGGAGATCTCCCTGCATCTCGTCAACTCACCCGCCTATCATCTGGTGCTGGGGTATCCTTGGCTGGCCTTACACAACCCACAGCTGGATTGGACCGCAGGTCGGCTGGAGGGGTGGGGCCCTCTCTGCCAGTTTTCCTGCCTCAAGGATCCTCGGGAGACACCCCGGCTTGCAGTGGCAGTGGACACCAAGCCCGTTGACCTAGCCAATGTTCCCTCTGAGTATGCTGACCTCCGGGAGGTGTTCAGTAAGAAGCGGGCAACCGTCCTTCCTATGACTGCGCTATTGTGCTCCCTGCCGGCACCCGCCCTCCCCGGGGACACCTGTACTGCCCCTCGGCTCCTGAGACTGCTGCCATGGAGCAGTATATTATGGAGGCCTTGGAGATGGGATTCATCCGGCCATCGACTTCCCCAACAGCTTCGTGGGGAAGAAGGATGGCACACTTTGCCCCTGCATAGATTACCGGCCCCTGAATGCCATTACCATCAAAAACCGGTACCCTCTCCCTCTGCTGGCCGCCTCTTCTGAACATCTGAGGGGCCACCATCTTCACCAAAATCGACCTGCGCAGTGCCTACAACCTGATCCGGATCCGAGAGGGGGACGAGTGGAAGACGGCATTCATCACGCCCACTGGCCACTACGAGTATCTGGTGATGCCCTTCGGCTTGGCGAACGCCCCAGGCGCTCATCAGCGACGTCCTGCGGGACATGCTGGACAGGTTCGTGTTTGTATATCTTGACAGTATCCTTGTTTTCTCAGACCCGTCAAGAGCACGTCCAGCATATCCGCAGGGCTCCGAAGAGGCTGCTGCAGCACCATCAATCAATCAAGTTGCATTTTATATAGCAGCTTTTCTAGCTGCAACAGCCACTCAAAGCGCTTTACATTTCTGCTCAAATCTGAATTTCAGACACCCGTTTATAATAGAACACAAGCCGTTTTCTATTCTCCGGGCGCTGCACGGCAGCTTCCCGCTGCTCATAGCTACACAGCTAGGGTGGGTTAAATGCAGAGGAAGAATTTCCCCACGGGGATCAATAAAGTAGTAAAAGTTTTCTGTACAATTGCTAACCTATTCGTATGCGTAAGGCCACCGAAATGTGATTTACAACGATTAACTTATCCACACGTGTATTACAAAAAGATTTGACATGGGCCGTTTGAAACTATTGGCAATAAGCAGAGCAGTGACAGACCTTAGGCGGTATGCAGATGATGGGTTGTCGACAGCAGTGGAATGGTCACCAGAAACTAGTTATTTTCCTGCACCTAACATTTCCATTATTACCACATGGGAATCAATCAGTCTGAATAGCACACAGGCTTTGCATATTGTAGTGAATTCAGGGGGCAGCCCAGGAGACCGTCGCCACAGCCGGGACGCGATTCCGTATCTTCGACTCCGCAAACAACGTTAACCAGTGGACTAAAGGGTCCGACCCGTTTGTCAAGGACCAACGTGTCTACTTATCCATGGACGTTACACTCAGTCGGTAGAGCATGAGACTCTTAATCTCAGGGTCGTGGGGGGGGGTAGTGTAACGTGCATGGATGGTCCTTGCCTAACTGGTCGGACCCTTTAGTCGACTGGCTAACGTTGTCGCTTGCGGCGTGGGAGATACGGGTTCGCATCCCGGCTGTGGCGACGGTCTCCCGGGCTGCCCCCCGAATTCGCTACATTGGTGTCAGAAGTGGGATGGTGAGACCGTGAGGCCATCGGAAGCGTATGCGTGCGAAGGAGCTGATGTGCTTAAGCGCGGGGACGCGCTTCCCGGAGGAGGGGGGTAGTGTAACGTGCATGGATAAGTAGGCACGTTGACTGGCGGGTCTGTCCCTTTAGTCGAGCGGTCAGCGATGTCTCCCGCGGTACGGGCGATACAGGTTCGCGTCCCGGCCGCGGCAGTTCCTGTGGCTGCCCCCCCCCCCGAATTCACTACAATATCAACACGGCCGAATGGGTTTCTATGTTAACTGTTCGAATAGGTTTAATCATTTCAGCGCATGCCAGGCTAACCACATGCATAGAAATCGGTTGTCACTCAAGTCAGACTGACGAATGGACGACGTTGCTAGTGAGCTACTATTGCCAATCGGCACTTGCTACCATCAACGTTACCGTTGGCCTAACATGATACTTAACATCCTGTGACTTCACAACTATCATTCATAACTGCTTGATTTTCTAGTAACAAAAGACGTGGGATGAGTATTAATCTTAATGATTTTCTCCCAGATTTACTGATTACACTGCGGCCGTATCCGCGTACCTCTTTTTCTTGCGTAGTGGCTGGGCAGCTTGCTCACATACACAAACTCTACGGCCTGTGTCATTTTAAAAACACAAGGCGAAACAAACGTAACCGGTTATTTCCTTGCCCGGTGCGGGATTCTATACGGGGTGTACTGCACCACAAGGCGACATCACTAACCGCTCGGCTAAAGGGTCAGACTCGTTAGCTAGGGGCTAACGTGTCTTATTAGCAGTTTACACAAATAACGGCTCAATTCCACATTAGCCAATATTTTATAGAAGTTAATTAAGTCTGGCGTATGTGATTAAAAAATCCATATTGTAAGCGGTCAAAATTTCCTCGCCCACTCCCAACCGAGACGCCATCTTGTAAGTACTAGCTAGGCATGACGTATCAGTCAGCGCCTTCAAATGGGGTCGTGTTCATGTGAAGAGTCTGTAGACGCGCGGTATGCGAATTTACGAATCCTACTATGGCTACGCCAAGACCCGCCCTACTCTGTCTGTGATTGGCTAACCCTATCCCTAACCCCACCCTAACCCTAACCTTAACCAACCTAACCAACGGAGACAACGAGTACTAGCCAATCAGAGGCATCGGGTCTTGGCGTGGCCATAGTAGGATTCGTAAATTCGCGCGCGGTATACGGACGCCCCCCTCCCTCTTCACCGGAATTGGATCTTTTCTGAAAGCTCCGAGTTGTGACGTGTTTGCTGACGTTTTCAGAAACGGTGAAGGCCATGGAAGTCCACTTTTCGGTGGATGGTAAGTTAATGTCTCGTAATTTTAGTCGTACAGAGGCTTTTTCTTCGTAATTTTGTCCGAGGAAGATGTTGATATTCCCAACGGTCTCATCTTTTCATTATGCCTTTGCGTTTCCTACATTACGTTACCCGCTCGTTAGCTTGCTAAATTGTTAGCCTCGGTGGCTTCTAGACGCCGACGGGAACGTTAAAGTTAGCTAATGTGCTTTTTTAGCGATGAGCAATGGCCGCCAACTGTAAAAGCCGCGTGCTACAACAACGTTACTATAATCATCTCTGGTCATGGAGGCGTATCTGTCACCATCTGCTCGTCAAGCCGGAGAAGTGAGTTCCACAGTCGCCTTCCTGGGCTCCACCCATCCTCTCTCCCTCCGGCATGGCGCTGCCCTTCGTCGTGGACGTGGATGCGTCGGAGGTGGGCATCGGGGCCGTCCTGTCCCAACGAGTGCCTGCGGACGGTAAGCTCCACCCGTGTGCCTATTTCTGCCGGAGTCTCAACCCCACAGAGAAGTGATGACGTTGGTGACCGGGACCTGCTGGCAGTGGAGGCTCTGAAACAGTGGCGGCACTGGTTGGATGGTTCGGGGCACAAGTTTGTGGTTTGGACCGACCACAAAAACCTGTCCTACATCCGCAGTTCCACACGGCTGAACTCCGGGCAAGCCAGGTGGGCTCTTTTCTTTAACAGGTTTGATGCTGTATTGTCTTACCGCCCGGGCAGTGAAACCACCAAAGCTGCCGCACTTTCTCGTCAGTTTGATGCTACAGGGAGAAGTGCTGAGCCCGAGCCCATCCTGCATCATCGCACCGGTCCTGTGAGGGATTGAGACTGAGGTGGTGGCTGCACAGCGCACTGATCCAGGCCCTGGGGGTGGCCCTCAGGGCCGTCTGTATGTGCCCCCTGCTGTCCGGCCACAAGTCTTGGAATGGGGGCATTCGTCTCGTCTGTTGGGCCACCCAGGGGAGAGGCGGACTCTGGAGTTCGTCGGCCGCAGGTTTTGACGGCCAACCATGCGGAGGGACGTTTCCTCCTTTGTGGCAGCCTGCGTCACATGTGCCCAGCAGAAGTCTCCACGTCGGCCCTGGTCCCACCTGTCGGTGGACTTCGTCACTGGCCTCCTGGTCGTCATGGATCGGTTTTCCAAGGCAGCGCGGTTCGTTGCTCTGGCCAAGCTCCCGTCTCCCGCCTTAATGATGGAGCGTGTGTTCCTCGTGATGTGGTGTCAGATGGTGGTCCTCAGTTCGTCTCCCGTTTTTTGGAAGGCCTTCTGCTCTCTCCTCGGGACTACTGCCAGCCTCTTTTTAGGCTTCCACCCTCCGTTTAACGGGCAGACGGAGAGGGCGAACCAGAATCTGGAGACCATGCTGCGCTGTCTAGCTGCTTCAACCCGTCCTCCTGGAGCTCGCAGCTGCTGTGGGCGGAGTATGCGCATAACACCTTGCAGTCCCCCTCAACTGGCATGTCGCTGTTCGAGTGCCAGATGGGGCACCAGCCGCCACTGTTCCCGGACCAGGAGGCTGAAGTGGGGGTTCCAGCAGCAGCCGACTTTGTGAGGCGGTGTGCGCGGACCTGGAGGACGGCCCGGGCTGCGCTGTTACATGCCAGGTCCAGGTACTGGGCAGGCCAACCGACGGCGGCGGCCAGCGGTTCCCTTCCAGCTGGGGGAATACGGTGTGGCTGTCGTCCAGGGACCTCCCACTGCACAGGTCGGTCTGGCTGCAATTGCCTGCCTCCATGCGTGTCCATCCGGTTTTCCGTGTTTCTCTCCTGAACCCTGTTTCCTCCCGTGCCACCCCCGCCTCCTCCTCACCTGATCGATGGGCTGCCTGCCTATAGTTAGGAGGCTTCTGGACTCCCGCCGGGTGCGTCGCAGCATCCAGTATGGTGGACGCTGCGTCCAGGTGGACTGGGAGGGCTATGGGCCGGGAGAACGGTGCTGGGTTCCGGCGCGGGACATCTTGGACCGGACCCTCATCCGCAATTTCCAGCGCCGTGGGCTGGGCCGGGCCGTGGGTACGTCAGGTGCCGTCCCTGGGAGTGGGGTACTGACAGGATCACTGGCCAGAGGACCAGCAGCGAATAGGTGACATTTCCGTATCTGCCTGCAGTCAGTCAGTATGGGTTGCACCTGTGCTGGCCTGTGATGTTGTGCGCCTGTGCATTGATTGTCCTGTGATGTTGTGCACCTGTGCTGGGGACTATTTAACTGTTTTGCAGACATTCTCTGTCGAGTCTTGACGTCAGTCTGCAAGAAGCTCTTGTATCCCGGACCCTCGTCTGCCTCCTCTGTGTGAGAGTGTTTTGCTTAGTTTAGTATTGTATGTTTATTCTAGTTTCGCATTATCGCCTGCCCTATTTGGTAGTAGTCTTTTGTTTTATTGTGTGTTCTGCTGAAGTCCAGTAAGGAGACTTTGTACTGTCTCTTCGACTGGCTCCAAATACACAGCGTTACAGATGTACATGATTTTTTTATGTAAATCTAACAGACTTCCCCCCCCCCCCAGTGTACCTTTTGAGGCCTAATTTACAAAGTGTGGTTAATACTTCTCCCCACATCATATCGGATGCTCTCTCTCTCTCTCTCTCTCTCTCTCTCTCTCTCTCTAGACAGCCACTACACTTTGTTTTTCTAATTTCATGTTCTAAACGTTACAGCTGGATCCATGGTATCTCTCCCTCTCCTGAAGCCACCCTGGTATTTAGATATATAACCTTTATTCTCTATATCATATGCTCACCTCTCATTCATGGTTTCCTCCATTATTTTGCATGTGTTGGCTGTTAAAGCAATTGGTCTACAATTCTCTGGGTTTGTACAATCCCTTCCTGGTTTACGTACTGGAATCACAACAGCCTCCTCCCAGCTTTGGGGCACTTTCCCTCCCTCCCGAACTTTATTATATAATTCCAATAAAATGCCCTTCGATGGTTCATCGTGATCTTTTCCTGTGCTGACGTCTTGGTTTTCTCGAGCGAGCGGTGCAGTTGCGTCTTGGGGAAGGGCTTGTTTAGCAGGTCCCTGGACTCTTCTTCTAGCCGTAAGGGCTCTTCACTCTCCGCTGTTACGTTTTCCCTTCACTAATGTTGGAACCCTGAATCTGATCAGTTCCCGTGTTGGTGTGAGCGGGGGGGCGATGCTGAGATCATTTGGTGGGCGGGGCTTAGCGGAGTGATTCGAGGCGGAGGGGTTTACATTGAAACGCTCAAGGATAACGACGCCTACTGCAGCTTTAAAGCAGGCTCCGGCATTAACCCGTCCGTCAGTGTTTCGTCAAAAGGAGCGTTGTCACACTCTAGCAGCCAAGATTTTAACTGTATTCTAGAACAAGGTGTTAAAATGTATCAACTCGTTATAAAAGAAAAGAAAATCCCACATGCATTTTGTTTTGGCTAAAGCCACCGAGCCCACCCAAACGGCGCCTGTGGCCAAGCCTGCCTCTGGAAAACAGTTAATGAATAACTTGTGTTTGAGCCCAAAGCTGTTTCTCTCTCTCTCCGTCAGATTAGGCAGTTTGTCCGAAGAGGTTGCCTACTTCCGAGCCCATTTGCCCCGCCCGTACTTTATTCGTCGAACCGGTCCGGTTTGTGCCAAGGGACCATAGAGAGGACCACGCCTATCCGAGAGGAGGGGCTGCAAACGGAACGCTGTAGCTGGCTCTCCATTTTGAGGGCAGGGGGACTCCTCGACGCGGGCACGGCCAGGGATGCGGTAGTGTGGAGACGGGCGTTATTGGAGGGAGCCTCTCGACTACAAAAGAAGAAGAAGGAGGTCTTTTAAAAAGCCATCTATTTCGGCATACGTCGTGCGAGCGTTTTTTGGATACGTTATTATTATTTTTTTTGCATGAGAAAGAGAAAAAGATGGGAAACTGCCACACCGTTGGACCAAACGAGGCCCTTGTGGTTTCAGGTATGTTGTGGACGTTATTGCCTATCGGCGTCTTGCGGCGCTGTCTTCCATCGCCAGGGCTTTGCAACACGGGGCTGTTACGCAAAGATGCGGCTGGAGCCCGGTGACGGGCCTGCCATTTGCCGGTCTGTTGACGATCCGGTCTAACGTTGCCGTTATTAAAGTGCACGCTTTGGACTCTGCGGGCGATTGATCCCAAAATCCCAAAGCCAGTTTTTCCACACCGCCCGGCTGGCTGCGCGGGCTTCCCGTCGGGAAACGCTGTTGCGCACCGAACATTCTGTCTCCAGATGTCCTGTCGGTCGGTGCAGAGGCTGCAGCGGGCTGCTCTCTGCTGGGAACTTGTTGGTTCGGTTTGTAGTTGTGGGTTTTTTGCAAACTAGGTGAGATTTCTTGCGTGCTTGCAGTTTGGCGTCTGCCCTACTTTCCGTCACCCAAAAAAACCCCAAACTACGAGCGCTTCACACGCCGTGACCTCGCGTGACAGCGCCTGCGTGCGTGCTGACAGACGGGAACAATGAATGATGGTGTTAAATGGCTGAGCACCATCACGTTTCCCATGTGTAACACGTGTCTCTGTGGCGGCACGACTCCGCCGCTTCTCCAAAGGCGGCGTGAGAAAACGAGAGGCGACTTGCACTGACGCGTCGACGTCAAACTCTTGTTTTTTCTTCCAAACAAAACGCTTAGGGGAGGAGCGCGAGCGAGGGAGGGAGGGCCCCCCCGCGCGCGCGCGCGCGCGCGTCTTCTCATTCATTCGCACGAAAGCCTTTCCCCTCCTCGCACGTGAGGGGAGGCCGGAATCCGAGCTATGCTGGAGGAGTCACAGCCACCGAACGGGGGCTGTAGTAATGCTCGGCGCACGGCTCCTCGGTCTTTCTACAGCTTCCGGCGCCGGTGGCGTGCAGCAGGAGGCGACAAGTCGGCCGGTGTTGAGTTCAGATCGCTGCCAAATTTTCTAATTGACTTGATGAGGTGTAAACACGGAAAGGGCCGGATCAGCTCATTCCTGCTGGTGTGAGGCGTGTAAAAAAAAAAACTGTCCAAAAAAGCTGGCAAAGGTTATAAGATTGGCAAAGCTTTGAACTTTCCTTGAAGCACTGTAAAGTCAGTTTTAACAAAATAGAATATATATATATATATATATATATATATATATATATATATATATATATATATATATATATATATATATATATAATAGCACAATCCAGACAGCCTGCCAAGATCAGCCCATTTTACCAAACTGAACAGGACAAAAAGGGGCAGTTGTCACAGGAGCGACCAAGAGGCCAGCCACAACCCTCACGGAGATTCCGAGCACGTTGGTCTAAATGGAACAAACCGTCCAGAAATGAACGACCTCGACAACCCATCACAGACTCGGCATCTATAAGGGAGTGGCTAGAAGGAAGCCACTTCCGAGAAACGCCATTAAACCCGCAGTACAGACGCTTTGTCTCCCCCCTCCGGCAGTGAGTCATTGCGTCTGTTCTCTCGTCGCTTTCCAACGAGGAAAAGCTACACTAAAGGTTATCCATGTTTGTCCTCGCTGTCCATCGCTTTCTTTCTCTCCTGGACTTTAATCCTGCCTCTGAACGCTGAGTTTTTATTTCCTCTGGAGCACCAGAACCCTTTCTTAGACGCTGCCTCGATTTGTTTTTTCTCCCGCCATATCTTCCATGTTCGGAAGCTTTCTGGCGGAAACGCCCCGAAGGCCAGCCAATTAGAGGCGTCCGAACGCTCCCGCCACACGGACGTGCGGCTCTGGCAAAGGAGGCAATGCTGGCTGACGTAAAACGCATCACTACTCACCTGCGTGGGACTGTGGCCCCAGACACCAGATGTAAAACTGGTATACGCCGAATACAGGGAGGCTTACCTGGCGGTGATAGGCTTAATATTCATTGTGCGACCTCGTTTGTCGCGGACATTATTTATATGTAAAAGTCCTGTACTCTAGCTTTAAAGGCGGCTCCACACTTGAGGCGAATCGGGCCGATTCTCGCTTCGGGCTGTCCCCGCCGACTGAAGCCACAGGGGCGGAGTATCCTCTAGTGTGAAAGGACTCAAATCTAAAGAGTCCGCCCCCACCTGCTGAGTCCCAACCACATGACTCTTTTTGAGCATGTTTGATTTGGTCGTGGGGGGGCACCCCCCCCCCCACGACCAAATCAAGTGGTTAGCGCGGTCGCCTCGCAGCAAGAAGGTCCTGGGTTCGAACGCCGGGGGTAGTCCAACCTTGGGGGTCACCCTAGGTCGTCCTCTGTGTGGAGTTTGCATGTTCTCCCGGTGTCTGCATGGGTGTGCTCCTGTTTCCTCCCACAGCCCAAAGACATGTAGGTCAGCTGAATCGGCCGTACTAAATTGTCCCTAGGTGTGACTGTCGGCCCTGTGATGGCCTGGCGGCTTGTCCAGAGTGTCTCCCCACCTGCCGCCCAATGACTGCTGGGATAGGCTCCAGCATCCCCGTGACGCGAATTCGGATGAGAGGCTTGGATGATGGATGGATGGATGGATGGATGGTTGGGTCAAGACTGCGTCTCATTGTGAAAGGTTGAAATACTGAAATCCGATGGAAGCTTTTGGAACATAAACAGAACAGGACGTGCAGTCACTTAAACAACAACAAATTCTACCGGCGCACACAAGGAAAAACAAAATCATCATGTAAAGTAGTTATGTAATCTTTGTGGTGGCCACCTCTCAAGCCTTCTTCAGTGTCCAACGTCTTGAGTTGCTCTTTTGTTCAGTTTGAAGCTCGGTGACCGCAGTTACAAACTACGCTAAAAAGTAAGAGCTCGAGCTCCTACTCCGTATTTGGTTATTTATTTGTACTTGGGCTGAATTTTGACTCTAGTCTGGCTCTCTTCTTCGGCGCTCCTTGTTCTTCGTCTTCCTCTTTGAGCTGACGAGATTCCACGAAATATGAGATGGGACGTGAAGCTTCGGGCTAGTGAGTTTTCAAGTGTGAAACCCTCAATCTGCGTCCTGTCTCCTTGTGTGAATAGGATCAAGAGGGCAGGCAAGGCTGATCTAAGACCAGTCTTTAAGTCTGAACAGCCTGCGTCGGCAGACTGCTTCAGTCACCAAATGTAAAGCCACCTTAAGTCATGCGTAGAGTTTGTTAGAGGCCATGTGACCAAAAACATGTTTCAGAAGAATTTGTAGTCAGATGACACAAAAGTTGCGCTCTGAAATCAAACCGCCATGTTTGGTGCAAGCCAGAGAAGGCCCAGCAGCCAGTTAACAGCTCCCTACCACCGGGCATGGTGGTGGCAGCATCGTGCAATGGGGTTGATATTGCTAATCTAACAAACGTAGCAAGGCCTATAAAACGTGAAATGTAAAAATAGAACTGAAAATAAAAATTGAAACAGTCCCAAACAACGACCGGAACTTAACAACTAATAGAACGACCATGTGCGGTCAAAATGACCGCCTACAGTTTTTAAACTCTATACTCTGTCAAGACAAATACCCAATTGAGATATTAATGCATTACATATGTTAGTATGTCTGTTAAGACACGACTGACGCCAAAATTAACAGTTTAACAACTTTAATACTATTTTTCACACAATTTGAAATGGCGGCTGTCCGACGCCTGTAAACACTGCAGTGCCTCGGTGGTAGTCATGGTGCGTCTGTAACCAGAAATGTTGGAAATAATCAAAAATCAAGTCTAGACTATTTCCCTGCACTGGAGGACGCTACTGTGTTCCTAGGACAGAGCAACGAACTTCACGAAGGAAATGACGCGACCAACACGCGTCATAAATACTGACATGATGCGCAAACTCATTTTAGGTAGATCTTATAACCATTTTGTGCAATTGATCTTAAACTCGTTTTAATGCAATTTTAGGAGCATTCTGGGCACAGCAGGTCTGTATCCTCTTTGATCCACGAAGTTATTGAAACTCATAACTTTCAAAATCATTGAAAATCCCAAGCCATCAAAATGACGGCCTTGGTTGTTCTTTAACAGACAGACTCAACTTCCAACAGGACAATAAGTGAAAGCACACGGAAATGACTTGGCATCACTTATAAAACTGGTGGCAGATACTCTAGACTGGCCCAGCTAGATGCCAGACGGATCCCACTGAAGAGCTGCGGTCTGACCTGCAAGTCCCTGTCCGTTGATGCTCCGCGTCTGATTTGGCAGACTTGGAAAAAAATAGATTGAGTAAGAAGCAAAAATTCCAAAATCTAACTGCAAACATCTTCCGCTTCCGGTGTGGGAAGATGGCGGCGCGAACTTGGGTTTGCGGCGGCCTCACCCAGTACCGTCCAGGCAGTGTCTTTGTCCACGTCTGTGTCTACGTTTGGTGGCTGGGGGAGCTTGGTCTGCTGCGTCCGGTGGGCCCAGGGACCACGGCCTTGCCTGGAGCTGCGCCCGAGGAGGAAGCACTGAGGGCGGTCTGACAGGATGTGGGAGCGGGGCAGGCTAAGCTAACTGCTAGCCCATGCAGACCGGCAGCGCCCACAGTCATGCTGGCTGGCGTTCCTTCTCCTGGACAGTGGAATTTATGGACTGTGTTGTACTGAATGGTGTGTGTGTGTGTGTGTGTGTGTGTGTGTGTGTGTGTGTGTGTGTGTGTGTGTGTGTGTGTGTGTGTTCTCTTTGTTTTTGTATGGTTTTGGAGGCGTCGTTTATGGGAAATTTGGGACGTGTGTTTTTGTCTTTTGTGTGGCACTGCTGTGGGCCGGGGGGAAAAGAATTTCCTCTCTTTGTGTACGCAAGCACATGAAAGAAATGACAATAAATTGTTCCTGATCCCCGACTATATTCTTCCTATATGTTTACCAGTTTGAAAAAAAATAACACATATTGTTATTTTTTCTAAACTGTCCGATACACAAGTATTACGGTTTTCCTCTTACCTCCAAAATGCACAAAAAACTAACGTAGTTTGCGTATTTATATTACCTAGGACAGTGGTTCTCAACCTTTTTGGGGTCCTGGACCCCCCCTGCGTATTTTTGATCTACCCTGAGGACCCCTCCACCTGATCTTGGGGGAGGGGGGTTGCAATTTGATAGATACAGTAGAAACTGCATTTTAAATTGCAATATAGCATTTATTCACTCTTTGGGGCAAAAATAAGAGCTTTCAGTTGTAACTTAGATATAGTTAACAAAACAGAATTCTTATGCAGTAACTTTCAGATATATGTAACAACACAGAATATGTATTCAGTAACTTTCAGATATATGTAACAAAACAGAATATGTATTCAGTAACTTTCAGATATATGTAACAACACAGAATATGTATTCAGTAACTTTCAGATATATGTAACAAAACAGAATTTTGATGCAGTAACTTTTAACAATGCAAACGGGAGCGAGATCTCTTATTAAAATACAATAAATGACACTTGTGAAACAGATGTAATTAGAGAAAAAAGTCCTGTTACCCTTTATAGTTTAGGTAGATAAAGGTCTCGGTCACATTTGAGTAAAATAATCCTATTTCTATAAATGTCATAGGATCTTTTTTTTAAAGATATTTTATTTTCACGGACCCCTTGCAATTACACCACGGACCACTAGGGGTCCGCGGACCCCCGGTTGAGAAACACTGACCTATGGCAGTAAATAATGACAATACGTTGGTCCTGATTCCTAAACTCCTGCAGACCTGTGGAGGAAGGCCCCGCTGTACAGGCTCGCTGCCAGACACCTGTACACAAAACGTTTGAGACCGCTTTACGAATGTGTTGTGTTGCGCGTGTTGCACCAGTAAAGGCGGGAAATACATTCCAGTACGTTTAACTGTGCAGGTGTAACGGAACAAAACGTGGGGGAAAGTCCATTTAAACGCGGACCAGAGCCTAACCGCAGCCTCGCTGGACGACTTGATAAAAATAACTGACCGACTGTGATGTCTGCTTTGTAGCCCAACCCACGACATTGTGTTACGGAGCTATTTGGGAGACCGTATGGCTGTTGGCAAAGACGCCCCCCCCCCCCGCCTGTCTGTCAGTCAGAGGGTGGCAGCTGGGAATGTCCGGCTGGACTCCAGATAAAACAGTGATACGTCCACTAGCGAGTCGGACTGTATTTGTCCTGTCGATAACACGTCACCCCACGAGCCAGCAACAGCGGCGTCGTAGATGGGGGGGGGTACCTACCAGGGCCCAGAAGGGGGGGGGGTCTCGGGAAACCTGGTATTAAAAGTTTGTTTTGGTTTGCAAATGTTTATTTAGTGTAATGGCTTCAGTTAAAATTGGCTCAATACACCGGTTGAGGGACTTAAAGAAACGAGTGGAGGCTCTCTGAGGCTCCTCTCACCCCTCTCTGAGGCCCCTCTCACCCCTCTCTGAGGCCCCTCTCACCCCTCTCTGAGGCCCCTCTCACCCCTCTCTGAGGCTCCTCTCACCCCTCTCTGAGGCCCCTCTCACCCCTCTCTGAGGCCCCTCTCACCCCCCTCTGAGGCCCCTCTCACCCCCCTCTGAGGCCCCTCTCACCCCTCTCTGAGGCCCCTCTCACCCCCCTCTGAGGCCCCTTCTCACCCCTATCTGAGGCCCCTTCTCACCCCTATCTGAGGCCCATCTCACCCCTAACAAAATGTGCAAAGTGGTTTAGTCCGCCCCTCTTTAGCTAACAAGCTAAAGAGGAAAGGGGCCCTCAGAGACTGCTTACGCATAGGCCCCGAATTTTGTGCTACACACCTGGCCAGGAAGATGTCATTTTACACACACACACACACACGCACACACACACACACACACACACACACACACACACACACACACACACACACACACACACACACACACACATGACTGTAAGTCTTAACTGGTCCACTATGCTGTGATGTGAGTGAAACAGCCGGGGTGATGTTGATTCTGATCTCTGTTTCTGATCCTTCGCGGGTACTTGAACACAGTACGGCCGAGCTTGGTCCAAATGCTCATTACTGTCCAAGAAGTCTGTGTAAATGTTAGGCAAATAAAAGGCTGATTTGGGAGTCCGGGTACTGTAGCGGTCTATTCCGTTGCCTACCAACACGGGGCTCGCCGGTTCAAATCCCCGCGTTACCCCCGGCTTGGTCTGGCGTCCCTACAGACACAACTGGCCGTGTCTGTGGGTGGGAAGCCGGATGCGGGTCTGTGTCCTGGTCGCTGCACTAGCGCCTCCCCTGGTCGGTCGGGGTGCCTGTTCGGGGGGGAGGGGACTGGGGGTGGGGGGGAATAGCGTGATCCTCCCACCCGCTACGTCCCCCTGGTGAAACTCCTCACTGTCGGGTGAAAAGAAGCGGCTGGCGACCCCACATGTATGGGAGGAGGCATGTGGTAGTCTGCAGCCCCCCCCCCCCGGATCGGCAGAGGGGGTGCAGCAGTGACCAGGATGTTCTCGTAAGAGTGGGGTAATTGGCTGGATACAATTGGGCAGAAAAATGGGGGGTAAGAAACAAAAGGCTGATTTGCATGTGAATGAGTGGACTGCATTCATATAGCGCTTTTCTGGTCTACCAACCAACCACCTTTTCAATGGATGCCTCACATTCACACACTGATGGCGGAGGCTGCCATGCAAGGTGCCAACCTGCTCATCAGGAGCAGTTAGGGGTTCAGTGTCTTGCTCAATGACACTTCAACTTGGCCAGTATTTATGGAGTTTGGTACCAAGCCATAGTAACTAATCCGTGTATAATAGGTGGCACGGTGGTGGTGCAGTGGTTAGCGCGGTCGCCTCACAGCAAGAAGGTCCTGGGTTCGAGCCCCCGGGGTAGTCCAACCTTGGGGGTCGTCCTCTGTGTGGAGTTTGCATGTTCTCCCCGTGTCTGTGTGGGTTTCCTCCGGGGGCTCCGGTTTCCTCCCACAGTCCAAAGACATGTAGGTCAGGTGACTCGGCCGTACTAAATTGTGTGTGTGTGTGTGTGTGTGGGCCCTGTGATGGCCTGGCAGCCTGTCCAGGGTGTCTCCCCGCCTGCCGCCCAATGACTGCTGGGATAGGCTCCAGCATCCTCGTGACCCTGAGAGCAGGATAAGTGGTTCAGATAATGGATGGGTGGCTATATATATATATATATATATATATATATATATATATATATATATATATATATATATATATAGCAGCTGATGAGTGCGAGATGCACGAAACAGGCCTATACTGCTATGCATTAAAATCTTTTTTCCTGTATCCGTGTATATATATATATATATATATATAACAAGCATTACAGCTCGGCTGCTCTGTGTCACCATAGCAATTAGCCAACCCCCCTGCAAAATAATGCTTCCATCAGGAAAAATCGATTCCGGCTGATGATGGACTGAGACTTGTGTCACCAGACAAATTAGCATGAAATTAAATGGATTCTGTAGCCAGTGGGTGAGGCTTTTATGGAGGTGCAGGATTGGAGTGCATTTAAAACCAGTAACTTTTGATAACAAAAAGGCCAAAGAAAGACGACCTATTGCTTACTGAGTAAAACAGTCCCCACATCTCTTTGAAGCCGTGGTTTAATATTATGCTTTACGTGACCAACGTGATAAGGATATTTTCCATATTGACCAGCACAAGACGTACCACTGACAACACTAGTTATGTTTTGTATGGAGAGTGGGGGTGGGGGTTGGGAGGTGGGGGTGGAGTGGCATCTTTTTTAGTTTACTTTTTTAGCAGCGGCACCTGATCTTAGACCTAACAAAGCACTTGTAAAGATGGCAAATTAAAAGATTGTCTGAATCCTTCTCTTCTAACGATGACAGTTAATGTGGCCTGTCGTCTTTATACATGTTCAATAATCCAGGTAGGAAAATCACAGGGAGTTGAATCGCCTCATCACTCATCTAGGTGACCTCTTCAGTCTCAACTGACTGCAGGTATCCCCACCCTTTGTAAGCAATACAGTGGTATAACGACCCAAACCAATGATCGTTTTCATATGCAAATATGGGTCACACCCATATTTGCATATGAAACCGAGGAATAGTGCACATGTAAGTACACATATAGTACACATTGCAATGGCGTGAACTCAGGGGGCAGCCGAGAACTGCCACAGCCGGGACGCGAATTCGTGTATTCTGCACCGCGGGCGACAACGTTAACCAGTCGGCTAAAGGGTCTGACCCGAATAGTACATTTGGGTGTGACCCATATTTGCATATGAAACCGTGAATAGTACACGTGTAACTAGAGTTACACGTGTACTATTCACAGAGGGTTGAGGGATAGTTGCATCACAGCACTGTGAGATGGTGACAGATGTACTCTAAGGGCCCAAACCGACTAGCGGTGATGAAGGCCGACTGTTGCATCGCCTCACGTCGCCCGCCGTCTTGGCCAAAAAGTAGCACTTGAACACACCGCAAAGACTACAGCCGACGGCCAACTAGCACGCACGTCCTGCACTGATCCGCTATGCTGAACAGCCAATCGGAGTGATCTGTCTCACCAACAGAGATCCGACTAGTGTCAACGGTGCGGGACACACCGCCAAAAACTAGGGTCACAGACACGTGTCAGCCCCCCCCCCCTCTTTGACTCCCCGTTCAAACCAGCATTCCTCCCTATCAAGGATGTGCACATCCTCATCCTTGAAAGAGTGGCCACTGGCCTGTAGGTGGTGTAGACTGTGGAGTCCTGGTCTGTAGATGGTGTAGACTGTGGAGTCCTGGTCTGTAGATGGTGTAGACTGTGGAGTCCTGGTCTGACGTGTAAGCTCTCCTGTGTTGTGCCATCCTCTTGGCCAGCGTCTGTTTGGTTTCCCCGATGTACAAGTCACGGCACTCCTCCTGGCACTTAACAGGGTACACTATATTCCTCTGTTTGTGCTGGTGGACCTGATCCTTGGGGTGGACCAACTTCTGGCACAGCGTGTTTTGGGGTTTGAAAGCAACTGAGACGCGGTGTTTGGGAAATACACATCTCAACTGTTCCGACACTCCCGCCACATACGGAATCACCCCTGGTTTACATTTAGACAGCTGTTGTCCTTCTCCTCTCCTCGACTGGCTGGTGCACTGTTTGGGCATCTTTGCGGCTTTGACAAACGCCCAGTTAGGATAACCACACTTAACCAGGGCCTGTTTAATGTGGGATTCCTCCCCTTCCCTGGCCGCTGTGTCGGTTGGGACGTTGCATATGAAACCGTTGGTTTGGGTGGTTATGCCACTGTATTGTTTATAAGGGTGAGGGCACCTGCAGTCAGCTGAGACTGAAGAGGTCACTTAGGTGACGATGAAACGTTGTGTCCGGATGAACTGATTCACCTTTCTGTGGATGTGGTCCATCATTAACTGCTACTGTTACATACATACACTGTTATAATGCCCCTTTTCCACTACATGGTACCGGCTCGACTCGACCCGCAGAGTGTCATTTTACATTGCCGTAACAGTACCCCCTCAGTGTAGCTGCCTGCATTGATTTTGGTACCCGCTCCATTTTTTTTTGGAACCTCGACAAAGGTGGTGCCAGAAATGTGGCAACGGTTACCAAAATGCCGGTACTTTCCGGTAATGGAAAGTCGAGTCGAGCCGGTACCATGTAGTGGAAAGATGCCTGCCATATGACTCTGCAATAACTGTGGATGTGCAGGAAGTGTTTCTGTATTACTTGGTTGCGTGTTTTACGGCCATGTTGTCTGTGTCGTTCCCATCAGGTGGCTGCTGTGGCTCTGATCAAAAGGCGTATGTGGTGGGAGGATGGGCGTGGGCCTGGTGGCTCATCTCAGACATCCAGAGGTAAGTCCTGTGTCTCCGTTTCCCTGAGCTGTACCCGGGTCTAGTCTGTGTATCGCCCATTCCCCTGAACCAGACAGAAACACCCGTTCTTTACATGCCCAGCGGACCCAGTTAGTCAAGTCAGTTTTATTTTGTGTGGCTTAATGTCACAAATTACAAACTTGCCTCAGGGGGCTTTACAGCATCTCGATATTCTATATTAGGCGTACAAATTATAATTTTCATAAAGACAGCCTGGATCACACTACCTTCTCTTAAGTACCCCTACTCGTGGCAGTTTCATGTAAAAGGCACCATCCATAGGCCAAGTATGAATAAAGGGTCGCCCCATGAGCCAAATTCAGACCACAGGATTAGAACCTGCTGTCAATCCAGAACTGACTGATAGGTCTCTTAATGGTCAAGTCAGTTTTATTTGTATAGCCCAATATCACAAATTACAAATTGGCCTCAGGGGGCTTTACAGCAACACAACATCCTGTCCTCAGACCCTCGCATCGGATAAGAAACAACTCCCTAAAAAAACCCTTTAACAGGGAGAAAAGTAGGAAGAAAGCTCAGGGAGAGCAACTGAGGAGGGATCTCTCTCCCAAGACCAACAACGTGCAATGGATGTTGTGTTTACACAATGCAACACCGAAAGAGGACAACAGAATTATAACGGATTTATAAAATATATGAAGGATATGATGAGGAGGATGCCGAGCGGTGTCCAGATGCCACCGGAACAGTTCAGGACCCGAGCCACGTGACCGCCATCACCATGTAAAAAAGGAAAAAATTAGTCACACATCTTAGTGAGGGAAGGATCTAACATTAAAACGGGATAACACAATTACACAAAGACTAACACTAAACAACGGCTAAACCTGAGTGTCTAAGGTCACCCGATGCTGCAGGAAGTTGGAGTACACCAGTAACGTCTGTAGACATCGCAGTAAAACAGGCTCATGTTTTCAGTTACGATTGGTCGAGAAAGAGACAAAATGCTTAATTTCCGTCAGTAACTCAAACTCTTCAGTGTGAGCATACCTCACATTCATACGGTCCAGAGATGAAGGATCGGGCCCTTGAATAACAACGCCAGCTGTTTGGAGTTAAACGGAATTCCGGCAACCATCCTCTGACTGAATATGAAGCGCTGATGTTCACCACATGTGTCAACACAGAGCTCAGCTGCTCCACGGAGGATGAACAGATGATGCACACGTGGATGTCAGAGAAACAGGAAGAACAGTTAACCCTTGGTCCATCCAGTTTTCCTGGCCAGCTACCCCACACTTCCGAACAGTCCCTAGTCACTGCTGCACCCCCTCTGCCGATCCGGGGAGGCTGCAGACTACCACATGCCTCCTCCGATACATGTGGAGTTGCCAGCCGCTTCTTTTCACCTGACAGGGAGGAGTTTCACCAGGGGGACGTAGCACGTGGGAGGATCACGCTGTCCCCCCGACCGACCAGAGGAGGCGTCAGTGCAGCAACCAGGACGCATACCCACATTCGGCTTCCCACCCGCAGACACGGCCAATTGTGCCCGACCAAGCCGAAGGTTACACGGGGATTCGAACCGGCGATCCCCGTGTTGGTAGGCAACGGAATAGACCGCCACGCCACCCTCATGCCGGTCCATTCAATTCTGCCATCGTCACATCAGGAATCGGGAACATTTATTTGTCATTTCATTTCATGCACTTGCGCGCATGAAATGAAACGAAACATCGTTCCTCCCAGACCCCAGCAGTGCAACACAAAGACGAAAACACACATCCAAACTACAAGAACACACATATATCCAACATATCAAATAAAAAAAATAAAAAAATAAAATAAATCACTGTCCAAGAGAACGAATCCCAGGATGACGGTCGGAACGACCGGTCTGCGTAGGCTAGCAGTTAGCTTAGTCTGCCCCGCTTCCGTGTCCTGTCAGACCGCCCTCGGTGTTTCCCCCTCGGGCACAGCTCCAGACAGCAGCAGACTAGGTTCCCCCAGCCCATCCAACGCCAGCTCCCCCAGCCAGACACCTTCAGCACACCTCCCCACACGCCACACGCAAAACACAGTCAAGGCCAGGCGAGGCCGCCACCAGAACGCCCTCAGTGTTATCGGAACTGCTGGCCTGCATGGGCTAGCAGTTAGCCTAGCCTGCCCCGCTTCCGCGTCCTGTCAGACCGCCCTCGGTGTTACCTCTTCGGGCGCAGCTCCAGGCAGGGCCGTGGTCCCTGGGCCCACAGGACGAGCAGACCAAGCTCTCCCAGCCCATCCAGCGCCAGCTCTCCCAGCCATCAAACGAAAACACCAACTTAGATGCAGATGTGGACGGAGACACTGCATAGACATATACTTACAAGTATATGTCACATATACACTACCGTTCAAAAGTTTGGGATCACCCAAACAATTTTGTGTTTTCCATGAAAAGTCACACTTATTCACCACCATATGTTGTGAAATGAATAGAAAATAGAGTCAAGACATTGACAAGGTTAGAAATAATGATTTGTATTTGAAATAAGATTTTTTTTACATCAAACTTTGCTTTCGTCAAAGAATCCTCCATTTGCAGCAATTACAGCATTGCAGACCTTTGGCATTCTAGCTGTTAATTTGTTGAGGTAATCTGGAGAAATTGCACCCCACGCTTCCAGAAGCAGCTCCCACAAGTTGGATTGGTTGGATGGGCACTTCTTTGAGCAGATTGAGTTTCTGGAGCATCACATTTGTGGGGTCAATTAAACGCTCAAAATGGCCAGAAAAAGAGAACTTTCATCTGAAACTCGACAGTCTATTCTTGTTCTTAGAAATGAAGGCTATTCCATGCGAGAAATTGCTAAGAAATTGAAGATTTCCTACACCGGTGTGTACTACTCCCTTCAGAGGACAGCACAAACAGGCTCTAACCAGA
Organism: Lampris incognitus; assembly: GCF_029633865.1. NCBI lineage: Eukaryota > Metazoa > Chordata > Actinopteri > Lampriformes > Lampridae > Lampris > Lampris incognitus. The sequence continues at coordinate 49,922,954 of NC_079218.1, forward strand.
GTAGAAAAAGAAGTGGGAGGCCGCGTTGCACAACTGAGCAAGAAGATAAGTACATTAGAGTCTCTAGTTTGAGAAACAGACGCCTCACAGGTCCCCAACTGGCATCTTCATTAAATAGTACCTGTTAGAGCCTGTTTGTGCTGTCCTCTGAAGGGAGTAGTACACACCGGTGTAGGAAATCTTCAATTTCTTCGCAAATTCTCGCATGGAATAGCCTTCATTTCTAAGAACAAGAATAGACTGTCGAGTTTCAGATGAAAGTTCTCTTTTTCTGGCCATTTTGAGCGTTTAATTGACCCCACAAATGTGATGCTCCAGAAACTCAATCTGCTCAAAGAAGTGCCCATCCAACCAATCCAACTTGTGGGAGCTGCTTCTGGAAGCGTGGGGTGCAATTTCTCCAGATTACCTCAACAAATTAACAGCTAGAATGCCAAAGGTCTGCAATGCTGTAATTGCTGCAAATGGAGGATTCTTTGACGAAAGCAAAGTTTGATGTAAAAAAATCTTATTTCAAATACAAATCATTATTTCTAACCTTGTCAATGTCTTGACTCTATTTTCTATTCATTTCACAACATATGGTGGTGAATAAGTGTGACTTTTCATGGAAAACACGAAATTGTTTGGGTGATCCCAAACTTTTGAACGGTAGTGTACTTGTAAGTATATGGACACATAATGACAATACGTACTTTTGTATCCCGTTTTCATGCAATTTATTTTCCAAAAAACTAGAAGTCAGAGTAGCAAAGCTGTAATATGTGATATTATCAGGCGGCAACGCCTGCAGCTGCTCCGCTGACAGTAGATGGAGCCGACTGTGGACTGCTCGAGGGTTTCTTTGACTTTTATGAAGCTGAAACGCCAACCGCTTAAAAGCTTTAAGACGTGTATCAGTGTAAAGTCTCAGGATAACGACAAGGGGTTCGTAGTCTCCTCTTTCCTGTCGGTGAAGCTGCTGCAGCAAATTCTCGACTGTCTTATTCCCAAAATTTCTAGCCTTATGTTTTACACGGCAGACTAAAACTGGCCAAAGTCAGGAGAATTAATCTTCATTTTATTTAGGGTGAGGCGTTCAGTTTTCCAAGTCTTAACTGCTCTGCAGGCCATTGTTGCAAAACCAACACGACGTCGTCATTTTATGATTGTGCACTTACCCGCGGTGTTTTACTGACCATATCTTGAATAAGTGTTCCACATCAGCTAGAAATTATAATGATTGTGTCATATTTTGTAAGCCTGCCTCTCTGTCTCTGTTTCCACTCTGCCAACCTGCTTTGCTTTTATTGTGGTGTTGATCTCACCGTCTCAATGTCTTGTAACCCATTTCCTGTTACAGTGATGGTCTTTGGGCTAATGACGAGCTAATTTGGTGGTAGGAGTTTCCCAAACAAATAAAGCTGAATGCTCAGTTTAGGCTATTTGTTGCCCCTTTTAAGACAGAGCTTATCGTAGCGATGCCCTACCTCCACTTATACCTCGGGCAGCACAATAGCCCAGTGGTTAGCACTGTTGCCTCACAGCAAAAAGGTCCTGGGTTCGAACCCCAGGCTGTCCCAGGTCCTTTCTGTGTGGAGTTTGCATGCTCTCTGTGTGGGTTTCCTCTGGGTGCTCCGGTTTCCTCTCACCATCATAAAGACATGCATGTTATTATTAAGTTTTCTTTAGCAATCCCCTTGAGGAAATTCATTTACTGCAAACTGACCCATCCCAGCTGTGATCTGTGTAGCTAGGAGCAGTGGGCTGCCGGCTTCATGCTGCGTCCGGGGACCAGCTCCGGTTCTTTTCCCATTGCCTTGCTCAGGGGTACAGACAGGAGTAGAAACCCTAACATGCATGTTAGGGTTTCTACTCCGGAGCACCCGGAGAAAACCCACCACAGACACGGGGAGAACATGCAAACGCCACACAGAGGACGACCTGGGATGACCCCCAAGGTTGGACAACCCCGGGATTTGAACCCAGGAACCTTCTTGCTGTGAGGCGACAGCGCTAACCACTGGGCCACCGTGCCATCCATGTTAGGGTTAAAACTCCCGTTCACCCTGCCCTGAGCAAGGCAGTGGAAAGAAGAAGTGGAGTCGGTCCCCGGGTGCTGCTGCCCACTGCCCCTATACGTTACGATGGGTTAAATGCAGAGGAGGAATTTCCCCACGGGAATTAATAAAGCACATCTTATCTCCTAGATATGTTTCCTCCCTTAGTCACAATCATGGATAGTACCGTCTCCAGCCATTTCTGGGAAGATGGGAATAGGAGAAATGCTTCCGCTGTTGTCCGGAGTGGTGACCAGCTGAGCTAAAAGCCCCGTGTGCATTAGCTGGTAGCATGATGGTGCTGTGATGCTGTAGCTTCCCGCTAGTGATGCAGTAATCATGTTAATGCCCAGCCCGCTGACTCATTGATCCAATTCCGCAAAGGAGGGAGAGGAGGGAGGGTGCAGCCATTTTATCAGACAGTCTCCCATCCTCGGCATGCCCGGTATGACAATATAGATTCGGCTTCCACAGCGCCATTTGCAAAGAACGTATTGACGTAGCCATGATTTCAGAAGAGGACATGAGCTGTCCCAACAATCATTCAGTCTGACTAAACAATATTTGTCTGATGCTTTACAATATTTCCCTTCAAGAGGAGTCGTAAAAAGCCGGATGTTGCTAGATTTTGTCTTCTATAAAGCATAAGTGGTAGCCTAGCATGGCCGATGATGTGGCCGATTTGCCTCGCGGCGGCATCCCCTGCAACGTGGCTGTTGCAGGCGTGTGTATTCTGTTGTCAGTTGTGAAACAGTATACTATTGTGTAGCCCTGGTCGTGTTGTGTAAGAAGAGCTGCTCTTGTTGTTCTGTCCACTGTAAAATGCTGTTTCAGTCCGGCGGAGAAACGGGCACATATGACGACACAAGTCGAGCCAGCGTGGCGGAGGTTTGTCGGCCATTGTTAGTTTTGCCGGGTATGTCGACGCCAGTCTCTACGGAGCCATGCTGGACCAGGTCTGAGAACCCGATCAACGAAGGCCCCTATTTACATCCGGTACGGCTCTGGCGCTCTTCAGTAGTAACGGAGAAGGGCCTCGCTCTGTGTCGTTGTTGCTGTTGTTCCACGTGAGCCCGCTAGGAGCGGTAGAGCAGAGATGCAACGAAACGCCATGCCGTGTCTTTCACCCTCCCATTTCCTCCTCCTTCTTGACCTTGGTTACTGACCCTCTTAACAGCTGTTGTCCAACTTATTGTTCTGCCTCTGCCATTCCCGCCTGCCTGCCTGCGTAGAATGTCTCTGGAGGTTATGACCATCCTCTGTCGCTGCGAGAATATCGAAACCTCGGAAGGTGTTCCCCTGGATGTGACAGGGGTGGCTCAGGTAATGCACCGCAAACGGACCCAAAAACAACAAAAAAACAACAAAACAAAAAAGAAAAAAAAAGAAAAAGAAGGGGCAAAACCAGGCAGAGATAGGTGCACAGGGGGAAGACCCTGCAAAATGGGCGAACTAACCAGCCTAACGTTGTGTGTCTTGTTTTTATTTTTCACCCCTCTTCTTCATGTCTTTTTCCTCCCTCTGCAGTGGAAGGGAGAGAGAGTCAGCTGTCATTAAACCGGCTTCACCGCACAGCCCAACTCTGACCGACTCCTTCCCTCTTTGGCAAGGGGGGTCCCAAAATGAATGCCACAAAAAAAACAAACCAAAAACAAACCAACCTGACTTTAAAGAGGATTTGTCGTGTGCAAAAATCCAAACGGACTTATTCAAGCTAAAGGTTTATTTCAGAATTGTTGGTGGACTATTAGTGTAGAAGACAACCGCACCTTGCGTAGGGCATTTCATTCTGCCCCCTTCCCACTGGATGGAGTCCTCAGCGTGGACACCGCTGTGGCTTTCTTTCTTTCTTCCTTCTTCTTCTTTTGGCTTGTTTTTTTTGTCTTGTCCTCTGGTCCCTCTCCTCATTAGCTCTCCCTGGGAACATGCCCATTTTTATTTTATATTTTTCACATTCTTCACAGGCTAACCCTTGAGATTATGACCCTGCAGCCCAAGTGTGAGGATGTAGAGACAGCGGAGGGTGTAGCTATTACTGTCACAGGGGTGGCTCAGGTAAATCACCACACTTTCCGGGAATGCCTTTCTCAACGCAAGACAATTTCAGACTCCGCCTCTGACTTACCCAGACCGCCTCCCCCACCCCACCCCACCCCCGACCCCCCCACCTCCCACCCCACTCAACGGCATCAGACTACCCCTGGGCGTTAAACCTGGTTGAATTATCCTTACCAACAGTGCTTGATTTGGGGTCAGTTGTCGTGTCCTTTGGCAAGACACCGCATCCTTACCAGGCCCCGGGGGGGACACTGTTTTGTAGTACTGCTGTTGTGTCCTTGTACCTTTTGACTTTTACAGCCCTGCTGCCCCAGCCCTTTAGCATCCTCTCTGTCTGTTTCCACACTCTGTTTGCTTCTAGTGGGAGGAGGCACGTTTGTATTCCTAAATTCACCTGGGCCGTCGAATGTAGTTGCAGTAATAATGTGAATTCTGCTGGGATTTAAAAAATTGTTTTATAATTTTGTTTGGCTTTGTGAATTTCCCCCCGAGATGGGAACTGCTTCAGGGGAACCCCGTCAGAGCGGGTCCCACTAAGCTCTGCATTTCAGTTTGTCTAGTGATGCCCTATTGTATTCACTGCTCCCTCCGTGTGTGTCTGCGTGTGTGTGTGTGTGTGTGTTGTGAACCGTGATGCCCGTCTAACAGTTTCTGCCACCACAGCCTGTTGCACATCCCCCTCTATTGTGTCCTCTAACACGCATGCTTACAGTCACCCTCCGTCGGACGCCGCGTAAACCTTCACCGTCCAGTCAGTTCACGTCCCAGAGAGACAAGAGACTCATCACGCAACTATTCAGTAGGGGCAAGCTGAGCCAAAGCCATTGTGGAAGTGCCGGATAGTAACGGCAGGTGTTTTAACTCAGGAGGGAAGGGTCCCTCACAAGTCACTCAAAGTAAACTAATCCGGATCAGAGCGCTGGATTACTTTAGTTACTTTTATTATTACTTTAGTTACTTTTATTATTACTTTATTACTTTAGTCATTTCTAAAAAAAATTCTGCCCTTTTTCTCCCCAGTCGTATCCGGCCAATTACCCCGCTCTTCCGAGCCGTCCCGGTCGCTGCTCCACCCCCTCTGCCGACCCGGGGAGGGCTGCAGACTACCACATGCCTCCTCCGATACATGTGGAGTCGCCAGCCGCTTCTTTTCACCTGACAGTGAGGAGTTTCGCCAGAGGGACGTAGGCGTGGGAGGATCACGCTACCCCCCCTCCCCCCGAACAGGCACCCCGACTGACCAGGGGAGGCGCTAGTGCAGAGCCCAGGACGCGTGCCCACTTCCCTCCTGCAGACACGGCCAATCGTGTCTGGAGCCAGTCCTTCTTCCATTTACAGCACCACAAATCCCCGTTCCTACGCCATTTTATCCTGCACGTGTCCAGAAGAAACGTCCCTAAAAAAAGGTTATTTGTCTCGTGGCAGCTCGCTGGACGACAAAAACAAAAATGCATTACTATTCAAACCGCTATCTTAACACCTTTGAGGAAATGCACGTTTTCAGGAAAAAGTCATTTGGGAAGGTTAGGAAGCATTTTTGGGTTGCGTTTCCTGTTTTTGTATTTCTTTGTTAAAGGTGTCGGTATTGTGTGCAGCAGCATGGGGGGCATGGTGGGTGTTAAGGCACCCGGCTCAGTGGGGCTGGGCTGGGCTCCGGACAGGTCAGGCGGAATGGGTGAGGGTCGCCATTGCACGCAAGTCTTCGTGTCCATACTGGCCTCGGCATGGCTCCCCCTGCTGGCTGTCCCAGGTGGCCTGCTCTGTGTGTATTTGTGTGGCTTGCTGTCTGTATTGAGTCATTTTTTTTTTTTACTTCTTCAGCTTCGGAATGACGCCCGCCCTGTCTGACATTGCCCTGCACCGGTAGGGGCGCATGTCTCAAAAGCATTTTGTGCACAAAGTTTCCCACCCAACTACCAAGCTCACTCTCTCTCTTTTCTTTCAGCTCTAGCGAAGTACAGTACCCGACCCAGGGCCTCCCTCCCCGCCACGTTTTTTCTATTACATTTCTTTATCTGTACAAGTGACTTTGCTCACTGACTTCCTTTGCCCATTCGACTCCAGAACTCCAGGCCATTGCTTTTGATTTTCTTCATAAACCTCAAGTGATTCCCGTCATGACTTGTTTTATTTTTTTAACCCATTTTCCTCCTGTCCTGATGCCCCCGTGGTTCTGACCCCTCGGCAGGAGCACATGACTGAAAGTTGAGAGTGACACTGCAGATCATAAACCAGCCAGTCAAGTCAGCCAGTCGGTCCACATTAAAACGTTGGTCCCGCTCCCTGTGACGATAACCCCGGATATGGACGAGCTAACATTATGGGGCGTCCGGGTAGCGTGGCGGTCAATTCCGTTGCCTACCAACACGGGGATCGCCAGTTCGAATCCCCGTGTTACCTCCGGCTTAGTCGGGCGTCCCTACAGACACAATTGGCCGTGTCTGCAGGTGGGAAGCCGGATGTGGGTATGTGCGCTAGCGCCTCCTCTGGTCAGTCGGGGTGCCTGTTCGGGGGCGGGGGGGGGGGAATAGCGTGATCCTCCCACGCGCTACGTCCCCCTGGTGAAACTCCTCACCGTCAGGTGAAAAGAAGCGGCTGGCGGCTCCACATGCATGGGAGGAGGCATGTGGTAGTCTGCAGCCCTCCCCGGATCAGCAGAGGGGGTGGAGCAGCGACTGGGACGGGTCGGAAAATAGGGTAATTGGCCGGGTACAATTGGGGGGGAAATCCCCCCCCCCAAAACGTTATAGTCAGAGAGGCGAGCTGGTGGCTTGTAGGCCAGCTGCACCAATGGGAGTCCAGGAAATTGGGACACGTTACGAGTCAGTGCTCCTCTTTTGAGTGTTCATATTTCCGATGTAAATGTGAATCATGTTGAATATGTGCATCATCAAATATTACGATGGTCATATTTGATCCTCATGCTTGAGGTGCTGTATTGTGAGGTGATCTCAGATAAGGGCATAAACCCACAAGTCTAAGACACTGTTCTGGATCATGACCTCTGGAAGGCCGTGTCAGAAGCAGAAAAACGTCAACGAAGGCTTCGGGATCCAATATTGGAAATACTCTTTTGACACCGAAGCCTGGACTATCAGGTGTGTCCTGAGCTGGCCGTCCCTCCAGAGAGACGCTTCCTCCCCTCAGTGTGTGTGGACCGGTGGGTTTGTGCCTGTCTAACAAGGCAAGCTGACTAGGTACACGTCTGGGATCACGCCGGCAGTTCCCCGGTGTTAATACATGAAACCTTCTCTCCACTGGGAGCATCCTCACGGGCTGCTGATTTGCATATTCTGTTCTTAATCATCTTGCCTGTTAATATAATGGTTAAACGAGCCGCCATAGTGCATGCAGGGGCGCAACGAGGGGGGTTGCAGAGGGTGCAATGCACACAGGCGCCGCATCAGCGGGGGCGCCAAAAGTACAGTGTACAATAAACAGTTTCTGGTTATAGGCCTATTTGTTTTTTAAAAGTTTAATATTTACAAATATTATTACTTAGATGAGAATTTTGAATTAGAATATATAGTTAAGTTATATTTTATAATTATAATATTTATTTTTTTGCGTACGGTGTTTTGGCGCCCCCGCTGATGCGGTGCCTGTGTGCATTGCACCCTCTGCACCCCCCCCCCCTCGTTGCGCCCCTGAGTGCATGGTTCTGCTATTATTATTTTTTGTTTTTATTGCCAAATAAGTTTGAAATGACTCTAACACTGCATACCCCACATGACGTTTTCCTCACCAGCATAAAGGTAACGCTTAAAAGAACATTTTGGTACATGTTGTATGTGCAAAATGGTCACAGCCACACTATCATGTCCAGACAATCCAGGCCTTACTCATACGAGCTGCATCGAGCCATTGCAATGGAGCATCAACGATCGTTTTGTCTTAAAAGTTTCCACGTAGTGCTGATTGTCGTACTTTTGTTACTGAAAGCTGCATCTTGCCCCCCTTAATCTGTCTTTTTATCTGTCTGGATCCTGGAATCCGTAATAATACTACTACACATAATACTGCCATTTTTACCTTGGCTGGAGACATGCTGCAGTTTCCTTGCAATGCTGCAACTCTTTGGTTGGATCACATCCACTGGTGCAGCCGAGACCCCTTCAGGGATGCCAGTGTGGCCAGGCTTCTGTTGGACAGCCAGTTAGTATTACTGCAGAACAAACAGTGTTACGATGTATCCTGATGACGTTTGTAATACATTAGACTTACACTTATTTCAGTTTTAAAAGGGTGCGGACTATTTACTGGTGAGTTGACAGCACACAAGCTAAAATGTCTGCTGCACCTTGTCTGAAGGTGGAGTAAATGATCTGCAACAGGTCCGTCTCCTTCACCCAGCTATACTGGAACACTGTTCTGCTGTAATGTTGTCTCCCCAACAGAATCGGCATGTCGTCATCACCTTTCAATCATACAAAAGAGCGAGAAAAGTGGCGGATTGCAGTTTTAAGACTGAAACAATAAGATAAATGCTAATGCCAAGGACCGTATGTGTTGTTAGTGTATTTGCTCCTGTGTTGTGTCTAGGTTTGTGTATGAGTTTATCCAACGTCCTTCTCCATCTTGGCTTCAGGTAAAGGTGATGACCGACGACGAGCTGCTGGGGTACGCCTGCGAGCAGTTCCTTGGGAAGACGGTCGTAGAAATCAAAAGTGTCATCCTGCAGACCCTCGAGGGTCACCTTCGCTCCATCCTTGGTAGGAGACCGTTGTGAAGCCGATCATTTCTGAAGATTTCATAGTCTAACAAATTGATGATTGTTTGATGTAGTTTTAGCGGTTGTTAACTTACAGGAATGGCAGCAGAAATACAATGGCAGGGCATGCGGGTGGCGTAGCAGTCTATTCTGTTGCCTACCAACACGGGGATCGCCGGTTCGAGTCCCCGTGTTACCTCCGGCTTGGTCGGGCGTCCCTACAGACACAATTGGCCGTGTCTGCAGTTGGGAAGCCAGATGTGGGTATGTGTCCTGGTCGCTGCACTAGCGCCTCCTCTGCTCGGTCGGGGTGGCTGCCCGGGGGGGGGTGGGAACTGGGGGGGGGGGGGGGATAGCATGACCCTCCCATGCGCTACATCCTCCTGGCAAAACTCCTCACTGTCAGGTGAAAAGAAGTGGCTGGCGACTCCTCATGTATCGGAGGAGGCATGTGGTAGTCTGCAACCCTCCCCGGCTCGGCAGATGGGGTGGAGCAGCGACTGGGATGGCAGTAGAAATATGATGGCAGTTGCAGGTCAGTGGCCACTTGTCTTTATTTCAGGCACATTGACCGTTGAGCAGATCTACCAAGACAGAGACAAGTTTGCCAGCTTGGTGAGGGAGGTGGCAGCACCCGATGTCGGCCGTATGGGCATCGAGATCCTCAGTTTCACCATCAAGGTGGGGCACAAGGAAACGTGGAGAAACCACAGCCCTTTTCAGAACGCCTGTCCTATCACGGCCATTTATCACCTGAATAGTGTGTTGTAAGTTGTGACCGTACTGTTTGTGCGTTGTGCGTCTTTCCCCTCCGGATAGGATGTATATGATAAAGTGGAGTACCTGAGCTCCCTGGGGAAGACTCAGACGGCTGCAGTACAGAGAGATGCAGACATTGGAGTGGCCGAGGCAGAGAGAGATGCTGGGATTAGGGTAAGAGCACATTATAAAGGAAATAAACACTACAACCAAAGCCATACGGGAAAGCTGCCTTCGGTGTCATACAAGTTGTTTGCTTTAAAGCAGTCCATTGTGCTGCCCCTTGTTCTGTTCTCCCTCCTTGTCATCCACTTGTTCCCTTTCAAAGGAAGCAGAGTGTAAGAAAGAGATGATGGATGTCAAGTTCCAAGCAGACACAAAGATGGCTGACTCCAAACGAGAGTTGGAGATGCAGAAAGCCGCGTTCAGTCAGGAAGTCAACACAAAGGTAACAACATGAATGCACAACATAACACTCAAACTGAGGAACACAGTAAAAGTGGAGTATATCAGAGACCCCTCTGTTTCCTCCATCCCTGTCTAGAAAGCGGAGGCTCAGCTAGCGTATGAGCTGCAAGCAGCCAAGGAGCAGCAGAAGATCCGTCTGGAAGAGATCGAGATCGAGGTGGTGCAGAGGAAGAAGCAGATCACCATCGAGGAGAAGGAGATTGATCGCACTGACAAGGAGCTCATTGCCACTGTCAAGAGGCCAGCCGAGGCTGAGGCCTACAAGATGCAGCAGCTGGCTGAGGGACAGAAGTAAGTGTGTCCTTTATCAGCAGTACACATGATCAGTGTACAGGAAGTGGATTGCTCAAACAGTTGTGGGACCTGCCTTCAGGGTCAAGAAGGTGCTGATAGCACAGGCAGAGGCTGAGAAGATCCGATGTATTGGTGAGGCAGAGGCCACCTCCATCGAAGCGGTGGGGAAGGCAGAGGCTGAGAAGATGAGGATGAAAGCTGAATCCTACCAGCAGTACGGAGAGGCAGCCCAGACAGCCTTGGTCCTGGAGGCTCTACCTAAGGTAGGCCACTGATGCTCACATACAGCTGGATCTAGAAGGCAAGGGTTTGATGAAATATTTTTGCCAGTGTAAATCCAAGTTCAGGTTTCATTGGTCACTACGTTTGAATATACAAGGAATTTGAACTGGTGATGAGACACAAAGGACATAATGCAAAATGATACAGTAGGAGGACAAAGCATCCGAGAGTCAAATGGCTTCTACGTGTCTAGCAACATCCAGGGTAAAAGAGAATAAAGTGGCTTCATAAATAATAAGTAGCTTTTAGTTAAACATAGTGCATTAACTAAAACATAATCTTTGAGGGTTTGAGAAATAGAATATCTACACAGCAGAAAATGTGTGGTTAGTTGTTCTCTTTCATACAGTATTTTCAAACTAAATGCTGCACTGTTCAAAAATCAAGAAGACTCGAGAATCAAGAACAATTTATTGTCATTTCTATCATGTACTTGAGTACACAAAAGAAATGAAATTTTGTTTCGCCCTGCCCACAGCGGTGCAACACAAAAGATAAAAACTCACATCCAAATTCCCAAAAACGATACCACCAGAAACGGAGCAAAAAAACACAAACGGTTAACAACACAGACCATTCAGTGCAACACAGTCCAAGAACTCCACTGTCCAGAGAAGGAACGCCAGCCAGGATGACTGTCAGGACTGCCGGTCTGCACGGGCTAGCAGTTAGCTTAGCCTGCCCCGCTTCCACGTCCTGTCAGACCGTCCTCGGTTCTTCCTCTTCGGGCGCAGCTCCAGGCAGGGCCGTGGTCCCTGGCCCCGCAGCATGCAGCAGACCAGGCTCCCTCAGCCGATCCAACACCAGCTCTCCCAGCCAGACACTTTCGACACACCTCCCCCGCACTCCACACGACGCCACAAACGCAGATGCGGACAAAAACACTGCAAAGTTGACCTAGGTGAGGCCGCCGCCAGACCACCTCGGTGTTTCCTCTCGGGAACGGCGTGATTTGTTTACAGGGGGCAGCCACATGTGAAACAAAAAAATGTACAAAGCAAAGAAACAAATTAACAGTTAACTCCACTTAACTAAACAAAACTCAACTCATAATAATAGAACTTAAATTAACAGCACGTGCACACATCTACACCCTGACGTCCTACCCCCCTGACAACTGCAAATGCTTAAATACGCCCCAGGGTCAATCAGCAGCACCTGAGTTTTAGGCTGCCCCACTGTGGCAAGAAAAGCCAACACCTGGTAACAATTGAGATGATGATGATTGGACAAATGGTTGTGTTCTCACCCATTCTGTCACCCCCCCCCCCCCCCGCTCCCAAGACCGGTACTCCTCAGAGTCATGGGACAGGCAGTCAGTAATGACATTCTTGTGTCCCGGTCTGTACCGGGCCTGAAAACCGTAGAGCTGGAGAGACCAACACCTTCTGGTAATTCTAGCGTTGGTGTCTTTCATATGGTGGATCTACTGCAATGCATGATGGTCAGTCTCAAGAACAAACTCTTTGCCAGTGAGGTACTATTTCAAAGTGTCTTAAGCCCATTTTATAGCTAGAGCTTCCTGCTCAACTCCTGAATGCTGCGTTTCCCTTGGGAAGAGTTTTCAGCTGACGTACTGCCCAGGGAACTGGTTTCCATCCTCCCCTTGCAGTAACACAGCTCCGAGACCTGCTCCGGAGGCATCTGTCTGCGCGGTAAAGGCAAGAGAGGCATCTGGACACTGCAAAACAGGTTCTCGACACAGACAGTTTTTCAAGTCTTTGAAAGCACTCTCACTTTCCCGAGTCCATTTAACCTTTACCGGGCTGGATTTGCGAGTCGTGTTAGTTAGGGTAGCAGGTCTAAGCAGGCTGCTGCTTAGGCCTCTGCTCCTCTCAAGACCTGTTGCCGGTGCTCCGTGCAAACCAAAGGACATCATTCTGAATCTGAACAGGCCACTTGAAAATATATATATATATGGAGTCCTGAGTTATTAGTTTTAGGTAAATCCCTTCAGTCATTGAATTTGCAGAGCTGTGTGCAGGTTGTATTCACCCCCCCCCCCCCACACACACACACTTTCTTTATTGAGGTTTGTACAGACATCGAAACACAATCTGAAAGGACATGGTAAACAGCATTCTGTGTTAAGTCTAAATCTCACCCACCCCGTCGAGCTTCCCGCTTACGCTCCGCTTTACCCCTCATCTTCAGCCCAGTCATTATGTCAGTCAATCAAGTTGTATTCTAGGCAAGAGTCCTGAGTGAATGTGTGTCTGTGTCTTGCAGATTGCCAGCAAGGTGGCCGCCCCCCTGGCCAGGACCAATGAGATAGTCATCCTGAGTGGAGACGGCAGCCGCGTGACCGGGGAAATTAACCGCCTGCTGGCCGAACTCCCCGTGTCTGTCAACGCCCTCACCGGGGTGGACCTCACTAAAGTGAGATGAGCATGATGTTTCCCCTGGGTTCATTTATTCCAGGTTGCATTTGATCATGAGATGCTTGATTTATTTTTGTTCTTCTGCTACATACTGCTCGTTATCAATTCTACAGTTTTCAGTCACACACTAACGTTCATTCAACACCTTTGGACACAAAACAGTGCTTTACTCAATACTAGATACTGTAATACTACCTTTACGTTTGAGTGTATACTCACTAGGGTTGTTTACCAAAACCCATACGACCGGTATCTACCAGACCGAATCCCGACCCAGATTCCGGTGCCTCATTTCGGTGCCAATTAAATGCCTGAGTTATGGATTGAAATATGTAAATATCTGGTGCTCTGAAACGGACGTTAGAGGTAGAGTTGCCAACCGTCTCGTAAAACGCAGACTCACCCCGGAAAGTAAAAGACGGGTTTCTGTGTTGAACTGATAAGGCACGCGCTTTGTTCTGTAGTTTTGAGAATCAAGTCGGCGCAAATCTATGGGACAGAAACTGGGACGATTAAGACAGGGCAATTTGTGTGAGACAGAAGGAAACCCTGCTGCTCTGTTACCCCGCAGCCTGTCTGTCATGGTATGGTCCACGACCCGAACGGAGAGCGCCTCTCATTGGTGGCGACAGTGTTGCTACAATATGGCTGACAGTGGGTGAGGTTTAAAAAAATGGCAACCTGCGAACATAGTCCACCGGCAAAAATGAAGAGATTACAAAGATACAGAAGAGAATGGGAAAATGATTACCAGAGGCAGGGATGCAGGGTTGCGAATGTGTACAAGGCAGTCATAGCTCCTCTGTCTAAGGTCATGCAGTCATTCTATATAGTCTGTCTAAGGTCATATAGTCATTATTCATTCTATATTCTGTATTTGTATACATATTTATATTCATATATATTATATATATATGTATTATATCTATATACATTATATTTATATAATTTTATATTTATTTAAAATATATTTATAATAAATATGAATATACAATATAGATATGTAATAAATATAAAAAATCAATGAATATATGTAAAAGGTATCGTTTGTGTGTTAATTTTGATGTCAGCTAGTTTCCTAACAGACATACCAACATATGTAATGCATTAATATCTCAACTGGGTGCTTACCTTGACAGAATAGAGAGTTTAAAAGCCGGCGGTCATTTTGACCGCCCATGGTCGTTTTAGGTAGGAGTGAAATCCCGGTCGTTGTCGTGTTAAATCCAGCTGACGGACTTCCCTCTGGTCTACAGATGCCTCTGCTGCAGAAGATGATCACCCCCGAAAGCCAGGCTGCCATGTGATGGAACCCTCTCATCTGTCTGCCTCAAGCATGAATTTAGATTTACGGCACTTGTTTTGTTGTTTTTGCTGTATGCTTCTGTACAATGCATTTTTATACCAGCCGCCTTCGACTATCAACACTTGACACCAACTAACTTTTATATCCTGAAGTCAAGGGGTTTCTCCTTTTAAAGCCCCTTGGTGCCTTACCTCTACAGGACCAGATTTTGAGTTCCTTCCACCGCTTTTAAATCCCCGTTTTCCCACCGCACACGTGGCTCCTCTCACGCCGTTACTGGCTAGCCCCGCCCACAATCCCGGGTTTGCGCTTTCAACCACGCGGCCTCGTAAACTGTCGATCCAGAACGTGCTAGTGTGACAAATTAGTTATAGACGTCTCGCGCGCGCGCGCGCACACACGTGCAGACTTTTACCGTCCTTATGAGGACGCTGAATCCCCCTGAGGGTAGACACACACACACACACACACACACACGTGCAGACTTTTACCGTCCTTATGAGGACGCTGAGTCCCCCTGAGGGTAGACAAACACACCGACACACACACACACACACACTTGCAGACTTTTACCGTCCTTATGAGGACGCTGAGTCCCCCTGAGGGTAGACAAACACACACACACACACACACACACACACACACACACACACACACACACACACACACACACACACACACCTCGGTCCTCACTCCTCACAAAACCGGTGCTAGAAAGAATCCCACATCATCCATAAGAAACAGAAGCCTTCGTTCTGCGTGTCGTGCGCTCTGACGTCATAAAAGCGACATGGTGGGGGGGGGGGCGCGGCTCTTCATCAGGGCCGGCGTGAAAACGCCGCCTTCAGCTGTTGGCGGATGTCTCCACCTCGGGACGTGGTGTGTGGGCTGGTCCAGCTAGTGGGGGTGGGGGTTCCAGTCGGGTTTTGTAGTTCATCTCGCTCAGTTTAACACGCGGCACCGTTCCTTGTGCACGGGCAGGACTGCCCAGTACCCCGAGGAGGTTTTACCGATCCAGCGCTGCGCCGGAGGCTCACAAGATGTGACTCACTGTGATTGTAAGGTTCATGTTACCACTCCTGTGGCGTCCGAATGACGTCACCGTCTTGTAGTCTCGCGTAGCTACGACTCTACGGGTTTATCATAGCGGTTCCTCCACACGTGTGGTGCCTGTTTACCACTTAAGTGCCCAAACCTAGGACAGTGGTTTGGATTTTCTTTTGATTCATATCAGAGTGAATCAATTCCTTCAACAAAAAACAAAACAAAAAAAATCGGATGTTTAAATGCTAACCCCTGTCCTCAGATAGCTGCTTTTACTAACAGTGGTCTCGTCTTTTTCACGTTTGCTGTGAGCTGTGGACACACTTGTAGATATATAGTACATATCTCATATCTATATCTATAGCGTATCTCTCTTATATATTCTTAGCACGCATATCATTGCAAGCCTGCACTGTACAGATTAGCCTTAACGGAGATCCGGGAGTCTGGCCAGGTTTACCGCGCATTTCTTAGTGATCTCAGACAGGAAGAGGAAGAGGAACAGGAAGAGGAACGGTGTTATGAGCTGCCTAATGTTCCGTTACTCCGCTCTCCTTCGACTTTCGCGCGCTTTTCGTTCTCCCGCCGTCGCGACGCGCGCGACGCGCTTTCCAGACCTTCGTTCTGGAGCGGAGTCCCTCCCGCGCGACCTTTGCGCTCCGCTCCGAACTGGTCCCGGATCAGCGAAGACGGCGAGCCTTCCGCCGCCATCTCCTCCGCACGGAGGGAAACGCAGCCGCGTCCAGACCTCACGGTGTCCTACCTACCGTCTAACCACTTCAGCGTCCGGGACTCTCACACGGCTTTAAAGTCAACTTCCGAGTCCTGGTCCAAGGTCAAGTTGGTGTGTGTTTTGTTTGCTTTTATTTTAAGCGGATGTCTGTTTTATGGGGCTTTCTTTGCAGCAGTGTCTTGTGTTGCGGCCGAAGTCCGACCCTTGCGGCCTGGCGTCAAGCCTCCGTAATGCTACGTTCAGACCAAAGGCGGCGCGAATTTTGTGGGCGGCGCGAATGCGTGCAAAGTCAATGGGAGGAGGCGAATGGGCGGGAATAATTCGCGGCGAAATGACGGGCGGCGCGAATTGGGCGAATCGAGCGACGAACGCGCCTTCGCGGGAGTTCAAAAATGTCCAACTCGGGCGAAGATTTCGCCAAGCGACAGCCAATCACCTTCAAGTAGGGTTAGAACCCGCCTTCGTGTTGGGAAAGAAGACACGCCCCCTACCCAGAATTCCTTTCGGACGCCGTCCAAACACAACTCCTGAACGAGCCGGTGAAATTCGCCAAGCTGGGCACGTCTCCGGTTTATACTATGAACCCAAACCGAACGCCGACGCCGGTTTGGGCGGCGCAAGTTGCTATAAAGCAGAGCCGCCGCAACTGATCTCTGTCGCTCATCCGTGATGATCACAAGTAAACACAAACTGCTCGTATGCGGTATTTGTTGTGTGCGGTCTAGCAAACTTGCTAGCAGCGTCGGTGTAACTAGACTGCTTGTTGTGACGTCAACACGGCGAATTCGCGTTCTGTTCGAACACACGTGGCGGAGCTGACGGGCGAACAAAGCGGCGCCAACTCTCTCGCCGCCTTTGGTCTGAACGTAGCGTAATACAGCCTGTAAATGTGAAACAGCTGGTAAGGTTCTTCGCGACGTTGTGGAATCGAGCGTCGAAATACGCTGAGGTGTTTTGTCCCGTTGTAAGATAGCCAGCCGGCGGACTCCCGGGGAAGACCAGCTGACATGTGTATACACTGTTCGAGTTCTCGCTCTCTCTCTCGTTCTCTCTCTCGTAGGATGTAGACTCGCTGCTTCACAATTCCAACTTGTACCCGAAGATGTTATGACAAGTCGTAATGTTTTGAATAAACAGATGTTCAGTTCACAGTGCCTTAGTTGTGGTCGCAGAAGGTGCAAGGTCACTCCAGCACGCCAACTCCCCGTCGTCGCCGTCTGCGGTTCGCGTCACGGTGGTCCGGCCTTCCGCCGCCGTCACGGCTTGCGGGGGGCGTTGATGGGGTCTGCGGTCTACCAAGGTGTCGCGTGCAGAAACGCGCGACTGCAGTGCGCGTTTGCCCCATTACAGTTAGTCGGTGTGACCCTTCCTGCTTGTAGTTTCCTCTTGCCGCCGTTTCCGTTTTAGTATTGTACAGCGTCACGCCACGTGTACAAGGGAACGCGTCGGTATTCGGGGGATGTTTGTGATAGCCGCCACGCTCGTGTCTGAAAAGCATTTCTTGTAACCATGTTGCCACGTTACTTGGGACCCTCGAGTGTTCATCATACGGGCCTTCATGTTTTGTTCCAGGGGGATTTCTGATTTGGGTTTGTCCATTCAAAGTGAGGCAGCTTTGTGTAACCAGAGGGCATTGAGCGCAGCTTAGCTCTTATTATGGGAAATGAGTCACGATGCTACATCAGCGTCCACTAATCTCAGTATACTGTCGTGAATTAACCTCTTGTTGTCTCTGGTTGGTCTGGTTACCGGAAAACTAATAAGCCATTGAATTTTCAGCATGTGTTCATGTGAAATTCAACTAATCGTGTCCTTGTGTGGCCAAGTGGTGTGTAACTGCCCTGTAATAAACTGTAAAGCAAATCACAAAAGCCTCGCTGTTCTCTTGTGGTGATGTTAACTTATGTTAACTCTCAGAACCTACTGAGGGGAAAATAATCTATTGTAAGAACATTGAAATAAAATACCTCTACGCTTTCGATTTTATTACCAATTAATGTAAAATTAATAACATGTTTGGTTGCCATTTTACAACTGATGACATTCAATTATAATTTATCAATCATCTGCTTTCTACCAGTTTATCCATTTCAGTCAGTTAATACTCTGGTTATTTTTATTTGATGAGTCTTGTATTTCCTGTTCGTGCCTAGCAAAATGGTGTAACCTGCAAGGCTAAAAGAGTGGCTCGCTCCAGAGCCAAGGCAGACATGCAGAGACGGGTGAGAGAGCCTAAGAACTCTTGGTGGACAGAAAAGGCCCTGGAAATCCGGTGACTGGCAGACTCGGGTGACACGAGGCTTTTTCAGCGCTGCTAAGGCTGTTTATGGTCTAAGCCACCACGTAAACCCCCTGCACTCAAAGCATGGGCATGAGCTGCTGAAGGACAATGAGTCCATTAACACCCGATGGAAGGAGCACTTCCAGGAACTTCAACCACAACAGCACAGCTGAACCAGACATTGCCAGCCACATTCCCCAGAGTCCCATCAGAGAAGACATTCGGGAGCCTCGTACCATGACAGAGGCTTAAGATGCCATCAGGAGCCTAAAGAACAACAACGCTGCCCGTCCAGATGAGATCCCAGCTGAGATCTTAAAGGAAGGTGGACCAGAGCTCTTGTACCACATCCATGCCCTCCTCCTCAAGGTCTTGGGAAAAATAAATTCCCCCAGAGCTCAGGAATGCTCTGACAGTGGCAATTTTCAAGAAAGAGAACAAGGTGTAATGTGGAAATTACAGGGGCATCTCACTCCTGTCAACAACAGGCTCGCATGCGTCCTTGCAAACCGACTGCTACCACTGGCTGAGCCAAGTATTCCCAGAATCTGTGTGGCTTCCGCCCATCCAGAGGTACAGCAGACATGATATTTACAGCACGCCAACTCCAGGAAAAATGCTGTGAACAAAGGCAGCCTTTGTACATGGCTTTCACAGACCAGACAAAGGCCTTTGGCTAAGTAAACTGCTAGGCTCTGTGGAGCATACTATGAAGACATGGCTGCCCTGACAAATACATAAGAATACTGAGGCTTCTGCATGACAGCATGTCAATCACAGTGCTCAGCAACAGCAGTTCTGAGTCAGAGCCCTTCACTGTGGAAACGGGTCAAACGGGGATGCATCATCACATCCACCGTTTGCCATCTTTATTGCTGCCATACTCCACCTCATTGGCAAAGAGCTGCCACAGGGGATCTCAAGCCTATACAGACCTGACGGCAGGCTCATCAACGGATTCAAGGCCAAGAGCAAAGTCTGCAACACCACCATCATTGAGTTTCAGTATGCAGATGACAACGCCATCACAGCACACTCTGCAGAAGACCTCCAGGACATTCTTAATGACTTTGCCAAGGCGTATAGGGCCCTGGGTCTAGAATTAAATATCAAGAAGACCCAGGTTCTATATCAACCTCTGCCCAACCAGCCATCTACCCAACCCACCATAAAAATGGACAACAAAATTCTTGAAAACGTTGATCACTTCCCTTACTTCGGCAGTAAACCATCGCCTGAATTTTGCCAGTGGCGCTTATGCCAGACTCAGGACAAGTCTTTGAAGACCGAGACCTAAAAGCCCAAACAAAACTCCTAGTCTACAGAGCTGTTGTGCTCCCCATCCTGCTGTTCGGAGCAGAGCCATGGACCACCTACAGCAGGCACATAAGAGCCCTGGAACAATACCACCAAAGATCCTATGAAAGACCCTGAGGATCAGCTGGAAGGACAGACAGACCAACATCAGCATTCTGGAAGAAGCTAACACGACTATCATCGCCATCACAATAATACAGCACCGACTCCTATGGACAGGCCATGTCATCCACATGTCCAACACACGTCTTCCCAAACAGATCCTGTACTCCCAGCTGAAGGAAGGTCAGCGAGCTCCCGGAAGGAACATTTCAAGGACAACATCAAGACCAGTCTGAAGAAATTCAACATCGCATCGAGCAACTGGGAACACATTGCACAGGATAGGCGCTCCTCGGAGAAATCCGTGGAAGAAGGAGCTGCACGTCATGAAATGGAATTCCACTGTGCTGCAGAGAAAAAGCGACAGCGCCGCAAGGAGAGAGAGAGAAAAGGGCTCAATCACCACCACCACCACCACTTTCTCCTGTCCACACTGCACCAAAGTATGTGGATCGCGGATCAGCCTCGACCGCCATCTGAAGACCCACAAGTAGACAACCCAACAAAGAGGAGAGTCATACTCACTTCGAGTGACCGCCGATGATGATGATGATGATGATTTCCTGTTAGCTGTGTTGCCAGTGCCCTGTGTAGAGGAATGGTTCATGTTTAGTTACTGCCTGTTCAGTTAACTTGGAAAATGTAAGGGTGAAAGAGCCTCTGTGTGTGTGTCCCATCCAGTTCATCACAAAGCTTGTTTTAACTCCCTTTGGAAAATACGTGATGCCTGGGCTGTCCAGTAGAGGGCAGGCCAGGAGTAGACTATTGCTCCCATTACTGCTACTAATGAGTATTACTAAAGTCATTCATTGCTTGTTGGTGGGAAGGATCTGGGTTTTTAGAAGCTGATTCCTGAATCATGGCTCTCACAAGATTCCTGTCAACATGAGATGAAGCATTTCCTTCCAACACGGCACGCAAACCAGTCAAACATGTACAGTATTTCAAAAATAAAACAACCATCCTCTTTTGACTTGTACTTGTTCCAGATATTATGAGGGAGCTACTTCCGTTTTCTTAAACCAAATTACTGATGTGAAGAAGTTGTGAGCGTGTTTGGAGAGGGCTTCATACATATTGTATTTAATAATATGTGGGTATTGTTTATCTCAGGCAGGGCCTGCATGCTCATCCATGGCATATTTCACACAAACAAAGACTTGAGACCAAAATGAGTGGTGGTAAGAACAGTAGATATATAGATAAAACAGAACAATATAACAGGTCTATGCAACAATAATATATGAATCTACTGGGGAACTTGCGTACGAAAGAAGACGTGACTTTTCATATTGTCAGACATGACACTTCGCTGCGGATCACCAACTTTTTTAAGGCTCCAGGACAAATATAACCTAATTACTACAATGATCTAGAAAATGTACCTCAATGCTTATTAAACAACAATATTCTCCATGTCATAGCTGCTAACATGCGTTAGCGTTACCGAGACACTTCTTTACAGGCTTTGGCACACACACACACACACACACACACACACACACACACACAGATATGACCTTTTAACAACAAGTGAAAACACAATCACCTCTCAACACTAAATCCAAACACAATTTTAACACGGGGAAAGTTGACAAGCTCCCACGTCTACTCGTGTTCTTACTGTTTCGTACAGGCCGCAGTGTTCAGGATAGCCACGTGTCCCCACACAGATTTACTACACACTTTATAAGCTCTAGGTTATTCTTGGTTTCTCTTGTTTAGTGTTGGTTTCTCTTGTTTAATGTTGGTTTCTCTTGTTTATTCTTGGTTTCTCTTGTTTAGTGTTGGTTTCTCTTGTTTGTTTCTTGGTTTCTCTTGTTTAGTGTTGGTTTCTCTTGTTTGTTTCTTGGTTTCTCTTGTTTGTTCTTGGTTTCTCTTGTTTATTGTTGTTTTCCATTGTATATAGTTTTCTCTTGTTTATTGTTGTTTTCTCTTGTTTATTGTTGTTTTCCATTGTATATAGTTTTCTCTTGTTTATTGTTGTTTTCTCTTGTTTGTTGTTTTCTATTGTTTATTGTTGTTTTCGCTTGTTTATTGTTGTTTTCCCTTGTTTATTGTTGTTTCCTTTTGTTTATCGTTGTTTTCTCTCGTATATAGTTGTTTTCTCTTTTTTATTGTTTTTTTCTCTTGTTTATTGTTGTTTTCTCTTGTTTATTGTTGTTTTCTCTTCTGTGTTGTTGTTTCTCGTTTATTGTTGTTTTCTCTTGTATACAGTTGTTTTCTCTTGAATATTTGTTTTCTCTTGTTTATTGTTGTTTTCTCTTCTGTGTTGTTGTTTCTCGTTTATTGTTGTTTTCTCTTGTATACAGTTGTTTTCCATTGTATATAGCTGTTTTCTCTTGTTTATTGTTGTTTTCTCTTGTTTTTGTTGTTTTCGCTTATTTATTGTTTCCTTTTGTTTATTGTTGTTTCCTCTTGTTTATAGTTGTTTTCTCTTGTTAATTGTTTTCTCTTGTTTACAGTTGTTTTCTCTTGTTTATTGTTGTTTTCTTGTTTATTGTTTTCTCTGGTTTTCTCTTGATCAGTTGTTTTGCCTTATTTGTTGTTTTCTCCTGTTTGTTTTCTCGTTTATAGTTGTTTTCTCGTTTATTGTCGTTTTGCTTGTTTGTTTGTTTTCTCATTTTCTCGTTTATAGTTTTTCTCTTGTTTATTGTTGTTTTATTTGATGTTTTCTCCTGTTTGTCGTTTCCGTGTTTATAGTTGTTTTCTCGTTTATTGTCGTTCTGCTTGTTTGTTTGTTTTCTCATTTTCTCTTGTTTATAGTTTTTCTCTTGTTTATTGTTGTTTTATTTGATGTTTTCTCCTGTTTGTCGTTTCCGTGTTTATAGTTGTTTTCTCGTTTATTGTCGTTCTGCTTGTTTGTTTGTTTTCTCATTTTCTCTTGTTTATAGTTTTTCTCTTGTTTATTGTTGTTTTATTTGATGTTTTCTCCTGTTTGTCGTTTCCTCGTTTATTGTTGTTTTCTCTTGTTTATTGTTGTTTTCTCTTATTTGTTTCCTACTGTTTGTTGTTTTTTCATAGACGTTTTCTCTTGTTTATTGTTGGTTTTGCTTGTTTATGTGTTTTCTCTTTTTTATGGTCCTAATTAATGTATGTAATCTGTAGAGTGGTATTACTTAAAACGGATGGGTTTCCCTTAAAGTTGTGTTTCATTTATAATAGACCAACCTCTACATATCACGGTGACAGTACCTTCACTGACTTTCTTGTAATTCCTCCAGCCAGCAGCTGCTTTAACCCCACATACTGATATCAAGGCCTCCTGCATCATCACAGGCTTTCCGCCTTTGACTCGACTAGTAATTACCCCCCGCCCCCCCAAAAAAAATAACCCTACACTTATCTTTTTTAAACATTTTTATTTTCAGTTTTATATTCAAAACACACGATAAAACAAAATAAAACAAAAATTAACAGACAAAAAACAAAAACAACAAAAAGGAAGAAAGAAAAAAAGAGGTGCCAAATATATATATATATATATATATAGGTGTGTGTGTGTGTATATATATTGCATTTGAAATATATTATAACCCCCCCCCCCACAAAAAAAAAAACCGTACAAGCAGACCCTGTCCAGATAAAGAGGTGGAGAGGAACCAGACCTTCCTGATAGCCCTACCTCCATCTTTATCTGTGGACACCATTCACACCCCGACAGTCCCCCGCCCAAACAAGGGAGCGCGTTACCATGGAAACCCAGTCGTCCCACCTCACACCGTCCTTTCCCCAGTACACACACTTCACCCGCAAGACATGGTTTTTAGCCGCTGAATCACGTAAAAAGGATCCTTTGGGGAATAACTGTGTATATTTGTTTATATGTATAATTACTGGAGCACCAGCATGGGGACACGCATGGGGACAGGAGGACACGCCGGTGCAGAGGCCTGTTAATATTACACAGCATGAGTTACCATAATCACCACAACAACGCCCGTAATAAAAATGTGTGTGACGTCGACCCGTGAGCATGAATATGGTATTGGACCCACGGTAGAACATGTCGTACTGTACGTGGGTGTGATATTGTAACACCCCGGTCTTATAATATTCAATTAAACGTTGTTTCAAAGCCCGAGTCATCGAGTCATACTTCAAGCTGGTCAAAATAGGACGTAGTGTCGCCAAACCTGTAAAAAAAAGCCCAGCGGCTGAACCGCTGAACATGAATTTGATCTTTTCCACTGTTACTCCATCGGTCGGGGTGATTGATGTTCCCGTCACAGACAGATGTGCACAGGAGAAAGTGAAGTCACGCCGACATGTTCGGTGGAGACGGGAACATGACGTCTGCCTGGGAGCCTGAAGGCAGCAGGAAGTGGGCAAGGATCCGCGTCCGTCTCAAAAACATTACAGGTGATGTCCGAGACAGACCTGCAGAATGGACTCGGGTTCCGGACAGGACCAGAACACGCGGGTTAGGCCGGCTCGGGACAGGTGGCCTCCATCGTAGACGTCATCCCGCTCACTAAACTACGAGATTAGGACAAGTCGTTAAAAGACACAGTGTCATATCTAACCTTGGACAACATCACATGTGCTCCGAGGGGCTCAAAAGAAGGTTTTTACTGCACACGGCGGCCTCGGGAGACCAGACGGAGACGAGACATCTGCCCTAATTCTACCCACCCGATGCTGAACTGTGTCAACATTCATCTGAACTCCTGCAGCCTTGGCCGGCCTGCTCACTTTGTACACGTACTTTCCACGCTCACCGTCTGGTGCTCTAGCCCGCGAGACTGAGTCGACGTAAACCCGCTGTTCTGTCGCCCCTTCTGTCTTGCGTTTCCTCTGAAAATGTCAAATGTGGAGGTATTTGTAAGTTCTGGACACCGTATTCGTACCTCCATCCCCAATAAAGAAGACTCGCACTGGTCTCTAAACTGAGCCCGTGGTTCCCGGGAGTGCCTCCGATGTTGTCCCGTTTCCAGCATCACACAGGAAAACATCTCAACTAGGAGACACAAGGCAGTATTTCTGGTCATTTTTAGAGAGCCGTCTCTCGGGGGGTATGGAAATGAGGGACGTCGGGGTCGTTAAAAAGGCAGACCTAGAAATAGCGAAACACATCAAAAGTCTCCGTGTTTAGGTTTCTTTTAATAAGGGGCTTTTAATAAGGGGCTCTGAAACCCGTCAGAGCAGCTGTTTCCCCAGACACAAACAGAATCCAGCCCGGAAAATAGAAATAAATGACTGCTACAGATGGGTGCAGAGATAGAGAACACCAGGCCAGGGTCCGAGGGTAGACGGCACAGCTGGGAGATATATATATATATATATATATATATATATATATATCCATTATCCCAACCGCTTATCCTGCTCTCAGGGTCGCTGGAGCCTATCCCAGCAGTCAATGGGTGGCAGGTGGGGAGACACCCTGGACAGGCCGCCAGGTCATCACACAGGGCCAACACACACACACACACACACACACACACACACATATACATACATATTATATAATTATATATATTAAATATATATAGTTGTATATACATATATCAAATATGCCCTGTGATGGCCTGCCGCCCATTGACTGCTGGGATAGGCTCCAGCATCCCCGCGACCCTGAGAGCAGGATAAGGGGTCCAGATAATGGATGGATATATTATATATACTATTAATTATATATATATATATACATACACACATACACACACACACACACACATATACATATATATATATATATATATATATATATATATTACTACAGTTGTTAAATAATGACTGACAGGACGTGGAAGCGGGGCAGGCTAAGCTAACTGCTAGCCCATGCAGACCGGCGGTTCTGACAGTCATCCTGGCCGGCGTTCGTTCTCTGGACGGTGGAGTTTTTCGACGGTGTTGCATCGAATGGATCGTGTCGTTCACCGCTTCATCTTTTTTCCCCCTTTGTGCTCTGCTTTGTATGTTTTTGGTGGTGTTGTTTTTGGAAAATTTTGGACATGCGTTTTTATCCTTCGCGCTGCGCTGCTGTGGGCTGGGTGAAACGGAATTCTGCTTCTTCTGTGTACGCAAGTACACGACAGAAATGACAACAAATTGTTGCCGATTGATTTGGCTCAACACACCCTGTATTTCAACCCTCTGTGGTGGAAATCCATGAAACCTCAGACTCTAAAACACAAACTAGCTTCTTAGTTAGTTTTCAAGGGTTGTGGGGAATCAACACAACGATGAACGGTACTTCACACAGAGATAACCGGCTCATTCTGGTCAGTCCATCGTGTGGCGTTGTGCGCCACTGAATTTCATGCGCAGCATGTTTGACATATTCAGTAAGAGCTGTTCTGGGGTTTCCACATCTGAGGTTAAGACGGGCCTTTTAAAAGATCTGCTGACTTTCCGCCTGATAACATCACTCCAGCTAGTATCACACACTAGCATGTATGCCACCAAGAGCCAGGGTATAAACCAGTCACGTACGAGGTTTAAACAGACCATCAGAACTCTACATGGCAGCAGTTACAGGTACACACATACATTCCAGTAAAGACTAGTCACTACAGCTGACACGACACTGCATAACAACTACGTTGACAACTTGACACCGGCTCCCAGAAAACACCGGCAATTACATTTCTGCATGAATTGCAAAATGTTGGGTGGAAACCGGCACCACTCGCCGGGGTCTGAAAGGGGCGTGGGCGACGATTGGACGGAGGCGATCAGGTCATGTGCAGATAAGAAATGTTCAGCCCTAGCGTTGTGGTTCCGCCCAGATGTCATCACCATATGCTAATGTGCACTGGGGGCCTTTAAGTGGCCGGCCGAGCGGGCGCCTCTCTGCAGTCTAAAGAACCTATGAGCCACACGGAGAAAGACGCATGTTCAGGAACACAAGACGACAACAAGAGAGACCCGGAGGTGAGTCTGCAACATAGGCGTCTGTGCAGCATCGAGGCCTTGTCCATCCTTGTGTCGCCACAGTGTGGGCGAGACCCGTGTTTAATGATCGGGGCTCTGCCAGTCCACCCTTTCAGATCCAGACCATGACGATCAGCCAAGGCAAATGCTGTAGCACGTTTTATTGAGCACGAGCTACATTTTACTTCCTATTCGCCTCTCAAAAGGCATACATAGTTCACAACTGTTTCAGAGTGGTCTTTCTGTGACCAACAGACGCCGAATGATAATTACAACTTGTCTAAATACAACATTAAGGTGTTGTGTACCTTTGTCTTACAGGATGCTAACACACTGGGGGCCCGCTGGTAAATGTTTGGTCTTGTTCCCTGGACAGGATATCATCATATACTGTAAGTTCATTAAGGAGACACTACAGTATAGATGATGTACTATCCAGGGTTTCATCCCACGTCCGCCTCCGCCAGCGACCACACGGCTGCACCGAACAGCCGTCACCTCGACCGTGCAGAGGGTGGCCATCAAACCGTTACCATTACTGAGTTTTAGTAATGGTAAGGGTTCTATGGCCTCCGCTCGATATCGACTTGACCAAGAGGATGAAAGCCAAAGGCAGACTTGTGGATTTCATGTTATAACTCATGAGCTTAAGGGAGCTTAGCCAACTTCATTTGATACCGTGTTATTCTAGACCAGGCGCCCAGAGTACGCAGGGGGTTTTCCTGCATAGAGAATGACGAGGCGGCCGCCTCCGTCCCGCCTCCAGCTCTCGACGGGTGTCTTCATGTAAAGCACTGTTTTCTAACGAACGCTGCACTCAGCGGAGTTGTCATTTTTAACTGCAGTTGCGGCACTGCGCCGTCGCCGATGTGGTGGCGCTGTATCGTAATCAGCACAGCGCAGCTGGAAAGGCGCTGCCAAAGAGGAAGAAAAAGGGCCGCAATGTTCCACAAGTTTCCAGTTGTTAAAAGTGTAAATTAAAGAAAAGGCTTTTACGTTATATTTATGCTCAACTTTGAATAAAAACAATAGCTTGCGTTATACTTCATTGTAATTTTAAACGACGTTGCTGTTAAGTGTGTAAACTAACACGTTAGCCTCTATGTTGTATTCGGTTTCATGTTGAACAGGGCACCTTTATTATTTTTTATTTATTACTTTCTTCTATAATAAAATATGCTTTAATGTGATAATTGTCATTTTCTTCATTCATAAAGTATCCGAACTGCTAAACTGCGCCGCCTGTAAAAGAAAAGGTGTCTGCTCGAGCCAGCACGTGTGTGTGCGCGTGACCAGGACGGCGCCACCTCCGCCTTCATTTGGGCCAGAAAACCCTGGTTTCACAAACGTGCTTTCAGTCCTGTGTCATGAAGCTCTGCAGCTGCAGGATGAATGCGTTTGTTGTAACAAACACCACAAATCTGCCGTTGTGTCGCCAGGGGGGAGCGTTCCACATGTGCCCCCCGACAAAAGAGCTCTTTCTCGTGCTGCTGGAAACGCATTAAGCCCGGCTTCGCTCCTCCTTTTGGGCCGAAGTGGCTGTTAGCAGCTTGTCTGACCGGTGATCTTGGCTGCACAACCGCCGGCCTAATCACCGGGGAGCAGCCGGCGCGCACATACACAGAGAGCCCAGAGAGCCCCAGGGGCCGCCGTGGCCTCTGAGAGACACGCAAAGCCAGACTTCTTATCCTCCCTCCCTCCCTCTCCTGCTTTCTCGCTCTCCCTCCCTCCCTCCCTCCCTCCCTCCCTCCCTCCGTCAGACCGCTGGCTGGTTTCCATCACGTCGCCCTGGCTACATAACCGCCGGGTTCGTTCAAAAAGGGAACAGGAATGAATCTAATCGCCACCATCTGACCCGTTTTAGCATCAGGTTAGCACTCCATTCTGCCTTTCCATTACGGAGACAATTCAGTCCTCGGGGTGGGGTGGGGGTGGGGGGGGGCAGAGAGGAGTGAAATAAAAAGGGAAGGGATGCTTCAAAGGCGACGGACGGAGAGTAAAGCGAGGAGGGAGTGGAGGGAACGGGGCGATGCGGTACTTCAGGGACATCTGAGTGAACATGACGGTGCAGATCCTCCCTCACTTATCTGCGGTCCGACTCGGGCTCCCGACGAGCAAAAGCTCTGAGGGCCCAAGATAAACCATCAGCCTCCTCGCAGGCTGCCTCGGGCACGCGGCCGGGCACGCGGGCTTCTACTGGTGTCGAACCGTCCCGCTTGCGCGACAGACAGTTTCAAGATGTCACGAGCTCGTGTCGTTTTAGAAAACGCATGCTGCCGCCGAGTCGGGAGGAAGGGGAACGCCTCACACTTGGGTCTTGGTGTGTTTTATTGAACGAGTTGCGTTTTTGTTGGGTACTGCACTGCTTTCGATACATTTCAAACACAGACTACGGCCTTCACAAGACGCCGTCGAGCGTCACAGCTGAGAAGTCAAGCTACACAGAAGCAATACGGTGAGCCAGAGTTGGGAGTTTTGGTAACACGACAAGACATCACTGCAGTTTTACAGTACACTCACAAGCACGTTTTACAGGTTGTCTTCAGCATCCGAGTTACTGGGTCGTATGAACAAGTGCGAAAGTTGCAGTCCTCTTTTCCCATGTGAACATGTGACAGAGAGCAGTTTCTTTTGGTGGGCTGGTGAGGAATTTGCCACCGTCAGGTCTTTCTGTCTGATACGTGATAATGACCGGTGCACAGATCCCCGCCACCGGTATCTGTCCCTCGCAGCGACCAACGAGGAAAGCCCTCCCCGACCGGGTCCGTTTCGCCCGTACCTCTCGAGGCCTTCGTCGTTACGATCCCTCCGTCCTCCTTAGCTCCTTAGTTTGACCGTCAGCTTCATCCTCACTTCCCTCAAGAAAAGGCGGCTCAGGTCTTCGCTGGCCTCCAGGGCTATCCTCGCCACCATTTGCCCGGCGCTGCCAATAACCATTTTCTACAAACACAGAGAGGCGTCATTTGACACAGTAAAAATAACAACTTGTTCTTAAACTGTGTTACCTGACCCCAAGAAACAAAAGAAAGTAGTAAGTAGAGGTAGTAATAAACTTAGATCACCGGTGACGACCCCACCACCATCACCACCCCCCGACTTTTTAGAAATCAGTCTATTTTAATAAATGTAGTTTTGCCTTGGGCTTAAATGGTAAAATATTTAGCAATGAAATCCTTGGTGACACGAAAGGAATAAAAACAAGCTAAAGTTCTTCTGAAATGGCGTATCAGGAGCCAGGCGGGGCCACGTGTTTGTATGCGTCTGGCTGATAAGATTAAAATGCAAATTCACAGGTCTCACAACGCCGGGGCGTGCAATGACCAGTGTGTGGTCGAATAAAAGAGTTAGGTATTCATATGGCATTCAAACACTACTACTACTACTTTACTACTACTAGTAGTAGTAGTAGTAGATTCAAACACACCTTACATTAATTCAAACAAGAAATGTGATTGTATACCCCCATCAGCCAAAACATTAAAACCACTGACAGGTCAGTCAGTCAAACTGATTATCTCGTTACAACGGCATATGGCGACAGGCATGGCCACAAGTCCGTGAATATTGGGATGGCATCCAGCGCCCCCGTCCATAGGGTTAGTGGTTGTGTCAGGGAGGGCATCCGAACTACACATTTTGCCAAATCCTTATGCAGATTGACAAGACCGCCATCGGCGCTGTGCCCTCACAGGGTATCGATGGAAACGATCAAACCCGCTGTGGTGACCCCTGGGAAACAGGGAACAAGCCGAAAGAAGAACTTGTTACAGTGGCACCTGTCAAAGGGTGGGATGTATTAGGCAGCAAGGGAACGGTCAGTTCTCGAAGCTGATGTGTTGGAAGGAGGAAAACGGGCAATACAAGGATCTGAGCGACTCTGACAAGGGCCAAATTGTGATGGCTAGACCACTGGGTCAGAGCATCTCCAAAACAGCAGGTCTTGTGGGGTGTTCCCGGTATGCAGTGGTCAGGACCTACCAAAAGTGGTCCAAGGATGGACAACTGGTGAACCACCGACAGGGTCATGGGTGCCCAAGGCTCATTGATGTGCGTGGGGAGCGAAGGCTAGCCCATCTGGTCTGATCTCACAGTAGAGCTACTGTAGCACAAACTGCTAAAAAAGTGAATGCAGGCTATGATAGACAGGTGTCTGAACACAGTGCATTGCAGCTTGCTGTGTATGGGGCTGTGTAGCTGCAGACCGGTCAGAGTGCCCATGATGACCCCTGTCCACTGTCGAAAGTGCCTACAATGGGCACGTGAGCCTCAGAACTGGACCACGGAGCAATGGAAGAAGGTGGCCTGGTCTGATGAATCAGGTTTTCTTTTACATCATGTGGACGGCCGGGTCCGTGTAAGTCGTTTACCCACAGAAGAGATGGCACCGGGATGCACTATGGGAAGAAGGCAAGCCGGCGGAAGCAGTGTGATGATCTAGTCTATGTTCTGCTGGGAAACCTTAGGTCCTGGATGTTACTTTGACACGTACCACCTACCTAAACGTTGCAGACCAGGTACACCTCTTCATGGCAATGGTATTCCCTAATGGCAGGGGCCTCTTTCAGCAGGATAATGTACCCTCCTATGCTGCAAACATTATTCAGGAATGGTTTGAAGAACATGACAAAGAGTTCAAGGTGTTGCCTTGGCCTCCAAATTCTCCTGATCTCAATCCGATTGAGTATCTGTCAGACGTGCTGGAAAAACAAGTCCGATCCATGGAGGCCCCACGTCGCAACTTACAGGACTTAAAAGATCTGCTGCTAACGTCTTGGCACCAGATACCAGAGGACACTTTCAGAGGTCTTGTGGAGTCCATGCCTCGACGGGTCAGAGCTGTTTTGTCTGCACGAGAGGGGCCTACACAATATTAGGCAGGTGGTTTTAATGTTTTGGCTGATCGGTGTAGGTTTCTTTCAGCAGAGAAACACAGCAAGTGTGCGCACCAAAACACATGACAGACTGTCCGATAAACTTGCAGATAGAGAGACACGTAAACAATAAATGAACGCAGTATCAGAAATGGATTATGTTGGCTTTTGAGGATTAACTGGATTTTGAAAACCGAAATTTGAAGGAGCCCAAGCAGCCCGTCAAAAGAAGTTGTATCTGCCGTCATCGTTTCTGGTGCGACAGCTAAAAATGGGTCCGGGTTACGGGCTAACATGAGTCACTTTCCCAAAGCAGCTATGAGGGTACACAGCAGTTCAATGGTGGAGATGTTCTTCTAAATATTTCTGACATCAAATATGCACAGTCCTGAAAGGCTGCTCAAATATTTACAAGGAACAACAGAAATAAGGCCTCTCGTCCCAAAATGGAGACCTGAGATATGGGAGATAGGTAATAAATATAAAAGCATGCGTGTTCACTGGTGTCCTTCGAGGTAGCAAGAATATAGCTTCCTTTGGAGGGAGAGTGTCCCTCTCCTGTCTAAAGCCCCTGTTATCCTGCACCTTGTAGCATATTCCATCACTGTGCCTTCAGTTATGCTGATAGAGAAGTTTTAAGCTGCATCAAAAAGTCCAATTGTTCTTTTTTTCAGGGGGGGGGGGGTTTCCCCCTTTTTCTCCCCAATTGTATCCGGCCAATTACCCTTTTTTCCAAGCCGCTCCACCCCCTCTGCCGATCCGGGGAGGGCTGCAGACTACCACATGCATCCTCTAACACATGTGGAGTCACCGGCCGCTTCTTTTCACCTGACAGTGAGGAGTTTCACCGGGGGGACGTAGCACGTGGGAGGATCACGCTATTCCCCCCCGTTCCCCCGGCCCCCTGAACAGGCGCCCCGACCGACCACAGGAGGCGCTAGTGTAACGACCAGGGCACATACCCACATCCGGTTTCCCACCCGCAGACACGGCCCATTGTGTCTGTAGGGGACGCCTGACCAAGCTGGAGGTGACACGGGGATTCGAAGTGGCAATCCCCGTGTTGGTAGGTAACAGAATAGACCGCCATGCTACCCCGGATGCCCCTAAGTCAAGTCACTCTAACAAGTGAGTGACTCAAATCCCCTTATGCAACCAAACCAGACGTGCAGGTTAACTTACATAATGAGTGCAAACACAGTAATTGGAGAAAAATGCAACGCTGAAAAGAGCGGTGTGACACCATTCAAATGAACTGCTATGGCCGCTACTGACCTAGCAAAGTTATGTATCGATCACATGTAAGCAGGTGAAACCCGGCACCCAGTGTCCCTGCAGTCTTCTTTATGCCGTCTCTCATCCAAACAGTGTCCTCTCAACATAAAACTCCCATTTTAACAACTTTTGACCACACAGAGGCAGGCCTACTGCTGTCTGCAGATTGGGAGACAAATAACTGTAGAGTATTTACTTACCATGTGACTGTCTTTCTTGACATACAGTTTCATGACAATGTCCAGCTCCCCATTTTCACCATCTTGCCAGAGTTCAATGGACTGAGGAGAAAGACACCTAACCATTAGCACAACACTGATTCATTAGGACCGTTATGTTTGCAATAGCGGTAACCACTGTAACCTCTTTTTCATGGCAGAACAATCAACAAAACGTGCTTTCATGAGACAGAGAGTCTGTGGGTTCACAGAATGGAGAGATATTTGACAGGGAGAAAAGAAAGACAGGCGACGCTTCCGAGACAAACAAGACAAAGTGCTTAGCTGACGGTAATCAACCAAGAACCAAGTCAAGAAAATACGACGAAGCCTGTCTTGCTCTTGGGTTCACAGTGAATGTGGTGGGAGATGAGGAGAGACCAGGGGGTATTTTATGTCTGAAAACTCTGGCAGCTGCTAGTATGAGACCAAACAAATTAAGAGGACATTCAGAGACATTACACCCCAGTCACGTCAATAAGCCACTCGAGCTCTTTCAGAGAAAACGTGGTGCATACCGCCAGCAGGAACATTGCTTTGTGAAAGCTGCATCAGTGAACAACAAAGCACTTAATGGCATCATACAAAGTCACATACAGAATTGCCCAGTGCAAGAAACCACACACACAACAGCAGAGGAGCTCAAACTTCCCGCGGCTTTAGATATGGTGTCAACTATGTTTGATGAGACACGTGCCGCAAAATTGAAGGCTGTCCCTCTGTCCAATGATACAGTTGCAAGACGTATATGCAACATTTCAAATGACCTTGAAGAACAACTCACTGAACAACTGAAAGACAAACATTTCGCCTTACAAGTGAACGAGGCTACTGACAGCAATAAAGACTGCTTGTTTATTGCTTATGTTCGCTTTGTCCCATCAGTCATTGTGTGAGGTAGGCTTCTTGACTGTTACCTGACACAACATGGGCTGAAATGGGAGAACTGGGCGGGTGTTTGCACGGATGGTGAACAGACCATGGCAGGGAAAACAAAGAGATTGCAGGCACTAATCAAGAGGGTCTCGCCAAATGCGTAATGGACGCACTGTGTCATACACAGAAGCGCTAGCATCAAGACAGATTAGCCCTGACCTAAACGAGGTTTTGGCCAATGTTGTTAGCATGGTCATTTTCATCAAAACAAGACCCCTGAGACCGTGGCTGTTCTCTGCACTTTGCGAGGAGATGGGAGCTGAACATTCAGCTGTGTTGTTTCACAGCGAGGCTAGGTGGCTCTCGTGAGGTAAAGTGTCGTCAAGAGTCTTCGAGCTCAGAGAGGAAATTCTGGTGTTTCTGGAGGAACAGCGTATGCATGAAGTTGCAAGCAAGTTTAGTGATGAACAATGTCTGATGAAACTGGCCTATCTTAGTGATATACTATATGGAAAGCTGAATGAATTAAATCCTCAGCTTCAAGGTAGAGACAAGCGCCTTCCTCACGTGGCAGACAAGATCAGTGCATTCACTCAAAAGCTTGAGATGTGGAGTAAATACTGATTTCCTTTGAGAATCTGAGTGAATTTGTTGGAACCAGTGATTCTGGAGCCACCACAGTAATTTCATGTCTTAAGGAGCACATCTCTTCCCTGAGAGGATTCTTTCAAAAATACCTCCCAAACAACAGTGCTCAGTATGACTGGGTGACAGATCCATTCAATGCAGCAGCACTTGCTGATTCCAGTTCTGCTGAAGAGGACCAGTTCATCAAGATGACATCTGACTCCACCCTGAGGCTGAGCTTTACAGCTCAGACACTGAGTGAATTCTGGCTTGGTGTGGAGAGGGAGTATCCACTCATAGGACAGAGGGCATTCTGCTACCCTTCGCCACATCCTATCTCTGTGAGATGGGCTTTTCTGCTGTTCCATCCATCCGTTGCCCAAACTGCCTATCCTGCTCTCAGGGTCACGGGGATTGTGGAGCCTATCCCAGCAGTCATTGGGCAGCAGGCGGGGCCTCACTTAAAACAAAGTACAGATCTAAGCTCAACATTGAGCATAACTTGAGAGCGGCAGTATCAAGCCTGCAACCCCATTTTGAAAAGATGTGCAGTGCAAAACAGGTTCATTTCAGCCAATAATGCAGTGATAAGACTTGAGCTCTCACAAATTGACTTGCTCATTGTTTTTTCAAATATCTGCATTTGTTTTTTTTGTGCACAAATTGAATTTTATTGTTATTGTTCTAGCAAAGGGATTTTTGAATTTTATTTCATTTTTCTGTTTTTGAAAAAGCACACAGACTGATGGAGCAATCTAGTGACAAATGTCACAAGTGGAACTTGCGTTTGTTATTTGCACAACAGAAAATACTGAAAGAAAAGTGAAAGGAATGTTAATGCTCTTGATGTTATTTAGATAAAGTTAAAATTGGCCCATTTTGTTGGGGCGGGGGGGCATGAAAATGATCCTTCCTCCAAAGGCAGGCATGACAGAAAAAGTTTGAGAACCACTGAACTACTGAATCAAATTTAAGGGGTTTCTAACATTTACAGCCACTTCAGTAATTAACTAACGGGCAACCTGTAAGCCCCATGCAAATGTCCTTCTCAGGTGATCTCTTAAATGTATTTATATTTCGAAGTCTTGACTATGAAATGCGACATGACCACATCTTGAAATAGTGTTTATAGGCTTTTGGACATAACAATCATTGGTCTTATATGTTCTGAAGTTACCTGTGACACTGTGTAGGGTACCTCCTGAGGTAAATACTCCAGAAGCTTCTCTCTGACTACACTGGCACAGATAACCTCAGGAGTCTGGTCAGTCAGAACCTCACTATGGTACAGCCAGGTCCCCGGCTTGGCTTCAAGCATCAAGTACGCCTAAGAACAGATAAAACACATACAAATAATGGGTTACATCCTTCTGGGTCAACTGTCAGGCTTCGAACTATACCCAACTCAATTATTTAACAATACCTAAATAATAATAATAATAATAATAATAATAATGGATTACATTTATATAGCACTTTACCTAGACACCCAAAGCGCTCCACAGAGAAGGGGGTAAACTCACCCCAACATGACTCCTGTATTACAAATAGAAAGGTCTTGTTTACTATTGTTATGTGTTATATAATATGCATTGCACCTCACTGTAAAAAAAGCTAATCTGCTAATGACTACAAGTGTGGTCTGCAGATGCGGCAAGATCTGCAAAAACCCAAGAGATCTAAAGATCCACCAGACCAAGATGGGCTGCTTGAGGAAGGAGAAAGTGCTGCAATGCACGGTGCAAGTACCTGACACAGCACCTGATGAGACGGAGGAGGAGACACCCCATACTGCCCAGAACCTCCAAGCACCACGAGCTACACCCCAAAGTAGACCATCAGAACATCATTGGGTTTTGTGGCCTTCTGCCAACAAAGAGTCAGAGTGGCACCAGTTTTATGAAGATGTGGATGCAGTCCTTGAAGCAACAGCCAAGGGTGGTGCAGACCAGGGGCTTCAAGACAATGAATACCTTAATAATGAGCATCACTTTGGAGAGTTTCAGCATCAAGGAACAACGGACCACCAAGACTACTTACTGCAAATCCAAACTGACGTGAAGTTAAGATCGCCCAACTTAGACAAGAGCTGAGGACACTCAAGAGCCAGTACAGGAAGGCAAATGAGGAAAAGAAGGCAACCTTGTCAGAACTTCGAAGCATGGTAAGGGAAAGGCTAACCACCCTTCGGCACGCTGAGTGGAACAGGGAGAGGGGCAAGAAAAAGGCCCGCAAGCACAGTGCCACTATTGCAAATCCATTTGGATTTATGAAGAAGCTACTAGGGCAGAAATGCAGTGGTCACCTGTCATGTCCTGAGGAGGAGATCGACTGCCACATTAGTAACACCTACAGTGAGCGCGTGAGGGAGCAAGACCTTGGCCATTGCGCAAGCCCTTATATCCCCACCCGAACACAGCCTCCTGTTCAACATCAACGAACCCACACAGAAAGAATTCAAGGAAGTCATCAAGTTGGCCACAACATCTTCAGCTTCCTCTCAGCAGTCTGGTAGATGAGTTCAGAGAAGAGAACCTGAGCCAGAGAAGTCCTGCTCTTCTGAGATTCAGCCGACACTAAGGTCTCCTCTGCAGGTATTGAGGTCAGAAAAGGAAGGAAGTGGCACGCGCAGGAGGCATTTGAGTGGGCTGAGGCAAGGTTGCGACACAGCATCCTGATGAGCACTGTGCAACTGGCCGGGCCGGGCTCTGAAGCAACTCAAGACCTTGCTACAGTAAAGCCTGAGGAAAGGTGAGACAAAAGCTGATCTAAGAGGAGGTACGTGCAGAGGTGGAGGAAGCTCGCTACAGCAGAATGGTGGGTATGTGCAAGTAGGGGGCCTGGACCAAGTGGGAGCATACAACTGGCCAAAAGACCACCTGGGCAGAATTCTGGAAGGCGGAATCACACCGACTCAAGTTTTGGGTCCAGTCAGTGTATGATGTCCTGAGCCCATCCAACCTCTTCAGCTGGGGCCTGGTGGACTCACCTGCTTACCAACAATGCCAAAAAAGGGGATCCTTGGAGCACATCCTGAGCTGCTGTCCAAGGGCCTTGGGAGAGGGGCGGTATCGTTGGCGCCATGACCAAGTTCTGCGGGCAGTAGCAGACACCATCTGCCCTGGGATCAGCTACAGCAAACAGCTACACCAAACAAAATGCATCATCGCCATTGTTCAAGCAGGGGAGAAGCCCCAGCCCCAGGGTGGGCTGCTCACAACAGCAAGGGACTGGCTGTTCCTGGTCGACCTAGGGAGACAACTGAGGTCCCGGACACCATCACAGCTACCACATCAGGCCAGACATGGTCCTGATGTCCATGGCAACCAAGCAAGTGGTTTTGCTAGAGCTAACTGTCCCCTGAGAAGACTGGATGGAAGAGGCGCAAGGAAGGAAGAAAGCCAGGTATGCAGATCAGGTAGCCGAGTGCCAGAGGAATGGGTGGAAGGCTGCAGGGGCTTTGCAGACCAGTCTCCACACCGGGTCCTGGGACTCTTGGGGATTTGTGGGCGGCAAAGAAAAAGAGCCATTAGGAACATCTTGGAAGCCACTTAAAAGGCTTCCCATTGGCTCTGAATGAAGAGGGGTAAGACGTGGTGTAATGCACTACCTGGAAACAAGTCTCATGATGTGTCCAGGTTGCACCACATGGTATATCAAAGAACTAAAAGATGTTTTGGAGCTAATGCCACTCAGCTGTAGCACAGGTAAAAAAGTAGCCATAAATAAGGACAATTATCTGTAGGGTTGTCTTAAATATTCATGTTGGAGGTTCAATCCCAAGGAACCATAAATTACACATTTACACAAGGGAAGCAAATGCCAAAAGGGAATAATTATTAATAACACATATTTAAGGTATAGCCAACACACAGCAAATATATCAAGCATTTCAAAAATAACTTTCTCTAAAAAAGTCAATGTGTGACAAAATAAATGCAATCAATACAAAATGACATGTTTGTTATTCCACTTTGGAGACCGTCATTGCCAGAAATGTAGCATTTACTATGCATACTGCTGACGTTAAGAGTGTGTAATGTTTTTGCTTTCCTGAAGTATAAAATTAAATATCAACAAGGGTTGTCGAGTAGCTGTGACCGAAACAAAATAAAAGTTTCATATCAACCCAAACCCGTGTTTTTATTGGACGGTACTCTTCAGGAGGTGCCAGGCCTGCAGTTGTTATTCACAAAGCTGAACAATAGAGGTCAAGTTTGGAGGGACGTCCTGTTCTTGGTAATGTCGCTGTTGTACCATATTTTCTCCAACTGTTGATGATTGCCTTCGCTGGGCTATTTTAACAGGGGCGTGTAAACTTTTCATATCCACTGTATTATCTTTGGTGATAGCTGATGTCCATTGCTGAGTGACACCTGGCAGTCAACCTACCCTAAAAGGGTGAACCACTGTGACCACATTACTCTGTTTGAGAAAGACCCCGTATTCCTCACATAGTGGCCATCACTATGTTATCACGCTATTCCCCCCAAACAGGTGCCCTGACTGAGCAGAGGAGGCGCTAGTGCAGCGAACAGGACATACACCCACATCTGGCTTCCCACCTGCAGACATGGCCAATTGTGTCTGCAGGGACGCCCGACCAAGCCGGAGGTAACACGGGGATTCGAACCGGCGATCCCCGTGTTGGTAGGCAACGGAATAGACCGCCACGCCACCCGGACGCCCCTGACTGGAAGTTCTTTCACCCGATGCGCCAAAATGTATCTTAGGAGATTTCAATTACTGCCAGGTACATAAGGCACTGAAAACATATGAACAGCATCTCACATGTGCAACTAATAAGAAGATCTCCACTAACGACCTGTGCTACGGCTCAGTGCCTGGCGCTCTCAGATCCCTTTCTAGGCCTCCCTTTGGAGCATCCCACCACAACAGTGTACTTCTTCTGCCGATCTACAAGCCCATCTGTAAACGCCGAGAGCAAATAGTAAAAACAGTGAAATGCAGGACGGAAAACAGCATTGCCAGCATACAAGCTTGCCTTGACTGTACAGACTGGGATGTCTTCTACAGCTCCTGCTCCGACTTACATGAACGGCCCCAAACTGTTTCTTCCTACACATCCTTCTGTGTGGACTCCAATACTCCTTGTAAAAACATCACAGTCTTCCCTAATAACAAACCATGGGTTACTAAAGAACTTAAACATGTCATAAACAAGAAGGAATGCATTTTTTTTAAACAGGGACTAGCCAGGAAAAGAAGGAAATTAGTAAGGAACGAGATAAGAAAAGCTAAAAGAATGTATAAGGATAGGATGGGGCATAAATATAGCCACGGTGATCTGCGGGCAGCTTGGAGGGGAATCAAATCTATGTCTTCAGTCATACAGAGAAACAGTGACAGGAGACCTCTTAAAATTGAGCGAGTGGGGCATCCGAGTAGCGTAGCGGTCTATTCTGTTGCCTACCAGCACGGGGATCCCGGTTCGAGTCCCCGTGTTACCTCCGGCTTGGTCGGGCGTCCCTACAGACACAATTGGCCGCGTCTGTGGGTGGGAAGCCGGATGTGGGTATGTGTCCTGGTCGCTGCACTAGCGCCTCCTCTGGTTGGTCGGGGCGCCTGTTCAGGGGGGAGGGGGAACTGGGGGGGAATAGTGTGATCCTTCCATGCACTACGCCCCCTGGTGAAACTCCTCACTGTCAGATGAAAAGAAGTAGCTGGCGACTCCACATGTACCGGAGGAGGCATGTGGTTGTGGGAGTAAATGATACTTTTATCCCAAATATTTTAAAATGACTTTTGTACCCGCTTTGAAAAACGTGACTTTTCTGAAAACACCTCTGGCCTTACAGAGTCTCTCTCTCCTGACTGTGATATTGTCATCAGTCAGGAATGTGTTAGAGATCCTTTAAAATGGGTAAACATCAGGAAGGCCCCTGGTCCAGATCACATTTGTGGATGCACATTGCGATACTGTGCTGACCAGCTTAGCGGTGTCCTCCACCATATCTTCCAGATGTCACTTGACTGTAACCAAATCCCTGCTATCTGGAAATCCTCTACTGTGATACCTGTCCCAAAGAACACCGATCCCAGGCAACTTAATGGTTTTAGACCAGTTGTGCCAGCATCGTTAATAATGAAAATCTTTGAGAAAATTGTTAAGAACCTTGTTTTGTTAACAGTGGATGGAAATCTTGATTCACTGCAATTTGCTTACCAGCCAGGGAGCAGTATGGAGGACGCAAAACTTTTTATACTTCATAACCTGTATAAGCACTTGGAAAAGCTGCATGCCCATGCCAGGCTTTTGTTTGCTGACTTTTCATCGGCATTCAATATGACGCAGCCGCATCTTTTAATAGATAGGTTGCTATGGGATTCTAATT
Organism: Lampris incognitus; assembly: GCF_029633865.1. Classification (NCBI taxonomy): domain Eukaryota; kingdom Metazoa; phylum Chordata; class Actinopteri; order Lampriformes; family Lampridae; genus Lampris; species Lampris incognitus. Next base: position 49,963,831 of record NC_079218.1, read on the forward strand.
TGCCACACCAGCTTGTGTTATGGATCGTGGACTTGGTGACTGACAGAGAGCAGAAGGTGCCTGTAAATGGCTGTCTCTCAGACTCTGTAGCTATATCCACAGGCTCACCATAAGGATGTGTCCTTTCACCCTTCCTTTTTATTATGTGCACTGATGGATGCAGGAGCACTCAGGAGGGCAGCTATTTGGTCAATTTTCTGACAACACTGCATTGCTGATCCTCCGCCGAGGTTCAGAATCAGTCCATGGGAATGCTCTCACTGATTTTATTTCTTGGTGTGTTACCAACTTCTTGGACTTAAATGTTTCTAAAACCAAGGAACTGATTGTTGATTTTAGATGTAACAGAGATGCAGCCAGAGTGCATCATACATAATGAAAGTGTGGACATGGTTAAATTATACAAATATTCCGGCACCATCATCGATGATCACCTTAAATTTGATCACACACTGAGGCGGGGGGGGGGGGGGGGGCAAACGGGGGGGCAACAGAGAATTCGCCTTCTGCGTAAACTAAATTCCTTTTCTGTCAGTCCTGTCATCCTCTGTCCCTTTTATCAATCTTTTATTGAGAGTCTTCTAAGTTTTTCTTTTATCTGCTGGTTTCACAGTCTGTTCTAAAGGGGCGTCCAGGTAGCATAGCGGTCTATTCCGTTGCCTACCAACTACCAACACGGAGACTGCCAGATCGAATCCCCGTGTTACCTCCGGCTTGGTCGGGCGTCCCTACAGACACAATTGGCCGTGTCTGCGGGTGGGAAGCCGGATGTGGGTGTGTCCTGGTCGCTGCACTAGCGCCTCCTCTGGGTGGTCGGGGCCCCTGTTCAGGGGGGAGGGCGAACTGGGGGGAATAGTGTGATACTCCCACGCGCTATGTCCCCCTGGCGAAACTCCTCACTGTCAGGTGAGAAGAAGCGGTTGGCGACTCCACATGTATGGGAGGAGGCACCAGCAGCGGGGGTGGAGCAGAGACCGGTAAAGCTTGGAAGAGTGGGGTAATCGGCCGGATACAGTTGAGGGGGAAAAAAAAAAATCTGTTCAAAGATCACCGGATCTTAGAACAAAGTGATCTGAATTATTTTCGCAACCAACAAATCCTCCAGAAAGCAGCAGGTATTTTGGCTTCTTCTGGACATGTTCTCACAAGTGAATTTTCTCTGTTGCCATCGGGCCGTCGTCATGTTCTACCTGCTTGTAAAACCAGCCGCTATTCTAAATCATTCACGCCTGTTGCAACGCGATCATGAAATGCTCCACAGTGTTTTCTATCAGATTATTTTAATGTCTTTATCAAGTTTATCTTACTGTGTTTCTGATTGTGTACTTTTACAGATTTTATTCCACATTTAGCTCCCTAGGGTGTTATTATTTATTGTTTGTGTTATTTGTTTGTTTGTTTCTGTGTTTTGCATTCATAAACTTCTCCAAACAAATTGCCCCTAGTGGGATTAATAAAGTTGTTTGTATTGTATTGTAGGACCCCACCACAAGTCTGTGTTGTCAAGCTGATATTTCTTCGCCACGATATTGCCGTATATTGACATCAGTATTTTAATAAATCTGTGTAAATGTGTTTCCCTCAAGTATTTGACTTGCCAATCAAAACTCTGCTTTAAAAAAATAGAAATGTCGACATTTCAAGAGCACAGCAGGACGTGGTGAAATCACTGGTTTGTAAAGTTTATATACAACTGAAACAGTTAAGGCGTGTATTGTTGATTTGTTACACATTTAAGGATTTTTCCTTAAATTTTGAAATGAATTGAAATCGCTGGGATGGATATTTCAACTGTCTTTTGTGTGGAAAATCTGACATAACAGATAAAACGACGTTGTTGTACCAGGGAGCAAACTGATCTGGCAACAAGCAACGTATACAAAATTTTAATTTCCTTCTAATTCTTCTAGTTTTAGTATTTCTTATTGTTTTCAGGTGATGTGCTTTTTCACTGCATTTTGTCAAACAATGCAGGCTTAATTTAAATTAACTATAACTTTAAGTGTGTGTAGTGTGAAATGCTTTAACCGATGCCAAAGCATCTCATTGCAAGCAATGCTTGCCATGCTGTATTGATCTGCATTTGAATAATAAAACAAACTGATTGAATTGATTTGATAGTCTTGTTAATTTGAAAATCTTACAATCGCCTAGTTTTCCTTACTGAAAACACAATCAAACGTGTACCTTCAGCGTCCCCACATCCTCCGAATCCACAGAGGAGAGCATGAAGAGATCTTTGAAACGTGGCCAGCCTTTCTGGGCCCTCAGAGCCCTCAGCTGCTCCTTGCTCAGCACAGAGGAGCTCCCAGTACTGCCATTGGGTACCGTGCCATCCCTCTCAAACGGTATAGCTGTAGGACCCATATTGCTGTCTGGCTTCTTTTCAGCCCATGGAGGCTTGATCACCGGCCTGACCCGCATTCTCTGCCCATTCACCACTCCACAGGTAAGCGCTGCCGTAATATCCAGCAACTTGCTCTTGTTTTTCAGCAGGTCCACCTGAAAGACAGCAGGATATAAGCAAAGACATCTGAGAGAAACACTCATCCATAGTGTCGGAGGCATTTTTTGGCTCGGCATAAGCCTAGTTGTTGGTGCAGTGTCAGACTAACACGGGTAAATGAGTATAGGCTTAATTTGTTTTAAGTGCTGGTGAGGAGGGGATGATTCTGGGATGTCAGAGCTTCTTATTCACTGTTCTTTAGGTGTCAACGAGAATAATTCAAAGAAATACTAATTATGGGGCCAGCCCACCATTTTTAACTTGAGTGACGAATCCGTTCACTTCCTTCCCACATTTCTTCTACCATCCAAGCCAAGCTTTTGAACAGTAGGGATAATTATCCGGGCCTCTGTGTATTGGTGAACCAAAGTAGGTTTTAACTGTAACATGAAATTGTAATCTTAAGATTAATAACATGAGAATGATTCCCACAGATGTTCACAGCTGAAATGGAAGATGGTTGACAGAAATGCTATTGGTACATGCTGGGGGTATAAAATACCTTATTGAGGATCAGAACTGCTGGGATGTTGGGGTGCTGGGCAAGGCATTTGAGCACCTCCAAGTCAAGCTTGTTACAGGTCCACTTGTCTGACACATCCACCATGACAACCACTGTGAATGAACAAATGCCCCATTTTAGGCTCTATGACCCGGGCCAAGGCCACTCAATGCAAATTGTGAGCAGTTATTCTAAACATTCAGTCTCTTACATGAATCAGAAATGAAACAAGAGCTCAGGTTTACTCGATAAGATGCTCACAGTAAGGTCATATCTTACTTAGATCAGCTTCTTTGACTGTGTTCCAGGGATCCACAAGCAAGGACTTCTCCAGATGGTGTCTGTCATGAGATTTGTGGGATTTCAGTTTAATATTAAACAAAGATCGCTTGTGGTCAACAGATTTCTCATGAATCAAAAATCGGAAGAAATCACCTTTTAACTTTTGATGGTGTGGTGAGACCAGGAGTGTCCAGTAAAATCTACAGAGAGGAAAACTGACATGAGTATCAGTCTTGAGTGAAATGATTCATCAAACTTACAGAAGGACACCTTAAAATGTTCTTACTATCTGTGTATCAGCCTCTGTTAGGACACCCAGAGTTTGTGACCGTGTAGTATGAACTTTTTTGGACACAGCAAACACCTATGGGAAGAGAGCACTGCCATCATAAATGAGAATATCCACTGCAATGAAGAGAAACAAGTAATAGTTTACAGGTAAAGGAGAAAAAAAACAGATCTAAGGTTGGAATACCTTTTTACCAAGGAGCTGGTTGGACAATGTGGACTTTCCTGCATTTGGGGCACCTACTATGGCCACTTTCAAAACCTTTGGATTTTCAGGCTGATCTGGATGTTTCACTAAGAGTGAGAGTTGTTCACCTGCAAAAAAAAAAAAAGAGAAAGAAACATTGGAGAGGGTAAAATAAATCACCCAACAGAAGATCACACCACAGATGCAAGTAATTGCTATGCATGTGCCTTTTGGATCATGGTGATCTTAAAGAACCATGATGACCAGGTGAATTATCAGGCAAAAATCTCCGGGGCTGGGGTTGGCTTACCAGCGTCGGATGGGACTGAAGTTCGGAGGTGAGAAAAACTGCCATCCGTCTCCTCTGGTCTGCCTTTCATCAGTCTATTGAAAAACGCATCCGATGAAACAAAGCAGGCAGGGGTGAAGCTGAAGCCATTCCTCCCTTGGCGGCAGGCAGCGATCCCTGAGAAGACACAGAAGAAGACACATCTCCAACACTTCAATGCCAGAAGTGCCGTAGGGCAGTGTTTCTCAACCCAGTCCTCAAGGACCCCCTATCCTGCATATTTCCTTTGCAACCCTGAATAGGTACCTGTTTATAGTTATTCAACCAATCAGCAATGAATTTTGTCAGACGTTGCACACCTTGCATAATTAAGTGCTGCGAGATGATTGGTCGAGTCAGTACAAGCGGGGCTACCTATGCAGGGTTACAATGAAAATCTGCAGGATAGGGGGGTCCTCGAGGACTGGGTTGAGAAACACTGCCATAGGGCAACACCGGTGTTAATGCTAATTCAGCCAGGGTACTCCAGAACAATCTGAGACCACCGGTGGCCTTATTTCTGGGAAAACAGATGAAGATGAACACGTTGTCTCACATGCCAAGTTGCTGCCGTCACATTCTGGTGGTATTTGTAATCTCTTGACAGACATAAACCACAACTGGTGGTTCATTCAATTTCAGTGACCCCTTTACAGGATCAGCCATTCATGTTAAACATGAAGTAGTGACACTCCTAAGCCCAGCACCAGCACCATCACCCGGCAGATAAAACCTCAGTAAGACAAACAATAACATTACTCCACACACTGAACAGACGGGTTACCCCACCCAAACGTGTTCTCCGCAAAACGAACCAATATTCCTCACTAATGGCCACTGTCAACTGACCCCGTCCGAGCAACGACGACGCCTCTTCGCGCCCGGCAGACACCACGAACGCTCTGGAGACGGAGGTCGGCTTCCCGAAAAGCCACTTACACGCCCGGAGAGCCATCTGGTTTCGATAACACGCAGAGTCTTTTAAAACGGCTTCGGGCTTCGGTCGAGTGACTTTCGTATTTATAAGGTTGGAGCGGCCATGCTTGTTTACGCTCACGTTTGACCGCGGAAGTGTTTGTTCGCCGCAAGCGCGTCCGCGGAGAGGGTCGTTGGCTGGGCGTTCTATCGCCCCCTAGCTGCGGGAGGACTTCACTACCGCCGCTTTCATTCGCCGCGCAGCATGGGGCTGAAACGTCCCAACGCTTTGTCGACTCAACCTGATTTGCTCTTGACCTTAGTACAAGCACTCATCCCTGTGTGGAGGCATGAAGGAAAAAAAGCTGTGACTGAAAATCAATATCGCGTCACGTCTTTACCGTGCACAAGCTATAAAGACTATAAAAGCTGCCATCTGTCTCCTCTGGTCTGCCTTTCATCAGTCCAGGGGCGATACTAGGATCAGAGCTTTAGGGGTGCTGAGCAGCCAGAGTGCTGGCCGGCCAGGCAAGATAAATTTGGGGGGGTGGATCAAACCATTTTGGAAGCATGGGGGGGGTGCTGTATTTTTGTTGTTAAAATATTACGTTTAAACCATATACTGGATATGGTTTTGACATTTCTTCAGCTTATTAAACATGGACATACAGTAAAAAAAAAAAATCTCTTCAATTTTAGGGGTGCTGGGGTTCAATTTAGGGGTGCTGCGGCACCCCCGAAAATGGGCTAGAAACGCCTATGCCAGGGGCGATTCTAGGATCAGAGCTTTAGGGGTGCTGAGCAGCCAGAGCGCTGGCCGGCCAGGCAAGATAAATTTGGGGGGGGGGTGGATCAAACCATTTTCGAAGCATGGGGGGTGCTGTATTTTTGTTGTTAAAATATTACGTTTAAACCATATACTGGATATGGTTTTGACATTTCTTCAGCTTATTAAACATGGGCATACAGTAAAAATAAAAAAAACTCTTCAATTTTAGGGGTGCTGGGGTTCAATTTAGGGGTGCTGCAGCACCCCCAAAAATGGGCTAGAAACGCCTATGCATCAGTCTATTGAGAAATGCATCCGATGTAATAAAGCAGGCAGGGGTGAAGCTGAAGCCATTCCTCCCTTGGCGGCAGGCAGCGATCCCTGAGAAGACACAGAAGAAGACACATCTCCAACACTTCAATGCCAGCAGTGTCACAGGGCGACACTGATGTCAATGCTGATTCAGCCAGGGTACTCCAGAACAATCTGAGACCTTATTTCTGAGTAAAACAGATGAAGATGAACACGTTGCCTCACATTCCAAGTGGCTGCCGTCACATTCTGGTGGTATTTGTAATCTCTTGACAGATATAAACCACAAAATCCTTCAATCTCAGTTACCCCTTTAAAGTATCAGCCATTCATGTTAAACATTGAGTACAAACACATCTGCTGATGGCTGACACGTGCCACGGCACGCCATCATTTTCAAACGCGTGAACAGGATCTCTATTTTAAGGGATCCCCCCCCCCCCCAGCTTATGTTGTTGGAGGACTGCACCGTGTGTACTATGCAGGTCGAGTCAGATATTGCTCTGCATAGGTAGTTTCATTCCTCTTCTCCCTTGGGTACACGCCTGCACATCACAAGGGGGGGGGGGCTTGGATGCTGAGGATGTTTCACACCTGTGCCTAAACCCAGTTCCGTGACTAGGGGCTGTTAACGTCGCTAGTGTGATCCGGAGAGATGCGTCCATCACCCTTGCCAAGTCAGGCTGTCATTTCCAAACAGCACGCTTCTTCATCGGTGAAAATGCCTCTTGGACGGCGTGTGAGGAAAAACGAGCTGATGCCCCCAAGCTCGAAAGGTTAACCGTCAGAGTACGAGAGCGAGCGTTTCTACTTTGACCGATCGCAGCTCGGCGCTGGTTTCCCTCTCCACGGCGAAGCCAGAGAGAACAGATGTCTCCCCATAGTCTATCAAACGTGCTGGCTGCTCGTTGTTCCTCCAGGACTCGCCCGGGGCGGAACAAACACCTCCAACGGGGGAGGGCGATGAAGGATGTCAGGTAGCTCGCAATCTGTCAACCTCCAACTCCGAGCAAGGAAAACACCGGCTTTCCGCAGATGCTGGCTGCAGAACTCGAGCCGCTACTAGAAACCAAAGGATGTCTGAGGATCGGCTATGTCTGAACTCTCTCTCTCTCTCTTTTACACACAAACACAGATTCATTCAAGGCCCTCTGTCCTTCAGGGCTTCCCTCACATGGCCGCTTCACGTGGGAGTGCACCACTTCTTCCTATGACTACATTAACTTCGGCCTTCAGAAGGAGCTCTCTCTAAAAAGGAAGACGAGGAGGCCCTTTTCCTGCACACCGTTTAATCCTAAACTGCAGCCCACTTTGCCATTTGAAGTGCACTCGTCAGTGAGATTCAGTGTGATGACGGAAAGCCTGGCGGCTCCCTCGGCGCAGCGTTTGATTGATACTTGATTCGTCCGGTGTGTTTGCAATTAGACTCCGAGTTGCCCGTAGGTATGAGCAAGTGTGAGAGGTTGTGTGCTTGTGTTGTCAGGCCTGTGTTGGACTGCTGACTCGTCCGGCCTTCGTTTGGCCTTGCAGCCACATACAGCTGTAACGTTCCTGCCCCCCGATGCCCCCGAGAAAGAATGAAAAGGGCAACGGGCCTCCTCCCTGAATATGAAAGAACGACGGTCGGTGTCTCCAACGAGCAAAACTTGTTGTGATGAAGAAAACCACCGTAGCATCGGAGTGGTGTTACTTTAATAAAAAGTTGAGTCAATGAGCGGTCGCAACAAAAACCACTGCGGCCGCCGTTTTGACGTTGCTGGATTTTCAAAGCTGAATAACTTTTGGAAGAAGAAGAACAAAGACACAGACCTGCCGCCCCTTGGATGCTCCTAAAATTGCATATAGTGGCATTAAAATTAGTTTTAGATGAATTACAAAAAGAAAAAAGAGTTATAAGAGCTACCTAAAATGGCGATGAGAGGTCAAAATGACTGCCCGTGGTCGTTTTAGGTAGGAGTCGTTTAGGTTCTAGTGTTCAAAAACATGAACATGAGGCTAAAACAATATAACTCTCGCTCTCTCTCTCTCTCGCTCTCGCTCTCTCTCTCCATCCATCCATCTATCTATCTATCAATACATCCATCCATCCATCCATCCATCCATCCATCCATCCATACATCCATATACGTATATACTCGCAGGACGCCTTCTTCACCGGCAAGCCTACCCCAGGAGCCTAACCTCCACCTGGTGCAGGGAGGAGGGCAACGTCTTCTTCAAGAATGACCTCGAGTGCAGAGTCCGTATTCTCATCGATGGGTCCCTCGTCGTCACTCAGGTCAAGCCTGAGGATGCTGGAAAATACACCCGCAGCCCGGGCAACAGCCCGGTTCGACCCCGGACCGCCTCTGCCCACCTGTCGGTGCAATACCCTGCTAAACATGCCGCCTGTCATCTATGTGGCCATAGGCCTGACCGGCTTCAGCCGATGTCCCGTAGATGCCACTCCCCCCGCGACACCTGTTAAGTAGAAGAAAGATGGCCTCCGTGTGCGGCCCTCCCTGGCTGGAGCTAAATGGGCGATGGGAGCATCCATGCGGCAGAGGTGACAGGGAACTCTCTCGGTACCTACACCCGCATGTCTCACAATGCCCTGGGCTCCATGGGATGGTCCACTCCAGCCCCCCCCCCCCCCCCGGTGCTAAAGGACCCTCCGAAATTCCCAGTGGTTCTGGGAGAGGAGTACAGGCAGGAGGCTGGGAGAGAGCAGGTCCCCCCCTGTGAGGCTGAGGGAGACCCCTTTCCCAACATCCCACGGAGGAAGGTGCGGAAGCCAGGCAGAAGCGAGCACGATGCTCTGCCCAGAGGCACCTTGCAGTTGAAGGCCCTCACCAAGCAGGACACCCACGGGGAGTGGGGGTGTTTGTTTATTTATCGGGATCCCCATTAGCGGTGCCCTAAAGCAGTGGTTCTCAACCGGGGGTCCGCGGACCCCTAGTGGTCCGTGGTGTAATTGCAAGGGGTCCGTGAAAATAAAATATCTTAAAAAAAAGATCCTATGACATTTATAGAAACAGGATTATTTTACTCAAATGTGACCGAGACCTTTATCTCCCTAAACTATAAAGGGTAACAGGACTTTTTTCTCTAATTACATCTGTTTCACAAGTGTAATTTATTGTATTTTAATAAGAGATCTCGCTCCCGTTTGCATTGTTAAAAGTTACTGCATAAGAATTCTGTTGTTACATATATCTGAAAGTTACTGAATACATATTCTGTTTTGTTACATATATCTGAAAGTTACTGCATAAGAATTCTGTTGTTACATATATCTGAAAGTTACTGAATACATATTCTGTTTTGTTACATATATCTGAAAGTTACTGAATACATATTCTGTTTAGTTACATATATCTGAAAGTTACTGCATAAGAATTCTGTTGTTACATATATCTGAAAGTTACTGAATACATATTCTGTTTTGTTACATATATCTGAAAGTTACTGCATAAGAATTCTGTTTTGTTAACTATATCTAAGTTACAACTGAAAGCTCTTATTTTTGCCCCAAAGAGTGAATAAATGCTATAATGCAACTTAAAATGCAGTTTCTACTGTTTCTATCAAATTGCAACCCCCCTCCCCCAAGATCAGGTGGAGGGGTCCTCAGGGTAGATCAAAAATACGCAGGGGGTCCAGGACCCCAAAAAGGTGGAGAACCACTGCCCTAAAACACCGCTGGTCTTACTGGGGTCCACATGAAAGCAACACGTTTAATAAATACATTTAAAAACGAGACAGAGAAAAACAAAAACAAAAATAGCAAAAACCTACATTAAACTTTACAGTACTCGTTGCTGTTGGATGCTGACTTGTGTGTTGCCCCCACCCCACCGTTGCCATGAGCATCACACAGGAACACACACACATCAAGCCCAGCAGCCCATCCCTGCTGTGCCTTAAATAATACCACTCTCTGTGTCTTGTGTCCAAGGGCCAATTCATGTGAAATCCAGTCCTAGACAGCCCGTGGATAATGATAATAATAATAATAATAATAATAAACATATAAACACACATATATACAGCATGTAAAAACTTGAAAGCAAGCGTGTAAAGATCATATTTGAAGTTCTGAAAAGAGGATATTGGATAGAGAGATTCACCCATGTAATTTATAAATGAGGCATTGGCAAAGAAGCACTGCTAGGGTTGCCAGAGTCCCGCCCGATCAGCCTTTGCTCTAGAAGGCCTTGATCCGCTTTGCTTTTCTTCTCTTTTTTTTTGAAAGGAGGTGACGTAGCTCCACACCACCCTCACAGGTCACGCTGCTGCTCTGACTGTACAACCCCTCCATCCGCGTGGGAGACAAAAGAAAACAAATGTATCCACTCTGGTCCTGAAATCGATAGGACTTGTCTGTGAAGCGGATCAATAATGCCCCCCTTTGAAGTCATCAATCATGTCAGCCGGTGAATTTGAAAAGCCTAATTAATAACCGTGTCCTTCAAAATCCCGTATTGACATCTTCTTTGGTATGGAGAAAGGCGCCATGCTGCATCATTAACTTTTGATTATTGCCTGCTGGAGCTGCTGGTGCCGCCCCCCACCACCACCTGGTGACGTCACGGTGCTGCGTGTGATGGGGCTTTCAAACTGAGCTCCCCTCTTCACTTGGTCATGGGGTCTGGGGTGGGGGAGGGGCTGTGAGCCCAATTTGGCCACGGTATTGTGGTAAGCCTAGTCTGGACTGCAACCCAGGTTTGAAATACACATGCCATTAAATCACCCTTCTTAAAACACCAGAACGACCAACACGGTCATGATGACCGTTTTGGATTTTCAAAGTTTAATAACTTTGTGGGGGTGAGGAGGGGGGGGGGGTTCAGACCTGCTGCTCCCTGAATTCTCCTAAAATTATATATATTTGCATTACATACAAAAGTTACGATTAGTTCTACCTAAAACGACCATGAGCGGTCAAACTGACCGTCTCGTAATTTGCGCGCCATGTCACTATTGATGACGCGTGTTGGTGGCGTCATTTCCTTCGTGAAGTGCGTTGCTCTGTCCTAGTAGCACACTAGCGTCCTCCAGTGGAGAGAAATACTCTAAAGTGATTTTTGATTACTGCCAACACGTCTGGTTACAGACGCCGTTACAGACGCACCATGACTACCACCGAGGCGTTGCAGTATTTACAGGCGTTGGACAGCGGCCATTTTAAATTGTTTGACAAATAGTACTAAAGTTGTTAAAATGTTAATTTTGGTGTCAGTTAGTTTCTTAACAGACATACTAACATAAGTAACGCATTAATATCTCAGTTGGGTATTTATCTTGACAGTTTAGAGTTTAAAAACCGTGGCAGTCAAAATGACCGCCCACGGTCGTTCTAGTAGTTTTAAGTTCCGGTCGCTGTTCGGGACTGTTTCGGTATTTACTTTCAGTTCTTTTTTTACATGTCACGTTTTATAGGCCTTGTTGCGTTTGTTAGATTAGCAATATGTGTCACGTATCGGGAAAGAACCCAAAAGCAGACGGGACAACCAGGTAAGGGAAGAATCCAGTCTTTATTGAAGTGACCGATCTCGGGGGTAGAGCAGGAGGTGGCTCTGCTGCAGGGAGGCAGGCAGGCAGAAGTCCATGAATGGCGACGTTCCAGCGAAGACTGGTCCATAGTGGAGGCCTTTTAAGGGTGAGGGCGATTGCCGGGGTGAAGGGGGGGTCAGCAGGTGTCAGCTGGCGTAGCAAGTGTCAGCTGGTGTAGCAGGTGTCAAGGGCGATCACTTTGATGTCAAGGGCGAGAGGCTGTGACAGTACCCCCCCTCCGAGGGGCGCCACTGGGCGACCTACCAGGCCCGTCAGGGTGCGTCCTGTGGAAGTCCTGGATGAGGTTCGCATCCAGGACAAGGCGACGAGGGACCCAACACCTCTCCTCCGGGCCATATCCCTCCCAGTCCACGAGATACTGCAGGCCAAGACCGCGGTAACGAGAGTCTAGGAGACGACGAACGGTGTACGAGGAGGTGGGGGCGGGGGGGCCGGAGGAACTAGAGGGCTGGTAGAGACAGGTTTGAGGCAGGACACATGGAAGGAAGGGTGAACCCGGAGAGTGCGGGGCAGCTTCAGACGGATCACAGAGGGGTTAATGACTTTGACAACGGGAAAGGGACCAATATACCTGGGGGACAGTTTTTTAGCATCCGATCTCAAGGGTAGATCCTTGGTAGAGAGCCATACCTGGTCACCGGGGGAGTAGTCCAGAGCAGGGGTGCGATGACGATCCGCCAAGCACTGGTAACGGCCGGAGGCCCTGAGCAGTGCAGCACGGGCTCGCCGCCAGGTCCGACAGCACCGACGGACATGGGCCTGGACAGACGGAACCGGAATGTCTACCTCTTGAGAAGGAAAAAGGGGGGGCTGATAGCCGTAAAGGCATTGAAAAGGGGACAACCCAGTAGCAGACGATGGCAGGGTGTTATGGGCATATTCTACCCAGGGAAGCTATGAGGACCAAGAGGATGGGTTGGCAGACACCAGACAGCGGAGGACAGTCTCCAATGCCTGGTTGGCCCTCTCGGCCTGGCCGTTGGTCTGAGGATGGAACCCCGATGATAGGCTGACTGTGGCACCGATGGCAGAGCAGAAAGCCTTCCAGACAGCAGAAGTGAACTGGGGGCCACGGTCAGACACTATATCACGGGGAAGACCGTGGACCCAGAAAACCTCCCTGACCAGCATATCCGCAGTCTCTCGGGCCGAAGGCAGTTTAGACAAGGGCAAAAAGTGAGCAAATTTACTGAAGCGATCAACAACAGTCAGTACAACGGTGTTACCGTCGGAGGCGGGCAGACCAGAGACGAAATCCAAGGACAGATGCGACCAGGGACGGTGTGGAACAGGCAGGGGGCGCAGCAGACCGGCACTGGCCCGAGTGGAGGGCTTATTCTGGGCACAAACAGGACAGGCAGAAACAAAAGACCCAGTATCCTCCGTCATGGAAGGCCACCAGAACCGCCTGCGGAGGAAGGCTAGGGTACGGGTTACTCCAGGATGGCAGGTAAGTTTGGAAGAGTGAGCCCACTGCAACACGCTAGATCTAACACCGTCTGGAACAAACAAGCGCCCGGGGGGACCGTTACCTGGCTCAGGCTGAGTCTGTTGTGCTGCCATGACCTCCCTTTCAATGTTCCAGGTGACAGCCGCAGCCGCAGCCACACAGGCAGAGGGAACGGTGGTGTCAGGTTGGAGCTTGGGCTCAGACTCCTCCCCATGCACACGAGACAGAGCATCGGGCTTGGCATTCCTGGAGCCAGGTCTGCACGTCAAAGAAAAATTAAAACGACCAAAAAAGAGCGCCCACCTGGCTTGGCGCGTGGTGAGTCGCTTTGCTGACTGGATGTATTCCAGGTTCTTATGGTCAGTCCACAATATAAAAGGAAGCTCAGACCCCTCCAGAAAATGTCGCCATTCCTCCAGTGCCAATTTCACCGCCAGGAGCTCACGATTCCCCACATCATAGTTCCTTTCAGCTGGGGAGAGACGGCGAGACAGGAAGGCACAGGGGTGTGTCTTGCCATCCTCACTGGAGCGCTGAGAAAGGACCGCCCCCACCCCAATCTCAGGGGCGTCCACTTCTACAACGAACTGCTTGGTTGGGTCTGGCTGGATGAGGATAGGAGCTGTGGTGAAGCAGTGCTTGAGAGCTTGGAAAGCTGCCTCTGCTACAGGGGTCCACAGGAACGGTCTGGAGGTGGAGGTAAGAGCAGTTAGTGGGGCCGCAACGCGGCTGTAGTTGCGGATGAACCGTCTGTAGAAGTTGGCAAACCCGAGGAACCTCTGAAGCTGCTTACGGCTGGTCGGGCTTGGCCACTCAAGAACCGCTCTGACCTTGGCGGGGTCCATTCTCACCTGCCCATCGGCCACGATATAGCCCAGGAAGGTGACTGAAGGGGCATGGAGTTCGGACTTCTCTGCTTTTACGAAAAGGCGGTTCTCCAGAAGCTGTTGAAGGACTTGGCGGACGTGCATGGTATGCTCTGACAGGTCTCTGGAAAAAATCCGGATATTATCCTGGTAAACAAAAACGAAACGATCCAACATGTCACGTAGGACGTCATTGACCAGACTCTGGAAGACAGCTGGGGCATTAGTGAGACCAAACGGCATCACCAGATATTCAAAATGCCCCAGGGGGGTGTTGAAGGCAGTCTTCCATTCATCTCCGTCTCGAACCCGGACCAGGTGGTAAGCATTGTGGAGGTCTAGTTTAGTGAACACTGTGGCTCCCTGGAGAGAATCAAAAGCGGAAGTCATGAGGGGCAGAGGGTACTTATTCTTGACTGTGATGTTATTGAGGCCTCTATAGTCAATACACGGCCGGAGGGTCTTGTCCTTCTTGGCCACAAAAAGGAACCCCGCACCAAGGGGTGATGATGACGGGCGAATAAGACCAGCCGCCAAGGAGTCCTTGATGTACCTCTCCATGGACTCCCGCTCAGGCTTGGAGAGGCTATATAGGCGGCTGCTGGGGAGGGGAGCGCCCGGCAGCGGGTCAATAGCGCAATCATAGGGGCGATGAGGAAGCAGGGAGAGAGCTTGCTGCTTGTTGAACACGGCTTGGAGGTCATGGTACTCTGGAGGCACCAGTGACAGGTCAGAGGTCTCAGAGCTTGACACCTGACAGGGGACAGACTGAGGCAGAGCAGACTGGAGGCATATGGCATGACAGACGGGACTCCAACTTGAAATTCTGGCCGATGACCAATCAATATGGGGACTATGCTTAACCAGCCAGGGATGACCAAGTATAATGGGAACAAGGGGAGAATTGATAACGAAAAAACTTAACTCCTCTTGATGGTTTCCCGACAACAGGAGGCGCACAGGCTCGGTCTTAGAGGTTATCCGGGCCAGGAGACGTCCATCCAGGGCATTAGCTTCAAGAGGCTGGTCCAGACTCACAGTGGCAAGACCTAACTGCTTCACAACACTTGCATCCAAAAAGCTTTCATCAGCTCCAGAGTCAATTAAAGCCAACAGTTTAGTGGACTGACCTTTAAAACTGATGGTAGCTTGCAACTGGGCACGTGGACGAGGAGACAGAGGGCAGACAGTTGGGCTCACGAGGATCCTCCCCCTCCCTCGTGAGCCTGCTAGTTTGACGGAACGGTGAGGGCAGGAGGCGAGAAAGTGACCAGGCTGACCGCAATACAAGCAGCTGTTCTCGGTGATGCGGTGTTGACGCTCCTCCGGGTTGAGCCGGAAGCGGCCGAGTTGCATCGGCTCCGAAGCTGGGGAAGAGTCACGCCTCGAGCTTTCTCGGAGGACGGCAACCTCAGTCGAGCGAGCTCGGCCCCCAGAGTTTGGAGGTGTGGCCCGTGGAAAGTTGTTGTGACCAGGAAAGCGGCGCGTCCTCTCTCGCCTCTGCTCCCGGAGACGGTTGTCCACACGAATGGCCAGGGTAACCAATTCCTCCAACCCTCCAGGCTCGGGGTAGGAAACCAATTCGTCCTTTATGGATTCGCTTAGCCCGTTGGAAAAGCCGGCCTGGAGGGACTCGTTGTTCCATCCGCCCTCCGATGATAGCGTACAGAACTCAACTGAGTAGTCAGCGACGCTGCGGGAACCCTGGCGGAGAGAGATCAGTCTTTTTGAAGCGTCCTTTCCCCGCACGGGATGATCAAAAACCTGGCGAAAAGCAGTGGTGAACTCAGCGTAGGATGAGGAAGTGGAGGCCCGCATCTCCCACACCGCTGTAGCCCAATCCAGGGCGCTTCCCCGGAGAAGACCCATGATGTAAGCGACTTTGGCTCCATCCGTGGAATATTACTGGGGCTGCTGGTTAAACACAATCTCACACTGCATCAAAAAAGGGCGACAAAGTCCAAAATCTCCATCATACTTATCGGGCGGGCCAACCCATGGTTCCTTAGCCGAAGTTGATGGCGCTGGGGGTGGCGGAGCTGGAGGGGCGGATCCCGGGCTAGCAGAGGCACTAAGTTGGGTCTGGATTCCGGAGATCTTTGAGCTGAGCCCACGGAGGGCGTCAGCCATCCCCTGTAGCACCTGGCCGTGCTGGCCGAGGACCGATTCCTGGTTGGCTACAGCCTGGCAGACCGTGGCCAGGTCTGTGGTGGAACGGTCTGCTGGGTCCATAGTGGCTGGAACGTACTGTCACGTATCGGGAAAGAACCCCAAAGCAGACGGGACAACCAGGTAAGGGAAGAATCCAGTCTTTATTGAAGTGACCGATCTCAGGGGTAGAGCGGGAGGTGGCTCTGCTGCAGGTAGACAGGCAGGCAGAAGTCCATGAATGGCGACGTTCCAGCGAAGACTGGTCCATAGTGGAGGCCTTTTAAGGGTGAGGGCGATTGCCGGGGTGAAGGGGGGGGGTCAGCAGGTGTCAGCTGGCGTAGCAGGTGTCAAGGGCGATCGCTTATGTCAAGGGCGAGAGGCTGTGACAATATGTGTTTTCCGTCTTGTTTTCAGGTAATATTTTCACTTTTTCAATTTTGCTATTCAAGTTCTACCATGTCTCTCTGAAGTTTAAATTGTTTAAAAATAGTATTATAGTTGTTAAAATGTTCATTTTGGTGTCAGTTAGTTTCATAACTGACATACTAACGTATTGAATGCATTTATAACTCAGTTGGATCTTTATCTTGACAGAATGTAGAGTTTAACAACCGGCGGTCATTTTGACCGCCCATGGTCGTTTTTGCTCCAGTTGATTTTATTGAGAACGATGTGTGTGTGATTGCACATTTGCGATTATGCCGTCATCAAGCGTGCCTCTCTGTTATGTTTATGTTATTCGCTTTGCCTGTGTTATTGCTTCTATGAAAGCATGGGGCACCATGTGGCATTTTCAAGCATTTTCCATCTCTGGCAATCTTTCATCCTCTATTTATCTTCCTCTAGTTATAAAATGTTATCAATACCGTGGAGAGGGCAGGTGGGTGGTTGTAATGGAGTAATTCATTTCAGTTGTCACAGAAATATCACTCTTTGATTAGAGAGCTATACACAGCAGACTGCACAAATAAAACCTTTCATCAAATCACAGAGCATGTGGCAGTATTGACCGTGATCCTGCTCAGTAGATCTCAGCTATTCCCACGTGACCGTAACACAATAGAGGACGAGGACAATACAACGCCGTATGCACAACAGTTTCCCAGTATAAGGCAGATCCTTTACCAGTCTACCAGATAAGTACTGCACTGACGTCATTCGGCCACATGAGTATGTTTTGTTTTTGAAAGGAGCATTAACGAATATGTATGTCATCATCATCATCATCATCATCATTAAATTTATATATCCCTTTTCTAGACATCCAAAGCACTTCACATTGAAGGGGGTAACTCACTTTAACCACCACCAATGTGCAGCACCACCTGGGTGGTGCACGGCAGCCATTTTGCACCAGAACGCTCGCCACACATCAGCTTGAGGTGGAGGGGGGGGGGTGATGAGGTGGCCAGATGGAGAGAGTCAGGTTGGGGGTTCTGCCAGGACACCGGGGATCCCCCTACTCTTTGCGATAAGTGCCATGGGATCTTTAATGACCACAGTGAGTCAGGTCTCATCCGGAGGACGGCTTCTCCTACAGTCCCCCGTCACTGCACTGGGGCATTGGGATTTGATATTTGTCGTTTGTATTAGGACCAGAGGGAAGACTGCCCCCTACTGGCCCACCAACACCACTTCCGGCAGCAACTCAGTTTTCCCGGGAAGTCTTCCATCCAAGTACTAGCCAAGCCGGTACCTGCTTAGCTTCCGTCATTTAGCAAAGCCAGAGTCCATGTTGGAATGGCCGCCGGCCATATGGATGGGTGGATGGCGCAGTGGTTAGCGCGGTCGCCTCCCAGCAAGAAGGTCCTGGGTTCGAATCCCGGGGTAGTCCAACCTTGGGGGTCATCCCGGGTCGTCCTCTGTGTGGCGTTTGCATGTTCTCCCCGTGTCTGTGTGGGTTTCCTCTGGGCCCAGACAGCATCCGGATGTGGGCCACTTCAGGCAATGATGCAGCACTGGTGGCCTTCTTCTGGCCCTGACAAGATGGATGTGAGCCTGAAGTGGCCGACATGTTTAATAGCAAATATGGCCCAAATATGCCACATCAAATGTGGGCCTTTTTTGGCAAAGATGCAGTGCTCTGGGCAACATGTGATCTGGATGTGACCCTGAAGTGGCCCGTGTGGTAAATGGTGAATATGGCCCAAATATCACAACACAAACATGGGCCACATGCGCCATTGCTATGGCTTGGTTCTGGCCCAGATCTGGCAAAAAGAAGCGGACCGCCCAAGTGCCATCGTTCCACGCGGTATGTGGGCCGGATGAAAGTGTTGGTGTGGGGCGGGTCCGGGCCACAGCAATTTTGCTCTCTGGGGGGGCTCTGGTCTCCTCCCACGGTCCAAAGACATCTAGGTCAGGTGAATCAGCAGTACTAAATTGTCTCTAGGTGTGAATGTGTGTGTGTGTGTGAATGTGTGTGTGAGTTTGTGTGTGTCAGCCCTGTGATGGGGTAGGCATCCCCGCGACCCCAGTTGGTATAACCGGCTTGGATAATGTATGTATGTATGCATGCATGTATCTTCACAGTTAAGAGGTTGGTGGCTGACCCGGTTCAGCGTTATTTTTACTCAGTTGGTGGCTTCATGAATACAATCATATTGAATATAATATGGCGCCCCCTACTGAAAGGTTTTTGACTATACATTGGTTTTGATTACATAGCAGATCAACGGCTGAATGACACAGGTTTCATTCAAAAGTCTGAGCTCTTGGTATATTGACAGGGTGAGGCAGCTAAACACGAGCTTTGGTATTTATTTTTGTATTTTTAAGGGTTAAACATCCCTCTCTCTCTCTCTCTCTCTCTCTCTCTCTCTCTCTCTCTCTCTCTCTCTCTCTCTCTCTCTCTCTCTCTCTCTCTCTCACTCGCTCACCATATATCCTCAAGCCCTGGTCCTCTACCAGAGGCTTGGGAGTTTGAGGGTTCTGCACAGCATCTTAGCTGTTCCTAGGACCGAACTCTTCTTGACGGAGACCTCAGATGTTCCTGGACTCTGCTGGAGCCACTCTCCCAGTTTGGGGGTCACAGCCCCTAGTGCTCCTATTAGCACTGGGGCTACTGTGGGTTTCACCTTCCACATCCGGTCTAGTTCTTCCCTCAGCCCTCGGTGTTTCTTTCTTCCTGATGTTGTTGTTGCTCGGGATCGCTACATCGATCACTGCTGCTGTCTTCTGGTCCTTGTTGACCACCACAGTGTCTGGTTGGTTAGCCAGCACCCGCTGGTCAGTCTGGAACTTGAACTCCCACGGGGCCTTAGCTGTGCCCTTCTCAGCCACCTCTGGCAGGGTCTCCCATTTGGACTTGGGGACCCCCAGTCTGTATTCAGTACAGATGTTCCTGGGACACTCTCCCAGCCACTTGGTTATGCCTTCCAGTGTACGCTTTCCCAGCTAGCATTTACACCCTGCTACTCGGTGCTGGACTGTCTCAGGGCGTCTCTTGCACTGCCCTGCATCGTGGGTCTTGTCTGGTGTGGTAGACCCCTGCCTCAACCGATCTGGTCCTGAGTGCTTGTGCTGCTATGGTCAGAGCCTCTGTGCTGTCCTTCAGTCCAGGCTTTTCTCGCCCTGGTAGGATTTCTCTATACCAGCCACGTCTTCTGTCTGTCGATGGTACGTCCCATGGAGGGGCTTCATCTTCCATGATACCTCCTCCTCCTCTTCTTCTTCCTCCCTGTTCTCTGTCTTCTGCTGCCTGAGCTACTCACTCAGCAGTTCATCCTGGTGGGGGGGGGGGCTCTTTCTGACTAGACATCAGAACATCATATACATATATATATATATGTGTGTGTGTGTGTGTGTGTGTGTGTGTGTGTGTGTGTGTGTGTATATAAACTTTGTTGAAAGAAACACTCAACGGTAGGGAAAGTGCTCAACAAATAAGGAGCAAAATAATCCAGGATTATGTATATAAAGACTTTGTCTCTGTGCTGTCCTTTATTAGTCCACGCCTTTTCTAGCCACGACACACACACACACACACACACACACACACACACACACACACACACACACACACACACACATATATATATATATATATATATATATGTGATGTTCTGATGTCTAGTCCCATAATCATGATTGTTCTAGATGATGTCTTGGTTTCTCCCAAGGTTTGCAAAGGGCGCACCAGCCGCCGCTGTAACTCGGGGCCGTCGGCTAAATGTGACACTGTCTCTTTCAGCCCCAGCGAGCTGTCCGCGCAGCATAGCGCAGATCCCACTCCCCGGTCTGGAACGCGCCCAAGCCGTGCGCATGCGCCGGACGTTGCTGCCGCAGACAGCAGCAGTGATTCGGCGACGCAGCGCGCTGGGAAGAAAACCTGTTCATTTCAAACCATGGCGATGTTCTGAGCGATGCGTGCCGCAGAGGGAAAGGGAGGGGTAAGTGGACATTTCCCCCGCATTTCCGCGCGAGGCTCCAGGTGGTCGACGGTGTTTCCGCGCATCTCGCCTGAGCTCACGCGGACGGCTGTAATGGCAACAATGGAGCGCTGTGTGCGTTACAGACGCGAGTTAGAGCGGGGGCTAAAGCCTGGCCAGCGTGCCCGGCCCGAGCCAGGTAGCTCGAGCCCGGGGCGCGCTGGCGTCATGACGGCGCCCGCGATAATGCACTCTTCTGCAAAGCGAGCGTGCTGGCGTGTGAGTGCGTGTCTTGTTGTTGGGATAGATTTTGTCACACACACACACACACACACACACACACACACACACACACACACACACACACACACACACCGGCAGCATCTAACGTGTATCTGGCAGGTCTGACTCCGTGCTGCTTGAAGTTGTTTGGTCTTGCGTGTGTGTTTATTGCCATCCGCCACCTTCGGGGTTTTGCTGGGGGGGTGGGGGGGGGGGGGTCCGTCTAGCCGGCTGAATCGGGCCACATAATCACCCTCACCACCGTCACAATCCTGCGCGTAGTTAAGCGGCTGCGCCGCCAGCGCCGCCTCCTGTCAGCGGGGCTGCGAGTTGTTGCGCCCGGAGTTGGGAAGCCGGGCGAAGTGGGCTCGGCGTGAGGCGGAGCCTCGCGCTCACCTCGCGCTCCCCGGAGACGGTTGTGGCTGGCGTCAAAGTTGCGTCCAGTGATCTTTCTCTTCTTCTTCTTTGTTTTTGTTTTTTTGGCACGCGATACGCCCGTTAATGAGTTATGCTCATCGAGTAAATCACACGATGTCGCCGCGTGCTGCGTCATGCCGGGGTTCCCGCAGGCAAAGGGCCACCTTGCAGCAGCAGCAAGTGGCAAAAGGTAACAAAAGGTGACGTCACCGCGCGCATGCTGCCGCACCACCCTCCGCCAGCGTGGAGCGCAGGACTTGGGGGGACGGGGACGTGGTTTTGTCGTAACGTTTAGTGTGTCGCCGTCTGGGGGCGGGGGGGGTGGGGGTTGGGGGGAGGCATCTCTCTCTGATCCAGTTTTCGGAAATCCATCCTAACTAATGGGATCTTATTGACGCCTCCCATCCTCTCGCTCTCTCTCTCTCTCTCCCTCTCTCTCTCTCTCTCTCCCTCTCTGCTCCCTCCCCCCCCTCTCTCACTGTCACTCTCTCCCCCCCCTCTCTCTCCCTCTCTCTCTCTCTGCCCCCCCCCTCTCTCTGTCTCTCTCTCTCCCCCCCTCTCTCTGTCTCTCTCTCGCTCTCTGTCTCTCTCTCTCTCTCTCTGCCCCCCCTCCTCCCCCTCTCTGTGTCTCTCTCGCTCTCTGTCTCTCCCTCTCTGCCCCCCTCCTCTCTCTCTCTCTCTCCCCCCCCTCTCTCTCTCCCTCTCTCTCTCTCTCTCCCCCCCCCTCTGTCTCTCTCTCTGTCTCTCTCTCTCTCTCTCTCCCCCCCTCTCTCTGTCTCTCCCTCTCTCTCTGTCCCCCCTCTCTCTCCCTCTCTCTGTCTGTCTCCCCCCCCCCTCTCTCTGTCCCCCCCTCTCTCTGTCGCCCCCTCTCTGTCTCTCTCTCTCCCCCTCTCTCTCTGTCTCCCCCCCCCCCCCCTCTCTCTCTCTCTCTCTCTCTCTCTCTTTGTCTCCCTCTCTCTCTGTCTCCCCCCCCCTCTCTCTCTCTCTCTGTCCCCCCCCTCTCTCTGTCTCTCCCCCTCCCCTCTCTCTCTCTGTCTCTCTCTGTCCCCCTCCCCCCCCCCTCTCTCCCCCCTCTCATTCCAGTGTTAACCTTATTAGAGAACGATGAGTTTGGTTTTAGCCCAGGCTTGCTCCGTCGTCTCGGCTGTAGTAGTGTCAGGGTTAGTTGGTGGGACACCTCGCCCGAAGGACGTGATTTACCGGCCGCCCCGCCGCATAGCCGTCATTTTCTCACTGGACCATGGAACTGGTCGTAACTCCGGCGGGCAAGGTAGGGGGGAAGAAGAGAGAAGTCGGACTCTATTCACACCGGTGTATTCAACTCTGCATATTTCTCTGAGCTAAGATTGCGGACCGCGACCGAGGTGTTGGAGTGTTTGGCTGATGACAGCGGGGAGGGAGGAGAGAGGAGGTGGAGAGGAGAAGGAGGAGGAGGAGGAGGTCTCCGGCTGCAGCTGGATGTGCTCAGGGGGAACCGCTGACTCCGTCTGAACAACAGGCTGGCCGTTAGTTTAGCCCGAACTGATGGGCCATTGTCGCCAGAGTGGATGATTACCTTTCAGATGTGGGCGAGTGGGGCGACGCAAGGCTCCTTCGCTCCGTGGCAGGGAGCCCGTCTGCACTTGGCTGCCGTTGGTCCCTGAGCACAGCAAGGATGTGTCTGGTGCTGTCAGTGAGATTTGTAAAGTGTTATGGGTGAAAGTCCTTCAGATACTCTGGGGAAACATAAGGCCGGCGTGTGTAATGGAGTGGTTGTAGGTGATATGGGCGACGCACTGTGCTGAAGAGCCAGTAGTACCTCAGTCACGACACGCGGACCGGTCACGCGAGCCATCAGTGATTTTAAACAAGCCGTCAGTGATTTTAAACAAGCCGTCAGTGATTTTAAACAAGCCGTCAGTGATTTTAAACGTGCCATCAGTGATTTTAAACAAGCCGTCAGTGATTTTAAACGTGCCATCAGTGATTTTAAACAAGCCGTCAGTGATTTTAAACAAGCCGTCAGTGATTTTAAACAAGCCATCAGTGATTTTAAACAAGCCATCAGTGATTTTAAACAAGCCGTCAGTGATTTTAAACGTGCCATCAGTGATTTTAAACAGCCGTCAGTGATTTTAAACAAGCCGTCAGTGATTTTAAACGTGCCATCAGTGATTTTAAACAGCCATCAGTGATTTTAAACAAGCCGTCAGTGATTTTAAACAAGCCATCAGTGATTTTAAACAAGCCGTCAGTGATTTTAAACAAGCCGTCAGTGATTTTAAACAAGCCGTCAGTGATTTTAAACGTGCCATCAGTGATTTTAAACAAGCCGTCAGTGATTTTAAACGTGCCATCAGTGATTTTAAACAAGCCATCAGTGATTTTAAACAAGCCGTCAGTGATTTTAAACAAGCCGTCAGTGATTTTAAACAAGCCGTCAGTGATTTTAAACGTGCCGTCAGTGATTTTAAACAAGCCGTCAGTGATTTTAAACGTGCCATCAGTGATTTTAAACAGCCGTCAGTGATTTTAAACGTGCCATCAGTGATTTTAAACAAGCCGTCAGTGATTTTAAACAAGCCGTCAGTGATTTTAAACGTGCCATCAGTGATTTTAAACAAGCCGTCAGTGATTTTAAACGTGCCATCAGTGATTTTAAACAAGCCATCAGTGATTTTAAACAAGCCATCAGTGATTTTAAACAAGCCGTCAGTGATTTTAAACAAGCCGTCAGTGATTTTAAACGTGCCATCAGTGATTTTAAACAAGCCGTCAGTGATTTTAAACGTGCCGTCAGTGATTTTAAACAAGCCGTCAGTGATTTTAAACAAGCCATCAGTGATTTTAAACAAGCCGTCAGTGAGTGTGCAGGGTTGTGTGGTGCGACACTGGTAGTTTCCTGTGCACTGACCCCCTGTTTGTGCATGAGTGTTTGTTTTGCCCCTGCTGGGCTAGAAACTTTATTGATGAAGGTCAGGGAAGCGGGGCGCGTTCTCAGGAGTGGACGATGGTGTCGGAAGTGGCTCCGCCCCGTCCGTTCTACACCGCTGTTGGTCGGCAGCCCAGAAATAGAAAACGTCCCGTCAAAGTGAGACGCCGCTGTGTTAATTGGACTTGTGCGCCACGTCACGCGGGCGTGAAACCCGTTCCCCCTCTATGCTCAAGAGTAATGTGTCGATTGATTTATGCATCATCGCTGCTGAGTAAGACTCTCGCTGTGGGGCAAATCGAGAGGGAAGAGTGTTTGTCGTGGCTTTTCAGCCTACCACCGGCAAATATATCAGAATGTGTTGATGTATGATCAGGGCGAAAGAGTCTCGTTTTCACCAAAAGCCACATTATGTGAAGCAACTTGACTGGTAAAGCCTGTTGGAGCAGCTGCACAAAGATCGGTCGGTTTCATCACAGGAAGTATGTCCAATGGAGCACAGAGAATATATCTATATATATCTATATATATATAGATATATATAGATATGTGTAAAAGCCTACATGGTTACAGTGATTTGAGTGGAAGGAGGAAAATAGGAGTAGGGTATTGCTTCTCTGTTCGCGTGACGCTAACTTTGCCGTGTGAGACTTGCCTGTAGTAGACATGTGGGATTAACAGATAGGGGCAAATAATGACCGGGCCTCGAGAGACCCGGGGCGTCAGTCGGAGCAGCCCACGCTGCAGCCCAGATGTTCAGCGTTGTCAGACGAGGCCGCGTGTAGCATCCAAATGTGCTGGATTCTAACAGGCCGATATCAAACAGCAATAATAAAATCGGGGGGGACATCAAAGCGCCGTGTTATTTCGCCGAGGCTTCTGAGCGAGGCTGTGAATAACAGATCACAAGGTACCAGGAATGAACGGCGAGGACGGCTGGAGCTACATTTCCCGGCCTTCCCGTCCCCCGGGGTTCACTGGGAACGCCCGAGTTATACTGGTTAGTAGCAACCATGATTCATTGGTTGTGTACCCGTTCAGCGGCGTGGCTAAACAGCATATTTTTGAGGTTATCATCATGTCTGTGCTGGAGTAAACTACCCGGCTGGCAGCGACTTGATGCTGCGTTTTAGAGACGTCACTTGATTTAGGAATTTCTTCTATGATGTAGTCCCACCAGCGCGGCGCGTTTCACCATTTCGCGCCCTAGCGCCCGCGGACGTTCAGTGTCTCGCAGGTGTTGTTTCTGAGTTTGACGTATACCTAGCAGATTTATCTATTCGCCTCACCCCGGTTGTTTCACGCGACGAGCATTTTTTTGGACTACCGGCCATTCGCAGGATGAGGCTGTGCCATGTGCTGGGCCGCAGGATGGGGATTTATTAGGTACAGACTCTCTGTCTGCCAAACCCCACCTTTTCAGTCCTCCAGTCACCAGTGCAGCTGTCAGCCCACACTCTCCCACACAGCTAGCCAGCGCTCTGAAAGACTAGCTGGCAGCCCATGCTGTGTCCTCTCAGCTGTACGAGTCTGTTTTTCAGAGGGAGAGCAGGTGTTAGGTAGCCCTAGGGTGGCCGGGGTATGTCATCAGGCAGCGTAAGGGTCAAAAACAACCGTCGAGCTCGGGGTAAAAAATTGCGGCTTAGCGTAACATCCAATCAGGTGTCTGCGGCGTGGGCCACTTCTGGGTGCCGTTTAAGAGCAGGGGATCGACCCTGCACGGCCGAGGCTTCGGGTGTGACATACTGCTTAGTCTGGTCCATGTGAATTGTGCTATGGTTTCCTCGTGGACCACAGGGATTAGGCCTGATCCGAAGTAACCCGTTTGTAACTTACTTTGCCGTGTTTTTGTGTTCTGCAAGACATTTAAAGTTTTTTTTTTTGTTGCATTGATTTGCATGTTAGCCAGCAGGTCCAATTAGGGCGTAAAGGCCTGCTTTTTGCTGAGAAGTCTGTGTAATCAGCAAACCAGAGGCCTCAAGCTGAGGAGTGCTGCAACTCAGTTACAAACCACAAGACCACAAGGCTTGATGAAATTGTTGTGTCTTCAGCTGGAGGGCAATCTTGCAAAAAAATCTCACCCTCCCAGCGATGTTCAACAAAGCAACGACTGAAGTCAGCAGCAGCAGGAATGAGGTCTGGTCTGGAACAGTTTGAGGCACTGTGAGGCAACGGGGTTTGTTTATGCGCCTCCATGTCATAGCAAGAACAAGAGGAGCAGGGTAGATATTGTTATCTGTTTGTGGCGAAAGATAAGGCGGCCCCGGTCGGATCGCCGACTACCACTCCTTCTGCAGCCCTTCGCCAGGCACTCTGTAACGAGAGGTTGCGGGGCAAGTCACATATCACGAGTAATCCCAACAGACGCCATTAGCGAGACCACAGTTATTGCTGCACATTTTTTTTTCCGACATCTGTGCCAACTGTACTTAGCCGGTCAGCATTTACCTGCCATCAGGGAGGCTTAGAGCTAGATCTGGCCAGAAAGATGGCCCCGACAAAGCATCGGTAATGCTCTCGGGGAGATCGAGTGGCGGAGATGGAAATGGAGCGAGCGGAAATTGTCGTCCTCGAGGCCGATCCACCGGAGGATTAGGGGAGGGAGGCGATGTAAACCGCCGTCGGTTAATTGGGTTTCGTTTGCAGCATTGCACGGCGCTACTCGCGACGGACGGACGCTCTGCAACAGATCTCGGCTGTGGCCGCGGTGGAGTCGAGGGCATTTTGTTCGCCCAACCTTAACGTTACTCTCGGTCACACGCCCCATCCTTGACGCGTCGGAGCGCCCGTCCCGATGTGCCGTCCCAGGACCGCGCTCTTCGTTAGCCCGTATTTGACGAGTCCTGCCTCGTTGTAGGTTAAATCATCCCACATCCTCACTGCTCATGGTGATGTGAAGCTTGTGTCCTTGGCACTTTGAAACCGCCCGCTTTTGTGTGTTGTCGTTTCACTCGGAGGAAAAACCACGGAGATTAGAGTTTCGAGAAGGACTTCCAAGGCCTTCATGGTGTTATTCTGGACATAGTAACTGGAGGAGGGCATTAAGTATATCCACCGTCATCCTTCTTAAGTGATGAAGTTATGCGCTCACCTCCCGCCGGGCCGGGCCGGGCCGGGCCGGGCTCGGGGCCGTGCCGGGCCGGGCCGGGCTCGGGGCCGTGCCGCGGGTGCTAAGTGCTGTGCTCGGGAGCAACGCGGGCGGGAGGGAAGAGGCTTGCTAGGTGAGCGGCCGGGGCCTTAGCACTTTGCCGTGACCTACTTCAGTTCCTCATCGACTGCACCACCTCTGGCGGCCTCGGCGTGTGGGTGTCTTTTCTTCCCCGGTGTGGGTTTGGAGAGCGAGCGGCATTTGAAACGGGGGGGGGGGCCCTTCTGTAACCTCTCAGCCCTCGGCTTCTGTTAGCGGCCATTGTTGGCCGCGGTAAATGGGATCTGCGGGCCCTTGAAAAGTACCCGGATGAAATTCTTCCTGTTGTGCGAAAGGGCTGGGGGGGGGGGGGGTGTTGTGCAAAGCGGCTGAGAGGCGAGGCGAGGCGAGGCGAGCGCCGCGTGACGTTCAAAGGCTAATCTCTGCCATGTCATTCGGTGGCCGTTTGGAGGGAACGCAGGCCCCTTTTTCACTGATAGGGACGCGGAGACCGAAGCAGACCGGCGCTTCCTCCCTCCCAAGTAGGAACCGTTGCAGTCCGGGAACGCACAACAGTTGTTTTTCTGTTCAACCTCCACGACAGAGGCGATCTCTGAGCTGAATTGTTATTCTGGCCAGGCGGTGTGTCCGACACCTACGTTGTCCAAACATTCTGCCCCGGCCGTGACTGAGCCCTCTGTGCACAGGCCCCCGGCCTCAGCAGCCCCTCTGTGCTGCGTGCTGACACGCCGCCGCCCTGCACAGGCGCTGCGATGAAGCGCACTTTAGCGAAGCGGTGAAACAAGGGCGCCGTGCTCAGACCGGCTCACGTTGTTTACGTCTCCTTCTGGCTCCGGTGTGCTCGCCGTCTTTCCTGGACCACGTGCGCGGTCGTCGCTCGCTTGAGGGGATGTCGGCTTGCAGGCTAACCGCGGCTCACAGCTGAGCTCTGTAGGAGACATTGCTGAAGGGCAGCTGGTCTGGAGCACCTCTGGGGGGAGGGCGAGGGGGTGGTGGTTTACGTAGACCGTGGAAAGTTGTAGATTATATTTTTGGGCGCTGAGGTTTTATTGTCGAGGCGGTTACGCAACCGCTCTTCAGAACTTGCACCAGAAGGGTCGGCAGGTTCCTGTACCACCTCTCGACCGAGAGCCGCTCATGTGAAGTGCCATCGGTGCAACGCCGCCGCGGCTGCGGCTCTGACCCGCAAACAGGGGCCCGTTTCGGTCTCTCGCAAAGAAAGAGGAGCGCTGAAGTGTGCAAGTGGATCTGCGTGTCGGCGGGGCCTCGGAGTCCACTTTACGGGAGAGCCTCTCGCCACGAGCGCTCCCTGCGTAGGCCGGGCTTCACGCGGCGCTCGCCAAGCGCATCTGGTTTCCGCCGAGGGCGACGTTTTTAGAAACGGCGTTTCTGCGAGTAGCTTCTCCTCCGGCTTCCTGTTCTAGTGGCGTTCCCACCCGCGTCGGGTTAAGATGAGGCCAAACCTCGACGTGGGAGCCTGTCACCGCTGCCGAGGAGCGACATGGAAACGGGCTGCAGGGGGCGAGAAGCTGTCCGGCGTGGTCGGGGGGGGGGGGGGAGGGGACCTTGGTCAAGGCATCTTTCAACAATCAATGACTGGCGTATCTCCCGCCACTTCCCTGCTTTGTCCGCGCCTGCCGAGCTCCGGAGCGGATGATGAAATTGTCCATTAAGTTGTGTGTGTCTGTGCGTGTGTGTGCGTGTTCGCATAAAATGGGAGGTTGTTTACAAAGGAAGCGTTGAATTAGAAAAGGAAAATGTCAGCTTTTATCATTGCTGCCGCACAACCATTTTGCATGGCTCAGAAAACGTCCCTTAAAGCGGCGTAACCTCCGCCGAGTGTGATTGCGGCGGAGGGGGGAGACGGGGTCGGGGCCGGAGGAAAAGGGGTGGGGCCAGAATTTGAAAGGCACACTTGAAAGTGTGTGTGTGTGTGTGTGTGTGTGTGTGTGTGTGTGTGTGTGTGTGTGTGTGTGTGTGCTGAGTCCTGAGGCGGGTCATGTTTGCTGTGTGACTTGAAAGCGTTCACGCCCCTTGTGGCGTCTCAGGGTGTCGCTGCGGGGCCGGGCCCGTGCGGCGTGCCGGCTCTCTGTAATTACTAGCCGATGGGCCCCCTCGTCCCATCAGAGGGCCGGGTCCCCCTCGCATCTAGCTCGGCGCCGAGAGCCGATGTTGCGGGGCCCCGGCTCTCGGGAATGCGACCGGAATCTCCCCCGCACTGTAAGCCCGCAGAACCAGAACCAGAACCAGACACGCTTTATTAGTCGTTTCATTTCATGCACCTCCGCACGTGCGGTGCAACAAAGCGCGGCGTCCCCCGGCCCACAGCGGTGCAACACAAAGACGAAAACACACCCCGAACCACAAGGACACACAGATCCAAAGTAACGGAAAATAAATAAATAAATAAAGATCACGGTCCAAATGGGCGAACGCCGGGACGACCGTCGGAACTGCCGGTCTGCGTGGGCTAGCAGTTAGCTTAGCCTGCCCCCGCTTCCGCGTCCCGTCAGACCGCCCTCGGGGTTTCCCCTCCGGGTGCAGCTCCGGTCAGGGCCGCGGTCCCCCGGGGCCCACGGGACCCGGCAGACCAGGCCCCCCCCCCCCCCCTCAGCTCTCCCAGCCATCAAACGAACGCAAACTTAAGACGTGGGCAAAGACCGGCTGACCGTGTGCGCACGAACCGTGTAGGACGCGCCGTCCCAGAGCAGGACCGGCGTTGAACGATTAGCGTGATTTTTAATATTTCATAGAGACTCCGGCGGCGCGCGGGTGACGGAGAGCTCGGGAGGCTTAACATTTGGTGCAGTTAGTCCACCCCGTGTGTCCCGCGCCGTTGCGCTCCTCTTGTCCCGCGCCGTTTAGCCAGGCGAGCGGGCCTGACAGATTGCTAACCCGGCGGGGAGATTTACTCAGCCAGCAATGCCCATGGCACTGACACCGTCATTAGGCTTTGATCAGACGCAGTCCGCGGGGTGGGGGTGGGGGTGGTGGGGGGGGAGTAATATTCTTGATCTAATTACTGGGAGGCATTTCAGGCGGTTTATTGTGTGATTTAAACTCTTGTCGGAGGCTATAAAAGGAAGCTGGGTTAATCTTCCTGGCAACCACTTTTCCACACGGGGAGAGAAGTGCCTTAAATTTCTTGCTCCCATGCAAGCTGGTGGAAAACATACCCCTGTGGTATGCTAACACACACACACACACACACACAGACACACAAACAGACACACACACACACACACAGAGAGAGAGGTAGTGCTGACGTTCTGCACTGTCTGTTGGAATTCCCTGGAGGCAAGACGAGCTCACTGACCTTTGAATGTTAGCGACAGCTGATGTGCGAGAACTGCTGCGTTTCGGGCTCGGCAGCGTGTACCAAAAACAGCTCTTTTTGGACTTTTCCGAGCCGATCGTTTGACAGCTCCGTCGTTATCTTTCTGCCACTCATTTTTTTTTTTTTTTTTCATTACGGTCTTGTCTCCTGTTCCTTTCTTCTCTCCACCTCGCCGGGGCTGAACGATGCGTCGTCTCGTAATCCCTGCACGTGAGACGGTCGCGTCGAGGAGGATGCAGGGTAAGCCAAACCCGGGGCCCGTCAATCACGGCCAGGCTCAAATTTTACCGCTTGATTGAAAAGGAAATCGAGCAAGGTCCACTTTTTTTTTTTTTATAACCGCTGCTGGAGAAAATTATTTCGTTGCGTCTGACAAATAATAAAATTTGGTCTGATTTAACGACTTCTTGGACAACTGCCTTACTTTCCCCCTCTAAAGTAACATGGATTCTTGCTGGGGTTATAAATTCCTTTGCTGATGGAGCTTTTGAAAAATAAAAGCGTATATCTGGTGCAGTTATGTAACGCCTCTTTCATTCTTTGATATTAAAATACATATTGCAAAGAAAATTGCGATGATGATTTATTGATTTTTTTCCCCGGTATGGTTCTGCCCTGCCTACCATCCTCACAGTGCAGCATGGTTCAGCCCTACCATCCTCACAGTGCAGCATGGTTCAGCCCTGCCTACCATCCTCACAGTGCAGCATGGTTCAGCCCTACCATCCTCACAGTGCAGCATGGTTCAGCCCTACCTACCATCCTCACAGTGCAGCATGGTTCAGCCCTGCCTACCATCCTCACAGTGCAGCATGATTCAGCCCTACCTACCATCCTCACAGTGCAGCATGGTACAGCCCTGCCTACCGTCCTCACAGTGCAGCATGGTTCAGCCCTGCCTACCGTCCTCACAGTGCAGCATGGTTCAGCCCTGCCTACCATCCTCACAGTGCAGCATGGTTCAGCCCTACCTACCGTCCTCACAGTGCAGCATGGTTCAGCCCTACCTACCGTCCTCACAGTGCAGCATGGTACAGCCCTACCTACCATCTTCACAGTGCAGCATGGTTCAGCCCTGCCTACCATCCTCACAGTGCAGCATGGTTCAGCCCTACCTACCGTCCTCACAGTGCAGCATGGTTCAGCCCTGCCTACCGTCCTCACAGTGCAGCATGGTTCTGCCCTACCTACTATCCTCACAGTGCAGCATGGTTTTGCCCTACCTACCGTCCTCACAGTGCAGCATGGTTCAGCCCTACCTACCATCCTCACAGTGCAGCATGGTTCAGCCCTGCCTACCATCCTCACAGTGCAGCATGGTTCAGTCCTACCTACCATCCTCACAGTGCAGCATGGTTCTGCCCTACCTACCATCCTCACAGTGCAGCATGGTTCTGCCCTACCTACCATCCTCACAGTGCAGCATGGTTCAGCCCTGCCTACCATCCTCACAGTGCAGCATGGTACAGCCCTACCTACTATCCTCACAGTGCAGTATGGTTCAGCCCTACCTACCATCCTCACAGTGCAGCATGGTTCAGCCCTACCTACTATCCTCACAGTGCAGTATGGTTCAGCCCTACCTACCATCCTCACAGTGCAGTATGGTTCAGCCCTGCCTACCATCCTCACAGTGCAGCATGGTTCAGCCCTACCTACCATCCTCACAGTGCAGCATGGTTCAGCCCTACCTACCATCCTCACAGTGCAGCATGGTTCAGCCCTACCTACCGTCCTCACAGTGCAGCATGGTTTTGCCCTGCCTACCATCCTCACAGTGCAGCATGGTTCTGCCCTACCTACCATCTTCACAGTGCAGCATGGTTTTGCCCTACCAACCGCCCTCACAGTGCAGCATGGTTCTGCCCTGCCTACCATCCTCACAGTGCAGCATGGTTCAGCCCTGCCTACCATCCTCACAGTGCAGCATAGTTCAGCCCTACCTACCATCCTCACAGTGCAGCATGGTTAAGCCCTGCCTACCATCCTCACAGTGCAGCATGGTTCAGCCCTGCCTACCATCCTCACAGTGCAGCATGGTTCAGCCCTACCTACCATCCTCACAGTGCAGCATGGTTCAGCCCTACCTACCATCCTCACAGTGCAGCATGGTTCTGCCCTGCCTACCATCCTCACAGTGCAGCATGGTTCTGCCCTACCTACCATCTTCACAGTGCAGCATGGTTTTGCCCTACCAACCGCCCTCACAGTGCAGCATGGTTCTGCCCTGCCTACCATCCTCACAGTGCAGCATGGTTCAGCCCTGCCTACCATCCTCACAGTGCAGCATAGTTCAGCCCTACCTACCATCCTCACAGTGCAGCATAGTTCAGCCCTACCTACCATCCTCACAGTGCAGCATGGTTCAGCCCTACCTACCATCCTCACAGTGCAGCATGGTTAAGCCCTGCCTACCATCCTCACAGTGCAGCATGGTTCAGCCCTGCCTACCATCCTCACAGTGCAGCATGGTTTTGCCCTACCAACCCCCTCACAGTGCAGCATGGTTCTGCCCTGCCTACCATCCTCACAGTGCAGCATGGTTCAGCCCTGCCTACCATCCTCACAGTGCAGCATAGTTCAGCCCTACC
This sequence comes from Lampris incognitus, assembly GCF_029633865.1. Lineage (NCBI taxonomy): Eukaryota > Metazoa > Chordata > Actinopteri > Lampriformes > Lampridae > Lampris > Lampris incognitus. The sequence goes on from NC_079218.1 coordinate 49,996,999, forward strand.
GACCATCCTCACAGTGCAGCATGGTTCAGCCCTACCGACCATCCTCACAGTGCAGCATGGTTCTGCCCTGCCTACCATCCTCACAGTGCAGCATGGTTCAGCCCTACCGACCATCCTCACAGTGCAGCATGGTTTTGCCCTACCGACCGTCCTCACAGTGCAGCATGGTGAGAGACAGCTGATTTGAGCCAGGCGGTTTGGGTTAATCGGTCAAAAATGGTTAAAAGTGTGGCCCTCCAGGGCCACAAATGAATCCACAATCTAAATAAAAACAAAAAGCAGAGCTTGTCTTTGCGTCACCCATTATCCATCTTCCCTCCTTGCAGACAACATTGCATATGTGCTCTCCAGCGGAGCGAACAGCGTATCGTTTTACGTACCAAAACACAACCATACTAGCGCCAAGGGGAAAAGCAATGCTACTGTAATTTACAGTCAATGACAGATGGTACCTATACCCTAAAGTAATGTCAAGTGAGTGGGAACTAGAGCAGAGCAGATGGCGACTACTGGGGCTACTTACAGTTAATGGGGAAAGTGTCTAGCTCCGGGGATGTGGCGCAATGGTAGCCAGTGTCCACACTGGCCAGCTGTTGTGCAATAGCCCTGGATGGTGGTGGTGGTGGTGGGGGTGGTCATCATACACAGGCTATGCTTCTGTCAAATGCAATTTTCATCAGCAAGTTTTCGTTAAGAGTGGACAGTTGAATCAACTTTTTGAGTCAACGATTGAGTCTTTCATAAAGTCAAAATTGAAATCTTTTTTTTGGTAACACTTTCTGTGAAGCTTGCGTCTATAACGCCCTATAAGCATCTATAACACCCTATAAGCATCTCTTGCATCTATATGGCCCATACTTTCCTATAATGTGTATTACAATGACTGACGGCTATGGCTGAAGACTGTGAAATAGCACTGAAGTCTCGTTATGCATCTCTACAAAACTTCAGCAAAACCAGTTGGCTATGATGCATTATGACATTTGACAGATAAACAGGCTCATGATGACATATTTATAATGCATAGACTTAAATTGACAATGTATCATAAAGGTGGTTGTGAGGTGTTGTGAGGGTGTATACATGGTTATAATGAATCTTACAATGACTTATAGCTACACTTATAGGGCGTTATAGATGCTTGTAGGGCGTTATAGACGCTTATAGGGCGTTATAGATGCTTATAGGGCGTTATAGGTGCTTATAGGACGTTATAGATGCTTATAGGGCGTTATAGATGCTTATAGGGCGTTATAGGTGCTTATAGGGCGTTATAGATGCTTATAGGGCGTTATAGATGCAAGCTTCATAGAAAGTGTTACCCTGACAGCCATCCTGGCGTTCGCTGTCTTGGGCAGTGAATTTATTTATTTAGTTTTGATCTGTTGGATGTGTGTGTTGTTGTAGTTTGGATGTGTTTTTGTCTTTGTGTTGCACTGCTGTGGGCCGGGGGAAACGGTGTTTCGTTTCGTTTCACGGGCGCAGGTGCATGGAATGTAATGACGAATAAATGTTCCCGATTCCTGATAACGGCCCACAAGTACACGGATAGTTAGAATTGTGTTTGCATACATACCATCGCTGGACCTACAGGCAGCTACCTTCGGTAGCACGTAGTTCATCTGTGTTAAGATAGTCTGTTCCCCTTGCCGTATTTTGCAGTATGCAAAGTCCCTCAGATGGAGTCAAACGTGCAACTGCTCTGCACCATCATGATAGCGACTCTTCTATACGGTGCAGGATCCTGGACCCTAACAAAAGCTACGGAGAATAAAGTACAAGCCTCTGAACTCCGAGCGTGTAGAAGAGCGCTGCGAATCCCATACGCAAGCGCACATCACCAACCCTGAAGTGCTGAACAGAGTTAAGGAAGCTACCGGTCACCATGATAGTTTACTGACTGGTAAAAAAAAAGGAAATTAAACTAGTTGGGGCACGTTTGCCGAATGGAAAGGACATCCTGCAAGGTCTGGTAGAAGGGACTAGTAAGAGAGGGTGACGGAGAGAAACCCGGGTCAACAACATTGGAGAATGGCTGCAGACGAGCGTAGTGGAGGCGGGGGGAGCTGTGACGGACAGGGGACGGTGGAAGAGACTTGTTGAGGCGTCAGCTGTGCTCCTATGACCTCCATAGGTTATGGCAACCCAGTCCTCAAGGACCCCTGCAGATTTTAATTGCAACCCTGGATAGGTAGCCCTGCTTGTACTTACTCAACCAATCATCTCACAGCACTTAATTATGCAAGGTGTGCAACATCTGACATAGCTCATTGCTGATTGGTTGAATAACTACAAACGGGCACCTATTCCGGGTTGCAAATAAAACCTGCAGGATAGGGGGTCCTTGAGGACCGGGCTGGGAAACACTGGGTTACGGAACTGATGATGGCGATGATGAAAATCCTCCCTGGATGTGCGGTTGAACCTGGTCTTCAAACGTGAGATGGCCGCAGTGTACGGGGAGGCTATTGTGCGACCCCCAATAGGTTCAAAGTTCATCTCCCTGCCATATGCGTCGACCTATCGAGTGCATTGTGAGCAAGATTAAGGCAACAAAAAAAAATAGTCTTAGCCTGCCTTTAAACGATTCCCTGGATTTGAAGGGATTAGTCTTGCTCGTGGTGGTCGGAACCAGTTCAGCTTCTGTGCCGGCCAGGCTGGCAAGGCCAAGGGGCCGCGGCCTCGCCAGCTCCGCTGCAGCACCGCTCACACGCACAGAGCCCTCAGCATGCTTCATTGCTTCTGAATGCTTGACCACTCCGCTCTATCCGTGTTGCCGAGCCCAATTAGATTAACGGATCAGCAAATTAAATGCCGACCTGCCTGCTCCGGACCGTCTCCTCTCGAGTCCTCCGCCTCTCAAAGCCTACCGGAGCCGTGCCGAGTCGGCTTTAGGACCCACCCGGCTCGCCCCGTTTGTGTTTTCATTCCTTTACGTTCGAGTGTGTTTTTCACCGCCGGCCCTTGGCGGTCACTTTATATTAGCTTTGCTTTTCTACCCCGAGACCACGTGTCTGATTCCTGTTGTTTCTATCGAGCGGGTTCCAGTAGATTCTCATCCCCGCTGATTAGACGGCCGCTTCTTCTTCGCCGGTGGCCCTGAAATGTTGACGCGTCGGCAGCGCCGATGCACAACCGCAGCCGGCCCCGAGTCCGCGATAAATTACCTGTGTCAGCCCCTTCCCCACGCACTTAAACAGTGCATCATCACCCCCCCACCCACCACCACCACCACCACCACCTCACCCCATGTAAATGTGTTTACCCAGCCTGTGCGGCCTGTTTCCCATTTACAGACTGCACAAATCCACGTTACTGCGTTATTGCTTTCTTACCGTCTGTCCTCAGATGTGCGCGTCGGTTCACTGCAATAATAGAACTTGATTCCTTTTTATTGTTGCATCAAATATTCATTGATGATTAGAGATATGGATACGGCCCGCCGCACTCCGAGTGATTTCCTCGCTTGAAGCCTGCTCTCGCGTCTTCTTCCCACCTCGGCGTCCGAGCGCTCCGTGGAAAGGGTCCCGTCTTTCATGGCTGCACTGATCAAAGGCGTCAGAAAGAGGAGACGCCGTACCCGCCCTGATTAAGGAGGACGTGTCGGACGTCTCCGCTCAGGCGAGCGGGGAGCGATATTATGAACCCTACATAGCCCTCGCCAAAATCCCGTACCCTGTCCCAAATCTCGCGAACGGACGCCGGATTTCCGCTGCGTTGCTAAGGAAACAATCAACTATCAACTCGGTGCGAAGCAAAGCTAACGTTAGCTACCTTCAATTTTGGTCGCCAAAGTTAGTAAATTTCTCCCCCTAGTGGCAAAATAATAATTAAAATGGCAGTCTTATGTGCTCTCCTCTGTTCATGATCCTCATTGCTCATTGAAACTTGAGTAGTTTCGATGTCTGATACTTCATTACTTTTACCCAAGTAGCCTATAGCTTTTCAGCAGGCCTTCTTTATACAACACTGTGCACTATACACTATAGGCCTAGGCTAATAGTAGAAAATGTAAACTTTCTGGTAAATGAAGTGAAAGACATGACTAGGATGTTTGTCTTATGATTTAAGTGTTTGCCCTGAAAACGAAATTAAGCAGGAAGTCTAGATTATTTTTGGTTTTGATTAAAAATAATCAAAATATTAAGTTACATAACTTATGAATCGTCTAAAAAGTGAACCATGGGGTTGAAATTATGATTGTGAGGGAAAGAATAGCCTTAAGTTGACTAACCTAACAATTTTAGGTTACAAGGTCTGCCTCTGCTCCTTGGATACGTTATTGGTATTATATTAATGTTGATTGTGGATAACTTAGACAGGTTAAATTGTGGGTGTACAGCGTTTCCTTGATGAGCGCTAACCCCATAACAACATATTTTCGCGTTGCTACGGTGGCGCACACGTGACAAAGCCAGAAACGGGATTTTGGCGAGGCCTATGTAGGGTTCATAATATCGCGAGCGGCGAAACGCAGCCCCCCGCCCCCCGCCCCCCCCCGCCGCCGCCGCCGCGCATGTTTGCTTGTCACAGTGGAGCGGCGCTCAGGTATATTTCTGTTCGCCGCCTCACGACGCGCCTGCGATTCCTGCGCTCTTTCCGTCCGCCCCTTTCCAACCCGTTCCCCGCAAATCGCCGACACGGGCCCCTACTATTTCCCTCCCCCCCCCCCTCCCCCCTCCCCCACGGGGAGGTGAAGGACTCTGCTCTTTAGAGCCCTCTATTAGCAGGAGCGCAGCGGGCCTCCTGGAGGTCGGCCCGAGGGTTAAGTGTGAGAACGGAGCGGCGGGGCCAGGCGCAGCGGTCCGAATGATGGCGCGGAGGTGGGTTTTTTGCCTTTCTTTCGGCGCTGTAACCTGACCACGCGTCCCCCCCCCCCACCACCACCACCACCACCACCACCAGCACCTTACTTCTGCGTAGCTCCCATATTTGCATTGTGGGCTGATGGCAAATAGGCGGTTTAAGGATTGTGATAAAAGGCCAAGCGTTCGCATCGGGGCGGTCATGGTAGCCGGTGGCCACGTTTGAGAGATCCATTTGTCACTGGCTCCCAAGCCCCCCCCCCACTTCATCAGCCCACGTCTGGTGTCGGCTATCTCCCCTCTGATGGATGGCTCTCCCCTCATTGCGGGAAACCGGGGCCGACTGCAAAAAATATGCTGCTGGGAGCATTAATGTTGTGTTCGGTGGCATAGACCTCTGAGCTTTGCTCATCAGTCTCCAGTCAGCGGATGCTCGGGGGGGCGGTGGGGGGGGGGTAGATCTGTATGGGAGGGCAGCAAGATGCCATGAGATGGGCAGAGGCAACGCTACCCTGACGCCAGCTGAGTCTGAATGATACAGACTTTGTAAAGAAACGGAATATTGCGAATTAAGGGGTTGTGTATTTAGTGCTGCCTGTACACACACCGATAGAAAACGTGATGTGGGCTGATGGTCAGACTGACCGGAGGGGTGGGGTGGGGTGGGGTGGGGCGGGGCGGGGCGGGGGGGTGCACTCTGTTCTGTGAGCCTGGAAGGATCCAGATGTTCCCATGCAGACACTGGGGCGAGATGTTTGCAAAAGCCGGGTGCTGTATTTGCCCTGCTCTCCTCAGAGACGCCGGCTGGCTGCGTGGGGGCCTGGGGGCCACTGTCTGCCGGGGGGGGGGGCGGAAGGGTGAGCCAGGGGTGAAAAGACTCGCATATACACCGGAGATGAAGGAGAGCCCAAAAATTTCTTAGGCGTCGCCAGGGGCAAAGAGAGCACGTCTCACTTATATTTTCCAGTAGAGAAATGCCCCTTTCACTCCCTGGCTGGGTCTGATGTGACGAGACCTGGTTTAAGTCTTGCTGGAGGCCAGACTGGAACTAGATCACATGAGCCGGTACGCAGCCATGTTGGAGTTTAAATTGAACTGACAATTTGATTTTGATTGATTTTGGCAACAGTTATTTAACTATGGCCGACAGAGCAGGACTTTTGAACCAGTTCAGTTCACCGCACAAGTTCACCAGAAGACCGCTCATCGGATTCAGTTGACCACAAATACTCGCTGAACAAGTGTGCTGCCCAAGAGTTTAGTAAGTACCTGTGTGCTGGTCTGCAAAGATCCAACGTGAAAGCTGCAGAGACTGTCTCTCACAACTGCCATATGCGTTAGCTTATAGAACCCTTATGACACACGAGATGGCTTGCCGCGAAGTGCCAGTAAACTCGGTTTCAGCTCTTCTAGACAGGAAATGCTTAGGTCCATGAATTTTAACGGAGCTGCCTCGTGCCATCGTAATGTGGCTTCTTCAATTCAGCAGTGTTCCTCGTTTAAGCTGACACAGACGAGGACAGTGCGCATCCATCCATTCTGGCACGACAACTGTTGTGCTACAGCTTGGGCGAAACATGCCGGCATGAAATATCACATTGAATATAAATATTTTTAAACATTTATTTATTTGTATTGGTGCAGAATCCTTAAAGGAGCAATGTTTTCAATCGGTTTAGTGTGTTGTTGCAGCTGGGACACTTCTCAGGACATGCATTTTAGTGTGGCCCCTGTGCATGCTCATAGGTATGCACATGTGTATACACCAAAACATTAAAACCACCTGCCTAATATTGTGTAGGTCCCCCTCGTGCCACCAAAACGGCTCTAACCCGTCGAGGCGTGGACTCCACAAGACCTCTGAAGGTGTCCTCCGGTATCTGGCACCGAGGTGTTAGCGGCAGATCCTTTAAGTCCTGTAAGTTGCGAGGTGGGGCCTCCGTGGATCAGACTTCGTTTTTCCAGCACATCCCACAGATGCTCAATCAGATTGAGATCTGGGGAATTTGGAGGCCAAGGCAACACCTTGAACTCTTTGTCATGTTCCTCAAACCATTCCTGAACAGTTTTTGCTGTGTGGCAGGGCACATTATCCTGCTGAAAGAAGCCCCTGGCATCAGGAAACACCGTTGCCATGAAGAGGTGTACTTGGTCTGCAATGATGTTTGTCCAAGGTCCAAGGTTTCCCAGCAGCACACAGACCAGAGCATCACACTGCTTCCAAATGCTTGCCTTCTACCTATAGTGCCTCCTGGTGCCATCTCTTCCCCAGGTGAACGTAGCACATGCACCTGACCGCCCACATGTGGTAAGAGAAAACCTGATTTATTAGATCAGGCCACCTTCTTCCACTGCTCCATGGTCCAGTTCTGACACCCATGTAGCCATTGTAGGCACTTTCAGTGGTGAACAGGGGTCATCATGGGCACTCTGGCCGATCTGGAGCTACGCAGCCCCATACACAGCAAGCTGCGACGCACTGTGTCTTCTGACACCTGTCTATCATAGCCAGCATTAACTTTTCCAGCCACTGGAGCTACAGTAGCTCTTCTGTGGGATGGGACCAGATGGGCTAGCCCCACATGCATCAGTGAGCCTTGGGCGCCCATGACCCTGTTGCTGGTTCACCAGTTGTCCTCCCTTGGACCACTTCTGCTACCGATGCATACTGGGAACACCGCACCAGACCTGCCGATTTAGAGATGATCTGACCCAGCTGTCTAGCCATAGCAATCTGGCCCTTGTCAAAGTTGCTCAGATCATTACGCTTGACCATTTTCCCTGCTTCCAACGCATCAACATCAAGAACTGACTGTTCACTTGCTGCCTAATACATCCCACCCCTTGACAGGTGCCACTGTAATGAGAAAATCAAGGTTATTCCCTTACCTGTCAGTGGTTTTAATGTTTTGGCTGACTCTACAAGACCGCTCAAGGTGTTCTGTGGTATCTGGCACCAAAACATTAGCCGCAGATCCTTCAAGTCCTTTAAGTTGCGAGATGGATCAGACTTGATGGTCCAGCGCATCCCACAGACGCAGGCTTGAGATCTGGAGCATTTGGAGTCCGGGGCAACACCCTGAACTCTCCTCAAACCATTCCCCAACAATGTGTGCAGTGTGGCAGGGCGCCTTATCCTGCTGAAAGAGGCCACTGCCATCAGGGAATACCATTGCCATGGACAGATGTACCCATGGGTGGATTAGTGGACGGATCTACCAGGCCCAGGGGCCCAAGGGCTCAGGGGCCCCCTAAACCAGAGCCTCTGCGTTAAGCCTCTGTTATTAACTTTGTATTCCTTGTTGCACAGTCAAAGGGCTTGGTTGCCTGATATCAGACAGCATTATCAACTCATTACACTTCATTTCCATCTTCAGTCTGGCATTGCCTCCGCTGTAACTGGATTCTGTGGGGGAGGGGGATTCGATTTTCCCCGACCAGTCACTAGAGACCAACGTATCTGCCTACATCTCATGTCTTTTTAGGTCGACGCTGATGCCTAGCCACGCCAACATACTGGTCTTGCAGGGGTTTTAAGAGTGGAGCGGGGCTTCTGGGTTGGCGTGGCAGTCTATTCTGTTGCCTACCAACACCAGGATCGGGATCGAATCCCCATGTTGCCTCTGGCTTGGTCGGGCGTCCCTACAGACCCAATTGGCCGTGTCCGCGTTTGGGAAGCCGGATGTGGGTGTGTGTCCTAGTCGCTGCACTAGCACCTCCTCTGGTCGGGAGGGGGCGCCTGTTTGGGGGGGGGGGACTGGGAGGGAATAGCGTGATCCTCCCATGCGCTGCGTCCCCCTGGCGAAACTCCACACTGTCAGGTGAAAAGAAGCGGCTGGCCACATGTATCGGAGGAAGCATGTGGTAGTCTGTTCTTGCACCCCGCTCGTCATGTGGCTGGGAGGTTCGCATCCCAGACTCGCCGTAACCGGTCACGGCCAGAGCGTCCACAGGGTAAGGCATTTATTAGGCCACCCTTACCCGAGGGGTAGTGGGTGTAGATCGGTGTAGTGTTCGGGGACTCGGGCGCCTGCAGCCAAGCAACTGAAAGCGTTCTCCCTACGTCTCCTTCGCGGCCTGAAGGTGATGCAATCCATGCGAGGAGGCTTCAGCTTGTGAAATGGCGAGAGCAGCCGACACGAGTTTGAAGGAAGCCGGTGTAACGACTATCTCCTTCCTGTGGAAACGTGAGCCGGGGGAGTTATTCGACAAGAGTTCCGGCCACATGCCGTTGGGTTAATCGGGTGGGATAAGGGGAAAAACTAGAAATAAATGTCTAAAAACAAAACAAAACAAACTCTGATGTTGCGCAATATTGAGAAGACATGCTGTCTTGACAACAGCTTGACAACGTCGTTAGTCCCGCCCATGGCACTGATTGGCTAATCGTTAGCACCCCCCCGTGGCGCTCATTGGATAATCACTTTTTCAACCGAGAAACCACTGTTTCATGTCATGAGGCCAGACCAGAAGAATAAGTCAACTCGATGGCGTGGGCGGATTCACAGGTCTGGACCCCGGCAATGGGCTTAGTCATTCTGTTGATCCTGTTCAGGTGCAGGTGAATTTAGTCAGGGCCCACTGTCTCATGATCCACCGATGGCTGCACCCGGTCTGCAACCATGTCTCGGTAGGTGGCAGTTGTCCAATTGACAGCCAAATGAATGGCTGGACCCACGGTTTCCCAGAGCATCACGCTCCCTCCACCGGTTTGTCGTCTTCCCACCGTGCAGCCCGGCGCCATCCCTCCCCCATGGCTCCGATGCTTGCGTGCCCGTTGTAGGCCTGATCTCGGACCGGTCTGCAGGGTGGGATGCACCGTGTGTTGTGACGCATTCATTAAAATGTTCTGTGACTCGTGCCACAGTGGACCCTCTGTCAGTTCGGACCAGACGGGAAAGCCTTTGTTTCCCTCGTGCATCGACGAGCTTTGGACACCCGAAACCCTCATGAGTCGTCCCTCCTCGGACCACTGTCGATAGGTACTCGCCACTGCCGACAGGAAGCACCCTCGAGCCTTGCCGTTTCAGAGAAGCTCGGACCCAGTCGTCTGGCCATTACTATTTGGCCCTTGCCAAAGTCGCTCAGGTCTGTACTGCGGCATCCGACATGTGGACTACGACAACTGGCTGTTAGCTTACCATCTAATGTACCCAGGCCTTGACATGTGCCCTGATCTGGAGATGAGCAGCGTTGTTCGGTTCACCTGTGAGGGGTCATAATGTTTTGGCTCGTCAGTGTACATATGTACATACTGTGTGTGTGTGTGTGTGGGGGGGGGGGCTATGGATGTGCGCCGTTGGTGTAATGGCACAGCTGATGAATCTCTAGCGCGGGGCCCGTGCAGCACCAGTAGCTGTTTTTGTGCGTTTAGCCCTTCTGGGGGATGATTTGTGAGAGCCAGCGCTCCCACGGTTCTGCCGAGCAGCACCGCTCTGGCCCGCCTCCTAAATCAGCCCGGCCCGGCGCGACACGCCACTGCCAAGTCCAGCCGCACTCGCACACAGGCCGGGGGCTGGTTAACGCTGGGGCAATAAGACTGGCCTGGGAGGGAAACACGCACACACACGCACACACACACACACACACACACACACACACACACACACACACACAGTATTAAATCATGCACGTGTCAATAAGGAGGTTCTGGCAATACTAGGGGAGGTCATTATTCCAGCGGGGGAGAGTCATTGGTAGGTATTAGTGTGGATTTATGTTTTCCTGTGTGTGTGTGTGTGTGTGTGTGTGTGTGTGTGTGTGTGTGTGTGGCTAGCATGAAGGGAGGAACAGCTGCATTGATTTGGATCTGTTTGCTGAGTACTCAGAGCAGAAATGTAAGCCGTGGGAGCACCTGGAGGGAGGGAAAATGAGAGAGGAGGAGGTGGTGGTGGTGGTGGTGGTGGTGGTGTCGGCTCCGCTATTGGTTGTGGACCTAACACACACACACACACACACACACACACACACACACACCTGTGATTCTGTGCGGGGTCAGCCTTGGATCCCAATCAGTAGCACTTAGCAAAGCGTCCCTCTTTCTCGCTTCAGTCGCCGGCTCAATTTGTCACCGGGGTGTCCGATTTCTGATAAGCGCTTGACTGAGAGAGGCGGAGGCGGAGGAGGCGGAGGAGGAGGGGTGTGGGTGTGGGGAAGTGCACAAAATGGATGCACCTGCTCTCAAGCGAAATCAGACCGCTCCATCTTCATTTCCCTATTTTCCGCCAGCTGGAACAATGCTGTGTGGCGCTTTAGCTCCAACCCGCACAATGACTTGTTTCCCACCGACCGGGGGGCCGCCGGGCCGCCTCGCGGGCCAACGCTCAGAACGGGCCGCGGCCGGCGCGGGCTGCTTTCAGACCAGAACGGGCCGCTGGCAATCAGCAGGAAGATCTGGCCGCGACGCCTGTTAACTCGGGGGTTGCTTCATTCACCATTCCCCATTCCCCATTCCCCATTCACCATTCCCCATTCCCGCTAACACAAGAATGGGTTTTCCCAATTAAAACGCCGCACGCACCGCCCGCACAATGCAGTCTGGATCGACTACAACGACTACTACTACTACTAATACTACTGCTACTAATACTACTAACACTACTACTATTACTACTAATACTACTACTACTGCTACTAATACTACTACTACTACTACAGCTACTACTAATACTACTATTACAGCTACTACTACTACAGCTACTAACAGTACTACTATTACTACTACTACTACTATTACTACAGCTAATACTACTACTACTACTACTACTACAGCTACTACCACTACTACTACTACTACTAACACTACTAATACTACTAACACTACTACTATTACTACTAATACTACTACAGCTAATACTACTACTACAGCTACTACTACTACTAACACTACTACTACTACTACTAACAGTACTACTGTTACTACTACTACTACTACTATTACTACAGCTAATACTACTACTATTACTAATACTACTACAGCTACTACTACTAATACTACTACTACTACTACAGCTACTAGTACTACTACTACTACAGCTACTACTACTACTACCACTGCTACTACTAATACTACTACAGCTACTACTACTACTACTACTACTAATACTACGACTACTACTAATACTACTATTACTACTACTATAGCTACTAATACTACTACTACTACAGCTACTATTACTACTACTACTACTACTACTACTACTACTTTCGGCTGCTCCCGTTAGGGGGCGCCACAGCGGATCATCCGTTTCCATCTCTTCCTGTCCTCTGCATCTTCCTCTGTCACACCAGCCACCTGCATGTCCTCCCTCACCACAGCCATAAACCTCCTCTTTGGCCTTCCTCTTCTCCTCTTCCCTGGCAGCTCCATATTCAGCATCCTTCTCCCAATATACCCAGCATCTCTCCTCCACACATGTCCAAACCATCTCAATCTTGCCTCTCTTGCTTTGTCTCCAAACCGTCCAACTTGAGCTGTCCCTCTAATATACTCCTTCCTAATCCTGTCCTCCTTCATCACTCCCACTGAAAATCTTGTCATCTTCATCTCTGCCACCTCCAGCTCCACCTCCTGTCTTTTCATCAGTGCCACCGTCTCCAGACCATATAACATAGCTGGTCTCACCACCATCTTGTAAACCTTCCCTTTAACTCTTGCTGGTACCCTTCTGTCACAAATCACTCCTGACACTCTTCTCCACCCACTCCACCCTGCCTGCCCTCTCTTCTTCACCTCTCTCCTGCACTCCCCGTTACTTTGGACAGTTGACCCCAAGTATTTAAACCCGTAACGCCTTCTGGGTCGACAAGTCTCCTACTCTCGTAAGCGGAGTGGGGAAGTGGATGTGACTTTCCATGTGGAACATTTGAGCAGTGAACCAGTCGGCTACAGGCCGACGTGTTTGTTTGGTTTCTGTGTGTGCCTCAAACCTGTCATTACTACGGCTGCGAGACATCTAACCATACACCCGTACTTATGGATGTCGGCGCGAATTCACGTTTGTGGCAGTCTCGCCCGGTACCGTCCATGCAGCGTCTTTGTCCACGTCTGCATCTAGTTTTGTCTTCGTTTGATGGCTGGGTTTGATGGCGCTGGATCGGCTGGGAGGGCTTGGTCTGCTGGGTCCTGTGGGCCCAGGGACCACGGCCCTGCCTGGAGCTGTGCCCGAAGAGGTAACACCGAGGGCGGTCTGACAGGACGCGGAAGCGGGGCAGGCTAAGCTAACTGCTAGCCCATGCAGACCGGCAGTTCCCATAACACCGAGGGCGGTCTGGCGGCGGCCTCGCCTGGCCTTGACTGTGGTTTTGGTGTCGTCGTGTGTGAGTGCGGGGAGGTGTGTTGAGGGTGTCCGGCTGGGAGAGCTGGTGCTGGATCGGCTGGGAGAGCTGGCGCTGGATCAGCTGGGAGAGCTGGGTCTGCTGGGTCCTGTGGGCCCAGGGACCACGGCCCTGCCTGGAGCTGTGCCCGAAGAGGTAACACCGAGGGCGGTCTGACAGGACGTGGAAGCGGGGCAGGCTAAGCTAACTGCTAGCCCATGCAGACCGGCAGTTCCCATAACACCGAGGGCGGTCTGGCGGCGGCCTCGCCTGGCCTTGACTGTGGTTTTGGTGTTGTCGTGTGGAGTGCGGGGAGGTGTGTTGAGGGTGTCCGGCTGGGAGAGCTGGCGCTGGATCGGCTGGGAGAGCTGGGTCTGCTGGGTCCTGTGGGCCCAGGGACCACGGCCCTGCCTGGAGCTGTGCCCGAAGAGGTAACACCGAGGGCGGTCTGACGGGACGCGGAAGCGGGGCAGGCTAAGCTAGCTGCTAGCCCATGCAGACCGGCAGTTCCCATAACACCGAGGGCGGTCTGGCGGCGGCCTCGCCTGGCCTTGACTGTGGTTTTGGTGTTGTCGTGTGGAGTGCGGGGAGGTGTGTTGAGGGTGTCCGGCTGGGAGAGCTGGCGCTGGATCGGCTGGGAGAGCTGGGTCTGCTGGGTCCTGTGGGCCCAGGGACCACGGCCCTGCCTGGAGCTGTGCCCGAAGAGGTAACACCGAGGGCGGTCTGACGGGACGCGGAAGCGGGGCAGGCTAAGCTAGCTGCTAGCCCATGCAGACCGGCAGTTCCCATAACACCGAGGGCGGTCTGGCGGCGGCCTCGCCTGTGGTTTTGGTGTCATCGTGTGTGAGTGCGGGGAGGTGTGTTGAGGGTGTCCGGCTGGGAGAGCTGGGTCTGCTGGGTCCTGTGGGCCCAGGGACCACGGCTCTGACCGGAGCTGCGCCCGAGGAGGAAAAACCGAGTCTGACAGGACGCGGAAGTGGGGCAGGCTAAGCTAACTGCTAGCCCATGCAGACCGGCAGTTCCCATAACACCGAGGGCGGTCTGGCGGCGGCCTCGCCTGTGGTTTTGGTGTCATCGTGTGTGAGTGCGGGGAGGTGTGTTGAGGGTGTCCGGCTGGGAGAGCTGGGTCTGCTGGGTCCTGTGGGCCCAGGGACCACGGCTCTGACCGGAGCTGCGCCCGAGGAGGAAAAACCGAGTCTGACAGGACGCGGAAGTGGGGCAGGCTAAGCTAACTGCTAGCCCATGCAGACCGGCAGTTCCCATAACACCGAGGGCGGTCTGGCGGTGGCCTCGCCTGGCCTTGACTGTGGTTTTGGTGTTGTCGTGTGGAGTGCGGGGAGGTGTGTTGAGGGTGTCTGGCTGGGAGAGCTGGGTCTGCTGGGTCCTGTGGGCCCACGGACCACGGCCCTTCCTGGAGCTGTGCCCGAAGAGGTAACACCGAGGGCGGTCTGACGGGGCGCGGAAGTGGGGCAGGCTAAGCTAACTGCTAGCCCATGCAGACCGGCAGTTCCCATAACACCGAGGGCGGTCTGGCGGCGGCCTCGCCTGGCCTTGACTGTGGTTTTGGTGTCGTCGTGTGGAGTGCGGGGAGGTGTGTTGAGGGTGTCCGGCTGAGAGAGCTGGTGCTGGATCGGCTGAGGGAGCTTGGTCTGCTGGGTCCTGAAACCACTGCGACACGGCACGGTGTCGCAGTGGTTAGCGCGGTCGCCTAACAGCAAGAAGGTCCTGGGTTCGAGCCCCGGGGTAGTCCAACCTTGGGGGTCGTCCCGGGTCGTCCTCTGTGTGGGGTTTGCATGTTCTCCCCATGTCTGTGTGGTTTTCCTCCGGGGGTCCGGTTTCCTCCCACAGCTGAATCGGCCATACTAAATGGCCCCTAGGTGTGTGTGTGTGTGTGTGTGTGTGTGTCTGTGTGTGTGTGTGTTGGCTGTGTGATGGCCTGGCAGCCTGTCCAGGGAGTCTCCCCGCCCGCCGCCTCATGACTGCTGGGACCGGCTCCAGCAACCCCGCGACCCTGAGAGCAGGATAAGCCGCTCGGATGATGGATGGGTGGATGCTGTTGTATTTTTTTGGATGTCTGGTTTTTTGTCTTTGTGTATGTGCGCAAGTGCATGAGACCAAACGACTAATAAAGTGTTTCTGAGTTCTGGTTCTGACTTGGGATCCTTAAAAAGCCAGTCCCGGAAGACCTCATACATTTTCTTTGACCACAACTCGGAAAAGCCACGAAAGCGTCCAGTCCCACGGGCGCCCACAGCTGGCGCTCCAGTCCAGTATCGGTGTCTCTATTTGTGGCGGCCCTGCCATTCCTGGTTGGTCGTCGGCGCTGGTCCCGACCAGCACCGTCTGGGATCTCTAAACGGGGCAGAATGTGACCCAGCACATTGTTGCCCGGTGTGATAAGGGGAAATATGTGCAGATAACATTGATGTGGCAGCGGGAGGAGGAGGTGCCGTGACAGGAGCAGCTTTGCTCTCCTGCGGATGAGATCAGAGCGATGGGATGACTGGCTGGCTGCCGTCTGGGCTTTCTGCAGCAGAACCGCTCCGCCGTGTTAATGTGCATTCTGACCGCTCTCCAGCTGTCCGCCGTGGTCGTCTGTCCTCATGGCCCACACGCCAGGCCGCCCGTCGAACACGTGCCGGGCGCTTCCCAGTCTTTGGGCGGTACTGTGTTTGACCTACCGGGTGGTACTGTGGGCGGTACTGTGTTTGACCTGCCGGGTGGTACTGTGGGCGGTACTGTGTTTGACCTGCCGGGTGGTACTGTGGGCGGTACTGTGGGCGGTACTGTGTTTGACCTGCCGGGCGGTACTGTGTTTGACCTGCCGGGTGGTACTGTGGGCGGTACTGTGTTTGACCTGCCGGGTGGTACTGTGGGCGGTACTGTGTTTGACCTGCCGGGCGGTACTGTGGGCGGTACTGTGGGCGGTACTGTGTTTGACCTGCTGGGCGGTACTGTGGGCGGTACTGTGGGCGGTACTGTGTTTGACCTGCCGGGCGGTACTGTGGGCGGTACTGTGGGTGGTACTGTGTTTGACCTACCGGGTGGTACTGTGGGCGGTACTGTGTTTGACCTACCGGGTGGTACTGTGGGCGGTACTGTGTTTGACCTGCCGGGCGGTACTGTGGGCGGTACTGTGGGCAGTACTGCGTTTGACCTGCCGGGCGGTACTGTGTTTGACCTGCCGGGCGGTACTGTGAGCGGTACTGTGTTTTACCTGCCAGGCGGTACTGTGTTTGACCTGCCGGGTGGTACTGTGGGCGGTACTGTGTTTGACCTGCCGGGTGGTACTGTGGGCGGTACTGTGTTTGACCTGCCGGGTGGTACTGTGGGCGGTACTGTGTTTGACCTGCCGGGTGGTACTGTGGGCGGTACTGTGTTTGACCTGCCGGGCGGTACTGTGGGCGGTACTGTGTTTGACCTGCCGGGTGGTACTGTGGGCGGTACTGTGTTTGACCTGCCGGGCGGTACTGTGGGCGGTACTGTGTTTGACCTACCGGGTGGTACTGTGGGCGGTACTGTGGGCGGTACTGCGTTTGACCTGCCGGGTGGTACTGTGGGCGGTACTGTGTTTGACCTGCCGGGCGGTACTGTGGGTGGTACTGTGTTTGACCTGCCGGGCGGTACTGTGGGCGGTACTGTGGGCGGTACTGTGTTTGACCTGCCGGGCGGTACTGTGGGCGGTACTGTGTTTGACCTGCCGGGCGGTACTGTGGGTGGTACTGTGTTTGACCTGCCGGGCGGTACTGTGGGCGGTACTGTGGGCGGTACTGTGTTTGACCTGCCGGGCGGTACTGTGGGCGGTACTGTGTTTGACCTGCCGGGCGGTACTGTGGGTGGTACTGTGTTTGACCTGCCGGGCGGTACTGTGGGCGGTACTGTGGGCGGTACTGTGTTTGACCTGCCGGGCGGTACTGTGGGCGGTACTGTGGGCGGTACTGTGTTTGACCTGCCGGGAGGTACTGTGGGCGGTACTGTGGGCGGTACTGTGTTTGACCTGCCGGGTGGTACTGCGTTTGACCTGCCGGGCGGTACTGCGTTGGACCTGCGTCGCTGGGGGAGTGCTGGCCCAGCCGCGGACCGTAGCCACGACCGCTTTCCCAGCAACCCCCTGATTAATTTAACTGTCGCGTGTTTTAATCAGGGTCAGGCCCAGGTTCATGGAGGGCGTTTGGGTAAATCGGACTCGGGTGGGGGAGCCGGGCCAGAACACCTGGACTTCTCTGTTCTTTTATTAGCCCGCTTGTCAGGTTTTGGTTTTTTCTGTGTCCCCCAAGTGGTTTAGGACTGTCATGTCTGAGAGGAGGCTATGAGGCGTGCCCAGCCTCGCACTGCAGTGTGGATGGATTTTGTGGCAGATAAATAAAAAACTAGGTTGGCAGCCCCCCCGCCCCCCACCCCCACCCCCACCCCCACCCCCAGCCCCACCCCCACCACACACACTTTGGATGCCGAGTGTTTTGGCCAGCCGGCCGCGCTGCGTTTCCTGCCAGCTGTAAACGTGTCTGTCAAGCGGTGCAGGTACGGGTCTGGTGGCGGGCCTTCCTGTGTCGGCGCCGCTCGGCCGGCCGACCTCCTCAGCCAGTACAGCCGGGCTTGTCTCGGGTCCGGCACACATTCACGCAGACGGCCCGCTCCCCGCATTTCTGGACCACACCGGGAAGCCGGCCCGGCGGCTCCGAGTGAAAGTGACCCTGCGCTGAAGAATGGCTCGAGTGCTTTAAAACCACCGTCCAGAAGAACGAACGCCAGCCAGGATGACCGCCGGTCTGCGTGGGCTAGCAGTTAGCTTAGCCTGCCCCGCTTCCGCGTGCTGTCAGGTGCCGATCACAGGGGCAAGAGGAGGGGTGAAGCGGCCTCGTATGATGGAAGTGCACGACATGAAACCGGCCTTCTCCAGCCAGTCGACACGTGGACTACACATTATTCTCGGTGCGTGCCGCCTCGCTAGCGGTGCACCTCAGGGAGCTGTCAGCGTTTCCTCAGCTGGTTTCTGAGCCATCCCACACTCTGCCAGTTGTTTCACAGCCCCTCTAAAGGAGGGCGGTTTCAAGTACCTCTTTTTTTCTAAACCCCCCCCCCCTTTTTTCTCCCCAATTGTACCCGGCCAATTACCCCACTCTCTTCCGGGCCGTCCCGGTCACTGCTCCACCCCCTGTACTGATCCGGAGAGCGCTGAAGACTACCACATGCTTCCTCCGACACATGGGACCGTGGGAGGATCACGCTATTCCCCCCCTCCCCTCCAGGCGCCCCCGACCCACCAGAGGAGGCGCTAGTGCAGCGACCAGAACACATACCCCCATCCGGCTCCCCACCCCGCAGACACGGCCCATTGTGTCTGTAGGGACGCCCGACCAAGTCGGAGGTGACGCGGGGATTCGAACCGGCGACCCCCGTGTTGGTAGGCAACGGAATAGACCGCTACGCTGCTCCGACGCCCCCCTTCAAGTACCTCTTTGGCGGTCTCTCCCTCGCCACTAGTGCAGTTTCCCTGTTTGACACCCGTGTCCCTGGAACCTCGGGTCTTGCAAGTCTGGACCAGGTGTTTCACCGTGACAGACGAGTGTTGTGCTGGCTGACCCCCTACCTTCTTCACCCTACACTACACTGCTCTCTATCGCCACCTCTCGCCCGGTGCACGGGGCAGCGTTCTGGGCTAACGAGGGGCCTCGGTGGTCGGCTGGCGAAGCAGTCCGGCCTGTGCCGGACGCCGCCGGATGTGCTGCGGTCATCAGGACGCCGCCGTGCCCACGGGCCCTGCGCTGGCAGCAGCCCTGCCTCGGCCAACCCGGTTCCCCCTGGCGGGCTAACGAAGGCCGCGCCGATGTGCACGGGAGCCAAGGCTTCCCTCCCCCCCCGATCCCGTCCCTTTGACGGCAGTCCGCTCTTCTTCTTCTTCTCTTTCTTTCTTTCTTGGCCATGCGGAGGGGTTGTCTTGCACAAGAAAAGCAATTTCCCGTCTCTTCCTGAGAGACTCGACACACCGGACCTCCGCTGAATTTCTACCACAGCATCATTTTCTCCGCTCGGCTCCATTTCAGGCCGGTAACCTGGGGGTAAACATGCAATTAAACAACAGCAGCCTGCCTGCCTGCCTTCTCCTGCTCGCTCCCCTTCTCCTGCTCGCTCCCCTTCTCCTGCTCGCTCCCCTTCTCCTGCTCGCTCCTTCTCCTGCTCGCTCCCCTTCTCCTGCTCGCTCCCCTTCTCCCTCGGCCATTAGCACGGGCGATGTACAACACGGTGACTTGCTTCTCCTAATTGGTTTTGCTTTTAATTGGGGTAGAATAGCCGCTCATATTGAACCAGCAACCAAATAGACTTTCTCCCCCCCCCCTCCCCCCCCCCGTCAGTAATATGCATGCGTCTCGTTTTATAACGAGCTTATTTTTGGGTTTCTGGATCCTCGCTTTCGGTAGACGTTCACGGCGGACGTTTTCCTGTGGCGGGGAGCCGGACGCCTTCCCGGCGCTCCCCCCGGGATCCGGTCAGCCGCTGTCGCCTCCCGGGCGCCGCGCCGCCTGCGACCGTCCCCGGGAGCCCGGCTCGTTTGTTTCCGCGCCTCCTCCCTCCGCCGAGGACTTGGCGGTAAAAGGTAGGTCAGCTTTTATGGGAGCAGTTTCGACACACGACAACAGAGCGGCGCGCATCGCCGCCCCGAGTCCCGCGTCGTCCGCCCGCCTTTATTCGCCGGCGAAGTAAGCCGGTCAGTTATTCACACGTTTTTATTATGCCTCTATAAGTAGCCGGCGGAGACTTGCCGAGTCACAGGCCCCCCCCCCTCCCCCACCCCCTAATACCCCGAGAACCCTGCGGTGTCTGCCTGTGAGGGGTTGATAGTGCGAGGCGCCTGGCTGGACTCCACCCCGGCCGATCCCCGGCTCGCTAAGCCGGCCCAGTTGGCTCATCCGGGGCCTGAGCGGGCCTGCCGTTTCCACTTCAGCGTGGCCTTTTGTCGCCACAGCACAGCGGCCAGTAAGCTGTCGGCGCGGACACCTGTCTGCCCGACGGGAGGAACCCAGCTCCGGTCAGACCACGCTACCCCCACCCCCACCCACCACCACCCCCACCTAGTGCTCCGAGTGCAATTAGAGCCCAGCAGAAGTCAGCGTGCCGGCCAGCTGGGTGCCCACAGTGACCTCCAGAGAGGCGTCTCTTCAATCCCCGTCTGGCCCGGACACCATGTCAGGCGCTGGGCCGCTGCCTGTGTGTTGGGGGGGGGGAGGGGGGAGGAGGGGATGTGTGTGTGTGTGTGTGTGTGTGTGTGTGTGTGTGTGTGTGTGTGTGTGCACCTTTTGTCGAATGCCCAGGCGTTGTGACGCGCCGCGATGTGTGTTTGAAGCAGCCGTGGCAGAGGGAGGTGGCGGTGTGGTGGGCGGGGGGGGGGGGGGGGTCGGCGGACGTCAGAGCACCCCTACTCTTCCCCCCCCCCCCCCCCCCGGTGAGGCAGGGTGTCAGCTGGGGCATTACCATAGGCTGACCTTTGCCGCTGCACACCCCACTGCACGGGTCTCTGACATTCAGGGCACAGTGGGGTGGGTGGGTGGAGGATGGGGGGGGGGGGGGGTGGAGGATGGGGGGGGGGGTGGATGCTGGTCTGTTGGCTGTTGTGTGCCAGTAGCGTGTTGATGTGTTTGTTCTTTAAGGTGGATGAGCTGATGGGGTTCGGGTGTGTGTGTGTAACTATAACTCTGTGTTATTCTGTTATTCGGGTTTTGCTTCTGGAGCCCTCGGCCGAAGCCGCGGCCATATTTGATATTCCCGTTTCTTTCCCGCTCCGCCCGGGACCTGCCGGTCGTCGGAGAGATCGCCGCTATCTGCCCGAGCGATCCCGGCGCCCTGATGAACGAGAAGGAGCCGGAAACCTTCCCCGCTGACACCGAGCCTCCCCCCCCCCCGGGGCCGGGGGGGAGAGAATAACACATCAGGCCAATTAAAGTTAATGCACGGCGACGCGCGGGATGGAGGGCAGGATGCTGCCATATGGAGGGCCCGGGCTGCGAACCGGAGGGAGCAGGAGGAGCAGGAGGAGCAGGAGGAGCAGGAGGAGCAGGAGGAGCAGGAGGAGCAGGAGGAGCACGCGGTGGATGTGCGCACCGTGTGCGGCGAGGGTGACGCAGCGTTGGCGGCGGTGCAGAAACCGCAGCGAATACTCCAATGTTGCTTTACACTGCGTCCCCTCCCCCTCCTCCCCCCTCCTCCTCCCCCCTTCACCCTTCTCTCTCCCCGGCACCCCTCCTCCCCGCGTGCGTCCTGCCCCGGCAGTGCCCCCGAGGTGCACGGCTCTCAGGTATCTGTGCATTACTGGCAGCTTCATTAAGGCTTGTTTTTTTCTCCTCCTCCTCCTCCCCCTCCTCCTCCCCCTCCTCCTCCCCCCCCCTCACCGGGAGGATTTAAATGAGCTGTCATCCTGACCTTTCTGAGCTCCTGCTCTTTTTTTAAAAGCAAGTTCATCTACTCTCCAACCCCCTACCCTCCTTCCTCTCTCTCTCTCGCTCTCTCGCTCCTGCTCTCTCTTTCTCTCTCTCTCTCTCTCTCTCTCTCTCTCTGTCACTCTCTCTCTCTCTCTCTCTCCTCTTTCTCTCTCTCTCTTTCTCTCTCGCTCTGTCACTCTCTCTCTCTCTTTCTCTCTCTCTCTCTTTCTCTCTCGCTCTGTCACTCTCTCTCTCTCTCTCTCTCTCTCTTTCTCTCTCTCTCTCTCTCTCTCTCTCTCTCTCTCTCTCTCTCTCTCTTTCTCTCTCGCTCTGTCACTCTCTCTCTCTCTTTCTCTCTCTCTCTCTTTCTCTCTCGCTCTGTCACTCTCTCTCTCTCTCTCTCTCTCTCTCTCTCTCTCTCTCTCTCTCTCTCTCTCTCTCTCTCTCTCTCTCTCTCTTTCTCTCTCTCTCTTTCTCTCTCGCTCTGTCACTCTCTCTCTCTCTCTCTCTCTCTTCTCTCTCTCTTTCTCTCTCGCTCTGTCACTCTCTCTCTCTCTCTCTCTTTCTCTCTCTCTCTTTCTCTCTCGCTCTGTCACTCTCTCTCTCTCTCTCTCTCTCTCTCTCTCTCTCTCTCTCTCTCTCTCTCTCTCTCTCTGTCATTCACTCTCTCTCTCGCTCTGTCACTCACTCTCTCTCTCTCTCTCTCTCTCTCTCTCTCTCTCTCTCTCTCTCTCTCTCTCTCTCATTCTCTCTCTCTCTCTCTCTCTCCTGCTCTCTCTCTCTCTCTCTCCTGCTCTCTCTCTCTCTCTCCTGCTCACTCTCTCTCTCTCTTTCTCTGTGTCACTCTCTCTCTTTCCCTCACCCTCCCTCTTTCTCTTTCTCTCTCTCACTCTTTCCTCCACTTTCGCCCCCCCCTACCCTTCGTGGGGGGGGGGGGGTCGCCCTGCGGCAGACAGGCATGCCAAGGTTGTTTTGTGGGTAATTGCCTCTCTTGTAGACGCTGTTTGTGTGCACACTCGCCCCCCTGCTCACGGGGCACGAGGGAGGGCACGGACTTCATTTGCTGTCTGTCTGTCTGTCTGTCTGTCTTTCTGTCTGTCCGTCTGTCTGTCTGTCTGTCTGTCTGTCTGTCTGTCTGTCTGTCTGTCTGTCTGTCTGTCTGTCTGTCTGTCTGTCCGTCCGTCCGTCCGTCCGTCCGTCCGTCCGTCCGTCCGTCCGTCCGTCCGTCCGTCTGTCCGTCTGTCTGTCTGTCCGTCCGTCCCTGCGGGCGGCTTAGGCTAACATCTGTGGCGCTGTGAATCCGGCGGGGAGCCTAGCGGAGCGTGGCTAACGCTGGGTTGCTCCCTTCATTACGTCAGCTTATTGCACAGAGTGGCAACCCGGTTACTACAAGTGTAGTCCTGCCTATTCATTCATTAGTCTCATCGCTTGGGTGGCCACCCCCGTTGTGCTATGTCGCTGAAATAAAGGCCGGTACGGGGGGGGGGGGGGTGGCCCGTTCGGGGGTGGCCCGTTCGGGGGGCCTCGGGAGCCGTGGTATTGATTGGAGACGTGCTAACTGGTGCGGGCGGGCCTCGTTAGTGGGGTCTTTAATTTGCCCTGCCATGGTGTGGTTGGTGGGAACGCGGAGGCAGATAAAGCGGAGGGGCTTCGGGCCCGGCTACCGGACTAACATGCGAGGCGGGTATAGGAGGGGACGGAGGCCATGTGGAAGCTGCCAGCCCCTGCGGCCGGTCTGCCCACTTTCACCTCCGCTGTTTGATGTTTAATGGGAGTTGTTAGCAGCGTCACATGTCACCTTACCTGCTGCTGCTGCGGGTGTGAAGCAGCTTCTAATTGAAAGGTAACCGTGTCTCCCTCGGCCCCCGATGCCCCAGGGAGGGAGCACCGAGTCCTGCTAGTCTGGACCAGGTCTCTGTATCACTATGCACCACATGCTGCCCCCGCACTCATATCTGACTGCTGACCTCTCTGCCTGCCTGTCTGTGTTTGTCTGTCTGTCTGTCTGTCTGTCTCTCTCTGTGTCTGTCTGTCTGTCACTGTCTGTCTGTCTATCTATCTTATCTCTCTGTCTGTCTGTCTGCCTGTCTCTCTCTCTGTATATCTGTCTGTCTGTGTCTCTGTCTGTCCCTCTCTGTCTGTCTCTCTCTGTCCTTCTGTCTGTCTATCTCTCTGTCTGTCTGTATGTGTCTGTCTGTCTCTGTCTGTCTGTCTCTGTGTGTGTGGCTGTCTGTCTCTGGCTGCCTGTCTGTCTGTCTGTCTGTCTGTCTATCTGGCTGCCTGTCTGTGTTTGTCTGTCTGTCTGTCTGTCTCTCTCTGTGTCTGTCTGTCTGTCTGTCTGTCTATCTCTCTGTCTGTCTGTCTCTGTCTGTCCGTCTCTGTGTGTATGTCTGTCTGTCTCTGGCTGTCTGTCTGTCTATCTGGCTGCCTGTCTGTGTTTGTCTGTCTGTCTGTCTGTCTGTCTCTCTCTGTGTCTGTCTGTCTATCACTGTCTGTCTGTCTATCTATCTTATCTCTCTGTCTGTCTGTCTGCCTGTCTCTCTCTCTGTATATCTGTCTGTCTGTCCCTCTCTGTCTGTCTCTCTCTGTCCTTCTGTCTGTCTGTCTCTGTCTTTCTTTCTGTCTGTCTGTCTGTCTGTCCATCTCTCTGTGTGTGTCTGTCTGTCTCTGGCTGTCTGTCTGTCTGTCTCTCGATACAATTCAGTTCAATTCAGTGATGCTTTATTGGCGTGACTGCATTAATTACAATGTTGCCAAAGCAGGTGACAGCAAAACAGGTCAACAGAGTCTGTCCGTCTGTCTGTCTGTCTGTCTGTCTCTCTCTAACTCCCTCCCTCTCCTCTCTCTCCTCTTGTCTCTCATTGCAGTGTGAGGAGGAGCTCATGTCCCATGTTGCATTAGTGTCTGTGTGAAATGCTGGCCTGTCTGCCAGGGCCAGGTGACCTCTCCCTCCAGCCTCTCCCCCACACGCAGATGAACACGGGACCTCAGAAATGTGAGTACCGCACTGTTTGACACCACACACACACACACACACACACACACACACACACACACACACACACACACACACACACACACACACACACACACACTGTAGCCCAAACCACCATCATCCCATACAAACCGTGCTCTTAAAATCCCGCCGCCCAGTAGTCCGCGGTGGTGTAGCAGTCTAAGCATCGGCTTTGTGTCGATACAGTTGCCCACTGGGGACCGGGGGTTCGCGCCCCGGTCTCGTCAGATCCGACTATGGCCGGACTCCATGAAGCAGCAATCATTGGCAACGCCGTCTTCGGGAGGGGGGGCGGAGTCGGCTTGTGTTCGTCACGTGAATGCGACTCTGTGTGCGTCGGAAAGAAAACAGTGGTTCGGCCTGGAGTCGCCTTGTCACGAAAGCGGGGAGGCGTCTCCTTCGAGACTGCCGGCCGGAGAGATGCAGTTGGCGAACGCATGCAGTACGAGGGTGGGTGTTTGAATTAAAATAGGGATCGACTGGCCACTAAACTGGGGAGAAAAAAGGGAAAAATCAGAAATAAATGTACAAAAAAAAATCCCGCTGCCCAGCCTGTAATGGTTGTGCGGGCCGCCCCTGGCCCGGTTCTCTGAGAGAGTGAGAGAAAGACATTGAAGATTGTAGTCTAATATAATAGAGCTCCCAAGGAGACGAGGATGAGCTGCAATATTAATTTAATGAGGTGAAGTGCCTCCCATTCATCCTTCCCTCCGTTCCTTTCATGTCCGGCCAACTCTGAGGATACCTCTGCCGCAAGCACACGGGAAGCACTACAAGGCTATTACTAACTTGGTGTTTTGCCTGATTTCTATTTTCAGCGTTGGTTTTACCTTTATTAGACAGCAACAGAGGCAGACTGGCATGGTGGCCCAGTGGTTAGCGCTGTCGCCTCACAAGCAAGAAGGTCCTGGGTTCGAACCCTGGGGTTGTCCAACCTTGGGGGTCATCCCAGGTCGTCCTCTGTGTGGAGTTTGCATGTTGGGTTTTCTCCGGTTTCCCCCACCATCAAAAAGACATGCGTGTTAGGGTTAATACTCCTGTCTGTGCCCCTGACCGACGCATGGCGAGACGAGCTGGAGCTGGTCCCCGGGCGCTGCACGGCAGCTGCCCACTGCTCCTAGCTACACAGCTAGGATGGGGTAAATGCAGAGCATAATATCCCCAGGAGGGTCAATAAAGTGTCTCTCAGAATCTCAGAAATGGGAGAGGGGGGTATGATATGCGACAAAGGCTGCCGGCTGGAATTGAACCAGCCACAGTTGCGACTGTGTAGCATGCACCATAAGCATTGGGCTATGGAGGCGCCCTTCTCTGCTAACCCTTCTCCACTAACCCTTCTCCACTAACCTTCCCCACTAACCCTTCTCCACTAACCTTCCTCACTAACCCTTCTCCACTAACCCTTCTCCACTAACCTTCTCCACTAACATTCCTCACTAACCCTTCTCCACTAACCTTCCTCACTAACCTTCCTCACTAACCCTTCTCCACTAACCCTTCTCCACTAACCCTAACCCTAACCCTTCTCCACTATCCTTCTCCACTAACCTTCCTCACTAACCCTTCTCCACTATCCTTCTCCACTAACCTTCCTCACTAACCCTTCTCCACTATCCTTCTCCACTAACCTTCTCCACTAACATTCCTCACTAACCCTTCTCCACTATCCTTCTCCACTAACCTTCCTCACTAACCCTTCTCCACTAACCCTTCTCCACTAACCTTCTCCACTAACATTCCTCACTAACCCTTCTCCACTATCCTTCTCCACTAACCTTCCTCACTAACCCTTCTCCACTAACCCTTCTCCACTAACCCTAACCCTAACCCTTCTCCACTATCCTTCTCCACTAACCTTCCCCACTAACCCTTCTCCACTAACCCTAACCCTAACCCTTCTCCACTATCCTTCTCCACTAATCCTTCCCCACTAACCCTTCTCCACTAACCCTAACCCTAACCCTTCTCCACTATCCTTCTCCACTAACCTTCCCCACTAACCTTCCCCACTAACCCTTCTCCACTAACCCTAACCCTAACCCTTCTCCACTATCCTTCTCCACTATCCTTCTCCACTAACCTTCCCCACTAACCCTTCTCCACTAACCCTAACCCTAACCCTTCTCCACTATCCTTCTCCACTAACCTTCCCCACTAACCCTTCTCCACTAACCCTTCCCCACTAACCCTTCTCCACTATCCTTCTCCACTAACCTTCCCCACTAACCCTTCTCCACTAACCCTTCCCCACGAACCCTTCTCCACTAACCTCCCCCACTAACCCTTCCCACTAACCCTTCTCCACTAACCTCCCCCACTAACCCTTCTCCACTAACCTTCTCCACTAATCCTTCCCCACTAACCTTCCCCACTAACCCTTCTCCACTAATCCTTCCCCACTAACCTTCCCCACTAACCCTTCTCTACTAACCCTTCTCCACTAACCCTAACCCTTCTCTACTAACCCTTCTCCACTAACCCTTCTCCACTAACCCTTCTCCACTAACCCTTCTCCACTAACCCTTCTCCACTAACCCTTCTCCACTTACCCTTCCCCACTAACCCTTCTCCACTATCCTTCTCCACTAACCCTTCTCCACTAACCCTGACCCTAACCCTTCTCTACTAACCTCCCCCACTAACCCTTCTCCACTAACCCTTCTCCACTAACCCTTCTCCATTAACCCTCTCCACTGTTTGTGATCTCTCTGCTGAGAGCCAGACCTTGTCCGGTGTTCTGAGAGACACCGGAGCCATAACAGTTGTAGCGCTGGTCTTCTACAGCTTGCATGCTGACTTACTTGGACTGGTTCTTGTGAATGTGAGGATAAGAAATGAGATGGATGCAGTCTGAAGATGCAAGTCAGCAAAAAGTAACGAGAGGGGAGATTGATGGGCAGTGACCAGTGAGAGTGGGGGCAAATAATGCATGACGAGCTGAATAGTGATAATGACAGCATTTTCTAGGCGACTGGAATTCAATATCATTTCCACAATGCTTATTTCCATTAGCCATGGCTTTAATTCATGCAATATTAATATTGCAGCAGAACGGCAAGCCCTTTTGAATTGGTATGGTGTTAAGTATTTTGTACATATTTGGAATATCCCATTCAGTCAGGATGATGCATATATAAGATATATGAAATAGAAAAGTATTCAAAAGTGGGTTGGTGGATGAAAATATACAACAAATCAGATCCTCTGCTTGTTTAGATGTCCAGATTTATTTTTTTTCCGTATTTTTGCAGTTGGCCGGAGTATCTGTACGACTCCTTCCTCTGTTCCCTGTGTGTCTCCTTCGCAGTGGAATCTCATCCTCAGCCTGACCCACTTCTGCTACCGGGTTTTTTTTTTTTTTTTTGTAAAATGCTCTGCAGCTCATCAAGACCGTTATTTCAGAATCACAGTAATCAGCCTGCCCCCAGGAGATCAGCCAGCGTGGGGACTCTGCTAAGTGCCAGCGTCTGTTGCCTCACCCAGGCAGGCTAGTGACACGGCACTGCCATCAGCTAGCCTGCCTTGTTCCCGGCTCTGCCTTTACGTTTCACATGAAACCACAACGGAGCAAGTCGGCACCGCTGGAATTTGATTTTCTGCCGGAAATTTTTGCAGTCCATTCTGTTGATTGGGCATGTGTCACACGTTGCAGACAGTCCGAGAGTGTAGTTGTGTGTCTGTGTGTGTGTGGGGGAGGGGTCCTTTCTTCCTCTTCTTCTTCATCCTCTCCCAGCGCCTTTCCTTTTCATCTGCCTTTCAGAGAATCGGTGACGGGCGGTGCGCTACATCAGAAACCGTGGGGGATGCATTTCTTTTACGCTATCATTTTATCCGGATGCCACACAAAAAGCCAAGCCGGACACAGCGAGAGGAAGCTGTAGTTCATCATCGCCCTAATTTGCCTCACGCAGTTGTAGCAGGGTTTGGCCCTTTAGTAATGATCATCTATCTCTCATCTCCCGACGGTTCGTACGAGATGCCACGGTCCCTCCGCGGCGTTCTTCAGCATAGCGTGAAAGATTATCTAATAACCTGGACGCTGAAAGATGTGTGTTTGCTTGCCTTTAGGCGATTAATGAACTAGTAGTCGCACAAAATACCTATTCAGTAGACAGAGGCGGGGGAAAAAAAACCAGCTTTAAAAAACGGGCTTGCAGGGAGAGTTCCCATAATTGGCTCCAATCCGTGTTGCCACGTCCCTCGAGAAGAGCAGCTACCCTTGCAGCCCCCGGGACGCGTTCCTGTGCCGAGTCTTGGGTCACGGGATCTTTCCAGCTCCCCTTTCGCTTCCAGATCACCTGGCTCTCGCGCGGCACAGCCTCTATTCCTTCCAGGTGAATCCGGGCACCGGGGAGTCGTTGAAAGTTACGAGCTTGCAGGTTGCTGTCAGAGGCGAGGCCAGAGTGGCCGCTTTATTTATCATCGGTGAGCCACTGTTTAACAGATGATGGCTGTGAAATGTAAGGGCTGCCTGAGGAAACCAATAATAACTTCTGTAATCAGGATGAGGCGAGTACCAGGAGGTGTCCCTTGGCTCTCGGGTCTTAGAGGGAGAACAAAGGTGGGAGCACAAGGGTAGCAGGGGTGTTCGGCCTGTTCAGCAAGTGCAGCTGGGCCACAGTACAGACTTTTTATTTCTACTCAGCATCCCACTGAGATCAAAAGCGGCGGGCTTAGTGTTCTCCCCCCCACTTTTTGGGTCGATCATTCTTTAAGATTCTTGTGCCATCAAGCTGGCGGGCTCCACTCATCCAGTATAGAGTCTTACAAGAAAGGCGAGGCCGTGGCTTCTCGTATGAAACCGAATTCGAGACGCCGATGCCTCGACTGCAAAGTCCTGCTCTCGTGTGAAAAATTGCCGTTTAAAGCAGCGTGAGCCCCTGCCCCCTTGCTGTTTGAACTTCGTTCAATAAAAACAGCAGTTTAAATAAGAGGAGCTCTAATTAGTGCCTGCTGACTGTGCACTAGCGCTCTGCTAACTAGCTAGCAGTGACTGGTGTAATTACTGCATGGCCAGACCGGCCTCTCAGGCCTCCGCTGTCTCTGTGAATGTGTTTAGCCGGAGATCTGAGAGACGGGGTGCTTGTAGCGAGAAGCGGCCCACACCAGCACTTTCCTATAAACCTCACTCATGTATCCTCATTAACCCTCCCTTTGATGCTATAGCTCCCCGACTCTGACTAATGCAGGTTGCAGGTTCAAGATGAAACGCTAACAAGCCGTCTTTTTTTATCTCCATCGACGCAACGGCATTTCAGCCCATCTACTCTGAACTCCCCATGCTTTGGAAAGAGATTAGATAAAACATGTACATTATTATGGATTTAGCTGTACAATCCCCCGACCCAGGTTTCTTTATGAATGCCCGATAATCCAGGTGGGGAAAATTACTGAATGTTGAATCAGTTCATCTGGACCCAGCGCTTATTGAGAGAAATGTTTCATCACTCATCTAGCTTACCTAGAACCTAGATGACCTACTCTAAAACCTAGATGGCCTAACCTAGAACCTAGATGACCGAACCTAGAACCTAGATGACCTACTCGAGAACCTAGACGACCTACTCTAGAACCCACATGACCCAACCTAGTACATAGATGACCTACTCTAAAACCTAGATGGCCTAACCTAGAACCTAGATGACCTACTCTAAAACCTAGATGGCCTAACCTAGAACCTAGATGACCTAACCTAGAACCTAGATGACCTACTCGAGAACCTACACGACCTAATCTAGAACCCACACGACCCAACCTAGTACCTAGATGACCTACTCTAGAACCTAGATGACCTACTCTAAAACCTAGATGCCCTAACCTAGAACCTAGATGACCAAACCTAGAACCTAGATGACCTACTCGAGAACCTAGACGACCTACTCTAGAACCCACATGACCCAACCTAGTACATAGATGACCTACTCTAAAACCTAGATGGCCTAACCTAGAACCTAGATGACCTACTCTAAAACCTAGATGGCCTAACCTAGAACCTAGATGACCTAACCTAGAACCTAGGTGACCTACTCGAGAACCTAGACGACCTACTCTAGAACCCACATGACCCAACCTAGTACCTAGATGACCTACTCTAGAACCTAGATGACCTACTCTAGAACCTAAATGATCTAACCCAGGTTGCAGAGGTTGCAAAACAAGCCCATTCAATGGAGCAAATCCGCAGGCGCTGTTACGGTTTTGTTTTTTTCGGCCCGTTTGTTTCTATTGACCTGCACCCACGTCACGTGACTGCCAGGTTTCTTTCTGCAAAAGCAAAAATGGCTGACATTCCTTTTATTCTCGGTGGAAAATGCAGTTTTTTAAGATAGTTTTGGCATTGAAATGAGTTTTGATACAATTTTTAGCAAGAAATGTGCAAGAAATCTTCGGCTCTCACCAGAAAATTGTTGGAAGTCAACATTTTCTATGCTCAAATACAGTCCTTCAGTGGTCTACCAATGACGTACAGTCCATCACAATATTGTATGTCATTACATTTGATCTTATATTTTCTCATATTCTTTTATATGTGTATGTATTACATTTTAACTTCTGCACTATTTTATGTTCATGCCTTAGATTCTCATTTTTAGTTTGCGTGATCTTTCTTTGACTTTTTTTGGCACGAGATTGTTGAAGGGAGCCGGAGAAATAAGAATTTACCACTACTGCCTTAGTGTAATTGTTGTGCATATGAAAAATAACTATCGTGAACTTGAATTATGGTGGAATATTCCTGCATTGCGGCACCATGTTAAATTCCTGTACAGTAATATATTTGGCAAATAAGAGATGCTGATTAGTTGGGTGCAGTTGAAGCTCTGCTGCTGTCAGAGAAAATGCTAATCTGAGCTGCTATGGTAGTTGTGCTATTTTATGAAACTGTTTTATGATGTTTTAATAAAAAAACGTAGCTGTTAGAGTGCCCCGGAGAGGGCGAATTTCCTCTTCTTTGGATTTCTAAGCCCACAGGGGCAGTTTAGGAAAGCCACGAGGGGGCCAAACAAACATTTGGAAACTATAATAAAAAAAAAGAAAAATACATGTAGGCCTAAAGTGCCTTAAATACACTTCGAAGTGTCACATAACTCCCGCCGACTTTGAACACAACCCCAAAACGCGTTTCTACGATACTTGCTAAAATATCCTAAATAAATTAACATTTGTGCGCCCCCCCCCCCAAATAAACTACCTAAAAGCAGTGTGTTAAATGCAACAACACCAGACCAGCAGCTTCATCCACAACACCAGACCAGCCGCTTCATCCACAACACCAGACCAGCAGCTTCATCCACAATACCAGACCAGCAGCTTCATCCACAACACCAGACCAGCAGCTTCATCCACAACACCAGACCAGCAGCTTCATCCACAACACCAGACCAGTAGCTTCATCCACAATACCAGACCAGTAGCTTCATCCACAATACCAGACCAGCAGCTTCATCCACAACACCAGACCAGCAGCTTCATCCACAATACCAGACCAGTAGCTTCATCCACAACACCAGACCAGCAGCTTCATCCACAACACCAGACCAGCAGCTTCATCCACAACACCAGACCAGCAGCTTCATCCACAACACCAGACCAGCAGCTTCATCCACAACACCAGACCAGCAGCTTCATCCACAATACCAGACCAGCAGCTTCATCCACAATACCAGACCAGTAGCTTCATCCACAACACCAGACCAGTAGCTTCATCCACAACACCAGACCAGTAGCTTCATCCACAATACCAGACCAGCAGCTTCATCCACAACACCAGACCAGCAGCTTCATCCACAATACCAGACCAGCAGCTTCATCCACAACACCAGACCAGCAGCTTCATCCACAACACCAGACCAGCAGCTTCATCCACAACACCAGACCAGCAGCTTCATCCACAATACCAGACCAGCAGCTTCATCCACAACACCAGACCAGCAGCTTCATCCACAATACCAGACCAGCAGCTTCATCCACAACACCAGACCAGCAGCTTCATCCACAACACCAGACCAGCAGCTTCATCCACAACACCAGACCAGCAGCTTCATCCACAACACCAGACCAGCAGCTTCATCCACAACACCAGACCAGCAGCTTCATCCACAACACCAGACCAGCAGCTTCATCCACAACACCAGACCAGCAGCTTCATCCACAACACCAGACCAGCAGCTTCATCCACAACACCAGACCAGCAGCTTCATCCACAACACCAGACCAGCAGCTTCATCCACAACACCAGACCAGCAGCTTCATCCACAACACCAGACCAGCAGCCTCACCCGTGACCAGAAACAGTGGATGTAGTCGCCAGTCTCAGAGTCACACTCGCAGCAGAGCCGAGACGCGTCAGCATCCATCTTCTTGTTGAGAGCAGGTGTTATTCTACACGTACGATGTAAACTTGTCAAGCGAGTAGGTTTGGTTCTGTTACATATAGATATTCTCATAGCGTGGGCCCACACTTCCTGCCAATCTGGGTCGTCGTTTTTAATTTACTTACCCATTTTGTCATGTCGTGTCTGAGCTGTTGTGTTTCGTGTTGTATACAACAATGAAGATATTCTAAAAAACAAAAAAAAAATTAAAATTTAATTCAAATTAAAGCTGCATTAAAAGTGCCTGCGGATGCGCTCCACTGAATTGGGGCTTGTTTTGCAACCTCTGCGACCTGGGTCAGGGGGTTGTGCGGCTCAGTCCATCAGAATGTGCAAGTTTTATGCAATTCCTTCCCACTGGATGGAGGAGTCGTGGCAGGTCGCGTTCGCATTTCATCACGAGCTGCCTCGGTTTGAAACCCGTCAGTACATCTTTTTAACCGCCTGCGTTGGGCTGAAGTGGCCCTGAACCCCAGCATGTCCCTGGAGGGGTGCCATACTGTGTAGACTTGGTGAACTGTGATGGATTATCTGTGATTGGTTATTGGTGATTGGTTATCTGTGATTGGTTATCGGTGATTGGTTATCTGTGAAGGATTATCTGTGATGGATTATCTGTGATTAGTTATCGGTGATTGGTTATCTGTGATGGGTTATCTGTGATTGATTGGTTATCGGTGATTAGTTATTGGTGATTGGTTATCGGTGATTGGTTATCTGTGAAGGATTATCTGTGATGGATTATCTGTGATTAGTTATCGGTGATTGGTTATCTGTGATGGATTATCTGTGATTGGTTATTGGTGATGGGTTATCGGTGATTGGTTATCTGTAATGGGTTATCGGTGATTGGTTATTGGTGATGGGTTATCGGTGATTGGTTATCTGTAATGGGTTATCTGTGATTGGTTATTGGTGATGGGTTATCGGTGATTGGTTATCTGTAATGGGTTATCGGTGATTGGTTATCAGTGATTAGTTATCGGTGATTGGTTAGCTGTGATGGGTTATCTGTGATTGGTTATTGGTGATGGGTTATCGGTGATTGGTTATCTGTAATGGGTTATCGGTGATTGGTTATCAGTGATTAGTTATCGGTGATTGGTTAGCTGTGATGGGTTATCTTTGATTGATTATCGGTGATTGGTTATCAGTGATTAGTTATCGGTGATTGGTTATCTGTGATTGATTGGTTATCTGTGATGGGTTATCTGTGATTGGTTATCGGTGATGGGTTATCGGTGATTGATTATTGGTGATTAGTTATCGTGATTGGTTATCTGTGATTGGTTATCGGTGATTGATTATCTGCGATCGATTAGTCTTCACAATTCTCTGGTAATCTCCAACTCTGTCTGTCTGCTTTTTGTTTTACTGAAATCTCTCTTTGGATCTTTTGCCAGAATGTATCGTCAGCCTTTGCCAGTTGGCCCCAACGCTCCAGTTTAAAGTGGGGAGCAGTTCCCGTACACCGAAATAAGACGTAACACACATCTGCCAACAGCCAAATAATCGATACACGCTGCTGTGAATTTTAATGTCACATTCACGGTAGCCCAGAATGCATGTGAAAGGCCAAATCCCCGCCCGTGTTGTGTATTTAGAATATAAAATACCAGTGTGTCTGTTCGGCGTCACCCATAACAACACCAAAACTCACATGTGGGCAGTTCACTTCAGTTATTGGGAAAGCTTTTCTTTTCATCATTTCTATAATGGGTTTCTCTGCTACGCCAGAGCGACTGTGTCACGCGGTAAAATTATCATGTGACCCACTTGTTCCCGCGGCTGGTGTTCTGGAGCTCGCTTCAGGTCTGAAATGGGAAAACAGGATCAGAGCCTTGCATACTATACATTTTTAATTAATTCCCATCTTATAGCTGATTTTCTGCATGACCCTCATCTTTTTTCTCCTTGTTAGTGAAATTTGAATCCCCCCCCCGCCCCGTTGACATCACAGTTCCACTCGTCACATCACCCGGGCTTCAACCCAGGGACAAACCCTGCTCATGGATTCCCATCACGGATGTTAAAGACTTTACATTTAAGAATCAATAAGTCAGAATTTCTCATTTCTGTGGCAGTCTCGCTGATACCTATTCATGCTCTCCGTAGTTATGACCACATATATATATTTAAATATACATACGTATATATGCCTTTACATACACATAGTGAGTTTGGGGGGCAGCCGGGAACCGCCACAGCCGGGACGCCGACCCGGGATGGCTACGTTAACCAGTCGACTTAATAGTCCGACCCTGTAGCCGAGGGCTAGCCAACAGCCATTGGTCTCACTGTCCCACTTCTGAAACCAACGTAGCGGATTCGGGGGGGAGCCGGGAAGCAAATCCGGGTCTCCCGCACCACACGTGACTACGCTAACCCGTCGACTAAAGGGTCCGACCCGTTTGCCCGTTTGTGTTCGTTACACCCGAATGCCCTACATTGGTGTCAGAAGTGGGATGGTGGGGACGTGCTTCCCAAAGGTGGGCGGGGGGGGGGGGTAGTGTAACGACCACGGATGAATAGACTCGCTAGCCGACTGGCTAAGGGGTCAGACCCTTTAGGCGACTGGTAAACGTAGTCGCCCGTGGCGCGGGAGACCCGCGTTCGTGTCCCGGCTGCCCCCCGAATTTGTCACACGAGAGAGACGCAAGAACTTGTACACAATAAAAGCACAACGGTTGGTGGTGTACTCTCTTCCATTCAGCCACCTCCTGCTCCTCCTCGCCACTAGACGGCACGTGCAGTTTAAGGAGGCCCTCGTGAGCCCACACAGACGTGCACTGTGGACACGTCTTGCAAACTGATGGCAAACTATTTGTATGAAAATGCCCCGTTACTTTGAAAGAATATTGTGCGTTGCACTTTCAACCAAACAATACCCAACGGCTGAGGTGCGTGTTGCGAAGAAGGGCAACTCTTCCTCTGTCCGTCTTTAATGTCACTGGATGAGGCGCCACCGGTTTCTCCGAGGTCATTAATCATCACCTGTGTTTGACAGGTGAAGTCCGTCCTCGGCATGTCTGTGTGCCTGAGCGGGTTCATTTGTCTGTGCTCGCTTACCCCGGCATTTATTCCGACGGAGACGCTGGGCCATAGTGATGGAGGGGGTTGAGCTCTGGAGCCTCGGCGGCCCAGACCCCTGCATTAATGAGGCTGCCGTCAGCGAGCTGAGCGGTTAGTCACAGCTCGGCCCCTGTGTGCCACCCTATGCCGGCCCCGCTCATCGCTAGCCATTGTTTCCCTCTTGCAAATAAAGCAGGAATTAATTAGCTGGTTGGCACGACTCCTGGTGTCGCCGCGTTGGCGCTCACAGTCGGGCTCTGTGCGTCGTCCCTGTAGGCCAGCCTGCCTGCTATGAGGCTGAGCACAAGAGCCCCATCCACATGAAGCCATTCGGCTCTGCCAGCACTGCTTGACATTGAAGATTATTGCACACTAAAGGACAGACAACTAGCCTGTTTGTATCATGGCGACAGCCATTTTAACTGCGCGGATAAGTGCCCTTTTAAAATACAAACGAAAGAGATCACGAAACGCAGCTCCGTTATCGTGCGGGGCTATTTCTTCCCACAGCTCGGCTGTGAGGATGCCTTCACACCCCAAAACTCTCTGGACTAAGTAGGTCAGTCTGGCTGGTCCAGGGTGACGGGGACAGCGAGACCGACGGCTAACAGAGGAAGGCGGGCAGGGGCAAGAGCCTATCCTCAGCCCGCATCCAAATAGCTAAAGGCACCAGCCTCTCTAAACCGATTATCACTGACTGTTATTGTGTCAGTGCAGAATATGCGGCCGACAAAGCCATGTTGGACGAAAACACGCAGTCATATCGGCCCCGACCAGGGCGAGACACAAGTTTACCGCGCGCGAGACACCGGCACATCAACCGACGCCTGCACAACCTTCTCGCATCTCCTCTCGAGCAGGCTCAGAAATGAAGATTTCTTCCCCTCCTTTAGCTCTCATAAACAGGCCCAAAATCACAATCACTCCTGCACTGCCACATTGGTATCATGAAATATACTAGTCGTGGTGCTATAGGGGTAACAAATGCCTCCGAGCCGAGGCCCGCGAGGTGTTCCCACAGATCAGAGGCGCTGATTACTTGTCTGCTGTCATGGAGCTCTGCTCTTTGCCTCTCTCCCTCTCTCCCTCTCTCCCTCGCTCCCTCTTTCTCTCGCCCCGCAGCAGCCACAGGGGACCGTCACTGCCTCACTCGTTCTTTGTTCAGTTCGGTATTCACTATTCGGTGGCAGGCAGTGTAACTCCCTCTCCAACACATGGTTATTGTTGCGGATGCTAACCTAAATTGTGCCCTCTAAAAGCCTCTGACCTCAAGGTCACCGACGCCGTGGCAAAATTGGATTATAGATTGATTGGCAAGTGTTGTGGCCTGCGACAGTTCCACTAAGAGCAGAAATCTTGTCCCTATGAGATGAGAGCAGTGGTTGGCTTTTAAGGACCAGCTCGTGAGGTTGTATGAGAACACTGTGCTGGCTGCTACTCAGATTACCACTGAATTGCCTCTTTTACTGAAAAAAAAAATCTTTTACCTGGGTTAAGTTGTCTCTCTCTTTGTGCCCCCCCCCTCATTTCGACACCCCTTGTTTTATCTCTTCCTGCCTTTTCTCTCCCTGTATTGTCCTGTCTTCCTTCCCAGGGGACACCACACAAAGGATGAGATCCGCTCAGTTTCCAACCCCTGCAGAATTGGACGCATATGCTAAGAAGGTTGCCAACAACCCCCTCACCATCAAGATCTTCCCTAATAGCGTCAAGGTACCCCAGAGAAACCACGTGCGGCGCACAGTCAACGGGCTGGATACATCAGGCCAGCGCTACAGCCCCTACCCTCCCTCTCAGGCCAGTGCCAAGGCGGGTCTTCTCGCCATTGTCAAGGTACCCATGGTCAAAGGTATCCTCAAGGATTTTGACGGTAGCCGGACTCGCTTACACCCTGAGGTAATCATGAACCCCCCTACCGGGCCCTATCAAGTGGCTTCAACCAGCACTTTAAACCACCACCATCTGCCTCCTCAAGGCCTATCCCGGCCCCAGCAGAGCTTACCCCCCCAACAACAGACCAATCCGCAGACTCTACAGATGCTCTCTCAGCAGCAAGGTCCAGCTCAGGGCCTTAGACAGCCTCCTCCTATAGCCCAGCTATCCCAGGGCGTGCCCAGACCCCAGACTCTGCCTCAACCCCCAGTCCTGGGCCATCCCCAGGGTCCCTCTACAGTCATGCTCCAGCAGCAGCAGCAGCAGCAGCAGCAGCAGCAGCAGCACCTTCAGCAGCAGCCACCTCCTGGCCTTCAGGGGGGCAGGAAGCTGCCAGATGGTGAGGCTCCACCTAATGTTACTGTCTCTACCTCAACCATTCCACTATCCATGGCTTCTGGTATACACCAGGGCTGCCAGGCCGACCTGAGCACTATTGTGCATCAGATAAATCAGTTCTGTCAAGCTCGGGCCCAGGGTGCTGGAGCCACCTCCATGTGTGAGGGCCAGATTGCCAACCCTAGCCCCATAAGTCGCAACTTGCTCATTAGCGCCTGCTCCAGGGTCTCCATGCATAGCAACCCCACCACCCCTGGGTTTCCCAACTGCATTATCGCCCCCCCAGAGAAAGCCAGTGCCCCAGTGGGGGCTCACCCTCCATCAAGCATGGCTGCTATGAACCACTTGTCCGCATACCACAATGAAATCAAGCAGCAACATAACCTACAACAGCATCTACACCAACAGCAGAACCAACAACAGCACCATAATGCACAGCAGCAGAAAATGCGCTCTTGGAATCAGCATAAGCTGGCCCACTTGCCCCATATTCAGAATGATGTGAGCCAACCCTGCAAGCAGCCTTCCCGGGACCCTGGCTTCCCTTGTAAGGGTATGAGCTACTATCCAGAGGTATGTATGAACCAGCCTTACGCCCTGAAACCTCCTATAGAGAAGCCTACTCCCTCTCCCCCTGTCAACAGCAACATGCCTGGTCCTATGGCCCACTACACCAATGGCCACTATTTCCAGTCCCACATTTGGAACAGCAGCATTTTGCCAACACCAAACAGCGACAGCTCTGGGTCTCAGGATCTGCCCATGCCATTCCACGGTGCGGGGCCCGGAGGAACCACCATGCTAGACTGCGGTCCCCCTGGGGGTGCCCATTACAGGCTAGGAACAGGGTCCTCCTCCACCCAGACTAAACTGATGCAAACAGCAGATTACTTGGGCGGGGATTTCCAGACGCCCTATTTCCGAGATCAGAATCTCGGGTCGATGGGCAAGATGCACAGGCCGCCCATGAGCAGGGTAGGTCCAGAGGTCGGGGATGGCAGAACCGCTCTCATCCAACACCCAGGGTACAGATAAGCTATGGCCTTGTCTACACAACAGTTAACAAAAAAAAATCCTTTTAGTCTTAAGGAAGGAAACACGAAACACATGAAACAAAATTAAATCGCTAACTTATACAAATGGCCGATAATGTAAACAGGATAAATGAATATATTTAATGAAAAGCAGTAGTTTTTTTCTTTTCTTCCTTTCTTGGTTCCTTTTCTTTGTTAAATCAATCTTGCAAGTGATCAATTGATTTTTTATTTTATTTTATTTTTTTATTTTTTTTGTCAAGTGCTTTTTTACCTGACACTTTAGGGAACATCAACAACGTGTATGTGATTGCTGTCATTCCTTGCATCTTTCCGCCATTACACTTGCCTATCAGTGTGCCTGGATCCAACGGGATCCTGACTTATTTCTTACTCCAGAGCTGTCTCGGACGTTCTCTTATGCACAGGGGAAAGACGAAACAACGCAGATCTGGCAGAGAAAGAGTACGAGGGAAGCATCCCGCCGCGGGGATGTTTTGCGTTTTCTCACGTCAGGAATTCTCGGCTCCGACTAGTTTCCATGCGAAGTGGCTAATTCCCGTCTTCGTGTTTACACTTGAATCCAGGTGAAAACACAATCGCAACAATTTCCTCTTGAAGACGGGAGAGGGCGAACCCGCGTGCGCGTGCGTGCGCGCGCCAGTGCGGAGACACACCAACCGGACGCCGCCCGGTCCGGCGCGCGGGGCGGTGTGCACGAGGGCGGAGGGGCCCCGTCGTCGTCGTTCTCAATTGTAATTATTTGTACAATAGGACTGTTTCTGAATCAGGTTCGCTGTTCAAGGTTAAACGAGCTCTGCCGGCTAAGGACGCATGTAAAATCAGGTTGTTTTGTACATAGTCTAGGATCAGCAGGGAGCAGAAGTGTGGACACGGGAGCTCTGTCCTGCTCAAAGTGCTGCAACGAATTCAGGTGTCCGCAACAACAAAAAAACCCCGCGCGCCGCCCAGCGAGGCGCGGCGACATGATTGTGAATATTTTTTTTTTCTTTTGTTTCGGTCTAAAAGGAAAATGACGACGCATCGACTCGACACCTTAAAGGGCCAAAGTCAGGTTCACGAGGACGTACTGTTTTGAAGATGTGCCATTTTGTGTTGTAACCCCCCCCCCCCATCATGCGTGTAACACAACAGATGTATTACTTGAACTGTAGCAATGGTGTCTGCGTGTGCGCGCGCGTGCGCAGTGGAAGGGATGAAAGTGTCGCCAATATGATCTCGAGACTTAACTACGAACCAAACCCCCGAGTCTCGAGCCCGTGACGCTGCTGAAGCCGCAGCGGCAAGCGTAGGTTGTGTGCGCGTGTGCGCGCGCGTGCGCGTCGTCGCTACCGACCCTGACGTGAAGTCTGCTCCGAAAGACCAAATTGATCACTTGCAAGGTCGCCGAGGTCAACAACAAGGACACGCGACGAGTGTTTTTTTTTAAATGAAACAGCGAATGCATTGTTTATTTGATCGTACACTGGCTTACCTACTAGACTACTGTAACTCCCACGTGTCGTGGTCGCGCGTGAGTGTCGCCCGCTGATGTGGGCGGCGTGTGAGCGAAGGCGGCGTGCGGGCGGGCGTGTGGGCGGGGCGGGCTCGCGGGGGGGGGGTGTGAATGTCCACGCAGGTGCCCCACGTTCCGTTCGCCTCCTTCTCTGTCGCAGCCCTTAAGAAGCCTTAAGTATTTCGGTCCTTGGACTTTCCTTTGAGAACAAGCACGGGTTTGAACCCAACACCCCCCCCCCACCCCCACCCCCACCCCCCAGCTGTTAGCGGGAGGAGACGATACACGGAAGCAGCGGTTTTCCTTCATCGTTCGTTTATTTCAAGACATGTTTTCGTCGAACAGAGAACAATTCCCCCCCCCCCCCACATTGTTTTTATTATGAACAGCAAGAGATGGAGTAATATTTTGTAATTATATATTTTAGAGCATCATGGACTTATCAGGCTGCAACGATTGTTCCCCCCCCCCTCCTCTCTCGTCTCCTCTCCTCTCCCCCAAGTTCTAAGGCTTCAGTTTGCAATCGTGACTATTTATAAGACTTGATTTGCTTGTTATTTAAATCCTCTTTTCTTCTTTGTTTCTTGTACTGTTGCTGTGAAATGGAAGACGGTCCGTACGCCTTTCTTTCTCGTGTCCTACTGTACGACATATTAGAGGCAAGGGTGTGAGAGTTGTGCTACTCTTTTTGTAATATTGTAATAATAAAATAAAGTTCTAATTTATGCTTTGACACGAGTTTGTGTTTGGGTGTGTGGTGGTCTCTGGGGGGGGGGGGTAACGGAGGACTGCGGCCTTTTCCAGACCAGGGAGGACGACCCCGCAGGTCAAGTCGGCGTCTCCGCTGTGGCCACGGAGGGCGGCTGCCTTGACTGGAGGCCCTCCCCCTCGTCTCATCTCTTGCAGGGTTTAAACTTTACAGAAGCCGGCTTCTCTCTTTTCAATAGCAACTGGGAGATTGAGTTCCCCGTGTGCTCAGCCCAGAGGAGAGAGCTGGGCGACATAAAAGAGGTGTGGAGCGAAGGGCTCAAAAGGGCCTTCGGGCTTTTACATCTACCGGGAAACCATGGCAGCCGGTGACGAAGGTGGCGATTGCACCAATTTCTGTGCTTTCATGCCATTTATCTAAGCCTTCCTCTGCCAAATGGAAACAGGAAGTAGAATGGGACGGGCAAGCTGTGAAATCCACAGGGCGGCCAGGCTGCAGGAGATGCGGCCTGTCTGGCGGTGATGGAAATGAGACGGTGGGAAGGAGCGAGCCCAGTGGGTTGGCATGCACGGCACCGCCATAATCAGTGATACTCCACCGAGGGTTTGGGGCAAACGGTGACTGCAAAAGCAACGGACTCTTGGTCAGGGAGGATAGATCGCATTCAGGTGCTGGACGCAACTATCTGCAGACACCGAGGACTTGTTTGGTCTAACCCAAGTCCACGTAGATGATGATCTTAGTCAGGGAACACCAACTGCATTTATCTTATGTTGTTCCGACATCACAGCAATACTTTATTTCAGCTTGATGTAGAGTCACGCTGACGAATGAGTTGAAAAGTCAAAACCTGCAATCCACCACGTGGTGTTACATGAGAGACTAACAGGATACTGGGTTGGGATGAAATCGCGCAGGTCAACCGGCAGGTAAGAAAATGGCCGCGCGTGAGGTTCTCTGTCGTTTCTTGTGTCGTTGTTTTAGACCGGAGTGGCGGACGCAGGCGTCGTCATCTCCGTGCCCTGCCGGCTCTGCTGGCGGTGCCTGGCCCGCCGACTGACTTCCCGCAAGAAGCCTCCCCAGCGCCTCCCTGTGGACAAGAGAGGAGGCGGATTCACCTTTTAGTTTGGCCACCAGCGGGGGAATCGACTCTGTGCACAACTGTAGTCCGCTGACTTCCGGTTTCCACTGCAGCGGTCATACCAGTTTCCTGTTTGTTGGCGCGCGCTGTTGACAGTATTTTTCGCGATGCCTGCAGGATTTACCACGGGTAAATGTCCGCGACATGCACACAACTGTCCACACACTTTCGCCTGCACCTACCAGCAAACGGGTGAAAAGTTTCAGGTTGTACACATCAAGTTACGTCCACAGTTATGAGGACCCTCATCCTCATAATTGTGGACGTAACTT
Organism: Lampris incognitus; assembly: GCF_029633865.1. Lineage (NCBI taxonomy): Eukaryota > Metazoa > Chordata > Actinopteri > Lampriformes > Lampridae > Lampris > Lampris incognitus. The sequence goes on from NC_079218.1 coordinate 50,039,940, forward strand.
GTGTGGAATTGTGGACGGAACCGCATGCCGTTGACATTTATCCATGGTACATCTCGCAGAAATCACGAAAAAACACGCCATTGTCAATAGCGCGCGCCAACAAACAGGAAACTGGCGTGACCGCTGCGGCAGAAACCGGAAGTCAGTGGACTACAGTTATGCACAGAGCCGATTGTGGGCCATCCTGCCGCAAAATAAATGTCCTAAAAAAAGGCAAAATCCTGCATGTTTCTTAATATATAGAGCAGTGTTTCTCAACCCAGTCCTCAAGGAACCCCTACCCTGCAGATTTTCTTTGCAACCCTGAATAGGTACCTGTTTGTAGTAATTCAGCAGTGAATGTCAGAGTTTGCACACCTTGCATAATTAAGTGCTGCGAGATGATTGGTTGAGTAAGTACAAGCAGAGCTACCTATGCAGGGTTACAATGAAAATCTGCAGGATAGGGGGTCCTTGAGGGCTGGGTTGAGAAACACTGATATAGAGGGTTGGAGTGTAGGTTTGTCCAGCCACACCTGCATCCTGCAGAACGTGTGAGCTGGGCAGTAGGAGCCAGTCGCCGGGATTCTCGTTGATTATGCCCAGGTTGATGTTCCACTTGTTCCAGTTGACTTCCTCCACTCTGAGGCGACAAGAGGACACATGCCCCAATCACTGTCTGTTGTGTGTCACGTTAATCAGCTGTCAGAGAAGGCACATTCGAGGGAACGGCGCAATACTATTCATACCATCATTCATTCATTCATTCATAGCCACTAAACCGGATCACACACAGCTGCAGCTGGCTGGATCAGAGAAGAGGTTGAACCCGATCAAGTAACTTTGTGTTTCTGGTTTGATATCGTTACAGTCTAAACTCTTTTCTTTTTTTTTGCTAGTGGGGTATCATTCACGGGATGGCTGAAACTTAACGATAAATACACGACCAGCAGGCAGCTGACAAGGCCATGGTTGAAAATGTTGGAACATACACTATGTGGGCACAAGTATCGGGACACCTGGCCATTACACCTACAGGAGCTTTTATGACATCCCATTCTAAACCCATAGGCATTAATAGGGAGTTGGTCCCCCTTTTGCAGCTATGACAGCTTCCAATCTTCTGGGAAGGCTTTCCCCGAGATTTTGGAGTGTGTCTGTGGGATTTTTTTGCCCATTCAGCCAGAAGAGCGTTTGTGAGGTCAGGCACTGATGTTGGACGAGAAGACCTGGCTCGCAATCTCCATTCTAGTTCATCCCAATGGTGTTCGATGGGGTTGAGGTCAGGGCTCTGTGCGGGCCAGTCAAGTTCTTCCACACCAAACTCACCCAACCATGTCTTAATGGACCTTGCTTTGTGCACTGGGGCACAGTCATGCTGGAACAGAAAAGGGCCCTCCCCAAACTGTTCCCACAAAGTTGGAAGCATAGAATTGTCCAAAATGTCTCGGTATGCTGAAGCATTAAGATTTCCCTTCACTGGAACTAAGGGGCCTCGCCCAACCCCTGAAAATAACCCCGTACCGATATCCCTCCTCTACCAAACTTTACAGTTGGCACAATGCAGTCAGGCAGGTAACGTTCTCCTGGCATCTGCCAAATCCAGACTCGTCCATCAGACTGCCAGACAGAGAAGAGTGATCATCACTCCACAGAACACGTTTCCACTGCTCCAGAGTCCACTGGCAGCGTGCTTTACACCACTCCATCTGACGCTTGCCATTGTGCTTGGTGGTGTAAGGCTTGCATGCAGCTGCTCTGCCATGGAAACCCATTCCATGGAGCTCCTGGCGCACCGTTTTTGTGCTGATGTTGATGCCAGAGGAAGTTTGGACCTCTGCAGTTATTGAGTCAACAGAGCGTTGGCGACTTTTACGCACTATGCACCTCAGCACTCGTGACCCCGCTGTGTGACTTTACGTGGTCTGCCACGTCGTGGCTGAGTTGCTGCAGTTCTTAAATGCTTCGACTTTTCAATAATACCGCTTACAGTTGACCGTGGAATATCTAGCAGGGAAGAAATTTCACGAACTGATTTATTGCAAAGGTGGCATCCTATGACGGTATCACGCTTGAAATCACTGAGCTCTTCAGAACGACCCATTCTTTCACAAATGTTTGTAAATGCAGACTGCATGGCTAGCTGCTGGGTTTTATACACCTGTGGCAATGGGTCTGAATGAAACACCTGAATTCAGTGATTAAGAGGTGTGTCCCAATACTTTCGTCCATATAGTGTATATCCATCCATCCATTATCCAAACTGCTTATCCTGCTCTCAGGGTCGCGTGGGATGCTGGAGCCTATCCCAGCAGTCATTGGGTGGCAGGCGGGGAGACACCCTGGACAGGCCGCCAGTCCATCACAGAGGCGACACGCACACACATTCACACCTAGAGACAATTTAGTACGGCCAATTCACCTGACCTACATGTCTTTTGACTGTGGGAGGAAACCGGCGCACCCGGAGGAAACCCACGCAGACACGGGGAGGACATGAAAACTCCACAGGACGACCCGGGACAAGACCTAGGTTGGACTACCCCAGGGCTCGAACCCAGGACCTTCTTGCTGTGAGGCGACCGTGCTAACCACTGCACCCATGTCGAAAATGTTGAAAATATATTTCTATTATAATTTACTGCAGGCCCGCCCACAGAAATGGCTGGGCCCTTGCAAAGATCCAGAGAATGCACCCAAAATCTGCTTCACTCATATCAACACATGGGCGTGCTCTCTCTCTCTCTCTCTCTCTCTCTCTCTCTCTCTCTCTCTCTCTCTCTCTCTCTCTCTCTCTCTCTCTCTCTCTCTCTCTCTCTCTCTCTCTCTCTCTCTCTCTCTCACTAAAAACATATTTTCAGGCAAGTCTTTTTATAGATCCCCACCCCTGCCTACCATTTTGGTCCGTTTTTAGCTTGGTCTGTTACTCCCTATGCCATGTGTTATAGCCATTCAATTTATTTTATGTATATACTCATATTTTCTGCATTCACATACACACACACACCATAATAGAACCCTTGACACACTTAAACACACCATGGTCAACAGAGATCTGCTACACTTACACTGCACATTTCTCAGTAGGAAATGCAATTTCTTACCGTATGGCTTCATCTTTGCCTCTTGCACAGCCATCTTCCTTATCTTACTGAATGCAAAATCCTTTATAATGTCTTTAGAGTCCTTCTCTTTAGCCAGTTCACACTCAATGGCAAGTATTGCCATTATCATTACTTATATTTAGGATGAACATGATTATTGCTGGCCTCCATTGCCCCCCCTAGTGGCTGGGTCCCAGAAAGCACCCCCCCCCCCTACAGGCAGCCCTGATTTATTGTTGACACACACAGCCACGAATCTCAGCTCTGTAATTTACCTCAGTGTAATCGGTGCTGTCTGTCAGCAGCAAAACATCATCCTTGATTTAAGGAAGAAAAATGCAAACTATCTAAAACCTTTACATTTTTCACCCCTCTCGACAAATCGAGACCGTAGAATTAGTAGACAAAGAAGCAACTGTAGCATATTTCACAGCCAAAAATGGACATGGAGTACGTCCCTGTCAGGTCACTCTCAAATTGAATGAAAGACATTTTCAGTTATTCATATTGGCCAAACCTGAAGCACCAGCGCCGGTCAAGTCCAGCTGTGCCGTCTAGTGGCTTCTCCACCCCGGAGCGAAACCTCTTTCTCATGCAGTGAGGAAGCCACTTCTCCAGATCCAAGATAGTGATTGCCCTCTGAAAATGAACGTACCCAGATAGCCATTAGCAAAGGTTGTGCCCGTTCATTTCAATCCTGGACTAGAACGGCGTGATGCGCAGGGAGGTGGCGCACATCACCTGTAGTTTCCAGATGCTGGTGCTCTCCAGGGTGATCTTCTCCACAGTGCGGCTCATGAGGGCAATGAGCATGTTGAGCAGTAGGATATAAGTGAGGATGATGTAGGTGATGACGAGCATGTAGAACACCTCCTTGTACTGGTACCTCTCAGTGAACTCCAGGTCACCCATACCAATGGTAAATTTGAAGAGCTCCAGGGTGGTATAGGAGATGTTTCTGAAGGTGGATTTTTGGCCGTGCCTTGGCTCTTCAGGGTCGCAAGGCCCACAGACGCCTGGCTCCTTGTGACCCTCATGGCTGGTTGTGTTGTTCACAGGGGAATCGGAGAACAGGGTCACCACCGCTAGGATGTGCAAAGATAGTGGTGAAGAGATTACTGCATAAATAGAGTATCACTTGATACTGGCTACCGTATCTCTTTAAAAAAAAAAAATCTGTCTATCCATTGTTGGAAAGCAACTGGTATATGTTGTTTACAACTGACATTTAAAAAAAAATTGATTTCTCTGTAATGATACAAATAAAATTGACTTGACTTTGCAACCAAATATCTTAAGATAGAGAAAATGCTACATAATATTCAACTGCAACTGAATACCCTTTTTTTCCCCATTTCAACTGTTCGGTGTTTTTTTTTTTTATGTGTCTTATCTTGGAATGAAATCTCTTTGGAGAGGAGACATGAAATACCTGCTGAAAATCCAAACAAGAAGACAATGTAAACAAAGAGGAAGCGCAGGATATCACCAAGGATCATCTACAAAGTAAAGGAGAGACAAAGAGAGAAAAACTGTTGGAGGGGCTCAGCTCTTGGATTGTTCACTTGTCTGGATATGTCAAGGTGTTATAAATTGACATTTAAGCACGTAATAGAATATTCGGGCATAACCTTTTATTTATTCAGCAATGAGTCACAAGTGTGGCGGGACTCCGTAGCCTGTGTGCAGCTCCTTCTGTATCATGTGTGCACTACCTTCTGTATCATGTGTGCAGTCCTTCTGTATCACGTGTGCAGTACCTTCTGTATAATGTGTGCAGTACCTTCTGTATCATGTGTGCAGTACCTTCTGTATCATGTGTGCAGTACCTTCTGTATCATGTGTGCAGTACCTTCTGTATCATGTGTGCAGTTCCTTCTGTATCACGTGTGCAGTACCTTCTGTATAATGTGTGCAGTACCTTCTGTATCATGTGTGCAGTACCTTCTGTATCATGTGTGCAGTACCTTCTGTATCATGTGTGCACTACCTTCTGTATCATGTGTGCAGTCCTTCTGTATCACGTGTGCAGTACCTTCTGTATAATGTGTGCAGTACCTTCTGTATCATGTGTGCAGTACCTTCTGTATCATGTGTGCAGTACCTTCTGTATCACGTGTGCAGTACCTTCTGTATCATGTGTGCAGTACCTTCTGTATCATGTGTGCAGTACCTTCTGTATCATGTGTGCACTACCTTCTGTATCATGTGTGCAGTCCTTCTGTATCACGTGTGCAGTACCTTCTGTATCATGTGTGCAGTTCCTTCTGTATCATGTGTGCAGTTCCTTCTGTATCATGTGTGCAGTACCTTCTGTATCACGTGTGCAGTTCCTTCTGTATCATGTGTGCAGTTCCTTCTGTATCATGTGTGCAGTTCCTTCTGTATCATGTGTGCACTACCTTCTGTATCATGTGTGCAGTCCTTCTGTATCACGTGTGCAGTACCTTCTGTATCATGTGTGCACTACCTTCTGTATCATGTGTGCAGTTCCTTCTGTATCATGTGTGCAGTTCCTTCTGTATCATGTGTGCAGTTCCTTCTGTATCATGTGTGCAGTCCTTCTGTATCATGTGTGCAGTACCTTCTATATCATGTGTGCAGTTCCTTCTGTATCACGTGTGCAGTACCTTCTGTATCATGTGTGCAGTACCTTCTGTATCATGTGTGCAGTACCTTCTGTATCACGTGTGCAGTACCTTCTGTATCACGTGTGCAGTACCTTCTGTATCATGTGTGCAGTTCCTTCTGTATCACGTGTGCAGTACCTTCTGTATCATGACGCTGTAGATGCCCATGTGTCTGTGGCCTCTGGAGAAGTAGAGCAGGTTGACCCAGCTCAGAGCAAGACTCAACACCAGGAAGCCAAGGTACTCATGCCTCCCGCAGCAGTAGAGCACCGCCGAGAGTAGGAACAAGACGGCCTGTGTAAAACTGAACAGCAGAGGCATTGCTGCAAAGGCCTTTCGAGATAGTATTTCAAATACCAATAGCCCACTTATGCACAGACTGACAAACAATGCATCCGCTGAACAAGTTAGCTGTCATGCCCCGATCCCGTGAAACTGCCCCATATGTCATGGTCGGAGATGTTAGTCTGGCCTGTTATGTTTTAGGGTTGTAGCCACACAGTTTATCTACAAAAGGAAAATCATGCATCCTATGGTGTCACATGACATATTCCCACCACATGATTTCAATTTTTTACACCAACAACTACATTTTCCTTTGGTATTTAGCTACCGCTAAAATCAGGTTGAATTCCCGTTCCTTCCCCCAGTAACTGCACCAGCAAAATAACCAAATATCGGCTCGACAACTTACAAAAGAACCTCAAAATAGCCGTCGATCAGCAACGTCTGCAGCTTCAGTCGCTTTCTCCTCATGTCTGAAATCTGGGGTTTTAAACAGCAAGACACTGTATTAGAAATATCACCTCATAAATATCACCTCATCGAATCGCAAACATACAGGAGTAATGGAAACGTTCCATCGGATATCAATTCCCAACATATCGAGCACCCACGCACCCCTCTGATAAAGAAGTAGCAGGATGCCAGGGCTGTCAGCAGCTGACCGGCCAGGTACAGGTAACCCTCTGCGCTGTGCTTGATGCTGAACGGTGGCTGGGGGATCAGAAAAACAGAGATGAGCATAGTGTTTTTGCGGGCCGCCAATTTGACAGTGCATCATGGGAAATGGGCTGAACCAATGTTGGCATTGCTGATAGGATAATCAGTCACCAAACCTCATCCGTGTTCTTGTTGTAGGCGACGGCAGTGAAGACAGAGAGGTACAGGATGTAGACCAGGAAGCTAAAGAAGAAGAGTCGCCCGGCAAACCTGCTCCACTTTTCCTCCAGCAGCCTGGTCAGGGGCTCAATCTGGAGCATCTTGTGACGATTCTGGAAGGAGATTACACAACGTATGCCCAACTCATCATTATGCACACCGATGTCTTGTTCTTTCATATAGAAAAAGAGTGTATCATAGGACTGGTTTGATAAGGTGGCTCACAGGTGTGTCACTGCCATACACTAGTATCTCCAGGACGGAGTTATCTTCATATGAGTCCAGACAGGCCAGGTCATAAAGGGAGCAGTGGATGGGCCCATACACCCATTCTGTGAACTTGCGGGACAAGTGTTTGGTGTGACTCTCTTGAAACTCCCGATGCAGAATGTGTTCAAAGATCTACAAGGACAAAAAGTGAACAGATAGACAGGTAGGAATACCAAAAAAAAAAAAGTCCTTATCACTCTGTTGGCAGAGCTATGACGAGTAGATAGGTTTTATAACGTTTCTCACACCAGCCTTAAGTCCTTACCCCAATCTTGCCGGTCTTGGCAGCTAGTTTGAGAGGCGTCAGCCCCTGATTATTCACCATGTCCTCCAGCCTCAAATCTGGATGGATCCTTGCAGCGGCGGTCAGGATATGGTCATACATTCTGGTAATAAAGTCGGTACTTTCCCTAGTGTTGTCAGCCACCGCCACCAGGGCGTGCAGCACCATGTTACCCTGCGAGTCCGTCTGCTGAATATCCACCCTCGGGGACTTATTCTCCATTAGGAAGTCCACCACCTGTGGCTGGTTGGTGCAGGCTGCCAGAGAGAGAGGGAGCTCACCTGCAGACGAGAGAAGAGGGCCATCACTTGTTAGACTTATGTACTACATACTCGATACGGTCCCTTAATATTGAACATGTATGAAGTTTGAGAGCAATGGTGCACATCAACATTATGCGTTTCACTATTATTACTGTGGCATCTCAGGAATCAGGAACACGTTGTGAAACGAAATATCGTTTCCCCCTGCCCACAACGGTGCAACACAAAGACAAAAACACATATCCCAAAGCTACAAGAATTCAAGACACGCATACTAACTAACACATATATCTAAACTAACACATATATCCAAACTAAACAAAAAACTAAAAAAATCACTGTCCAAGGGAACCAACGCCAGCCAGGATGACTGTCGGAACTGCCGGTCTGCATGGGCTAGCAGTTAGCTTAGCCTGCCCCGCTTCTGCGTCCTGTCAGACCGCCCTCGGCGCTTCCTCCTCGGGCGCAGCTCCAGGCAGGGCTGTGGTCCTTGGGCCCACCGGATGCAGCAGACCAGGCTCCCCCAGCCAATCCAGCGCCAGCTCTCCCAGCCAGACACCCTCGACACACCTCTCCGCACTGCACACGACGACACCAAAAACACCACAGTCAACGCCAGGCGAGGCCTCCGCCAGACTGCCCTCAGTGTTATCAGAACTGCCAGTCTGCATGGGCTAGCAGTTAGCTTAGCCTGCCCCGCTTCCACGTCCTGTCAGACCGCCTTCGGTGTTACCTCCTCGGCCGCAGCTCCAGGCAGGGCTGTGGTCCTTGGGCCCACAGGACGCAGCAGACCAAGCTCTCCCAGCCGATCCAGCGCCAGCTCTCCCAGCCACCAAAGGAAGGAACAACTTAAATGTGGACAAATACACTGCATGGACGGTACTGGGTGAGGCCGCCGCAAACGTGGATTCGCGCCGCCATCTTCCCACACTGGAAGCGGTGTGATTTGACAGGGTCATAAAGAATAATGTCCGCTGTGCAGGAGGAGGACCCTCGTGATCAGAAGCACACTCACCAAAGTAGAAACTGGGGCCGTCGTGCTGCTGGAAGAATTTCCCAGAGGCTTTGGCGTGGACGTCTGCCCCTTTACTGACCAGCAGCTGGACATAATAGCTGCTCCTCCTCTCAATTGCAATGTGAAGAGCTGTCTGGCCTGCGTGGGTTCATAAAACAGACGTGCATTAAATGTGTACGAATTCCTTTTTCTTTTATACGCTCGTAATGATATTAAGAGTTTTCTAGTTGGCAAAATTGTATCAGATATGTTGCCACAGCAGAAGAAGAATCTGAAGTCAAGCAGTAATAATGCAAATATATCATGTGAAAGATCCCTGTCGCGGCGTTTTGATCTCATCGGGTGATGCACAGCAGATCCGAAAAGGAAAGGGAAGGCTACAGACAAGCGGCGAGGAGGAACACAAATGAAAGGGAGAAAATGGACGATGAGACAAGATTGTAAACTGAATTCAAGGCAACAGCATCCAAAGTAAAGTTTACCTTTGTAGTAGTTGTCAGTGTAGGCTGCGTTCACAAACCCTTTGATGTCCCCCATCCGCTCGGAAATGTCAAGGAGAAATTCCACTGCCTCGTTCTTCCCATCTCGGAGATTCAAAAGAGCCTTCATCAGAGCATTTTTGCCGTAGGACTGATCTAAAAATATGAAAAGAAGGGGGGGGGCATCATATTTCTGCGTGCCAGTTCTCAGACTCGCACCGAGGCCGGTAAGTGGTGACAGTGAACATGGCCAGTCTCACACTCCAAGTTGCTGAGTTTCTTCATGTTCTGACGCAGGTACTGATGCAGGCCCTCGAGCTCCCCGATATTCCCATTGGCCACCGCTTCAAACAGCCTGTTGATGTCGTATCTCCTGTCAGCTTGCCCGTCTTCGCTGTCCTCCAAACCTCGAATTTTTCTACAAATGCAAGCAAATGTTAGCGACTGCAAAATCCCCCCACACGGCAGACACATTTGGGTCTAATCTGGAGCACTGTTGGTACTTACGGCTCGGTTAAGGCCCTGGCAACTATTGTGTGGGCCAGACGTGGCCCAAATGTCATAAGCCGGGCCTGATTTGGGTTACGGCAAGTGTTGTGTGGGCCAGGCATGGCCCAAATGTAATGAACCGGGCTTGACTTAGGCAGAGGTGGAAAAACCCGGTCCAGAAAGTAAAAACCCTAACTGTGTCTTTACTCCACTCATGTACTAAACCATCAGATTGCACTGACTAGTTTCCCAAATTAGCTGGTTTAATACATGTATGGAGTAAAGACATGGTTAGGGTTTTTACTTTCTGGACCGGGTTTTTCCACTTCTGGACTTAGGTTACAGCACATACTATGTGGGCCAGATGTGGCCCAAGTGTGGCTGAGTTGAGGCAGCCACACTCTCCCTGAGGCAATGCCGTTATTCAAAGCGTGGGCCGTGAGATAACTGCAGATGTGGGCCGTATTTGGGCCAAAGATTCGTTGCTATCTGGGACACGTTATATGGTCTCTTGGCCCGAGGTTGACAAAATAAAGATATGGTTAAGTTTTCCAGAGCATCCTTTTTTTTTTGGACCCCCCCCCTTTTTCTCCCTCAATTGTACTTGGCCAATTACCCCACTCTTCCGAGCTGCCCCGGCCGCTGCTCCACCCCCCTCTGCCGATCCGGGGAGGGCTGCAGACTACCACATGCCTCCTCCCATACATGTGGAGTCACCACACGCTTCTTTTCATATCTACACTTTTCATATCTACACTATTCAAATCTACACAATGGGTCACTGACAGTTCCAGTTATTACAGCTTTTGAGACTATCTCACTTGATACTTTGACTGAGTTCGTGTCAGCTTCTAAACCAACTGCTTGCCTACTTGATCCCTTACCAGCAAAACTTTTTAAAGACCTCTGGCCTTTTCTTGGACCTACAGTGCTAGACATCATTAATTGCTCTCTTACTACTGGCATTGTTCCCAGCAGTTTTAAGACAGCTGTGGTTAAACCTCTACTTAAAAAAACCGCACCTCGACCCAGGGTCTCTTAATAACTATCGGCCAGTCTCTAATCTTCCATTCTTCTCTAAAGCACTAGAGAGAGTTGTGTATCAACAACTTTTGACCCATATAAAAGAAAACCATCTATATGAACCTTTTCAGTCGGCTTTCAGGCCCTGTCACTCCACTGAAACTGCTCTGACCAGAGTGGTAAATGATCTCCTACTGGCGATCGACTCTGATTCCACTTCTGTGCTTCTACTACTGGACCTCAGTGCAGCCTTTGACACCACTGATCACTGTATACTTTTAGATAGATTAAATTGTAATTTTGGTGTCTCTGGCTTAGCTCTCTCTTGGCTTAAGTCCTACTTATCTGGAAGAACACATTGTGTCTGCTATAATAATATTATATCAACATTTTCTGACATTAAATATGGTTTGCCTCAGGGCTCAGTACTTGGCCTTCTACTTTTCTCTCTTTACATTACACCTCTTGGCCAAATTTTACGCAGTTATGGAATAAAGTTCCATTGCTATGCTGGTGATACTCAGCTGTATGTGCCTATAAGGGCTGATGATCATACTCAAATCACTAACTTAGAGGCCTGCTTGGCTACTGTGAAAAACTGGATGTCACTTAACTTTCTGCTTTTAAATTCAGATAAAACTGAGATGCTGGTCGTTGGCCTTGCTAGACACAGACACCAATTTGATCAAGTAACGATAACAATCGACAACTCTGTGGTTTCACAAAGTGTGGCAGCCAAACTTCTCGGTGTTACGTTTGATCCCAGCCTTTCCTTTGATAAGCACATTGAAGAGATCATCAAGACTGCCTTTTTTCATTTACGTAACATCGCTAAAATTCGGTCTTTTCTCTCCATGTCTGACACAGAGACTCTAATACATGCATTTGTTTGATCCAGACTTGATTACTGTAATGTTGTGTTTTCAGGTCTTCAGATGGTTCAGAATGCTGCTGCTGGAATCCTAACTAAAACTAGAACATTTGACCATATTACACCAACTCTTGCCTCCCTTCATTGGCTTCCTATCCATGTTAGATCAGAATACAAAGTGCTTCTGCTGACTTATAAAATCCTAAATGGGCTCGCTCCATCCTACCTGTCTGATATCATTAAACTGTACATGCCATCTCGAGCTCTTCGTTCTCAAAATACAGGGCTCCTGTGTGTACCCAAAGTTAAACAGAAGTCAGCTGGTGGCAGCAGGGCCTTTTCCTACCGGGCCCAGTTCTTGTAGAATAACCTGCCTGCTGCCATCAGACAATCAGAGTCTGTTGAGTCCTTTAAATCCAAACTTAAAACTCATCTTTCTGCCTTAGCTTACAATTAGTTGCCTTTAAGTTGAGTGCTTCACAACCTGTACTGGATGGCGGGTTGGTTTTCTGTCTCAATGAATTTACCAACCACTGTTCTGCCGACCAGATTATCGAGTATAGATTACAGAGTATAGATTATGACGAATTGATGACTTAATTGATTATGGCTAATGACTATTGCAAACTGTTCTCTTCTCTAACATGTCTTTTCTCTCTCTCTGAATGACGTCTTCTCCTTTCTCTTTCTCTGTGTCTGAACGGTGTCATGTGAGTCTCTCTTGCATGCATGTGCGGTCGGTTCTCCTCCCAGATCTCCGTGGCGATGGTGGTCGCCATTTGGATGCTGCCTGCCCTTCCACTCCTCACCTAAGTTTTCTTATTACGTGATGATACTGGTCACGTGGCTTGGGTCCTGGACTGCTCCGTTGGCATGTGGACACTGCTTGGCATCCTGTGCATCATGTTCTTCATACATTTTATGCCCATTATAATTCTGTTCTCCTCTTTCAATGTTGTATTATGTAAATTGCGCGAACACAACATCCATTGCACGCTGTCCATCTTAGGAGAGAGATCCCTCCTCTGTTGCTCTCCCTGAGGTTTCTCCCTGTTAAAGGGGTTTTTTAGGGAGTTTTTCCTCATCTGATGAGAGGGTCTAAGGACAGGGTGTTGTGTTGCTGTTAAGCCCACTGAGGCAAATGTGTAATTGGTGATATTGGGCTATACAAATAAAATTGATTTGATTTGATTCTTTTCACCTGACAGTGAGAAGTTTCACCAGGGGCACGTAGCGCATGGGAGGATCACGCTACCCCCCCTCCCCCCTGAACAGGTGCCCTGACCGACCAGAGGAGGAGCTAGAGCAGCGACCAGGACACATACCCACATCCGGCTTCCCACCTGCAGTCGTGGCCTATTGTATCTGTAGGGACGCCCGACCAAGCCGGGAGGCAACACGGGGGATTCGAACCGGGAGGCAATGGGATAGACCGCTACGCTACTCAGATGTCCCCCCGGAGCATACAACTTTTAATGCTAGCACACCCAGGAACAGCTGTAGCCTATAGGCTTTGCATGCAGCACATTGGTCTCGCTCGACGCTCATAACCCGAGTTAACTTTGCACGGCGTGTCTCACTTGTCAAAGGTGAGATCGAACTTCATCTTGGGCTTGGCCTTTTCCATCTCCTCCTGGTAGTTGGTGTCCATGGGGGCTTCGGGCCTGCCCATGCTGCCCATGTTCAGCGCAGACACCAGACCGTCCTTGTTGACCGGTTTAGCCAGCAACCTCTCCTCTTCCGTGCGGTCATCCGTCTCCAGGGAGAAGTCGGACGACGTCCCCGGGCTCTGCGACCTCTTCATTGTCACCTGTCACGCCGCAACCCTGTGGGGGCATCGGAGAGGCACATGCAACATTAAACGAAACGACAACCAGACAGTTTCAGACATGTGATGTTCCACCCCGAATGACTAACAAAGAGTTTATTTAGCGGAGGGGTTTCCACGGCGGCAGTAAACAGCACACTTCACACCACGGCCCGTCTCGCTCAGCAAAGCCAACAAAGGGTGCTCTGTAAGGCGCCCTGTGGAACAACCCCGCACGCAAGAGGAAGCAATCACCAACTTCCTCCAAAGCTTTTGCTGACGGACCAGATATCATCGATACAGTGATCAGAAATTAGGTACCTCTGTCAAGGTCAGTGAGAAACCCCCCTCCCCCTTTTTCCACCACCCCGGGAGAATGAGGAAGCGGTTACTCCTGGAGGAACCTGTGAGACTCTACTTCCCATCACGACGGGAATAGAGAAGCAAGAAGTGAGAAGTCAGCATTTTTATCTTCCGCTGGCACATCACGGGCCAAGCCATCAAAGCCCGTCCACCATCTATAGCAAACAAACCTTACGAGTATCTGGTCGCATCAGGGGAGGAGGAGGAGGAGAAGAAGAAGAAGAAGTCAGGTTTCCAAGAACGTTCAGACGCTCACATGTATAACAGCAGCACTGGGTGGTGTTGGCTGGGTGGTGTTGACTTGGTGGTGGTGTTGACTGGGTGGTGGTGTTAACTGGGTGGTGTTGACTTGGTGGTGGTGTTGACTGGGTGGTGCTGTTGACTGGGTGGTGTTGACTGGGTGGTGGTGTTGACTGGGTGGTGTTGACCGGGTGGTGTGGGTGGTGTTGACTGGGTGGTGTGGACCGGGTGTGCATGCAGGCCTTCCTCCACCCTGTGCATTATGATATATGATGCCGGTTCTGTGTCCGTGGGTCGGTGGATTCTTACCGGGTGTCAACATGTTTCTGAGACATCGCTTTCACAAACCTATGACTGTGCTGTGATGTCCCTGTGCTTGAGGAGCAGGAGGGGGTGTAGTTGTGTATGCGGGGGAGGGGGAGGGGGAGGGGGAGGGGGTGATGCTCTGGTTGTGTGGTGCTGATGAGCGCACAGATAATGTGTCCGTCTCCAATGCGGTTTGTGTTGCCCAGTGCGCTACGTAGTCGGAGTAAAGAGCACCAGGTGCGCATGCTGGGCTGGTCGGTGGGGCTCCGCCCGGAAGTGGGGCGACGGACTAGATAAGGTGAACAACCCACCATAACAAGTTATGTGGAAAATCACATCACATCACCGACACACAGTCCTACTCACAAGTCGTAACTCCCACAGTAAGAGAACCGCCCCAGACCGCCCCGGTGCAGGACCCCCCCCCCCCCCGCCCGCCTCGGCTCAGGATTCTACCTCCAAGGTCCAAAAGCCGGGCATGGACCTGGAGGAGAGGTCTGCTGTGGTGTCCCTGTGCTTGAGGAGCGGGAGGGGGTGTAGTTGTGTATGCGGGGGAGGGGAGGGGAGGGGGAGGGGTCGGGGGGGTGATGCTCTGGTTGTGTAGTGCTGATGAGCACACACAGATAATGTGTCCGTCTCCAGACGGCACCGGACAACATTATTACCAGGGCTGAGCACAGGCGGATGCCGCACCCTCGGTGTATTGATCGTGTTTAACACAGCCAACACAGCAGAAATCCCACACACACACACACACACACACACACACACACACACACACGCACACACACACACACTGTGGTCATGACGGACAGCAAGGACACCAGACGCCCTCATGTTGTCTATACATGTTGAGCATGAGTACGGGGCGCGGCTCACCACGCACACCACCGTGCACAAAAACACAACACTTCGGCACCTTCAGCTAGACAAGAGGAGTCCAACATCCACCCACACATCCGCTACCAGCAGCTCGCACACACACACACACACACACACACACACACACACACACACACACACACACACACACACACACACACACACACACACACACACACACTTTCACTTGGTTTAGTTAAACGCACTAAGAAAGTAGGGAGAGAGCAGAGCAGTTACTCACCGCTTTGGTCGGTAGATCACACAGAGGCTCTCCTGATGCACACACCCGCCACACTACCGCCACACACTACCGCCACACACTACCGCCACACACCCGCCACACTACCGCCACACACTACCGCCACACACCCGCCACACTACCGCCACACTACCTCTTCTTCTGTTTCTCTTGCCGGCCCCCTTTCCTGTCTCGTGTGTGTGTGTGTGTGTGTGTGTGTGTGTGTGATGGGGCTGTGCTTCACTGCTGCATCTGTGGTCCTGTGACCGACCATCTGTCTGTCTGACTGACTGTCTGTCTGCCTGACTGACTGTCTGTCTGACTGTCTGTCTGTCTGACTGATTGCTTCAGGCTGCAGTGCATGTCAGACCGGGCTGCTGAGCCGCAGCAGCTGTAACACGCTGTGCTTCCTGCCTCACTTGACTACCACTCACAACGCACAACAGGTCATGCAGCATTTAAAGAAACCCACTCACTTTGTTTGTTTATTTGTTTGTTTATTTGTTTGTTTATGCATGACTGTGGCAGAGTGGTTAGTGCGGTCGCCTCACAGCAAGCAGGTCCTGGGTTCGAGCCCCGGGGTGGTCCAACCTTGGGGGCCGTCCCGGGTCGTCCTCTGTGTGGAGTTTGCATGTTCTCCCCGTGTCTGTGTGGGTTTCCTCCCACGGTCCAAAGACATGTAGGTCAGGTGACTCGGCCGTACTACATTGTCCCTAGGTGTGAATGTGTGTGTGTGTGTGTGTGTGTGTGGCCCTGTGATGGTCTGTCCAGGGTGTCTCCCCGCCTGCCGCCCAGTGGCTGCTGGGATATAAGCTCCAGCATCCCCCCGCGACCCTGAGAGCAGGATAAGCGGGCGGATAATGGACGGATGGATGGACGGCACTCGCTTTCTGAATTCACCTGTTTGCTCCGGCGTGGCCTTGGAGAACCGGGTTCAGTAGTTGAGGCCGGAAGCGCCTCTCTCACCAGACCAGAAGGCAGCGCTGCAAGCCCCCCCTGGCACGGCCTCGCTGAACTGGAACAGATGAAAGGCTGGCAGAAGGCAAAGGTTTTCCTACACATGACGCAGAAGGTCTCAAGGAGATGTAGAGCTACTGGATGATGAGACGTGGCCCCAAGAAGACCAACGTACATACATAGGTAGGGTTACTGTAATCCCAGCCATCCTTTCTGATGAGGACCTGGTTTTGGTTTTGGGACACAAGTTAGCAAAAACAAAAACCTCCAAGACATTAAAATAGGACGTCGGTGCCGCAAATCAGCGGTATTTGCCTTTAAAAACGCTCGAATCTCGAGACAGAAATGATTCGCCTTGACTGGTTTCCGCCGAAGCAACATGAAACATGAAGCCAGGCCGAAGGAATCATGGGTTGAAGAATCAGGCGTGGGAAGCTGCCGGAAGCTCGGTAAAGAAATCCTGATCAAGTCGTCGGTTATAACACGGACCTCGCACACGTCCCGTCACAGCAGCTGCGTTGTTGTGGAACAGCAACTCACTCAGCAGTCGAGATGAGCCGGTGTGTCGAGCTTCGGAGGACGCTGCAAGGTTTCTGTTCCCTTTCCTCTCTGAAACCACATGGGTCAAACACCTGGCCCACGGGCCAAACCCGGCCCCTCGCAAATGTTGAACCGGCCCACATATCGGTGTAGCTGCGGAGCTGGTGGCACTTCCCCGTGCACACACACACACACCACACACACAACACTCGTTTCACTATCCTTATGAGGACCTCTCATTGACTACATTCATTTCCTAGCCCTTAACCCTACCCTTAACCATGCAAACTACACGCCTAACCCTAACCCTAACCCTTACCCTTACCCTAACCTTTACCTAACCCTAATCCTAACCCTAATCCTAACCCCAACCCTAAAACCAAGTCCTAACCCTAAAATAGACCCTTTTCCTTGTGAGGACCTCTGAAATGTCCACACAAGGTAGGTGCTGTCAGGTTTTGCTATCCTAATGAGGACATTTGGTCCATATAAGGATAGCTAAACATGTACACACACACACACACACAACACTCGTTTCACTATCCTTATGAGGACCTCTCATTGACTACATTCATTTCCTAGCCCTTAACCCTACCCTTAACCACGCAAACTACACACCTAACCCTAACCCTTAATCTAACCCTAACCTTTACCTAACCCTAATCCTAACCCCAACCCTAAAACCAAGTCCTAACCCTAAAATAGACCCTTTTCCTTGTGAGGACCTCTGAAATGTCCACACAAGGTAGGTGCTGTCAGGTTTTGCTATCCTAATGAGGACATTTGGTCCACATAAGGATGGCTAAACATGTACACACACACACACACACACACACACACACACACACACACACACACACACACACACACACACCAACCAGACAGACGCTATACCTCCTCCATTACACCTGCAGCACCTGCAGCATGAGTAGGAAGGGGGACGCCTTCTTCGTGAGGATGAGAAGTGGTTTCTGTGATCTGGCTCCTACGTGTGACGTAACGCAGCGCCTCAGCACCCTGTGTGTGGAACTGTAGGGATGCAGACAGCTGATCGCGGACACGCATGACGCAGTGAAAGCCTGTCGACCAACAGGGAAGGTCATTTTCTGACCTGTCAGTCAGTGGCAAACGCCCTCACCCCTGCTCCCCCAGCGGCGGGACGCGTGGACGAGCTGAGGACTCTCAACAGAACTGGGCTCATTTGCCAGCTTTGAGATCGAGAACTTTAAGCACATTAAAAGAAATCACCAAGACTGCCCTTTCTTCTCTTACGTAACAAAGCTAAAATCCAGTCTTTCGGGGCGTCCGGGTAGCGTAGCGGTCTAGTCCGTTGCCTACCTACATGGGGATCGCCGGTTCGAATCCCCCGTGTTACCTTCGGCTTGGTCGGGCGTCCTTACAGACACAGTTGGTCGTGTGTGCGGGTGGGAAGCCGGATGTGGGTATGTGTCCTGGTCGCTGCACTAGCGCTTCCTCTGCTTGCTCGGGGCGCCTGTTTAGTGGGAGTGGGAGTGGGAGTGGGGGAGGTAGCGTGATCCTCCCACGCACTACGTCCCCCCTGGTGAAACCCCTCAGGTGAAAAGAAGCGGCCGGTGGCTCCACATGTATGGGAGGAGGCATGTGGTGGTCTACAGCCCTCCCCCGGATCGGCAGAGGGGGGGTGGAGCAGCAACCGGGACGGCTCGGGAGAGTGGGGTAGTAGGCCAAGTACAATTGGGGAGAAAAAGGGGGTGGGAAATCCAAATAAATAAATAAATAAACAAATAGAATTTGGTCTCTTCTCTCCATGGCTGACGCAGAGACTCTAATACATGCGTTTGTTTCATCCAGACTTGATTCTTGTAGTGTTCTGTTCTCAGGTCTGCCCCATGCCAGTACCAAAACCCTTCAGAGGGATCAGAATGCTGCTGCTGCTGCCAGAATCCTAAATGAATCTAGAAAATTTGACCTTATTACACCAGTTCCTGTCTCCCTTCATTGGCTTCCTATCCATGTTAGATCAGACTTCAAGGTGCTTCTGCTGACTTACAAAATCCTAAATGGGCTTGCTCCATCCTACCTGTCTGATCTCATTAAACTGTCCATTCCATCTCGAGCTCTCCGCTCTCACAGTACAGGGCTCCTGTGTGCACCCACAGTTAAACAGAAGTCAGCTGGCGGCAGCAGGGCCTTTTCCTATCGGGCAACCAGAGTCTGCTGAGTCCTTTAAATCCAAACT
The DNA here is from genome assembly GCF_029633865.1 of Lampris incognitus. Taxonomy (NCBI): domain Eukaryota; kingdom Metazoa; phylum Chordata; class Actinopteri; order Lampriformes; family Lampridae; genus Lampris; species Lampris incognitus. The sequence continues at coordinate 50,059,058 of NC_079218.1, forward strand.
TAAAACTCATCTTTTTGTCTCAACCTACAATTGGCTGTCTTTAAGTTGAAGTACTTCAAGACCTGTACTGCATGGCGGGTCGGTTTCTGTCTCAATTAATTTACCAACCACTGTTCTGCTGACGACATTATAGAGTATAGATTAGAGTATAGATTATAGAGTATAGATTATAGTATAGATTATAGAGTATAGATTAGAGTATAGATTATAGAGTATAGATTAGAGTATAGATTATAGAGTATAGATTATAGAGTATAAATTATTGACTATTGCAAACTGTTGTCTTCTCTCACATGCCCTTTCTCTCTCTCTGAATGATATCTTCTCCTTTCTCGTCTTCTGTGTGTGCGAATGGTGTGATGTGAGTCTCCCTTGCGTGCACCTGCAGTCTGTCCTCCTCCTAGGTCTCCATAGTGACAGCTTTTGCCACCTGGACAATCCTCCTCATCACATTTTCTTTTTCTATATCTTATAAATCCATATAATTTTTGTTATCATGTTTCAATGTTATATCCTTCTCTCACTAAGATGTGTGACTCATTTTGTTTTTAAAAATGGTGACGCTGGTCACGTGACTCGGGTCCTGGGCTGCTCCAGTGGTGTCTGGACACTGCTTGGCATCCTCCTCTTCCTCATCCACCCATCCATTATCCGAACCACTTTATCCTGCCGTCAGGGTCGTAGGGATGCTGGAGCCTATCCCAGCAGTCATTGGGTGACACCCTGGACAGGCCGCCAGGCCCTCACAGGGCCCACACACACAACTGGATATATATGGACGAGGAATTTCTGGAACAACTATATAAAAATGGTGCTAATTACAAAGCAACACTGGAACGAACATGCAAGAAGATTTGTACGTCCTGGCTAGCTAATGATCTAATGATCGTCAGACAATGACATAGAATTCCAGAAATGATCCCAGATTGGTCCCCTAATATGGTTTCTATCAATCATTCCCATCAACATGGATTCAGGCCAAGTCATATTCATATTCAGTGGGTACGTGTTTAATTTATCTTATTATAACACCAAACAAAACAATGGTTTTGTTTTAAGTGAACCTCTTATCACTTAACAGAAAAGGACAAAAAACAAAACAAAACTACGGCACCAGCTTCTGGAGGGCTTAGGCCTTGAGGAGGCTTGGAGGGGTGGGGGTGGGGGTTTGGTCAGGGCATTTGGGCATTGTACATTGTGAAAATCATTTTGGACCATTATTGCTACAAATCCCGCTGAGGCAAATTAGTAATTTGTCACATTGGGCTACACAGATAAAACTGACTTGACTTGAGCTGAGACTCAGAAATTCAGGTTTGAGCTTTTTACAAACCCACTTGCGGCGGATGTGGGCGGCTCTCCTGAGCACCGACGACCAGAAGTGATAGAATTACAGCACAACGGTGCACCGAAGGCCAAGTCTGACTCGGCTGGGGCTGCCGAGTTCACACCATCCATCCCAAACACGATGCCACACAGCTCCGCCTTCGTGTGCTGAGCATCCTCAGGAGCTCTTACTCGTGTGAGCAAACGGTCTCTGTGAAGCAGACCAACAAATCCTCTCACATGTCTCGCCTCACAGACCAACATCTTGTCTCCATTCTGCTGGTGGCCACAGCTCAGGGCTGTAAGTCCAGCATGGATGAGCTTGCATCACAGAAGAGATGTCACGTGTCTGGGAACAGGCCAGTCTATGTGGTTAACTAGCATGCCAACGTTGAGGCGTCATATTCAGGTCTGGGAAACAGGCTGCACGTGAGTTTGGCTTGACTGCAGAATTTGTCCATTTTAGGGTTTTATGTGCAGTCGATTACACTTCAGGAGGCTAGGCTGTATGGGACATGTAAACTACATGATCAAAGAGCTTTTACTTTTATTTTCATTTTACCCCCCCCCCCTTTTTCTCCACAATTGTACTTGGCCAATCACCCTACTCTTCCGAGCCATCTCAGTCGCTGCTCCACCCCCTCTGCCGATCCGGGGAGGGCCGCAGACCACCACATGCCTCCTTCAATACATGTGGAGTCGCCAGTCGCTTCTTTTCACCTGACAGTGAGGAGTTGTGCCAGGGGGACGTAGCATGTGGGAGGATCATGCTATTCCCATCTGTTCCCCCTCCTGAACAGGCGCCCCGACTGACCAGAGCAGACACTAGTGCAGCAACCAGGACACACACCCACAGCTGGCTTCCCACCCGCAGAAACGGCCAATTGTGTCTGTAGGGACGCCCAACCAAGCCGGAAGCAACACGGGGATTTGAACCGGTGATCCCCATGTTGGTAGGCAACGGAATAGACTGATACCGCACCCGGACACCCCTTACTTTTATCGAATGTCAGCTCTCTGACCATTATTCAATGTCCTACTCTCTCTCCCTCTCTTCTCCCCCCTCAGCCCCTCCCCCTACCCAGATGGTTTCCACCTGTAGACACCTCCGCTCTCTCGCCACCACTGATCTTTCTTCCTCTGTTACCTCTGTCCTCCCTACACCTGAATCTTTCTCTCTCCTACCCCCTGACACTGCTACTGACATTCTTCTCCCTACGCTTTCCTCTTCTCTGGAAACTCTCTGTCCCCTCACTTCCAGGCCTGCACGCCCAACTCCACCTGCCCCTTGGCTGTCCGACTCAGTACATACTGACTGACAGACAAACTCAACTAAGAGTGGCAGAGCGCAGATGGAGATAAGACAAACTCCCAGAGGACCTTCTCAACTTCTAATCTCTTCATTCCACTTTCTCCTCCTCCTTTTCTGCTGCTAAAGCTGCCTTCTATCGCTCTAAAATCCCATCCTCTGCCTCTAATCCTAAGAAACTCTTTGAAGCCTTCTCTACACTTCTTCAACCCCCACCTCCTCCTCCTACTTCCTCCCTTCTCCCTGATGACTTCACTAACTTCTTTGACAAGGAGGTAAACGACATCAGATTCTCCTTTTCTCACCACCCAGTTAGAGCTCCTTGCACTAGCCCACCCTCTGCACCCTCCCTCACCTCTCCACATCCCACCCTATCCCACCTCGCTCCCCTCTCCCCTGATGAGGTCCTCAACCTCATCACATCCAATCGCCCCACCACATGCTCCCTTGACCTGGTCCCCTCCCCTCTTCTTCGATCTATAGCACCTGAACTCCTTCCCTTTCTAACCCACCTCATTAGCACCTCCCTCCAGGCAGGATGCTTTCCATCTTCCTTCAAGACCACTAGAGTCACCCACCTTATCAAGAAACCATCACTTAACCCCTCTGACGTCAAAAACTACAGACTGGTTTCCTTTCTACCCTTTCTATCCAAAACTCTCGAACGTGCTGTCTTTAACCAACTTTCTTTGTACATCCACCAGTACAACCTCCTGGACCCCAACCAAGGTGGGTCACTTGACAGAGACGGCCCTCCTTGCAGTAACAGAATCACTACACTCTGCGAGAGCAAACTCTCTCTCCTCTGTCCTGATACTCCTGGACCTGTCAGCTGCGTTCGACACAGTGAACGACCAGATCCTCCTCTCTACCCTCGAGGGGCTGGGTGTCACAGGCTCTGAACTCTCAATGTTTGCATCCTACCTGACGGGTCGCTCCTACCAGGTGACATGGAGGGGATCTGTGTCGGAGCCTCGCAGACTAACTACAGGCATTCCACAAGGTTCGGTTCTGGGTCCTCTCCTGTTCTCCCTGTACCCGACATCCCTGGGTTCTGTTATTCGCTCGCATGACTTCTCTTACCATTGTTATGCTGATGACATCCAGCTCCTTCCCACCCTCTGACATACAAGTAGAGACACGCATTGCTGCGTGCTTGACTGGCATCTCGGAGTGGATGGCGACACACCACCTGAAGCTCAATCTGGACAAGACAGAGCTGATGTTCCTCCCTTGGAAAGGTTGCCCGCACCCGAGACCTGGCCATCACCATTGATAACACCGTGGTGACGCCAACTCGGACTGCGAGGAATCTGGGTGTGATTCTGGACGACCAACTGTTATTTGCTGCAAACGTTGCATCGGTTGCTCACTCCTGCAGATTTCTCCTCTATAACATCAGGAGGATTCGCCCATTCCTCACTGACGAGACGGCACAGGTGCTCATTCAGGCTCTGGTTATCTCCCGGCTGGACTACGGCATTTCCCTCCTTGCTGGTGCCCTGGCATCGGCCATCAGACCTCTGGAGCTTGTTCAGAAAGCTGCAGCTCGTCTGGTGTTCAACGGCCCTAAGTTCTCCCACACAAACCCCCTTCTCATGTCCCTACACTGGCTCCCAGTAGCTGCTCACATCCAGTTTAAGACTCTGGTGTTAGCCTACAGGGCAGTGAAAAGAACGGCTCCTTCCTATCTCCAGGCCATGGTCAAGCCCTACACCCGCGTCCGACCACTTCCCTCTGCTGCCTTGGGACGGCTGGTTGTCCTGTCGCTCAGAGGCCCCTGCTGCTGATTGACCCGGTCACAGATCTTTTCTGTCCTGGCCCCACAGTGATGGAATGAACTCCCCACTGATGTCAGGACAGCGGAGTTGCTGCCCATCTTTCAGCGCAGGTTGAAAACTCACCTCTTCAAGAACTACTACGCTGTTACTTGCTCGTAGCACTTATTGTATTTACTCATTTAAAAAAAAACCTCTTTCTTGCGCTTTTACCTTAGCACTGGTTTTGCTCTTAGATGCTTGTTTAGAGAGAAGATGTACTTATGACCTCTGATGACTACTAGTAGTTCTCCTGACTTCCTACGTTAAATGCACTTATTGTAAGTCGCTTTGGATAAAAGCGTCGGCTAAATGACTGTAATGTACAGGCATCTCTTCCCCTCAACATGGTCTATGTTCTGCAAGACATGCATACTCATTTTCCTTTTTAGCAGGTAATCCTGCAGATTTACCCTAAAGGTGCTATACTCATGTAATCCTACTTGGATTCTTACTTTTACCATTCAGCGGTATGAATGACAACAAATCAAACCGAACAAGGTGGACTTATTCAAATGGAAACTTTACAGATATATAGATACATATTCGTGGCTTTCAAGCGGCTACGGTAAATATTGTTTGCTGAGGAATGTCACCGTCTGTCTGGGGATGAGGCATCAACCAACAAAACCACTCAGCCAGCCCGACTCCTGTTTTCGAGTGCAGGAATCTCGGGTGAGGGTGAAGATGTCATTTACTTCAGAGCCGGCCCAAGGCTTTATGGGGCCCTAAGCAGAATTTGATTTGGGCCCCCCCCACGCTAAACCCACCTCCCACCACCGACAATATTATGTCCATGCTTGATCGTTACCATACTATTGTCATGACTTACTACTGTGCTAGAAAGTCTTAAAATAAACCAGCAGAATGTCCCTCAGGTGAGACAGTGGCTGGGTATGGTAAATTATCTGGGGAGGTTTCTACCCGAACTGTCATCAGTGCTACACCCAGTGGGTGAGCTGCTGAAGAAAGACGCAGAGTGGCAGTGGGGGGAGCCCCAACAGCAAGCCTTCACCAAGGTAAAAGCAATGTTGTCTTCCACTCCTGCCCTGGCATACTATGATGTCGCAAGGCCCACCATTGTGAGCGCGGATGCTAGTAGTTACGGGCTGGGGGCAGCACTGTTGCAGGTTCAGGGGGACAAAGTTCAGCCTGGCCTTCTTCTCCAGAACTCTCACAGATGCAGAGAAGAGATACTCTCAGTTAGAGAAGGAATGCCTTGCAGGGGTGTGGGCCTGTGAGCGGTTTTCCTGTTATCTGTTAGGCTTAGCTGAGTTTAGCTTACAGACAGACCACAAGCCCCTGGCCCCCCTCATTAATGCATATGATCTGGACAAAGTGCCGTCGAGATGCCAGCGGCTTCTAATTCGTCTAATGCGTTTTAACCCCAGAGCAGTGTATGATCCGGGTTCACAGCTGGTGGTGGCCGACGCCCTTTCCAGGAACCCACTCCAGGACGGCCGCGGGTAGACACAGACAGGGATATGCGTGCACATGTCGAAGCTGTGATCGAAACCAAACCGGTGTCGAGCACGAAGCTGGACATGTTAAAGCAGGCCACGCGCCAGGACGACACAATGCAGAGGGTGATCGGGTACACCAGAGAGAGATGGCCGAGGCACGTGCCCTTTTATCTGCATGGCTACCACGCTGCGAGGGCATCGCTGTCCGAGGCAGACGGGCTGCTCCTGTACCAAGACAGGATTGTAATCCCCCCGCGTATCAGGAAGACATCCTACACAGGATTCACGAAGGGCAACAAGGCCTTACAAAGTGTCGTGAAAGAGCCAGGATGTCTGTCTGGTGGCCCAGCATCGGATCGGACATTTACCGGAAAGTTACACAGTGCACATTCTGCCAAATCAATAAGCCCTCACAGTACAAAGAGCCCCTACGTACAACACCACTGCCGCCTGGCCCATGGCACAAGATTGGGGCAGACCTTTGCAAGCAGGATGGAAAAAACTACCTAGTGGTGGTTGATTATTATTCCAGGGACATTGAGATCGCCCAGCTACGGACCACCTCCAGTCTACAGGTGATTGAGCAGCTGAAAGGTATGTTCGCACGATGGGGCGTCCCTGGGGAACTCATTAGTGACAATGCCACACAGTTTACATCAGCCGAATTTAGACAGTTTTGTAGGAACTATGATTTCCGCCACGCAACCTGCAGCCCCCCCTTCCCCCAGGCAAATGGAGCTGCCGAAAGGGCCGTCGGGACGGCCAAAAGAATTTTGCGGCAGCCTGACCCTCACCTAGCGCTGATGTGCTACCGCGCCGCACCAATTGCTGCCACAGGTGCGAGCCCCGCGCAGCTAGTGAGCGGCCGCCAGATCCGGACCTACATGCCTGTGCTGGAGAGGAAACTCCAGCCACAGCTCTTCAACCACAAGGAGGTGGAGAAGAATGACAGGAGGGCAAAAGAGGCTTAGAAGTTTTTCTTCGACAGGAGACACTCTGCATGTGCCCTAACCGAACTGCACTCGGGTGAGAGGGTACGAGTCAAACTAGACGGGCAAAAGGGGTGGAACATGCCCGCAGTCGTGGTGATTCCCTCAGGGGAACCACGCTCCTACACGGTGCGTACGGAAGACAGGGTTGTCTTCAGACGGAACCGCAGGCACCTGCAGTCCGTGCCTGCCCCTGCAGCTGCTGCAACCCAACCAGCCAGAGACAGCAATGACTTGCAGCAGGAACAACTCAGCCCACCGGTCGCCACCTCATCGGGCACTCCCACGGAGCCGGACGTGCCAGCAAGGCCCTCTGGGTTCACCATCACCTCCAGTGGCAGAGTTGTAAAACCCCCAAAGCGGTATGATGTTTAGATACTGAGTGAGCAATGGGGCAGAATAATCCCCACACTCAGTCGAAGGGCTGGGCAGTCTACCCCACCCTTCAGGTTAATTTTTGAATTTTGAAGTGCATGTCCTCATTGTTAGCTGGTTATGCTGTTAATTAGCAAATTGCTAATATGGTATTGCTGTTGCTATGTTTTATAATCTAGCGATGTTATTGTTTCCATTGGAACATACATGTTCTTTAAAAGGAGGGAGATGTGAGGAGAACTACAGCGCCCAGCATGCTGTGTACGTAAGGGGAGGGGCACGCAACCATGTTTTAGGGCGGTTCTGTACTGGGCCACTCTGGGGATGGTCCGGGTCGGGGACTGGAAGCAGATGTCTGAATAAAGCACGTTATTAATCGCGACTCCCTTGCCTGTCGTTTATGCACATGGCAATACCTTTCTCCTGCTGTTTTTTTTTTGTCCTCCTCTCCTTCCCTTCCTCCTCTTTCGCTTCTCTTCGCCAGACAGATAAACCCTTTTAGCTGACATACTGTCGCGATGTACTTGCTTACAGTTATAATGCGCATGAACCTGACCCCAGCTCTGACATAGGCAGCGGAGATGATTAAACCAGTAGCATTAATTTGTCAGTCTGTTAGCATGATATCAAAATATTTCGTTTTTTGGTGATTACTACTGACATATCACACACGCAAAAAGATATATTTATCAACCTGTCATGTTTGACATTTCAAGCCCTCTGATTTACTTGGTTTCCACCAGCACCATCCAGCAACCCCTGCTGATATTTACACATCGTATCATGCTTCGGGAAAGCCAAGATGTTGCCAACAGCACCCTTAAAACAAATGGTTTACATGTACTTTGGTTACACTCCATTGTGTAATCAAACATTTCAGAAAATATGACAATATTTTTGTTTTCTTTTGGATCCCCCCTCCCTTTTCTCCGTATTGTAGTTGGCCAATCACCCCACTGGTCCGAGCCGTCCCGGTCGCTGCTCCACCCCCACTGCCGATCCGGGGAGGCAGGTATAACATAGGCCGTGTTATAGGTTTATAACCCCCTTGAAAGATCTCATTAATATTCATGTCTGTGCTATGATTGGTTGAGTACGACTACTGTCGACATACAGAAGAGACGGAGGAGATAGCTAACGTTAGCCGTTGTCGTGACGCCGGCTAACGTTAGCTGAACGTCGGCGTCAGAAGGGAAGGCAGCATGGGTTGGGGTTGGGGTTAGAGACAGAGAGTCTCTCCGTCTCTTGTGTGTGATGACAGTATTCATGCTCAACCAACCATAGTCATCTTTCAAGGGGGTTATAAACCGATAACGTATAGCTCCGGGCCCGGGGAGGGCTGCAGGCTACCACAGGCCTCCTCCCATACATGTGGAGTTGCCAGCTGCTTCTTTTCACCTGACAGTGAGGAGTTTCCCCAGGGGCACGTAGCGTGTGGGAAGATCATGCTATTCCCCCCTGTTCCCCCTCCCCCTCTGACCGACCAGAGGAGGCGCTAGTGCAGCGACCAGGACACACACCCACATCCAGCTTCCAACCCACAGACACGGCCAATAGGGACACCGGACCAAGCCAGAGGTAACACAGGGATTCGAACCGGAGAGCTCCGTGTCGGTAGGCAACTACCTTGATGCAAAATAAAAATACGACAAGATTACCGGGGCCCAGAGTATTACTTTTATTTAAAAATGCTTTGTGTCATTTACATCATTAACACGCTGGGTGTTTCCCCCATGGATTGAATTTCTTATTCAAGCCTGTCACAAAAGGCCATTGCCACACCGACAGCAGAGTCTACATGTTGTCCGTATTCCACAGGCAGAGGAAATGCCCTCTCTACTTCCTGCCTTAGCACTTTGTTGCGAGAGAGCGCGCTCCCACTGCCTACGATCCTCTTCACCCCCGCCTCCCGCAGAAGGACAGCGGGCATCATGGAGGTAATGTTGTCCAGGACTCCGTGGCACACGGCTCTGGTCACATGGCCCAGAGACAGATTGGCGGTGGAGATGTTGGCCACCTGGCCCAGACAGAGAGGGTTGTGTCTCTCCCCTAAGATGGTAGGACTCACCCTCAGCTCACTGTTTTCCTGGCTCAGTCCGCAATGAATCAGCCTGTCATATATACTTGAATCATCAACCTCCATACCTGTAGAGAACATGGAGGAAAAATTGGGCTCTTTATCTAATAGGTATGTGTCAAAGATCACTGATGTCAGTCTAATGCAATTGAATAAATTAACTTGACTCAAATAAGCAGATAAAAGGTAAAAAAAAGGACATACCAAGCTCTTTCATCCATGCACTAAGCATCCCAACAAAAGTGGCTAGCACATTTCCCCCATTGAGTGATGCTGCCACTGACAAGTAAGAGCCATCAAAGTGGGGAAAGTAAGAGATGGAGGAGGTGGGCTGAGGAACATCTGGAGGCTTAAAGTCAGCTGGCATTGCATAGGTTAGCTGAGCTGAGGTGCTTATGTTGAGAACTAGGAAATCAGAGAGGAAAACCAGTGGTTAGCCAGGGCCCCTTCGACAACACCGACTGAGCAACAGACAGTGAGAGACCCCCGCTTTGTCACCTGCGTCTGTCCGGGCAGCCATGCAGGAGTAGACTGAACACTGGAAATCTCCCAGGGCCGCCCCTACTGGCGTATGAGCAGGGATACCAAGCCATTCAGAGCATGTCTGCCCAGCCAGGCAACCAGGAGCCACGCACTGAGGGAGCAGATGCAAAGGGAAGCCAGCGTCTTTCAAGCTGGAGCATGCACACACAAAGAAACTTGTTAGTTGACACAAAGCAAACAGACATGAGTTTGTGAGTATATACCTAGCCTGGTACCTTGAGAAGTGGATGCATTCTAGCACACAACACACATTGGAAAAATTTGCATTATGCAGTAGTTAGTGCATAGTGTCAGTAATTATGAAAACCCAGACCATGCCAGCTTCAGGGCAGGAGAGAGGAGTTGTTCAAATGGGGAGTTCAGCCTACACATACGTACATGTCCATGTTCCACTGGTTGGTGGTGGTGTTGAAGTAGCCCCAGCTGGCCGCATTCTGAGCAGTCATCACACAGTTGTCCAAACCACACAGCATGGACACCACATAGTCATGTATGGTACCTGCCACCGTGAAGTCTGCAAGGAACTCTGGTCTGCATTGAAATGATACAGGTCCACATTACATGGCAGGTATTTGAATCCCCATTAGGGCTGCACAATTAATCAAATATCAATCGCGATCAAGGTGTTGGCTTCCCACAATAAAATGAACATGATCAACTGCGATTAAAAATGCGTGCTCCGCTGTATATCAAATCAAGCACTTCCTAAACCAACTGCCTGACCAATCACAGCTGGTCCCTTTAAGCGCCAACCCTGCAGCGGCAGCCTGTGCAAAAATGTTCTGGTTGTTGCGGCTGCAGCCCAGAGTAGGCGAGTAAGGGCAAAACAAGCGGAAGGCAAAGAGCTAGTCCCTCGAAACGGATCATCGTCCCTTGTTTGGAAAAATTAAATCTTATCAAGTGAAAATATCTTGTATTTGGTACAATAAGTCCAATACTGAGTAGAATTATCTTGAACTGTCTTATTCCACTGGCAGATAATTTTGGTTATTTCAAGTTTTTTTCTTGATTTGGTCAATTTAATCTTGTTTTAAATAAATGTTAATCTCGTTTTAAGAAAACAAGATTAAATGGACCAAAATCAGGAAAATAAAAAAACTTGAGATAAGCAAAATTATCTGCCAGTGGAATAAGATAATTCAAGATAATTCTACTCAATATTGGACTTATTGTACCAAATACAAGATATTTTCACTTGTTAAGGTTTCATGTTTTGCAGCAGGGCAAGTGACGTCAACCAAGAACAAGCCACATGCAAAGAAAAAATACCACAAACTGCCGAATGATGAAGGCCAAGGAGAATAACGTTGCTAATGTTGGCTGACTGGATCCCCGTTCTTGTCCAACGTCAACTCAGACCTCCGTAACAGCAACCCTGTACAGCGCGTCACCGTATCCATCCGGCTCCCAAAGACAGACTGAAAAACCAATGCAGTCGCACTCCATTTGGCCAAAGACTTGGGTCCAATAAACTTCAAGATAATGGTCAACACCCTGGACAAAAGATATGTGATCCCCTCACGCAATCATTTTCCCAGAGTGGCATTACCTGCGCTGTACGCAAAACATCGAGGGGAAATAGGCAGGGATGTCCCAGCTGTCAAGTACTTTGCGACTACCGCTGACCTATGGTTGAGCAGAACAACGGAGCCCTACTCGAGCCTGACAACCCCATTACATCGACGGTGATTTTAAAACGAATAGCTGACGCTTGCAAATGTCATTTTTTTCCCACATGACCACACAGAATTATTTTAAAAGAAACTATATTTTGCCCCTAAAATCAATGAATAATCATGATAAAGAATCGTGATCTCAACACTGATCAAAATAATCGTGATTATCATTTTGGCCATAATCGTGCAGCCCTAATTCCCATCGCAAATAATTCAATTATATGAAAGTGAGGCAGAAATGTGTGGGCTGACCTGTGTTTCGTATACCAGAAGATTGTGGCACAGCCAAACCCTGTGGCTAAGCTGAGGTGTGAGTCTGGCTTTGGAAGAGAGGACAGGAAGCTATGACTGCAGCGCCCATCCTGCCAGGTGATCAGCTGACTGCTATCTCTGGCAGTGAAGAAATTCTTGGACCACTGACAACCTGGGAGGGCCAAGGGAGAGAAAACTTTCAGTTACTGGCTTCAAAAAATAGTACCTCTAGACTGAGAACAGGAATACCTGGTCAGCTCAGTGCCTGATCTAAACCCAAGTTTAATAAATAAATAAATAAATGGACTGCATTTATACGGCCCTTTTCTAGTCTACTGACCAGTCAAAGTGCTTTACAGTGTACACCTCACGACCCATTCACACGTGGAGGCTGCCATGCAAGGCACCAACCTGCTCATCACTGTTTTTAACTTATATTTACTACATTTTAAACTATATTTACTTCATTTACTCAGTTGTTAACCCATAGATATCAAAGCGCAATGTATATACATCAAAGTAAAATGCATATACAATAAACAATGATACTGCAATGAAATAACAAACACACACACAGACACACGTTTTATACATACATACATATATATATATATATATATATATATACTTCATTAAATGAAACCTTCAACGGTAGGGAAAGTGCTCAACAAACAAAGAGCAGAATAATCCTGTGATTCAAGTCATTTCTAATTAGACAGTACGAGCCTTTTTCATGCCATAAGCAATCATCAGCTGTCACTAAAGCTAAACGGCAAAGAACATAACATATATAACTGTCTCACCGTGCACATAACGTGCACGATGTCCAATGGGGAAGGGGGAGGTGCCAACATTCAAATACATCTAACCGGCCAGTAGGAGGGGGAGGTTGCATACAAAGTTAATGGTATTTGTCTATTGCCATTATCTATATGTAATTACAAAATAGATGCATATAGTATCTGTGTCTGCAACTGCTGGCCAATTCACTCCTGTTATTCAATGTTGACATTTCTGGTTTGCAAATAATGAAATACTTTTCAGTTACACATAGATTGCACAATTCACACACACACACACACACACACACACACACACACACACACATATATATATATAGAGAGAGAGGTAGGAAAAATTGATATTCCGCTCCTCATTAGTTGAGCACTTCTATCAACACCAGTGAAGGTTTCCGAAAACCCCCCCGATATATATATATATAAATCAATAGTTCCTTTTTGAGAGAGGGAGAAAGGGGGGGGGGGTCATGGACTATGTGCAAAATAACGGTGCCATTTCCGGGAAGATTAAGTTTAAGATTAAGTGTCCTTTATTAACCCCCTTGGGGAAATTCAGATACTGCTAATTATCCCATCCTAGTTGTGATCTGTGTAGCTACAAGCAGGCCTAGAAAGTCCTCCAGTCCTCCATCTTAGTGTGGTATGCCAGTTGCACTGTGGCTGATAAGGAAGCTCTGCAGAGTGATTACAAACATAATCAAGGACTCATCTCACCCAGGCCACCACCTTTTCACTCTGCTGCCCTCTGGGCGGCGCTACATGTCTTCCAAGACCCGTATTTCCAGACTTTCAAACAGTTTCTACCCAAGTGCCATTAAAGAACTGAATCCTGTTAACAAACTCGAAGGTGGCAATAGTATCGTGAAACTGTGCAACAACACCTGTACATGTGGCATGTGCAAAACAAATATGCTTACTCGGGTTAGTGTGATACACAGACTATTCATCTAGTGTCATAGATATTACACTTGTTTTTACACTTACACATACATTATATGTTGGTTGTGCTGCAAATGTGTGTCTGTTTGTATTTTGACTATTTGTATATATATATCTACTCATATATTTTCAGAATGTGTGTGTGTGTGGTGTTAGTTAGTGTAGATAGCGGGACCAAAAACTAAAGCACTTATGATCCTAATTCTTTTTGGAGGTGGTAGGTATTGTCTCAGAGAGTACGGGAAAAATCCCAGAAAATTACAATTATGCATAATTATGCATAAATATGCAAAATATGCATTTTTCTAAAAATGGCTAAAAACCACTTTTCTCTGCATTTCAGGTGATTCTGAGCATCTTTGATTTTTTTCACCTATATAAAATTTTTTTCTTGGGACAAATGTTTTGGCATTATGCAAAATATATGCATTTTTGCAAAAATGTACTTATGATCCTAATTTTTTTTGGAGGTGGTAGGTATTGTTCAAGAGAGGACCAGAAAAATAGCAGAAAATTAAAATAATTATTCCTAATTATGCAAAATATGCATTTTCTAAAAATGGCTAAAAACCACTTTTCTCGGCATTTCAGATGATTCTGAACATTTGGGGGGGAGGGAGTTGGAGTGGGGGGAGGGGTTAGGGGCAGGGGGAAGGCGGTTAGCTGGCAGGATGAAGAGGAGGGAGATTTAGACGGGTGGAGAAGCAAACCGCTACATTGTAGCGGGGTTCTTCTAGTATATAGATATATATATTTGTACCACTGGGGAGTTGCACTTAATTTCGTTGTACAGCTGTGCAACGACAAATTGAATGAAACTTTTCTTCTCGTGGTTTGGAAAGAGTGCAGAAGCACCTTTCCTCCGGAAACGGCGCCTTCAACAGAGCGAGAGAAACGGTGTGCGTGCTCCTACCTGTCCCGGCCCTCCAGAACAAGACCCCGTGCATTTGTCCCGACAGCCCAATTCTGCAGACATTCTGCAGCTTGTCCCCGGGCAGAGAGGCGACACAGTCATGGAGACAGCTTATTATGCGCCCCGTGTCCTGCTCTTTGGCCTGTGCGTGTGACAAACAGACGAGACCCGTTAACAGCCTGCAGTCCGCAGGACGAGCTGGATAAGCAGCCCCGGCGGACTTCCCGGCGGACTTCCTAGCGGACTTCCCAGCGGACTTCCCGGCGGACTCACCTGCGAGTCCGCACCGCCAACGATGTCCGCCGCAGTGGGCAACGAGCAGCTTGCGGCGACAGTCTTGGAGCCAGCTTCTAATAACGCAACTTTAACCGAAGTGGTTCCGATGTCTATGCCCAACACGTAGGCTGACATGTTTGCTGGTTAGGGGTCAGATTTGGTCCTATCGGAACTCGGTAGGAAAATGAGAGGCCCGGCCCACTACGGTCACGGTTCCGGCTTTGGAACTCGCGCAAGGCAGACGCAGACGCGAGCGCCCTCTACTGCCGCTATGGCGGTATTGTCCCGTATCGCTGTTTTATTCTACCCGTTATTTAGCATCTGTCGACGTCTTTACCACCACACGTTTTATTGCTAACGCGACGACGCAAGTAGCGGGAAACGTCAAAGCTTTTACAACAACAACAACAACAAAAGGAAAATATAATTGAACGTAATCAAATATTTACCAAAAAGCGTCCCTCCTCAACGTAATACGCGGGTCGGATACGCCGCGTTGGCTTCTATAGACGGTGGGCCGAACGCGATTTTCGTGTTCGAGCTGCTCCATTGATGAGAGTAAACGGTTTGTATGTTTAATACGAAACAATTCTATAAAGTCTATAAGAAAAATGTTGGCAGCTGTGGTTTGATCGTAGCTCACACGTATTTTAACTGTCCGTCTGTTCAGGCAAATCGCGGGACAGCCCCAGTTGACGACCCAATCAGAGTGTAGCGGCGACGTCATCGACGATATCAACCAATCGCGTACGGCTGCACTAGGCCCCGCCCCCTCTACCAAATGTAAACAAAGCGGAGCGGGTCTTCGGACTGTCATGGCGGTATGATGCATTAGCTGGGTTCCGGACGAGTTGGGCTACTTAAAAAAAAGGCCTCGTTGCGGTTGTCAGAGCGAACGACCGAATAAATGTACACGTGTGTAATATAATCTATCCGAACACGTTCCTGTTCATACGACCGGCCAAACAAACTACGTAATCCAACTATGTCATGTTTGCCACCCCATTTGATATCCGATATCGAGCTCCTCTGACGTCCCACGTCTCATTTGCATAAACCCAAACGCGAGCAGGTCTGGGCGCATGCGCAACACGTTGCGCGCATGTAACAAGCTGTACAACCCACACACTTTTCAGTTGCAAGTCGGACAAAATTTGCGCCATCTTCTCTCTGGAGTGGGTGAATCTCAATACAACACAAAGCCAAACTGCGGAAAGAGCTGCAGAAAAATGTGCCCCAAGAGATGGCCATATTCCAGACGTGCCAGCTCTTCTGGGCTACCATAGAGAATACTACTACATGCAGCATGCCAACAAAAGAAATCCTGAAAGAGCCTGCACGCGGAGAGAAAAGACAGCACGGGAGGCTGAGGCCTGTAAAGCAGCTTTAAACTGGTTAAATGTTGTTTTGACCTCATACACGTGTGTGTATAAATGCTAAGAATCCATTTTAAGCTGAATCGCGAAAAACAAAGAAAAACTTCATTGTTTCGGCATTAGTTTCTAAACTACTACTACTACTACTACCACTAGTACTACTACTACTAGTACTACTACTTTGGCTGCTCCGGTTAGGGGTCGCCCAGCGGATCATCCGTTTCTAGTTTCTAAACTACTGTGCGTAAATAGGCCAAAATCCTGTCAAAGCGTTTCATGGCAGGGATGCTGATCTAGGATCAAATTTGTACCTCACACCAACACTCTGTGTGAGCCTATCTATGTTCCCAAGGTCCTATGTTCCCCTAAACACGTTCCATCCATCCATCCATTTCCCAAACCGCTTATCCTGCTTTCAGGGTTGCGGGCATACATGTCCCCTCAACATATAAAGAGGAGTATCCATACCACTGATGTATTAACAAACATGCATAATCTTCATTTGCAAAAAAAACCTTTATTAATATAATTATAAACCTCAAATTAGTTTGTATTGTTCATTGTAATGGACGACAAGCATGTCTCAATAAGAGTATTTATTAGGCTTCAGCAATTTCTATATTATTATAAGCAAAAGCATTTTCTTCAAATGTGTTTTGGAACAAAAATATGAACAATATCATCAAGGCATCAATGGTCATAGATGGTCAGGGTCAGGTCAGGTCAGATCAGGTCAGGTCCAGAACATGTCTGACAGCAGGGCTGAGTATCTGGGGTTACCCGAGGAAGCGGATTAGGAGAGTTGTAAACAAACTATAACTTTAGAAGCTTTACTACTACAATCCATACAGTCATTACATATTTCTCTCTCCATCTAACACCCCACCCCCACCCCATTTTGTGTCCCATTGCAATGTATTAGATGAGGAAACACACACTCACTGTAGAAGTACAAATGACAATACGCCACCGAAGGTTAGGGTTCTCCACTCAACCACAACCGAGGTTCCGGGTCATCTAAGGAAAGCACCACATGCCCTGCCAATTCAGTGCATAATATGCAGATGTGAGAACTCTTTCTCTCAAAGACATAACCGCAAGAGGGTCAAGGAGAATCGCCAGCAATGTGAAACACCGCCAACTGGTAAGCTGCTCGTTGCAGCGGAGGCATGCAAGGATGAAAAGCTGCCACTATAAATACGTGGGATGTATCTTGCTGCCTCAGAAGAAATGCATCATTTCATTCAGATTCTGTACAAAGAAAAAGGTGAACATGACTGCACAGGGAACAGCCAGTTTCAGACTGGATACGGTCATTTCTGCACGACAGTGGCGGAGAGGTTATTCAGGAAACAGAGGGTGCTCACGCTATCAAACTTAAATGCCCTGTTCAAGAAATGATGCAAGATGTCAAATGTTCAAGAGTGGAAAGTGCACAGACAGAAATCTACTGCCTTAAATAAACACATTCAGTGGGCAAACTACCAGGCAGCCATATACAGGAAGTGCCTTCAGAGTCAGCCAGACATACCCCCGCCAATGGACCATGGTTGGAAGACTGAGGGAGACTTCCCCCAGCCCCGGTCGGCATCTTGGAGCTTGTGTACTGCTCCTGTAAAAAAACACAATGTGTGAAGGGGAGAAGCACATGGCAGAATGAACAAGCTACCATGTAGACACATGTGTCTTTGTTTGGACTGTGAGTTGTTTGTTTGTTTCTTTAGCAAACTAAAAAGAAGCAAACGGTCTTAAGAATGGAAATCACATTATGAAAGAAGAATAAATGACCATCACCACTGCAAACAAGAAAGGGCCCAGACTCAGAGTTGATCCATTCTGAGCCCTTTCCTGTTTGCACTGGTGATGGACAAGTTGACAGAGGAGATCAGGCAGGAGTCTCCGTGGACTATGATGTTAGTGGATGACATTGTGATCTGTAGTGAGAGTAAGGAGCAGGTTGAGGAGAGCCTGGAGAGGTGGAGGTATGCACCGGAGAGATGAGGAATGAAAGTCAGTAGGAGGAAGACAGAATACATATTTGTGAACAAGAGGGAGGACAGTGGAATGGTGAGGATGCAAGAAGTAGAGGTGGTGAAGGTGTATGAGTTTAAATACTTGGGGTCAACTGTCCAAAGTAACGGGGAGTGCAGAAGAGAGGTGAAGAAGAGAGTGCAGGCAGGGTGGAGTGGGTGGAGAAGAGTGTCAGGAGTTATTTGCAACAGAAGGGTACCAGCAAGAGTTAAAGGGAACGTTGACAAGATGGTAGTGAGACCAGCTATGTTGTATGGCTTAGAGACGGTGGTACTGATGAAATGACAGGAGGTGGAGCTGGAGGTGGCAGAGCTGAAGATGCTAATTTTTTCGTTGGGAGGACAGGTGCTGCTGCTGCTATACAACAGGATGGGTTCAATGCCGAGAACACATTCATTGTAAGAATACAATGACAAAATATAGTGGCTTTCTTTTCAAGAATGATGGGAATGGTTCAATAGTGGAGGATATGATGGGCTCCTTGGGACTGGGGTGTTTAAATGATGGAAATTTGACAAGGCTTGACTGCAGTACAGGCAGTGAGTCAAGTAAAGACTAGACCTTAGTATCCCAGTACTTAGCAGGTGTTTGTTTGTGGGAGGTAATGAATCATTCAACTGCTGGAAGTGATCATTGTCCCATTTTATGTAAAGGAGGATACATCAGAAAGGTGGATACTTGGAAAGGCTTAGTGGGATAAATTTGGAGAGACAAGTGATAAAAGTTTTGAAAATATAGAGAAACGCATATAGAAACATTTAATGGATGTGTAAGAGATGCTATATTTGGGGCTTCTAATCAGACGATTGTAAGGAAAGCTGGTATGAAAAGGCGGACCTTAGTTCCGTGGTGGAAGATGAGTGTAGTGAGGTAAGAAAGAAATGCAATAAGGCTTTTAAGGTATTAAAAAACATTTCCAACATGTCACACAGTATAAAAGAATGCAAGCAGTGCTTCGAAAGACTGTTAAAGAATCTAAAAGGGAAGTGTTGGAGATCATTTTGTGAATCTACAGGGTGAAGCACTCCACCTAACCAAGTTTGGGGGATGATAAAGACAATGAGTGATGAAATGTTTCTGTCAATAAACGTTGAGTCCAGATGAACTGATTCAACTTTCTGTGATTGCCTTACATGGATTATTGAGCAAGCATAAAGACATCACAGAAAGACTAACATATTATTTGCAAGTGAGGGATCTTCAGTCATCACATCAAAGTGGATTAGAAAAGGAAGGGGAACAACAGATAATAAATAATTAAACAAATAATAATAATAATAATTGAATTTATATAGCACAATAATAATAATTACATTTATATAGCATAATAATAATAATAAAATTTATATAGCATAATAATAATAATAATAATAATAATAATTAAATTTATATTGCGCTTTTCTAGACTGCCACATTCACTTCACATTGATTCACTTCAGATTTTAGGGGGTAACTCACTTCAACCACCACCAATGTATCACATTAATATGCTAAGAATGAGAGATGAGGAAGGCACAAGTAAGGAGGTAGTGTTCATAATATATTTTTTTATGTGAAGAAAGCTTGTGATTTGTTGTGAGTAGAAAGGTTATTAATTAAAACTGAAAGATTAGGAATATCAGTTAAATATTCAGATGGGTGAAGGGATTTTTGTATGGACGCTCTATAGAGATGGGAGTTGGAAGAACTTTTTCAGCAAGCTATTTGGTTGATAATGGAATACCACAAGGTAGTGTTATAAGTCCTTTGTTGTTTTAAACAATGATTGACCGTGTGTATGATAATATTGGGCAAGGCATGGGGAGATCTTGGTTCGCAGATTATCGGGCCCTGTGTAAAAGAGGTACGAGTGTTGAGTGTTGTGAAACACTTGCGGGGAACAATTAAACGAGTGGAGCGGTGATCTTTGGACTGGGGATTTTAATTTTCGGTTGAAAAAAAAAACAACCCGCTATCATTTACAAGGGAGAAAACTGGAGCAGAGGTCAAACTGTATTTATATGGCAAGGAGCTGAAAAGGATAGGATCAGTCAAATGTTTAGGTATGTGCTTTGATGCTAGGCTCACTTGGAAAATGCATATCGATAAAATGTAAATAAGTTTTAAAAAAGGTTTTAAATTTGATGACACGTTTGGTGGGAACACAACAGAGTGGGAGCTGATAGGTCTACTTTGAAAGCTATATGTAGTATATAATGAATAGAATTTAAGAAATGTCAGTATTAGCTATTTATTCATGTTAATTTGGTTCCTTTTACTACTCGACTATGCTACTGTGTTTATCGTTTTGATTATATGTCTTTATTTGGTAGAAGTATTAAAGTAGCGCTTCAGTTCACACTCCAGATTTGTTGGTGGCGGTAATGCGCCCAAAAGCTGTTTGCCAACTTCCAATGAAGTTATCAGAAGAAGAAAAAGAAGAAGACGAAGCAGACGAAGAAGAGGAAGGCGACGAAGAAGACGAAAAAGAAGAAGATGAAGAAAATTTATTATTATTATTGTTGTTGTTGTTGTTGTTGTTCCACAATGCATTTTGTAACAACATGGCTTACTTTGCTTTAGGAGTGTCATCTATAAGGTGGCTCTATGAGCGTTTGGGAAATGACGCTGGAGACGGGGAGCGAAATTAGAAACGAGAGGGTTTGAAAATCAGAAAGGAGGAGGAATACATGGAATTGCTCAAGAGATGCCGGGCAGGCATTGGGAACAGAGGAGCCGTATCTTGTTGGGATGATCGCATGTGGGTTTTCAAAAACCCACATGAGGTTAGAAAGTTAGTGGGGGGGGGGGCTTGGATCGATCAGGATAACTAGAGGTGGGATGGTTATCATTGACTGTCAGTCAAAGCGTCAGAGAGATAGAGCCCTTAAAACCAAGTTATTCAGAAGGTCTCTGTGTGACTTGCTTCCCACTCGGATTAAAAACCAAGAAGGGAGAGATGGATGGTGTGCCACTGTCAGTAGACGTTTCAGGATGTTGCATGTGTGTGTGTGAGACAAGAAGAATGGCTAGATTACGAGGAGGGGAGAAGGAGGACTGTAAATCTGTGTGTTTGATTTTTGACGGAGCTTGGCCAGAAAGAGTGTACCGTGATTATGTGAGTTACAGTGTGAAGCCATATGAGGGAGTTCCTCTTGCTGGCAAGAATACGGACATGCTGCTGCAGTATGTGGTGGAGTCAGGATGCTTGAGATGTGGGGAGGACAGCTGCACAGTGGGAAATTGTAAAGTTGAGAGAGTGCAAGCAACGTGCATGCACTGCGAGGAAAATCATGATATGGGGTCAACACAGTGTCCAAAAAGAATTAAGGGAGGGAACGTGTGTAAGGTGAGAGCAGAAAAGGGGTCGTCATATGCTGAGGCTGCAAAAAGAATGGAGAGAAACAAGTCCAGTCGATTTTATTTGTGTAGCCCAATATCACAAATTATAACAGGAGACTGATGTGAGACAAGAACCTAAGAGGAACAACTGGTCGAGAAAGACTGCTGAGTCGTACTTTTGTGAGGACCAGAATAAGTTTTTTTTTTGGCAGTGGTAATCAACTACTGCTGAAGTAGAAAAAAATCGGAGAGAATCGACATGATTTTCGATGCAGCCAGGTAGCAGCTTCTGGAGGTGTGCAGCAGCTGCTGAGAGAGACTTTTAGTCCCTCTCAGCAACCTAATAACTAGTTTAATTGAAGACCTACACAAATAAAATTGACTTGAAATGAGTTTATTCTTTATTTTTTTGTTTGTTTATTTTTGTTTTAATAACTACGTTGTGGTACACGCACCGTTCCAGTTGGTGGCGGTAGTGTGCCAACTGGTTTGCCGGTCGCCAATAAAGCTAAAACAGAAGAAGAGCGTCGCCTAAGCTCCGATTGAAGTAGTTTTGTGTATGTGTGTGGTTTTACACTCCGCGGAGATAACTGCTTATTTGAATTGTTGAGGAGTATGTTCCCGTCAGAGTGATTTCGGTGTCCACGAATCACTGCGTAGTCTTATATTCTCAACAGGCGAGACGCTACAACAGGCTAACATTGACAAGGAGGTTAGCATCTCGGAGAGAAGAAGAAGCGCGTTAGCATCAAGCTAATAGCAACGCGTTCGCGTTACGTGAGGTGTGATCGGCTTCGTTCGACGCACGAGTTGCAGCGAAACCAGCTAGCGGCGGTGCTAAACTCGCAGGTACCCGCGTTGCCAGCTCATCTGCCCACAGCCGCACGTTTTCTTATGTCTGCTCCTGCGGCGGGGCATCGTTCTTGGGGTTAGCTCACGTTGCTAGTTTGTGTCGTAAATGTGCTAGTTTGTGTCGTAAATGTGCTATTAGTTTGTGTCGTAAATGTGCCATTTGTGTCGTAAATGTGCTATTAGTTTGTGTCGTAAATGTGCTATTAGTTTGTGTTGTAAATGTGCTATTTGTGTCGTAAATGTGCTATTAGTTTGTGTCGTAAATGTGCTATTTGAACGCTCTAGTTTGACCCAATCCGTCGTCTTCTTCTGCGATTCTGTGTGATGCGATTGTGTCAAAACCCCAACCTATCCATAGATCTTGCAGTTGTGGTATACCAGTGTTTCTCAACCGGGGGTCCGCGGACCCCTAGTGGTCCGTGGTGTAATTGCAAGGGGTCCGTGAAAATAAAATATCTTTAAAAAAAAGATCCTATGACATTTATAGAAATAGGATTATTTTACTCAAATGTGACTGAGACCTTTATCTACCTAAACTATAAAGGGTAACAGGACTTTTTTCTCTAATTACATCTGTTTTACAAGTGTAATTTATTGTATTTTAATAAGAGATCTCGCTCCCGTTTGCATTGTTAAAAGTTACTGCATAAAAATTCTGTTGTTACATATATCTGAAAGTTACTGAATACATATTCTGTTTTGTTACATATATCTGAAAGTTACTGAATACATATATCTGAAAGTTACTGAATACATATTCTGTTTTGTTAACTATATCTGAAAGTTACTGCATAAGAATTCTGTTTTGTTACATATATCTGAAAGTCACTGCATAAGAATTCTGTTTTGTTAACTATATCTAAGTTACAACTGAAAGCTCTTATTTTTGCCCCAAAGAGTGAATAAATGCTATAATGCAATTTAAAATGCAGTTTCTACTGTTTCTATCAAATTGCAACCCCCCTCCCCCAAGATCAGGTGGAGGGGTCCTCAGGGTAGATCAAAAATACGCAGGGGGTCCAGGACCCCAAAAAGGTTGAGAACCACTGCAGTATACGATGGTCCACATCTGCTAAACTGGTTTCCGTCCTACTGTAAAGTCACGACTGATTTTTTGGCTCTTGTCTCATGGTGCGGGTTGACAGGGTGGACATGGCGTCGGTCGGAGCCAAGCGCGAGGGGCCGCAGTTCATCAGTGAAGTGGCGGTGAGGGGCAACGCCGCCGTGCTGGACTACTGCCGCACGTCCGTGTCTGCGCTGTCGGGGGCCACGGCCGGCATCCTCGGCCTCACCGGACTGTACGGCTTCGTCTTTTACTTCCTTGCCTCGTTTCTCCTCTCCCTCCTGCTCATCCTCAAGGCCGGGCGTCGGTGGAACAAGTGCTTCAAATCCCGACGGCTGCTTTTCACCGGGGGCCTCGTAGGGGGCCTCTTCACGTATGTCCTGTTCTGGACTTTCCTCTATGGCATGGTGCACGTGTACTAAGGTGATTGGCAGGGAATTAGCCGGTTTATCCTCAGTCTATGCCAAGCCAATGAACAGCGTTGCCAGCCCTGCTGTTTTCTTTTAGTCAGGCAGATATTGAAGGTTATTCCGTTCTTCCATATGAACTCCGATACCGTCGACCGGGTGGGTGTCAGCAATTACTGTATACAAACAAATGGGTCGTTCTGTTGTCACCCTGCTCTGAATTTTAACAGCTCATATGCCTTTAATTTAATGTACTATAACTGTTAGTTTTGTGCACAATATTAATTCATTACTGGACGAGTTGATGGTGAAGTTAGGCTCTGGAGAAACGCATCAAAACAGGTTGCAACCTACTAAGGTGTAAACACGAAATAGGATGTTTTCAGCAGTAGTGATTTTTGTCCCCCCCCTTCTCGTATCGCGTTTAACGTTGTTTCTAATCATTGCCTCCACACCACCCGTTTGTGTGCTTAGCTGCCCTGTATCAGTTTTATAGAACCAATATAGCGATGATGCTGTGTCCAACAAAAGACTGTTTAATAAACACCAAAAGGACAAACAAGAGAGGAGAGGATTTAACTGTTCCGCTCCTCTTCATCAGTATTCCATCTCAACATGGCTTACAGGAACTTGTTTGCTCACGTGTGGCGAGCTGACTTGTAATAGATTACAACTGTGTATGCGTGCCACGGTTCATATGATATAAGATGTGGTGAGTGATCAGTTTTAGAAACGGCATGGCTCCAGCAAGATGAGACTAGAGTGACCCCGGCCAGCACAACATGGACGGGGCTCAGCGGGACCGTCACACATGCATATGTAAATACCTGTCACATCCCAGTCTGAGCGTGAATAAACTGCAGTACTATCAATAAATAAGACCTGGCACACAATTTATTGCATCATGTTTCCTTGCACAGTGCTTTGTTGAACCTCTCTCTGGGCCCCGGGTCATCTTAATAATTATTTCTTTTGGTGGTGGGAAAACTGAACTTGCAAGCTCTCAGAGTCATGGCAGAATTTACTCACTTTGCTCATTTTCCACAAAGTCACTAGCCTAAACATGTTTTGCCAGACTTGTTATACTTGGCTTCCATGGAAGGGTTTTGGTAACGGAGCGTTAAAACATTTTAAGAGCCCATTTTAACCCCTTAGTTAAAACTCGGCCCACCTTTAGATAAAGCAAGCCGTTGATACACACAGTCGTTGTTTCGGTCCAAATCAAGGGTTCGGTCTCAGAACGTGTTGAAATATGAAACATGGTACTTTGAGATGTCCCTCGCTTGACATCCTAGTCGGGGGGCGAGGCGAGCGTGACTCGGGTTAGTGGTGCCAACAGCGTTGGTAGTGAGGAGAGATGGCCCGGTGCCTCCTGTGACCCACTGTGTAGACCACTGCGCTAGTCTCCTGCTACCTCTGAGACTCAGCAGTGTGAGGAGAAGGTTATGTGGTGCCTTGCTTCTCCACCCTTGGGGGAGAGAAGGGCCGAGTATCTCTGGCCGGTGTTGCGCGGGATGGTGGGCCCCCGTTTCTCCGCAGCACACGGGCTCTCCACTGAGTTGGGAGAAACCTTGGCGAGGGCAGTCACCTCCTCTTCCTCCTTCACTGAGTTGGGTTCTCCTTCCTCCTTCTCCTGCCTCCTGGCTTTTCTGTCTCGGTGCCCCGCCTTCCCGTCCTTGTGTTTAGACTTCTCTTTCCTGCGAAACACATCGTTTCATTTACAGACATGTTCCAAAGAACTTCATAAATCATAATTTCAGATCAGCCACACGAGTCGTACTTGAAGTTGATGATTTCAAATTTCCTCTCCCGGTAGAAGGAGCTCGTGTTCATCATGTAGAGCAAGATCATGTCACAAGCAAAGGCTCCCTGGAAAGGTTTCATAAACTATTTTAATGCTAAAAACAACAACAACACTGCAACAGCACTGACCACACACACACACACACACTCGTTTCACTATCCTTATGAGGACCTCTCATTGACTACGTTCATTTCCTAGCCCTTAACCCTAACCTTAAGCACGCAAACTACAGGCCTAACCCTAACCCTTAATCTAACCCTAACCCTTAACCCAACCCTAACCTTAACCTAACCCTAACCCTAACCTTAACCTAACCCTAATTCTAACCCTAACCCTAAAACCAAGTCCTAACCCTAAAATAGACCCTTTTCCTTGTGAGGACCTCTAAAATGTCCACACAAGGTAGGTGGTTTCAGGTTTTTCTATCCTAATGAGGTAGTTAAACATGTACACACACACACACACACACACACACACACACACACACACACACACACACACACACACACACACACACACACACACCTAGTTGTTGGAACAAGTCATCTCGCACTGCCCTCTTGTGGTGATATGATGTAAAAACAAAGTAAGTGAAATGATTTTTTACTGATAAGATAACAAATATACATCCATCCATTAGCCGAACCGCTTATCCTGCTCTCAGGGTCGCGGGGATGCTGGAGCCTATCCCAGCAGGCATTGGGCGGCAGGCGGGGAGACTCCCTGGACAGGCCGCCAGGACATCACAGGGCAATAATATAACAGTAATATAAATAATATAATAATAAAAGAACAGGTGGTTATTGAACTGTTACTAGTGAGAGATAATAGTGATAATTACTAACCAGGGCTTGTTCTAGCAGAGCTAGAGTCTACACTTCAGCAACTAATGGGTTTAACAAGTATACAATGAAATGAATAGGAAGTACTCACGGCGCCCATCAGAGCAACACCGGATCCTATAGCGATTATGGTGGGGACGATATTGAATTTTCCAGCCTTAGAAAGAAAAGAGGGGGGAGAACAGTGGCGAATTGACATGACCGCTGTGGCAGCTCTTTCTCCTCCTGCTGAATAAAAACCTCAGATCTTCGTCATACCTGGCCGTTGATCATGATGTCAAAGCGAATCCCGTACACTTTATACAACGTGCGATAGCTTTCACCAGTCTCATCTTTATAATATCTTGTATACCTGGGAAAAACAACAACAACAACAAATAAAAAAGTGTACACTGATACAGAGTACAGAACGGAGGCGCTGACTTAACCAGCCTGTGTGTGACTGCACTGTTAAATGGGCAGAAGGAGGTACCTGAAGTTGTATCCTGATGTGACGGAGTTGTTCAAGTTCATGTCCAGCCGTGTAAAGCTATACTGTGGATTACACTTGGAATAGTCCTTATCCAAATCACACTTCCACTCGATAAGGATGCCGACTGAACCCCCCTGACAGAGAAGGACAACGACGGGGGAACAGAGAAAACCAAAATTGCTTATATATAGTTAGCATACTTAAGTAATATACGTAGCCCCCATTTTCACGCTGAGCTTCAACAGATCACGGGAGCTGCGTGACGTCTCCTCCAGCTTCAAGAGCTCCACCATCATCCCGGTCCCCAAGAAACCAGGTATCCCAGGATTAAATGACTACAGGCCCATCGCCCTAACATCTGCAGTCATGAAATCCCTCAAGAGACTGGTGTTGGCCCACCTGGAGGAAATCCCAGGCCCCCTGCTCGAACCCCTGCGGTTTGCCTACCGAGCAAACAGGTCAGCAGTGGATGATGCAGTCAACATGGGATTGCACTACATCTTCCAGCACCTCGACTCCCCAGGGACACACACATGGGTCTTGTTTGTGGACTTCGGCTCAGCGTTCAACACCATCATCCCAGATATCCTCCACTCCAAACTTACCCAGCTCACTGTACCCGCTCCCATCTGCCAGTGGATTAAAAACTTCCTGACAGACAGGAGGCAGCAGGTGAAGCTGGGGGAAATCACATCCAGCACCCGGACAATCAGAACTGGCGCCCCCCAGGGATGTGTGCTCTCCCCTCTCCTCTTCTCCCTCTACACAAATGACTTCACCTCAGGAGACCCGTCTGTTAAACTCCTGAAGTTTGCGGATGACATAACCATCATTGGCCTTATCCGGGATGGTGACGAGTCTCCATATAGGCGGGAGGTTGATCAGCTGGCCTGCTGGTGTGACCATAACAACCTGGAGCTGAACACACTCAAAAAAAAGTGGAGATGACAGTGGACTTCAGGAGGAGTCCCCCAACACTGCCATCCCCCTCACCATACTCAACACCACGGTGTCTACGGTGAAAGCCTACACATTTCTGGGTTCCACAATCTCCCAGGACCTAGGGTGGGCATCCAACACAGACACAATCATCAAAAAGGCCCTGCAGAGGAGGTACTTTCTCCGCCAGCACAGGAAGTCAACCTGCCTCAGGAACTGCTGATTCAGGTCTACACTGCAGTAATCCAGTCTGTCCTCTGCACATCCATCACTGTCTGGTTTGGATCAGCCACCAAACAGGACCGGGACAGACTACAACAGACAGTGAAGTCTGCAGAGAAAATCACTGGTGCCAACCTGCCCTCCATTCAGGCCTTATACACCTCCAGACTCAGGAAATGGGCGGGCAACATCACTGCAGACCCACCACACCCTGGTCACAACCTGTTCCCACTCCTCCCCTCTGGTAGGCGCTACAGAGCACTGTACCCCCAAAACAACCAGATATAAGGACAGTTTCTTTACACAGGCTGCCAAATGAACACTTAACACTGTCAAATAAATCCAACCATGTTGTATATAATGTACTGTACATGTTGTGTGTACTGTACTGTACATGTTGTATATACTGTACTGTACATGTTGTGTATACTGTACTGTACATGTTGCATATACTGTACTGTACATGTTGTGTATACTGTACTGTACATGTTGTGTATACTGTACTGTACATGCTGTATATACTGTACTGTACATGTTGTGTATACTGTACTGTACATGTTGCATATACTGTACTGTACATGTTGCATATACTGTACTGTACATGTTGTGTATACTGTACTGTACATGTTGCATATACTGTACTGTACATGTTGTGTATACTGTACTGTATATTGTACGTGTACTGGTACACTCTGTCATGTCCATCTACCTCAGGCATGTATGTCAGTAAGCTGCTAACATGTATTTCAGCATCTCTGATAGATTCTCTGCACCGCTGCACTTTATCACCTCTTATTTCGCCTGTATATGTCAGTCCTTGTGTAGATACCTGCAGATTGTTGTGTTGTAGTGTTGTTATTCTATGTTAAGCACACTGACAGAGCCACAAAACCTGACCTGTGCAAACCTACACGGCCAATAAACACGACTCTGATCCTGAACTACACTTGCTTAAAGCTTGCTTAATAAAAAGAGGTCTTCTCTTTCCTGCAGTGCTGAATGAGGTCCCTTAAGCCTGCAGTCTGTTGCAGTCCAGTGTTTTTACTGGGCATCGTTGTGTCTCCATGAACTCAGCAGCAGTGAAGCTCAGCTGTGTTTGTCCGGTAAGGGCAGAGATACCCGCACTGTCGACATCAAATAACTGCCCGACATGGGAATCACATCCATAACTACTGCCTCCATCTGAACGTTATAAAACCCAGATAGAAGGCACTGGTACATAGGGCGCCGCCATGGCCGAACGGCCATCTAGTTGCAACGCCACCAGTTCAAATCCAGCAGGCGACCTTAGTTTCATGTCCTACTCCCCTCCTCCATTTCCTGTCTGGCTTTCCCTGTCTAATAAAGGTAAAACAAATACCACAAAAAAATATAATAGTGAACTATTTTATTATGGCCACACAGAGTGCACATCAACTTCGCTGTGCAAGTAGATCCTCTTGTCAGCAAACAAAACACTTTGCTGTAGTCATCCTTTGTATCATTTCCTTCTTTTCTTTCATTTCTTTTACATATATCAGATTTTTTAAATATATTTTTACACATTTTTATATATCTGATATATTTTCAATATTTAATATTTTATATATTTTTACATATATCAGAAATTACATGTTCTATTATATGTTTATTATAGTCATTCAAATGTAGTCATTATAGTCAAATAGTCAAATCTATATCATAATATAGATTTATATTTATTTTTTATTAATTTATATTGTCAAATATATATTATAGTCAAATCTATATCATAATATAAATTTATATTTATTTCTTATTAATTTTTTATTAATTCATATTGTCAAATATATATTATATTCAAATCTATATCATAATATAGATTTATTTTTATTTTTATTGATTCATTTATTAATTTATATTGTCAAATACGTATTATAGTCAAATCTATATCATAATATAGATTTATATTTATTTTTATTTTTTATTATTATTTTTATTAATTTATACTGTCAAATATATATTATAGTCAAATCTATATCATAATATAAATTTATATTTATTTTTATTAATTCATATCGTCAAATATATATTATAGTCAAATCTGTATCATAATATAGATTTATATTTATTTTTATTTTTCATGAATTTATTTTTCAATAATTTATATTGTCAAATATATATTATAATAAAATCTATAGTCATTATGGTCATTCAAATGACTGAGGAATCAGGCAGCTGAACTCACTCCCTGACACCAGTCCGGACGACCAGGGGGGTTTAACACAGGTTGTACCTTAACAGCCATGTCCTGGAAGTCGTTCCCAGTCCAGCTGACCAGGTCTCCCAGCCGGAAGATGGGACAGTAAGGGTGGTTCTCTTTCTCATAGGAGCATCTTTTCAAGTAGGAGTCGTTAGCGGTGTCAAGGACATTTGACCTGGACAGACATGACAAAAAGCCGCACAAGTGCACACATGTTCAGCAACCAAACAATCACGCATTTATAATTCAGAAGCATAGCGTGTACTCGCAAAGGCCACAGTCTAATGAGCGCAGTGCTGCTGAGTATTTTCAAGCATAACAAATACACGGGGATGTACACGACCCCTTTTTCACTGCTAGCACATTGTCAGACAAAGTCTATCACGATTGAAACATAGGAGCAAATCGAATGCCAGCGGCATTTATCTACCACTGGTGAGAGGTGTGCCGTGATGAAACACCGGACACATGGCCGTGTGACAAGACTGAAATCATGACATGACGGATGAGCAGGGGCCTACGACGTCTCTCTGCTTCCCCGTCGGAGCTGGAAACCCAACACCAGTACTGCGGTGCTGGCTCCGTGTGAACGGACACCTGTCCAGGGCCAGGCCTGCTGTCAAGGACGTCTCACATGACCGCCTCGCTCCCGCACTGAGGGCCAGGCTCGGTATAAATAGAAAGATCTCAGCACCCTCATAGTCATTCAAAGCAGCCGTTGGGAGACGAAGCCCGTCACTCAGACATCGGTGTCATGCTGCCTCTGCAGCCTGCAGGACCTGCAGGACCTGCAGGCTGCAGGACCTGAGGGGCGGCACGGTAGCAATCGGCACAACTGGAAGCCACTTACTTGGAGAAATCGAATTTGGGAAACCTGACGAAGTTCTTGATGTAGATCGTGAAGTTTTCTGCCTCACTCAGTAAGGGCTCTCTAAAGGAAGGAGAGGGGAGACACGGCTGTCTGCGTTAGCAGTAAGGGCGGCTGCCATGCTACATAGAAGCTGTGACATTTATGGGTCTGCATGAAGGGTTAGACTGCCTTTCAATATGACAAGACTGTAATTTCAGAAAGAGCAGGGAGGGTCCTCACGAAGGTCTCCGGTTGTATTCGACGGGACACCAGCCGTGGATCTCGCATGTCCTGGTGCTGTTCACACACAGTCCAGTCTTGATTCCTGACCAAGAGAGAGAGAGAGACGGCCTTGACTGGACGGATCTCACACTGACACGAGACACGCATAACCACGTCATCCTTTCGGTCTCACAGCGGTTAATTAGCTTCATTAATGTGTCATTAAACGTTATTCCGCAGGTGAAACGTTTCCCTTGACAATGAGCGCCGAGTTGCTTGCGTACCGGTCTGGGTCAGTAATGCAATAACCAAAAAAACCTCTCCTAATAAGAGATTCAGGTACGTGTGTAAAATGTCGCTTCGCTTTAGTTGCAACAACAACACAAAACATGCGATGTGATCAACTTGAAGTTAATCGTATACTTGAAGTGCAACCCGAAGTACATGCATAGTGGCTCTCTCACCGTGGCCGGCTATCACCGTCTCCCCCTGCACACAGTCCTCATCTGAGAGACACCGTCCATCCGGCACCTTGAAGCTCTGTGGGGCAGAACAAAAACCTGCCGCGCTCGAATCTGAACCGTATTCTGATCTTCAGGAGAACAGGATTTGTAGATGTCTTGACGCGTGCTCAGTAATCCAGGTAGGAACATCACAGAGGGTTGAATCAGTTCATCAGTCTCAACTGACTGCAGGTATCCCCCCCCCCCACCTTATACAGTGGCACAACGACCGAAACTCTCTTCACATGCATTCCTGTTGATGAAGCAGTGGAGGTAGTCTGTATGAAATTACAGGACGACCCCACCCTTTGCAGTAGGACCACCCTCAACACTGACCAAGTGTGTCTGCCCCTGAAGCTGTGTCCTCAGTCCACGGACTTCACATACAGGGGGCAGTACTATGTATAGGCAGAGGCATGAGTATGCTATGGGTTCCCCAGTCTCACCTGTAGTGGCCAACTTGTATATCGAGGAAGTGGAAAAGAGGGCTCTGATGTCCTATCCAGGGACACCATCTAGCCACTGGTTCAGATTTGTGGACGACACCTGGGTTAAAGTTAAATCTCAGGATGTAGCACATTTCACCAACCACATTAACTCTGTGGACAACCACATCAAGTTCACCAGGGAGGATGTGAAACATAACATGTTAGTCTTCTTACACTGTTAAATTACAATTGGTGATGGAGGACATTTGATTGTTGGTGTTTACTGTAAACCAACACATACTGATCAGTACTTAAGGTTTGACTCTCATCATCCACTGGAGCACAAACCAGGAGTCATCAGGATGCTGCACCACCGAGTTGACAACGTCCCCACTGACACAGCGGCCGGGGAAGAGGAGAAACCCCACATTAAACACACCCTGGTTAAGTGTGGTTATCCTAACTGGGTGTTTGTCAAAGCCAGGAAGACGTCCAAACAGTGCACCAGCCAATCTAAGAGAGGAGACGGACAACAGCTGCCTAAGTGTAAACCAGTGGTGATTCTGTATGTGGCGGGAGTGTTGGAACAGTTGAGATGCGTATTTTGCAAACACCGCGTCTCAGTTGCTTTCAAACCCCAAGACACACTTGTCTTGTACTTTCACCCAAGTAGTTTCCTTAATTTCTTCCACTCTCATTTTCGTTTTACAAACAGCGGCAAAATGCCCCCTTTTCTTACATTTCTTGCACTCAGCAGTGCGCGCGGGACATGCATTGAATGAATTTTCATGTGTCATCCCACTTCTGACACCATGTCTTGTACTTTACAGTACTTATATTAGTAATGAATGGACCGGAGACCAAGGCATAACGTTGGCCTTTTACCAGGCATATCTTCAAGTCTCTACACTCGCGCATGCGTGCTCATTACATATCAAGACCTGCTCACTACAACACTGTGCCAGAAATTGGTCCACCCCAAGGATCGGGTCCCCCGGCACAAACAGAACAATACAGTGTACCCTGTTAAGTGCCAGGAGGATTGCCGTGACTTGTGCATTGGGGAAACTAAACACACACTGGCCAAGAGGATGACACAACACAGGAGAGCTAAGACGTCAGGCCAGGACTCCACAGTCTACACCATCTACAGACCAGGACTCCACAGTCTACACCATCTACAGACCAGGACTCCACAGTCTACACCATCTACAGACCAGGACTCCACAGTCTACTCTACACCACCTACAGGCCAGTGGCCACTCTTTCAAGGATGAGGATGTCCGAATCAGAAATCAGAAAAACTTTGTCATTTCCTTTCATACACTTCCGCACATGAAATGAAACAAAACATGGTTTCCCCCAGCCCACAGCAGTGCAACACAAAGACAAAAACACATATCCAAAAACTACAACAACACATATATACAAACTAACACATATAGCTAAAAAAATGAAATCACTGTCCAGGAGAACGAACGCCAGCCAGGATGACTGTCGGAACTGCCGGTCTGCATGAGCTAGCAGTTAGCTTAGCCTGCCCCGCTTCCGTGTCCTGTCAGACCAGCCACGGTGTTACCTCTTCAGGCACAGCTCTGGTCAAGGCCGTGGTCCTTGGGCCCACAGGACGCAGCAGACCAAGCTTCCCAGCCGATCCAACACCAGCTCTCTCAGCCAGACACCTTCAACACACCTCCCCGCACTCCACACGACAACACTAAAAACACAGTCAAGGCTAGGCGAGGCTGCCAGACCACCCTCGCTGTTTTCAGAACTGCCAGTCTACATGGGCTACTGGTTAGCTTAGCCTGCCCCGCTTCTACATCCTGTCAGATCGCACTCGGTGTTACCTTTTCAGGCACAGCTCTGGTCAGGGTCGTGGTCTTTGGGCCCACAGGACGCAGCAGACCAGGCTCCCTCAGCCGATCCAGCGCCAGCTCTCCCCGCCATTGATCAGACGAAGACGCAACTTAGACGCAGACGTGGACAAAGCCACTGCATGGACGGTACTGGGTGAGGCCGCCGCAAATGTGAATTCGCACCGCCATTTTCCCACACCGGAAGCAGAAGTGCACATCCTCGATAGGGAGGAATGCTGGTTTGAATGGGGAGTCAAGAGGCCATCTATGTGAAGAGGGACCGACTTCCCTGAACTGGGGGGGGGGGGGGGCTAAGAGTACATCTGTCCCGTCCTGATCGTTGGTTTGGGTCGTTATGCCACTGTATTGTTTACAAGGGTGGGGGTACCTGCAGTCAGTTGGGACTGAAGAGGTCACTTAGATGATGATGAAACGTTTCTCTCAATAAACGTTGTGTCCAGATGAACTGACTCACCTTCTGTGATGATTTGTAGATACATTAACAAACCAACACATGAGGGATTAAATGCAGAAAATCAGGGGTCGGGGTACCGGGTTCATAAAGGATGTTTCTCAGACAGCAATTAGAGATGTTTTCATCTTGATCACAGACAAAAAAACTCCTGATTGAAATACAGGTCACATGAGATGCTTTAAGGTCAACAATTCTGGTGTATACTCACCTCAGCGCAGAACCCCAGTCTCTGGTTTGGAGTCTCGACATAGTTAGTAACAATGAAAAACACCTGTTCACCCTGCAAAATGAAACGAGGTGAAGTCAAGAAGGCTGGACAGCACGTCGAAGCAAAGGGTTAAATGAATTGTACTGCTTAGATGTTCAATATAGGGCTCCCTCAAGGCAGGTTCTGGTACCAACGACATGTCCATGGCAGGATCTTTGCTAGGCCGTTTTCTCATCTGACATCAATTACCCACCTACCTATTGGACCGACAGGTTTTTCCTGCAGTTATTCTGAATTGTCTTTTGGAAAGGGGGAACAAACACACGGGCCAATGCAAATTAAAAAACGGGAAGGTCATTGAGCGATGTCGCCACTCGGACTTATGAAATCCACATGGAGATGTCCATCCGTCCAACCAGCCATTAGCCAAACCGCTCATCCTGCTCGCAGGGTTGCGGGGATGCTGGAGCCTATCCCAGCAGTCACTGGGCGGCAGGCGGGGAGACACCCTGGACAGGCCGCCAGTCCATCACAGGGCCCACACCCACACCCACACCCACACCCACTCACATCTAGGGACAATTTAGTCCGGCCGATTCACCTGACCTACATGTCTTTGGACTGTGGGAGGAAACCGGAGCATCCGGAGGAAACCCACGCAGACACGGGGAGAACATGCAAACTCCACACACAGGAAGAACCGGGACGACCCCCAAGGTTGGACTACCCCGGGGCTCGAACCCAGGACCTTCTTGCTGTGAGGCGACCACGCCAACATGCGCCACCGTGCCGCCGGAGACGTTTGGCTGTATAAATGTGGTGGAGAGCCTCCATCACCTCACACCAATCCACAAACGCAGTATGTGGGATCTCACATTTGGGGGGATGACGTAGTCCTCGGCCCCCCACAGGTGAAGCCCAGTCTCCGAGCTGTTGGTGAGGGAGACGCCCTTCAGTTTGGTGATGACGGAGCTCTGGATGGCCTCCTCCTTCTCCTGGTAGCCCTTCTTCACCACAAAGACCCACCTGACGAACAACGTTGGAACACATCGGGTGGAGAGTTGAGAACTTTGCCTGAATATTAATTCTTGATTCAACTGAAGTTATCAGTAACACGGAATATTGAGATCGGACGATATTCATGATGACTTCTCTTGATTTAATCAAAATATAGGAACATCCCATCTCCCCAGCCTCTAGCTGTGCCCGGTTAAGCGTCCAGAAGTGGCTGACAATGTGTTGCGTGTCCACAGTGCACGCCAACTCCAGCAGTGCTGCACACATGTCAGTAGCTCATTAAGCCGTAACGTATTACTCAGCATGCGGCACACTGAGTTTATGTCAGTATCCAGTGTAGCTTTGACTACATCACAGGATATTTATCAAGGCCGGGCCAAATCACACTGACTGGTCATTGCCCTGATGTCTCAGTTTCCTACAGACACTCAAAGTGTACAGCGACCGTGGATCAAGAAAATGCAATGGTCCACATCAGGGCAATACTATTCACTCAGTTTTAGATTATTTTCTTGTTGTTGTTTTAATGGAAAGTGTCAGCTCGAAGCACACGAGCTGCCCCACGAGCCCGTCAGATGTAACATGACGCCATGGTCTTCAGCCGAGGCACCCCACCGAAAGTAAAGACAGGATTAACTTTATGAGTCTATTTTTTAAGCCGGGACAGACAAGTGATCTTTAAAGTGGCAGCGCTGTTACCAGAACCAGAACTTTAACCCAAGCCCACTAATCTCGTCCTGGTCCATTTACTCTCCCTGCGACCTGTTTTTACATCTACTCAGCTTTTTCCTCTGTAGAGACGCCAGAGTGACGTCACATGTTGCGCTGCGGGGGGGGGGGGGCGCAAGGCTAAACATTTATTAATGATCAGCGATCAATAACACAAACCATATCCGATCGGATATCTGGCGAACGTGACGGGCACGCAGTCAGTCTGTCAGTCAGCCTTCTGGCAGCGTTCCGCGCGACAGGCGGCAAGTTTTCCGACGCGTCCTCCCGCACGCGAGCGGCCAGAAAGAACACGCGCGTCTCACCCGATTAGGTAGCCCAGAACCGCCAGCTGGTACAGCCTGAAGAGGATCCCGATTCTTCGGTTTTCCGCGATGACAAATTTCTCCGTCTTGTAATTCAACAGAGAAAAGAAGAAGCCCCCCCAGGCCGCCATGCTCCGCGCCGCGCCGCCGCCTCCCACAGGCGCGCGCTATATATATATATATATATATATATATATATATATATATATATATATAGAGCCGGATGCGCAGGGAAACAAACCATTTGAATCGTATAACGTTGAAATTTCCTTTTCTCGAATGACAGATTTCGTGCGCTCTCCAATCACGTGACAGTTATGAATTTTATGCATATTTCTGCACTTGGGTGATTTGGGAATATTCCCATTTCGTTCCATAGCTCTGGAACATGGCAGTAATTTGGAGTAAAAAAAAAAAAAAGGAAGCAAGAAAGAAAGAAAGAAAGAAAGAAAACAATCCAACTTAATTATTATTTTTGTTTGTGGAAACGAACGAACAGACAAGACAAAACAGATATTTCATTCAAAACAAAATTAAACAAAATGCGCGAACGGCACATTTAACGTCCTTGATCACATACCTGTAACAGTGGCGGTCCCAGGACTCTGGGGGGCCTCATGCAAAGAAGCCCATCGAGCCCCCGCGCCCATGGACATGAATTCAGTCAAAAATCAATTCGGTCAATTGTGCTTGATCAAACATCATAATAGTTTATTTAAGAAAAAAAACAACATCAAATAAATAGCACCATGCATGCCATTAATCCCTCTTGATTCCTCTTCATTTGTACCTCGTCATTATCCGTTTCCTTCCTGTTTTATTTTGAGTAGTCGTCTGTCTTTTGGTTGCAGTTCCTACACCTGCTTTTACCACCAGGCAACCCCACCTGTTCCTCATTCCCTCATTAGTCCCTCAGCAGAAATACCGGTCTATCTCCACTAGCCCCTCATCAGATCCTCCCTCTGCGGTTCGCCAAGTGCTCAAGCACGCGCGATGATCCCCAGAGTCCTCTCAGAACTGCTGCATGGTGATGATGATGATGATGATCATCCTCTGCTCGATTCCCTGGACTCTGATTCGCTGACTGATCCCTGCCGGTTAAGTTTGCCTCATCTGATTGATATGCTAGTTCTGACTCATGCCTGTGTACGGGAATAAATCTGAAATTTGAATTCTTGTCTGATAGTTTCTGTGTAACGGGGTTCTCCTTCATTTTGAGTCGGTGAGCGTCACAATACAACCTTGCCAGAAATTAATCAAGCTGACGCTTGAGACTTTCAGATGAGAGCTGGCGGCACAGGCTTAATGCTCTTCGCCAGTATGAGCAACAACTCGCCGCCATAGCGGGGGGCCTTCCAGGAAGCCTCTGCAAGCCATGACAAACATCTCAAGTCTCTCGGCAACCAGATCCAGCAGCTCACCTAGCCCACTCAAACGCCGGATGCTGCATTGTCAATCAGTCCTGTTCGCGCCATCTCCGGCCCAGAATCTCGCCTGAACACCGTCGAAAGCTTCTCTGGCGCTCCAGGTACCTGTCGGTCCTTTCTTATATACTCTATTAATTTTTTGAACTGCAGCCGCTCACATAT
This sequence comes from Lampris incognitus, assembly GCF_029633865.1. Lineage (NCBI taxonomy): Eukaryota > Metazoa > Chordata > Actinopteri > Lampriformes > Lampridae > Lampris > Lampris incognitus. The sequence continues at coordinate 50,097,548 of NC_079218.1, forward strand.
TCCACCAAGAAATTAGGAGTGGCAGTCTGTGGGGCATGCTCTTCTCTGGCAGCTCCTTATTCAGCATTCTTCTCCCAATATATCCAGCATCTCTTCTCCGCACATGTCCAAACCATCTGTCTTGTCTCGCTTGCTTTCTCAAAACCGTCCAACCTGAGCTGCCCCTCTATGTTCCGCTGCTCCCGTTAGGGGTCACCACAGCGGATCATCCGTTTACATCTCTTCCTTTCCTCTGTCACACCAGCCAACTGCCTGTCTTCTCTCACCATATACATAAACCTCATATTTTCCTCTTCCCTGGCAGCTCCATATTCAGCACCCGTCTCTCCTCACCACATGTCCAAGTCATCTCAATCTTGCCTCTCTTGCTTTGTCTCCAAACCGTTCAACCTGAGCTGTCCCTCTAATATACTCGTTCCTAATCCGGTTCTCCTTCGTCACTCCCAATGAAAACCCTGGCATAAACTCTGCCAGTGCCACCGCCTGTCTTTTCGTCAGTGCCACTGTCCCCAAACCATAGCTGGTCTCACTACCATTTTGTAAACCTTCTCTTTAACTCTTGCTGGTACCCTTCTGTCGCAAATCCCTCCCCCACTCTGCCTGCACTACCCTTTTACTTTGGACAGTTGACCCCAAGTATCTAAACTCATACGCCTTCATCACCTCTACTCCTTGCATCCTCACTATTTCACTGTACCCCCCTGCATATGTATTCTGTCTTGCTCCTACTGAATTTCATTCTTCTTCTCTCCAGTGCATACCTCCACCTCTCCAGGCTCTCCTCAACCTGTACCCTACATTCGCCAAAGATCACAATGTCATCCGCAAACATCATCCACGGCGACTCCTGCCTGATCTCGTCCGTCAACTGTCCATCACCATTGCAAACAAAAGGCTCAGAGCCGATCCTTGATGTAATCCCACCTCTACCTTGAACCCATCTGTTATTCCAACCATAGAGCTGTCGTTCTTATATACTCATTCCTAAGCCTGTCCTTCTTTGATTCAATTTATTGTCATTAAAACAATGTGCAGGCACATGTTAAAAATGAAATAAGGGCTGAGGCTTCGCCAAACGGTGCAAGACAGAGACAAACACAGTATAAGATATACACAGATGAAGACCAAAAGCTAAAAATAAGTTAAAAAAAAGAGCACGAGTACAAAATATTTAAAAAATATCCACAGACATTCAGTGGGAAGCCAGGTTCAGGTGGGCAACAGCTTGTGGAAAGAAGCTGCTTTTGAGCCTGGCAGCGCAGGCTCTGAGGCTCCTGTAGCGCCTCCCAGAGCGCAGGCGGGGGGGGGGGGACAGCCCATGGTTGGGGTGGGTGGGGTCGCTGCTGATGCTGAGACCCCTTTGAAAGCAGCGTTTGTGATAAATGTCCTTTATGGCTGGGAGCTGGGTACCGGTGATATTCTGGGCCGCCTTGACGACCTGCTGCAGAGCTTTCTGGTCTGCTGATGTGCAGTTGCCGCACCACACCGACATGCAGCTGCACCAGGATGCTCTCTATGGTGCAGTGGTAGAAGTTGGTGAGAATTTTGGGGGATAGATGGGCGCTCCTCAGCCTCCTCAGGAAAGGCAGGCGTTGTTGGGCCTTTTTCACAAGGGCCTGGGTGTTTAATGTCCAGGAAAATTCCTCGTTGTTGAGGACCCCAAGGAATTTAAAGCTGGAGACACTCCACTGATGTGTATGGGGGGAGCGGCTGCAGCTTCTAGACCTCATGAAGTCCATAATCAGCTCCTTCATCTTCTGCACATTGAGAAAGAGATTGTCGGTAGTGCACCATGGTGTGAGGTACTAAATCTCATCCCTGTAGGCCGTCTTGTCATTGTTGCTGATACGGCCAGTGACTGTGGTGTCATCTGCAAACTTAACTATTCGATTTGAAGGGTGAGTTGGCAGGCAGTCGTGGGTAAAGAGGGAGAAAAGGAGGGGGCTCAGAACACAGCCTTGAGGGGCACCTGTGCTGAGGGTCAGGGTGGAGGAAGTGTGGTCACCTGACGTAACAGACTGAGGTCTGTTGGTCAGGAAGTCCAGGGTTCTTCGTCCCTCCCAATGAAATTCTTCGCATCTTCAACTCTGCCAGCTGTCTCCTGTCTTTTCATCGGTGCCACTGTCTCCAAACCATATAGCATAGCTGGTCTTACAACCATCTTGTAAACATTCCTTTTAACTCTTACTGGTACCCTTCTGTTGCAAATCACTCCAGACATGCTTCTCCACCCTGCCTGCACTCTCCTTCACCTCTCTTCTGCACTCCACGTTACTTTGAACATTTGACCCCAGTATTTAAACTCGTACGCCCTCATCACATCTACTCCTTGCATCCTCACCATTCCACCGTCATCCCTTTTGGTTCACGCGTAAGTATTCCGTCTTGCTGCTACTGTCATTTCTCTTCTCTCTAGTGCATACCTCCACTCCTCCATGCTCTCCTCAATCTTCTCGCTACAGATTGGTGTCATCCGCGAACATCAGTCCACGGAGACTCCTGCCCGATCTCGTACGTCAATCTGTCCATCGCCATTGCAAACAAAAGGCTCAGAGCCGAACATTGATGTAATCCCACCTCCACCTTAAACCTATCTCTCATTCCAGTTGCACACCTCACCACTGTCCTCATACATATCCAGCACCATTTACACACTTCTCTACCACTGCCGACCTCCTCATACAATACCACACCTCCTCTCTTGGCGCGCTATCATATGCTTTCACTAAATCCACAAAATAATAATAATAATAATAATAATAATAAAAGCAACTTATATAGCGCTTTTCTAACACTCAAAGTCGCTTTACAATAGACGGGATGAAACAAGACGACAGGTAAATATAACACAGACATACAGGGGCGGATGGGAAGGGGGGCTACGAGTGGGAGAAGCGGCAGCCACACACGACGCCAGCAGTACTCTCCGACTTGGACAGATACAAAAGGGCAAGAAAAACAAACATCATGAACCACAGATGAAGTCTGAAGAAGTGAGTCCCGACCAATGACGTGAATGTGGGCAGACCGCAGCAGTATCCGATGCGCTTGGGTAGGGAGTTGAGGGAGGGGGCAGGTCGAGCCTGCCCCAGACCAGGGGTAGGCGAGAGGACGAGGGAGGGGGGGCACGAGAAGGCAATGGAGAAAATGTGTGTCTTGAGACGGGATTGGAAGAGTGGGAGGGATTCTGAGTCTCTAATGATTTGGGGGAGTGAGTTCCAGAGCCTGGGAGCTGCCCTGGAGAAGGCTCGGTCACCGAAGCCATGGAGGTTGGACCTGGGGGTGGATTGTAGGGAGGCTGGGGTGGATCTGAGGGACCGAGAGGGTTGGTAGGAGAAGACGTGGTCGGTGAGGTATGGGGGAGCCAGTTTGTGAAGGGCTTCATAAGTAAGAACCAGGATTTTGTAATTGATCTGGTGGGAGATGGGTAGCCAGTGGAGGTCTTTTAGGACTGGGGTGATGTGGTGCCAGGATTTGGTGAAAGTTAAAAGTCAGGCGGATGCGTTCTGGACCAATTAGAGTCTCTTGATAGAGCTAGCACTGGCATGCATCAGTGCTAGCTCTTTTTCTTCCTTCCTCTGAGTTGCAGTAATCAAGGCAGGAGGAGATGAAGGCATGGATCAGTATCTCAGCAGCAGCAGGGCGTGTGAGAGAGGATCTTATTTTCACAATGTTGCCAAGGTGGTAGGAGAAGGATTTGACCATTTGGCGGATATGTGGCTCAAGGGAGAGGGTGAGATCAAGGATCAAACCAAGGTTGCATGCCTGGGAGGAAGGGGAGACAGTAGTGCCATCGATGGTTGCCTTGGCTGAGAGTGGACTTGGAGCCAATGAAGAGGAGTTCAGTTTTGCCACTGTTGAGTTTGAGAAGGTTTTGCTGCATCCAGACTTTACTTGCAGACAGACAGGAGTCGATGTGAGAGAGGGGTGGATTGTGAGGGGACAAAGACACAATGTAAGTCCTTCTGGCCTTCTCTATACTTCTCAATCATCATTCTCAAAGCAAACGTTGCATCTGTAGCGCTTTCGTGACATGAAACCATACTGCTGCTCGCTAATTGTCACCTCTCCTCTTAACTTAGCTTCCACTACTCTCTCCCCCTTATCTTCATGCTGTGGCTGATCAACTTTATACCTCTGTAGTTGCTACAGCTCTGCACATCACCCTTATTCTTGAAAATAGGTACCAGTATGCTTCACTCCTCAGGCATCCCCTCACTTCCCAAGATTGTGTTAAAATAATCTATTTAAAAACTCCAGTCACCTCTCCTAAACACCTCCACGTCTCCAAGTATGTCATCTGGTCCAACCGCCTTTCCACTCTTCATCCTCTTCACAGCTGCCCTCACTTCTCCCTTGCTAATCCACCGCACTTACTGATTCACTATCCCCACATCCAACCTTTTCTCATGTATTCATTCATTAGCCCCTGAAAGTGCTCCTTCCACCTTTTTGTACACACTGTACTCGCTTATCAGCACATTTCCGACTCTCTCCTTCATCACCCTCACCTGCTGCACATCCTTCCCAACTCGGTCCCTGTGTCTAGCCAATCGGTACAAGTCCTTTTCTCATTCCTTACTGTCTCTCATACAAACCCCAATTCCAATGAAGTTGGGACGTTGTGTAAAACGTAAATAAAAACAGAATACAATGATTTCCAAATCCTTTTAGACCTATATTCAACTGAATACACTAAAAAGACAAAAGACAAGATATTTAATATTCAAACTGATAAACTTTGTTTTTTTTTTTGTTGCAAATATTCACTCATTTTGAATTTGATGCCTGCAACACGTTCCAAAGAAGCTGGGACAGGGGCATGTTCACCACTGTGTTACACCACCTTTCCTTTTAACAACACTCAATAAGCGTTTGGGAACTGAGGACACTAATTGTTGAAGCTTTGTAGGTGGAATTCTTTCCCATTCTTGCTTGATGTGCGACTTCAGTTGCTCAACAGTCCGGGGTCTCCGTTGTTGTATTTTGTGCTTCATAATGCGCCACACATGTTCAATGGGAGACAGGTCTGGACTGCAGGCAGGCCAGTCTAGTACCCGAACTCTTTTACTAAGAAGCCCCGCTGTTTTAACACCTGCAGAATGTGGCTTGGCATTGTCTTGCTGAAATAAGCAGGGACGTCCCTGAAAAAGACGTCGCTTGGATGGCAGCATATGTTGCTCCAAAACCTGTATGCACCTTCCAGCATTAATGGTGCCTTCAAAGATGTGCAAGTTACCCATGATGCCATGGGCCCTAACAAACCCCCATACCATCACAGATGCTGGCTTTTGAACTTTGCGCTGATAACAATCTGGATGGTCCTTTTCCTCTTTAGACCGGAGGACACGACGTCCATGATTTCCAAAAACAATGTGAAATGTGGACTCGTCAGACCACAGCACACTTTTCAACTTTGCGTCAGTCCATCTCAGATGAGCTCGAGCCAGAGAAGCCGGCGGGCGGCGTTTCTGGGTGTTGTTGATATGTGGCTTTGGCTTTGCATGGTAGAGTTTTAACTTGCACTTGTAGATGTAGCGGCGAACTGTGTTAACTGACGATGGTTTTCGCAAGTGTTCCTGAGCCCACGTGGTAATAACCCTTACACAATGATGTCGGTTTTTAATGCAGTGCCGCCTGAGGGGTCGAAGGTCACGGGCATTCAGTGTTGGTTTTCGGCCTGCTGCTTACGTGCAGAGATTTCTATGGATTCTCTGAATCTTTTGATGATATTATGGACTGTAGATGATGAAATCCCTAAATTCCTTGCAGTTGTACGTTGAGAAACGTTGTTCTTAAACTGTTGATCTATTTGCTCACGCAGTTGTTCACAAAGTGGTGAACCTCGCCCCATCCTTGCTTGTGAACGACTGAGCCTTTCGGGGATGCTCCTTTTATACCCAATCAGGACACTCATCTGTTTCCAGTTAACCAGTTCACCTGTAGAATGTCCCAAACAGGTGTTTTTTGAGCGTTCCTCAACTTCCCCAGTCTTTTGTTGCCCCTGTCCCAGCTTCTTTGGAACGTGTTGCAGGCATCACATTCAAAATGAGTGAATATTTGCAAAAAACAATAAAGTTTATCAGTTTGAACATTAAATATCTTTTCTTTTTAGTGTATTCAATTGAACATAGGTCGAAAAGGATTTGCAAATCATTGTATTCTGTTTTTATTCACGTTTTACACAACGTCCCAACTTCACTGGAATTGGGGTTTGTACAACTCACCATGAGCCTTTGCCACCTCTCTTCTCTTCACACTGCATGTCCTTGTACTCCTGTCTACTTTCTTCATCTCTCTGACAATCCCACTTCTTCTCTGCCAACCTTCCGCTGTATACTTTGCTATACTTCCTCATTCCATCATCGTCTCCTTTTCTTCCTTCCTCTGACCAGATGACACATCAAGTACCTTCCTAGCTGTCTCTCGCACTATTTCTGCAGTGCTTGCCCAGCCATTTGGCAACTCTTCACTACCATCCAGTGCCTGTCTTAACTCCACAACAGTTTTCCTCCAGCTTTAACCATTTGATCCTTCACTCTCTTCATCTTCTTGGTCTCCAGTCATTCTACGAACCATCCGATGCTGTCTAGCTACGTTCTCCCCCGTTTCCAATCCATTTCAGATCACACCTTACATAAGATATGATCCACTCTTATACGTCACCCTGTGTTCCTCCCTCTTCTTGAAATATGTATTCACCACAGCCATTTCCATCCTTTTTTTGCAAAATACACCGTCTGTCCTTCCTCATTACTCCCGTCGACACTAAACCTACCAATCACCTCTGTTCCCTTCACCAACATGCCCATTGAAGTCCGCTCCAATCACCACTCTCTCCTCCTTGGGTACCCTCTCCACCACTTCATCCAACTCACTCAAGAATTAATTTCTCTTCCATCTCACACCCAACTTGCGGGCCATGTGTGCTGATAACATTCATCACACCTTCGATTTTCAGCTTCATACTCACCACTCTGATGCGCACACACATCAGTTAGTTTCACAAGCCATAGACCACATTGATGCTAGACAGAAAAATGAGAGGTTACAAGAAATAGGCACATGTCAAGTACACCACAAATGCCTTTATGCGTAAGCCTAGACAGACATTAATGGTAAGTGGAAAAGAAATAACCTTTTTGGTAGATTCAGGTGCAACACAATCAGTCATACGACACACGCAATTTGATTTGCTTCTGAAAACGAGTGGCAGGTACATGAGGACTGTAGGACCATCTGGCAATTCAGTTGCTGAACACTTTACCACTGGACTGTCAGGATGAAATTGAGGGAACATTTTAAGCATTCATTTTTGTTTTCACATTGTCCCATAAATCTGATGGGAAGAGACATGGTGTAAATTGGGAATAGTACTAATCTTTACCTGCCCCCCCCCCCCAGGGGAATAGTGGTCATATGACCACTAGACACACACCAGTTTGTGAAATATGGCTCTGAGAATCTGCTGCACGCATATCAGTGGAAGCTCTCGGACGCTGCTCCTGCCTCGGCAAACGAAACTAATAGAGGAAGGCAAGCATCTAACCACAAGCACAAGTAGAAGTGTGATGGAACCAGATTTACACTGCGCATGACATGTATCACAAGGGCAAGATGATGAGCTTGAGAAGGTTTGGTACAGGAAAGGTTCGTTGTATTGGAATGACAGGACTTGTTATCTTGTTCAATACACAAAACAGCTTTCGAAGTACCATTTACAGAGCCACGTCTCATTGGCAAAACCTAAAAACAAACCGGGGCAATTCTTAAGGCACCTCGGCAAGAATGTGTAACAATGCTGTTGGTTGGACACCCACTAAAGATCCTCATGTTCAGCATCACAACGATCAGGGGTGTACCGAAAGAGGTTTTCGGCTGTTGTAAACACAACCAGAACTGTTCCGTTCGTGCCAGACACACATGAAAAGCCGTGTAAATGATGATGAGCTCTTTGATGCACACCATGAAAGGTACCAATGCATAAATGACGTCACAAATCCCCGCCTTACAGCAGGTGCCGGTGTGGGTTCTATTTCTGCTCGGGTACAATATGGTTGATCGACTCGGGGTCCTTCGACTACATATGACGTCACGGATTATGCTGCTAGCTAGCGTTGTTTAACGCTAGCTATATAGTTATTTAGCTGTGTGTTTTTTACAATCCATGTTGACATAGAGTTGGGTAGTAAAGGTGCGGGGGCCAAAGGCCTGAGCTGCATCTAAGGAGCGAGGCCGCAGGCCCAGGATCCCCCTGGACGAGAGAACGCGCGTGAGGGCCGAAGGCCCGAGCTGCGTCTAATGTCAATCTACTGTTTCCCGCTGTTCCTAAACTGAACTAGCCCCTACCCAAGCCCCTACCCAATCATAATGTGTGAAGTAGTGATGTCATCTGTAGTCGCAGGACTCCAAGCAGGGCGAGTAGATCAAGCACCGACACCGGCATGCTTAAGGACTTTGAAACCTCTTTCCATACCTATGTCTGTTCCTCTCAGGTGTGCTAGCCTCTGTTTGAGCTATAATAATTGAGCACTATTCACATCTTTGTGTTAGAGATTTATATAGGAGGGGAAAAATGTTGTGTATGCGAGTACTGTGTTTTGGTTTGGTGTTTTACAACAAGTGACAAGTTTTACGGGAGTGTGGGTTGGGAGGTAAAGAATTGTTATGTTGCATCGAACTGCTGGGTGGACCTCCCGTTTTGTGGTCGGCTCACTGAATGGAACAGTTAACACATCCTCTGTGAATAGTACACATGGCCATTGAAACTCTTGGTCATGGTAATTTGTTTCTGAAGCTGATTGTTGGTTTCGGTCGTTAAGCCACTGTATTGTTTATCAGGGTGGGGATACCTGCAGTCAGTTGAGACTGAGGAGGTCACTTAGTTGAGTGAAATGTATCCGTCAATAAACATTGTCCAGATGAACTGATTCAACCTTCTTTGATTTTCTTACCTGGGTTACTGAGCACGCATCAAGACGTAGTACATTAATGCCTTCACATTTAGGCTTATATGAATCGCAATGGCACCACCACTCCCTAAGCGCTGATATGATTAGCGGTTGTATGGAAACCCATTTATATAATGCATTTTTTCTTGACTCGAGTTCCAGTTGAGAGTTTATTTTCCAAAAATAACTGATCCTAACTTGACCCTGCAAATCATTTGCAGCAAATAACCAGAAGAGGGGGCCAGATTAAAGTTCACAGAACTTGTAGGCCTCGATGAGGGACGAAGGAGGTTAAACAAACCCCCCCCCTCCCATGACTGAATTGTTTCAGCGAAGGCATTTAATACTCTTGGCCCTTAAAGTGATAAGTGGATAATTAATCAATTTATGCCACTTTCTATTACTAAGTTTTATAGAGATTGACAGTATATCCTCTAACATTTTTTTCCCATATGTGTCCACAGTGCATGAATGGGCAACATAAAATGGAGACGAGTAGTGTTAGTGGGCCAGTTTAGGGGAAAAGTTCAGCACCCGAGGAAAACTGGTCTCAGGGAAAGGGCAAGACAAGTAGTGATTCAACAGAACTCCTATGATAGATCCAAAGAGACTGTGGAAAACCTTGTCTAGAACAGTGTTGTTAATTCCCATTCCTGGAGTCAACCTTGGGAATCGTGAAAATGGGGGAGTATCTTGGGGGGGGGGGTGCCGGACGGCCCGCCAGACATGGGGGCAAGAGAGGAGACCCAGGTGAAGCAGGCTTTTTGTAAAGGTAAATGTATTTGGCAAAATCCAAGCCTTTAGGCACAAAACAGGTGAAATCAAAGAAAGATAGTCACACTTTGCACCTCCAGCTCTGAAGTTCCCAACGAAGATGAGACCCATAGGTCAGGAATGTAGGAGGACATGGAAGCAAGCTAAGTTATGTATTACGCAACACCACTCCAGCTTCATCTTGTTAGCATCACCGTCCAACATCATCGTCCGAGTCTTTCTCCTTGATGAAAATACAAATGATCGAAGTGACGTGAGTGTGGGTAAATAAGGTTCAAGTGCCATTCACCGTATCGCTCCACCCACGCTATAGTCCAGTAATAGTTCACATTTGTTACTCTTCATGGTATGCAGGCTAAATTGGAAGGAGTTATTTGTTGAAAAAAAAGGTGTACAGTTTATATATCATTCCATCATAGTTAAATTATTTGTCAATAAAATATTCCTTTACCAGCAGACAGTATCAGTGAACTTGTTAGAAGTGTGCTGTTAAATGAACAACGCAACTGCATAGAAACACATTACTTAGTCTTTCTTGCATGTGGCCCAGAGGGGTGCCACCGCAGGTGTCGCCCAACATTAACCTGAAATCACTGGCTGCTTTGTGTTGCACCCATAAAGCGAATGCGACACACAGGCCGCTCCAGTCCTGGCAACTTTTATTTTCTTCCCCGGTACAAACCATTTTTCTTATTTTTGCATTGACAAAATTCAGCATGCAGCACAGTACTTGACCTCACCGTGCAGTTTCTATTTTTTTTGCTATCCTCAGCTTCCTGCCTTTTTTTCCTCTGAACTATTGCATCACAACCTTTTACAGAAACAAGATCCTTCCCCTTTACGAATACCACGTAGTCTCCACAGCAGAATGATACCAACGGAAGTCAACGTTTGTATAAAAATGGAAACGCATGACAATGTAAACAAATGCAAAACATTTTCTTTCTTCGTTGCTTTGGGATAGTTCCTGATTCCGGGTCGCAACACCCTCCCCCACTAAAAAATTAAGTTTCCATAACATTTTCTTTTTGCTCAACAGCACAACTAGCTTTTGACATACAATGCAACACATAACCACAGGAGGCTTTACGTCACAGGGGAAGGTGAATGCTTGTATACAGTTTCTTTGCACAGACTACATTAGCACTTCCTCTTCAAGCTACAACGGCATTAATACAACTATATAGACCTCTATAATCTTGTCTGGAGACATGTATTGTCTGTAGGTATGCTGGCGGGCCCCCCTGACATCCCATAATAACATCTGGAAACTACCATATTCACCCCACATTAATGTATTTTCACACCTATTTTTTTGCCACATGCACAGTCACATGTTAACACATCCTCTTTCAGTTTGATATTAGTATCTTTTAACACGCTATATCAATAATTCAATATTCCTTTACAACTGGTGTTAGTGTCTTATGTTTTCCATCTCAATAGACGCTTCCAAATTTGACTGTTTTAAATCACCTCCAAACTAAGCATGAAATTCAATTGTAACCAATATAAACTCTAGCAACTACTTTGCTGTAAATTGTAAATATCTTAACCATTTTACTTCACTTTACAGTGACTCGCTACTACCAGTACACGGACTGTGTATTAGGAATCAAAGGATACTGGGTCCAGAAGACAGGGTCACTGGTTGTCAAGGGAGGTCTTCTCGGCGTTACCTCTCCATCATCCACACTGCGTACCCTCAAGTTCACTGGCTGGAACGTGAGCTGGCCTAACTGGTCATACGTGTCGATGCGCCAGGGTCATCCATCTCTTTCGGGCCTCTTCCTCAGCCTTCCGGTTTCCATCTGAACCTCTTCCAACCCGGATTCCTCCTCCTCTACAAAACATTCTTCATGTGCCAGCTCCCCCTCAGGTTCCCCGGGATATTCTTCCAGCTCTGGTCCCTCATCAGGATGCTTTTCTGCACTGGGGTAAAATTCCCTTGCTTCCAGGTTTCAATGGCTTCCTGCTTTTCTTGTAGGTCCACAGAATGTATTCATCCTTGCTTTAACTTTCAGAGTCTGCATGGTAAGTATCTTGTGTTGTTTTCACATTTCTTGTTCCCGTCTCTTCCTGATATTGACTTTTTATTTCTTTCAGGTGAGATTTGCTAGTCTTTGGCTGATCGATGAGCTAAGGACAGATTGCGACGTAACACTCATTTCTTTCTGCCCTAGCGGTTCAAGGACATACACTGGGCTGTCTTTCCCCTTTCTCTCTCTAACCACGTGGATCTCATTCACCCAATAGGCACGTAACTTGCCTGGGCCTCCTCTTTCTGATAAATTTCTTACCAGTACATGATCACCGGGTCCAAGGACTGAGCTCCACGCATGTTGGTTGTAATTCCTTTGTCCTCTTGCTGCAAGCTTTTTCAAATTCCTCATCGCAATTTCATAAGCTTCCTGCATTGATCTTTTCCATTTTTCTGTACATCCTACATGAGACTGTGTTTCTCAGTTCTTTTCTAGGAAACATCAAATCAATGGGCAGGGTTGGCTCCTGGCCAAAAAAGGAAGGACAAAAGGAGAAAAGCCAGTTGACTCATATACAGTCCAATTATATGCACGGACAACTTTGTTGAGATGATCAGCCCAGCTTCCTTTCTGAGTCTCTTCATGCATCCTAAACATGCCTAATAATGTCCTGTTGAAACGTCCTGCTAGATTCGCTTGGTTCTTGGGGATTATAAGAAGTTGTCTGTGAATGCTGTATCCCACGGTAACTGCAATTTTCTAAAGTTCATTTCTGAACTCCTTTCCTTGGTCATGGTGGCTCTTTGATGGGAATCCGAAGTGCATGAGGAAACCGTCAAATATCTTTCGAGCAGCCATCTTTGTTCCTAGTTGCATATGCTTGTGAAAACTTGGTAAAATGGTCTACAATGGCAAGAATATATTCTGCCCCCCCCCCGCTTCTCTCAAGGTGGAGGTAGTCGATGGATATCAATTCAAATGGAGGCGTGGTCTCAATACTTTGGAGTGGGGTTCTTGTTAATCTATTGGGCTTTTTCTGCTTTAAACAGCGACACGCCCTAGTAACATAATGCTAAATCTCTTCCCTCATCCTGGTCCAAAAGAACCTTTCCCTGGCTAAGGTAACCATTCAATCAGCTCCTAAATGCCCCATCTCCTAATGTAGTTAATTGTAGATGACACCTTTGAAACTTTCAGGAACAACCAGCTGACTCTTGGAGACCGTTTTTCTCTTAAAGATTCCATCTTCATCAATCCACAAGTGTGGCCACTCTCTCAGAAGTTTTCTCACTGTTGCCGATTCAATCATTTTGTCCTTGTGTCTAAGATGGTCGTGTTTCTTTTTCGGAACCAACACTCGGCTAATAATGGAATCTTCTGTTTGTGCTGCTTTTAGAACTTCTACAGCTAAAGCTTGGACTGCCACTGCACCATTGTTCAGCTCCTCAGGTAATGCATCGATGTAGCAGGTAATCATGGAGATCCAGTCAGTCTCTCCTGTTTTCTGAGCTTTGAGAGCCTGCCCAACTGACTCCAGGACCACTGGTGGGCATTCTTGGGTACACTCTTGGATGACTTCTTCCATGGGTGTAAGCCTCCTTGATAGGAAATCAGCATCGCGATTAGCTGCCACAGGTCTATACTTCGGAGTGAAGGGATAATCTGCCAGTTCAGCCATGCAGCGGTGTCCTGTTGCATTAAGTTTAGCAGACTTCATGACATAAATCAGCAGGTTATTGTCACTGTACACTATGAAATGAGGGGCATGGAAGACATAATCACGAAAATGTTCCATGATAGCCCACTTTAAGGCCAAGAACTCCAACTTTCCAGAGTGCAATGTGTAGTTCTTCTCTGCTTTTGTTAATGTCCAGGATCCATGCAATGACTCTGAATAAACCATTTTTCTCTGATACAATACTGTGCCCAGGCCTTCCTCTGAGGCATCTATGTGCAGCACAAAAGGTTTCTCAAAATCGGGATATGCCATGATTTATTAGAGCCGTGATTAATTTCTCCAACGCCTCTAGGTGTCTTCCAGTCCATTCGACCGGCTGAGACAGTGGTGGCTGAGCAGATTGGCGGCCACCATTCCTCTTCCTTGGCCCCTTCCTTTTCTGTTTTAGGCTTAGTCAGCAGCTTGTACAGAGGCTTGGCAATCCTAGAGAAATCAGGAATACAGGACCTATAATAGCTGAGAAAACCCAACAATTTTCTCGTCTCATGGACAGTAGCAGGTGTTTCATGCCTTTCATGCCCTGCACAGCCTCAACATCTTTAGGATTCGTGCAGTAACCCTGTTCAGAGATGATGCGGCCCACATAACATACTTCCTGCTTAAAGAAATCACACTTTTTTGGCCTTAGCTTTATTCCACACTACATATTTCTCTGCAACAGTCTGCGGACATTTTCAACATGCTGCTGGAAGTCACTACTAAAGACTAAAACATCATCTAGGTAAAGGACACAGATTTAATCTCTTCGGTCTCCCAGACATCCCTCCATATAACACTGTAGTGAGGCCAAATGGGACTCTGACCCACTTGTAGAGCCAGCATGGCGTTATGAATGCGGTGCAGACTCTGCTTCCATCGCTCCTGAAGCCTTGATGGTAAGCTTTACCTTGGTCCAGCACCATAAACCAGGAGTTGCCACCCAAGTTTTCCAAAATCTCCTTGATTCTCGGGATGGATGGCGATAGTCCATAATCTATGCATAGGCGTAGGCCCCCATCCATTTTACACACACCACTGGCAATAAATAAGAACATGACTTTTGAATCCAGCCTCGGTTCAATAAGTCCTGTAAGTGATTCTTCACCTCTTGATAGAGTGAACAAGGGACAGCATTGTATGTTTTCCTCACTGGGATATTGTCTTGGAGCTGAATGTCCATTTTCAGGTCAGGATTATATCCTGTGTCCCACTCATCTTTGGCAAACATGTCACACTCCTCCCTGAGCATCAGCCGCACCTGCTTTTGTTGTTCTTCTGACAGATGGCTGAGGTCCACAGGAGGGTCTCATGGCTCGCCTTCTGAGATCTTGGGTGAACATTCCATCTGGGGCGTGTCACAATGCTCTGAAGGCAGTGGACTCCATCCTTGTTGTAAGGGTTTCACTTTAAGGGGATGAACAGCATCAGTGGTGTATAACCAACCCAGCACCATTCGGCTCTGGAGAGTTAAGTCATCATCTGCAAGGTTCTCTACTGTCACTGTGATGTTGGCATTATCTTCATGTGGAAGCTGAATGACTTGTGCCTTGACTTATATTCCAATGGGCCATGGTGCATTGCATCTTCATTTGGCTCAAGAACTATGCATGCTCCCCTGATCACTCTCTTATTCAGCTGCCCACAGTTCATATTTGCCACCTTGTGTAGGGACGATAATGTGTTGCCGTCCCAATCTGGCGATGTGACAGTCACAGACCGACAGAATTGCACTTGCCTTCTTGTATCTCACTTCCAGTGCAGAACACAGGTTTTGCACCAACTGGCTTGAGAAGGTGTTTCCTCCTAAAGAATCTCTCTGCGCCAACTTCTCCATCAAATTGAACCAAATTATTGGTCGTTCAAGCTCACTGCAGGCCACAAGGATTGGTACGAACAGCTGTCTGTTACTCACCCCTTCCATGGTGTTTTCAGAAAGGCTAAACTCAAGTTCAAACCAGCCTTCATAAGGAATGTGTGCTCCAATTGCAGCAGTGATGTTCTGTTCTGCCTCATCCAGCAGTGCCTCTACTAGTCTCACTTTCACATCAGGTAAGTGTTTCTGCTTCCAGTCTGACCCCACTAGGGAGACGTGTGACCCCATGTCCCATAGCACTGTTGTGTGAATGCCCCCGAGGGAACACTGGGCCACACATCTGTGTCTGAGCTTCGCTGCTTTCTCCTGTTTATAGAGAGAGGCATTTTGAGATGGCAACGGCCTATGGTGTTTGTATTCTCTGTTGTAGGGGAGGTTTAAATTTTGTTTGATGTTGCTGTAGTTACCACCCCTTTATGACAACCTGTTGTCCAATGCGCATCACTGTCACATTTGTAACAGTGATTACGTCTCTTGCCCTAATATAATGGTTCACACTGGTGGCACTGCCTTGCAGGGTGAATTGGTGGTTTGTGCTTTTGAAGGGACTGGTCATTAAGTCTTTGTATGTGCTACTTGAGTAGTGAGGTTCTGGAGGGCTTCGCAGGTTACCTTATTTCCAGCATCCAGCTTCTCTATTAGAGCGTTGTTCTTTGGTACTTTACTCTTCTTCATGCTGGAAGAGTCAGTCTGGTTAACATCCTCATGTTCCTCCTCACTTACTGCAGCAACTTTTACCACTCTGGATTTTGCTGTAGTTGACAACTTGTGTTTCTGTTCCAGCTCCAGCATTTACACAGTGTTCATCTTTTCCAGTAACATGTAGTGGTCAGAGTGACAGAGAAGTTGCGGTGGAAACGGCGGATGGAAAATCAACCTACAACAGATCTGCCAGGGACCACCCAGTGCTGAATGTGGGAGATCATATAAGAATGAGGCCTCTACCTGGTGATTGCATGGGACGATGGCCTCTGGGCCAATGCCTCAAGCAAGTCGCTCCTTGATCATTCGTGGTGGATGTTGATGGCACACTCTAAAGACGCAACCGTGTAGATCTGCATGTAGCAGAGCGCTCAGCCCAAACACAGCAGCTGGGAATGCCTGCGCAGAGCAGTCTTGAACAGGGACATGTCACTGGAAAGACCTCAGCTGAGACAAAGAATGTCTCAACGTCAGGGCGAACCAGGTGAGGTGGAGCTTCCTCACACGCCAAGTGCACCAGCGAAAGGACAGTGCTCGACACCGGGAAAACCCAGTGGCACAACAGGCCATGCCGTCTACTCACATAGTGGCCGCCTGTCACGGCCATCACAAAGACTGAACTTGTGACTTTGAGAGAACATGGGCACTACAGTGTAGGTGGATCGCTGCCCTTACAAGCCCACTCACACATACACATTTACAGCACATACACAAAGAAACTGTTCACAAAAGACTGTTGGACTGCTCCGTATTCATTGGTAAAAAAACAAAAAACATTGTGATAGGACGGAGACGGTGCATTACGTAATGCTATGCCATTTCTAAATGTGTAAATTCAAGTTGAAAGTTTATTCACAGAATTCATACAGTATTCGTAAGTGTGAAATGCAATGCAATTGGTAAGACGATGCAGTTTCCAAGTGGTGAAGTGTTTACATGCACCTTAGAAGTTAAAAGAAAGGGTTTACATTAAGCATTTGTTTACATTATGTGCCAAAGCTAAAGGAAAGGAGATGTTCCAGCCATATGTTAATGCTGAATCTTTAGTGACACCTACTGGTGAAATATGTTAACCAGGTTACCGTGACAATATTCGGTATGTGGGGACTTCCGGGCGTTCAATAAAGAACTACGAGCTGAAACATCCACAGGCAGTCTGCAGATTACGAACGAGTTACGTTTTTGAGTCTGTTCGTAAATCAAATTTGTATGTAAGTCAGAACAGTTACGTACAGTTCACGTCTAGCGTCAATTACTCAAATGTTTGTCTTAGTATTTTGTATATATTTTACCTAAAACATCATACATATAATAATGCAGTAATAATAATAATAATAAATCCAACTACAGTACAGTATCTATAATTGAGAGAGACAATGTGTGTGTATTGGTATAGAAAAAAATTAGAGCCATTTCTTACATTTCAAACTTCCCATTACATTACAGTCATTTAGCCAATGCTTTTATCCAAAGCGACTTACAATAAGTGCATTTAACATAGGAAATCAGGAGAACTACTAGTCACCAGAGGTCTTCACGAAACATCTTCACGGATATATACCAAGTCCAGTTTCACTTGATTCAACTGCTTTGGATAACCATGACCTGGATGAACGAGAACATTCACAGACAAGCATCTAAGAGCAAAACCAGTGCTAAAGTAAAGGCGCAAGAGAGAGATTTTTTTTTTCAAATGAGTGAATACAATAAGTGCTACGAGCAAGTAACAGGGTAGTAGTTCTTGAAGAGGTGAGTTTTCAACCTGCTCCGAAAGATGGGCAGCGACTCCATTGTCCTGACATCAGTGGGGAGTTCATTCCACCACTGTGGGGCCAGGACAGAGGAGAGCCGCGACCGGGTCGATCGGCAGCAGGGGCCTCTGAGCGACAGGGCAACCAGGCGTCCCGAGGCAGCAGAGCGAAGTGGTCAGGCGGGGTGTAGGGCTTGAGCATGGCCTGGAGATAGGAAGGAGCTGTTCCTTTCACTCTCCTGTAGGCTAGCACCAGAGTCTTAAACTGGATGCGAGCAGCTACTGGGAGCCAGTGTAGGGACATGAGAAGGGGAGTTGTGTGGGAGAACTTGAACATCAGATGAGCTGCAGCTTTCTGAACAAGCTCCAGAGGTCTGATGGCCAACGCCAGGGCACCAGCAAGGCGCTGTAGTCCAGCCGGGAGATGATCAGAGCCTGGCTGAGCACCTGTGCCGTCTCATCGGTGAGGAATGGGCGAATCCTCCTGATGTTATAGAGGAGAAATCTGCAGGAGCGAGCAACCGATGCAAGGTTTGCAGCAAATGACAGCTGGTCGTCCAGAATCACACCCAGATTCCTCGCAGTCCGAGTTGGCGTCACCACGGTGTTGTCAATGGTGATGGCCAGGTCTCGGGTGCGGGCAACCTTTCCCAGGGAGGAACATCAGCTCTGTCTTGTCCAGACTGAGCTTCAGGTGGTGTGTCGCCATCCACTCTGAGATGCCAGTCAAGCACGCAGCAATGCGTGTCTCTACTTGTATGTCAGAGGGTGGAAAGAACAAGATCAGCTGGGTGTCATCGGCATAACAATGGTAAGAGAAGTCATGCGAACGAATAACAGAACCCAGGGATGTCGGGTACAGGGAGAACAGGAGAGGACCCAGAACCGAACCTTGTGGAACGCTTGTAGTTAGTCTACGAGGCTCCGACACAGATCCCCTCCATGTCACCTGGTAGGAGCGACCCGTCAGGTAGGATGCAAACATTGAGAGTGCAGAGCCTGTGACACCCAGCCCCACGAGGGTGGAGAGGAGGATCTGGTGGTTCACTGTGTCGAACGCAGCTGACAGGTCCAGGAGTAACAGGACAGAGGAGAGAGAGTTTGCTCTCGCTGAGTGCAGTGATTCTGTCACTGCAAGGAGGGCCGTCTCTGTAGAGTGACCCACCTTGAACCCAGACTGGTTGGGGTCCAGGAGGTTGTACTGGTGGAGGTACAAAGAAAGTTGGTTAAAGACAGCACTTTCGAGAGTTTTTGATAGAAAGGGTAGAAGGGAAACCGGTCTGTAGTTTTTGACGTCAGAGGGGTTAAGTGATGGTTTCTTGTTAAGTGGGGTGACTCTAGCAGTCTTGAAGGCAGATGGAAAGCATCCTGCCTGGAGGGAGGTGCTATTGAGGTGGGTTAGAAAGAGAAGGAGTTCAGGTGCTATAGACCAGCGTTTCTCAAACCTCTCCTGGCGGACCACTTGTCCTGCACGTTTTAGATCTCTCCCTGCTCCAACACAGCTGATTCAAATGATCAACTCATTATGAGCTCCCGAAGCTGCCTAATAACAAAACTGATCATTTAAATCAGCTGTGTTGGAACAGGGAGAGATCTAAAACGTGCAGGACAAGTGGTCCGCCAGGAGAGGTTTGAGAAACGCTGCTATAGACTGAAGAAGAGGGGAGGGGACCAGGTCAAGGGAGCATGTGGTGGGGCGACTGGATGTGATGAGGTTGAGGACCTTATCAGGGGAGAGGTGAGGGAGGGTGCAGAGGGTGGGCTAGTGCAAGGAGCTCTAACTGGGTGGTGAGAAAAGGAGGATCTGATGTCGTTTACCCTCTTGTCAAAGAAGTTAGCGAATTCATCAGGGAGAAGGGAGGAAGTAGGTGGGGGTTGAAGAAGTGTAGAGAAGGTTTCAAAGAATTTCTTAGGATTAGAGGCAGAGGATGGAATTTTAGAGCGATAGAAGGCAGCGTTAGCAGCAGAAAGGGAGGAGGAGAAAGTGGAAAGAAGAGATTGGAAGTTGAGAAGGTCCTCTGGGAGTTTATTTTTTCTCCATTTGTGCTCTGCTACTCTTAGTTGAGTTTGTCTGTCAGTCAGTCTGTCAGTATGTACTGAGTCAGACAGCCAAGGGGCAGGTGGACTTGGGCGTGCAGGCCTGGAGGTGAGGGGACAGAGATTGTCCAGAGAAGAGGAAAGGGTAGAGAGAGGAAGATCAGTAGCAGTGTCAGGGGGTAGGAGAGAGAAAGATTCAGGTGTAGGAAGGACAGACGTAACAGAGGGAGAAAGATCAGTGGTGGCGAGAGAGTGGAGATGTCTACAGGTGGAAACCCTGTGGGTAGGGGAAGGGGCTGAGGGGGGAAACGAGAGGGAGAGAGAGTAGAACATGGAATAGTGGTCAGAGAGCTGGAGGGGAATAACAGAGATTGGAAATAGGACAGTGTCTAGTAAAGATAAGGTCCAGCTGGTTACCGGCCTTGTGGTTAGCAGGAGAGGGTGAGAGGCGAAGGTCAAAGGAGGAGAGGAAAGAGAGAAGAGGATCTAGCTTGTTAGTGTGGATGTTGAAGTCACCGAGAAGGATAAGTGCAGAGTCATCAACAGGGAAGTGCGAGACAAGTGTGTCAAGCTCCTCCAGAAACTCACCAAGGGGGCCTGGTGGGTGGTACACAACCACAATGGCGAGTTTGACTGGATAAGAGACAGTAACAGCATAAAATTCAAAAGAGGGCGGAGAAAATTGTGGAATGGAAACAAGAGAGTATTTCCATTTCAGGGAGATTAGCAGGCCAGTACCACCACCCCGCCTCCCAGCTCTGGGAGTGTGAGTAAAAGAGTACACATCTGACAGAGCTGCGGGCGTGGTAGTGTTTTCTGGCGTGATCCAGGTCTCAGTTAGAGCAAGAAAGTTGAGGTAGAGCAAGGATGCATAACCTGAGATAAACTCAGCTTTCGGCACCGCGGACTGGCAATTCCAGAGCCCTCCCGTCACCACTTGCTCAACGTGAGTGGAGAGAGTGAGATATATTAGATTGGTAGGGTCACAGTGCCTAGGAGTGACCCGACGTCTATGCCAGCCCCGGGAAGAGGAAAGGACAGGAATACGAAGGGAACACATAGTCTATACTAGGTAGGCAAAATACAGATGACTGACCGGATCTAAAAAGAGCAGTCCTTGCTTGACGAAGTCTCGGCTTGAAAAAGTCAAAATTTTCAAGTCAAAACACAACGCGCACAACACAGAATGCACACTGGATGGCTGGATGGACAACGCACAGCACACAATGTTTACGTGAGTCGACTTAAAATGGGTTGCGTTGTTCTCCCTCGGGCCGACGAACCGCCTGAAACGCGCAGTGATTTGAGCGTCGCGCAAAGTAGTCCGTTCGTTCGTTAGTACAAACTATTGTGCGTAACTCCATTTTTAAAAAAATAATAGGCTTTACGGAGGTCGGTTCGTAAGTAAGGGCGTTCGTAACCCGGGGACGACTTTATCTGTATCAATCCACTTGCTGTAAATTGTGAGCTGCTTTAGTCCCCGTTTTTAGATTTTAGTACTTCAGACTCCTCAGGGTCAGGAGTAAAAACCTTTTATTCATGAAAATATACAGCAGTTTCAGAAGGCTCATAACCCCTAACCCCACAGCTTGTTGATCTGAGAGCTTTGTGTGTTTTATCTAATGCTGTGTCACCTAACCTGCTTTCCCAAAAGTCCACCCAACCCGCTTGTGTTTACATCCCAACAGGATGGCCTTCGTCTGTGCTCCAGCAATAATGTCTTAACTGCTGGAGGGGAAAATGCTCAAACCTTTGGAGGCTTTGGACAATTAACAAGCTCGACTAACAGTTGAGCTTGTTGTTGTATCGGTTTTCCAAATGAAAGGAAAACAATATTCCATAATTTGCAAACACAAATTGCTTCCAAACACAAAAACTTACGGTAAAGTGTTTGGGGTCATTTTGAACTTTCAAATACAAACATGTCCATGAGACACTTTACTCAAAGTGGCAAGTGCCCTAGTCCGTTTACTTCTAAAGCACATTACCAAGGAACACCTTCTGGCCCTGAATTAGACATTATATGTCATGTGTATCTCCAGAGGCACCATCTTTATAAGTTCAAACTTTTACTTCGACTAGAGAGAGTGGCACTCTGTAGCATCATCCTACAGTATAGTGATGAAGCAGGACATCAGCTAGCACAAATAAACCAACAAAAAACAACACTGGGATAATCAATGAGGATAAGCGGTTTGAATAATTAATGGATGGATGGATGGATGGATAGATCCAGTGTGCATCTTAAAAAAAACCCCACACATTTTGTTTGGGATGTAATCTGGAGTTGTCTTGTTATCATGATTGATTATTAGAGAGCCTTTCACCCAAGTGATTCATTCAATCAGTCAGATTCAACTGGTATAAGTATGAAAATATACTTTTACCTGTGGCGGCGCAGTGGTGCAGAGGTTAGCGTGGTCGCCTCATGGCAAGAAGGTCCTGGGTTCGAGCCCCGGGGTAGTCCAACCTCGGTGGGTCGTCCCGGGTCGTCCTCTGTGTGGAGTTTGCATGTTCTCCCCGTGTCTGTGTGGGTTTCCTCCGGGGGCTCTGGTTTCCTCCCACAGTCCAAACATGTGGGTCAGGTGAATCGGCCGTACTATAATCGTCCCTAGGTATGAAAGTGTCTGTGTGTATGCGTGGTGGCCCTGTGGTGGCCTGTCCAGAGTGTCTCCCCGTCTGCCGCCCAAAGACTGCTGGGATAGGCTCCAGCATCCCCGCGACCCTGAGAGCAGGACAAGCGGTTCAGATAATGGATGGATGGATGGAAGGATGGACTTCTACCCGTGTCTCTGTGAATGGAAGAAAGGACACAAACTTCTTCAAGCTGCGAAACAACAGCTCTCGTCTTGGACAGAGGCCGGTGACAGTGGAAACTACTGTGTTAGAGCTATAAAACGTTTTGAAAAGCTTTAAAAAAATCTTATAGCCAGGAAAATTAGATTGGTTCCACTGTTTGATCACACATTCCCCTAAGATGATGATTTTCATGATGATGGCTAGAAAATATACAATCACATTTGTGGGTTTTTTTTTATACAATCACACACAAAACTTTGGTATGGAGGTTTCGCTCTTGTTCAATTGCACATGCGCACACACATCAATTTGAAGCAATACAGACTCTCAAAATACACAAAGTCTCCAGTAAGACACTCAGTATCAACTTTAGAAGTCGTCCAACTAACTATACAGACTTGTCTGAAAGTGGGCAGAGGGGCGATTGTTGTTCTGCTTACCTTGTCCTTTCGCAGACAGGCCGTGTACTTCAAAATGGCACAATCAGTAGTTTTATATCCAAACACACTTTGACAGGAGACATGGCTGTTTATTGACACTTCGGCTTCTAGCTTGTACTTGTCAGCCCTGTGATGGACCGGTTGCCCGTCCAGGGGGTCTCCCCGCCTGCCGCCCAATGACTGCTGGGATAGGCTCCGGCATCCCCGTGACCCTGAGTAAGGATGAACGGTTTGGATAGTGGATGGATGGATGTCATACTTGTGACCTTGCAGTCACAACTGCTACCTTTCTGTACACCGCTCAACCCTGCAAAATCCCACTCATATGAATCACAAGTCTAAAATCATCAGTCTGATGGGTACTCCTACCTTGATCTTGAGGAAGGGTAATGAGTTAAGGGGGATATGAGATGAAAAATCTCCTCAACTTTGGTGACGATCTCATGAGGGTTCACGTCTCACAAGTCGTTTCGTCTCTGCAGGGAACACACTGACAAGGAGGATAAAGGCTCACCCCCTTTTTGTGGTAAATATTGGATATTGATTTTGATACACTTTATTAATCCCCGTGGGGATAATATGCTCTGCATTTAACTCATCCTAGCTGTGTAGCAAGGAGCAGTGTTTGCCATGTCTGTGCCCCGACCAAGGCATGGCAAGAGGAACTGGAGTCGGTCCCCGGGCCCAGCAGGGCGGCTGCCCACTGCTACTAGCTGCACAGCTAGGATGGGTTAAATGCAGAGCACAATTTCCCCACGGTGATCAATGAAGTCAAAATCAATATCAAATCAAATATTTGTCACAAAAAGGGGTTAGCCTATCTCTGCACACTCAAGTTTTTTGACATCCCCCCCCCCCAATTGCATCTTGCCAATTACGCCGCTCTTTTTGAGCCGTCCCGGTCGCTGCTCCCCCCCCCCTCTGCCGATCCGGGGGGTGGGGGGGGGCGCCCCGACCGACCAGAGGAGGCGCCAGTGCAGCGACCAGGACAAATACCCGCATCCGACTTCTCACCCGCAGACACGGCCAATTGTCCGTAGGGACGCCCGACCAAGCCGGAGGTAACACGGGGATTCGAACCGACGACCGATGTTGGTAGGCCCGTTTTGACACTTCTCTGCTCGCTGGTCAAGTTGAGTTTTGACACTTTGGGGGCGGGGTTAGTCCAATAACATGAACGTTGATTGGTTCGATCACAGTAACGCGGGAAAGCAGCCATGTCGTCGGGCCATCATGTCGGAACGGGTAAGTCTTACACTGACGTTAAGGTTAAGCTCTTTCAGAGATCCCATTTACATCCCGGTTCCATTGGTGGCAGCGGTGGGATCCGGTAGTGTGCAGATCCTCAGAAGTCTCTTCGGAGCGCGGGAAGAACAAAGCGCGAGGGCGCGCTTCCGGGAGGCGATATTATGAACCCTACATAGCCCTCGCCAAAATCCCGTACCCTGTCCCAAATCTCGCGAACGGACGCCGGATTTCCGCTGCGTTGCTAAGGAAACAATTAACTATCAACTCGGTGCGAAGCAAAGCTAACGTTAGCTACCTTCAATTTTGTAATTTTGTATTTTTCGCAATTTTGGACAGCTGGCTGCTTTTGTAATTTTGGACTGCTGGCTGTCAACAACAGAACGGAGGTAAGTAACGTTAGTTGTCACACGCCTCTGCTCCTTGGATACGTTATTGGTATTATATTAATGTTGATTGTGGATAACTTAGACAGGTTAAATTGTGGGTGTACAGCGTTTCCTTGATGAGCGCTAACCCCATAACAACATATTTTCGCGTTGCTACGGTGGCGCACACGTGACAAAGCCAGAAACGGGATTTTGGCGAGGCCTATGTAGGGTTCATAATATCGCTTCCGGGAGAGGGTGACGACTGTGAACTACTAATAAGACACGTTAGCCCCGTAGCTAACGGGTCTGACCCTTTAGCCGAGCGGCTAGTGACGTCGCCTTGAGGTGCAGTACACCTCGTATCGAATCCCGCACCGGGCAAGGAAATAACCGGTTACACGCGGTTATAACTAGCTAAATATTTGCTCTTAGAAAAGCTGACGTCACCTTGCTAAATTACCCAAAGGAATTGAATCAAGTGCAGCTGGACTTGGTATATATCCGCGAAGACGTTGCGTGACCTGGATGAATGAGCACATTCACAGGCACCTTGCTAAAGTTTGCCACAGGCCTCATGTTACCGAAGTTAGCTAAAGGCTAACGTTAGCCGGGCTAACCCTTCTCGCAAAGCCCCCTGCGGGAGTTGCGGTGTTTTTAAACCTGGGCCCTGTGTCCATATATGTCGGTAGGGCGAGGAGGCGTTTCTGCTCGCGTCGGTTTTGAAACTATTCAAACGCCACACGTAGGGTGGCCATATGCTCGGCTTTAGGCCGGACAGTCCGGCTTTTCAATGTCCTGTCCCCCGTCCGGCGCAGCCTCAAGCCGGACACCCAATTGTCCTCCTTTTTTGGAGTTGCGCCGGAACGCAGCATAACGATAAGATCTCCGGTCTAACACATGATTGGCTGAAAGCCGGCGCGTCAAATAAATAGCTGACACATCATTGGTTAAAAACGGAAACAAGGCCTCCGTGTGCTGCTACGTCACATCGTTACGTTAACAGATCTCAGAATCACTGTATCATGATACTGTAAACTACTAATAAGACACGTTAGCCCCTAGCTAACGGGTCTGACCCTTTAGCCGAGCGGCTAGTGATGTCGCCTTGTGGTGCAGTACACCCCGTATCGAATCCCGCACCGGGCAAGAAAGTAACCGGTTACAGTACCGTCATTATCATGGACAAAACTGTATTGTAGTGTGGAGTATACCAGAGTCCTATATATTGGGATTATTCTGGCTTCACTAAATGCCGCAAAGTGTCCTCCTTTCTGGTGTTATGGAAATGGCCACCCTATACACAGACAGGAGTAATACCCCTAATGTTACAGGTACCGGCTGGTACCAGTGGCGCCCCCAAGGGGTGGCCAGGGGTGGCCACGGCCACCCTGGTACTATCCCTGCCCCCAGCCACGAGTCGCATATGCAGAATATGCTTCTGATTATGCATAATATGCTTCTATCTGATATTTCACATTAGGTGCTGTTCATTTAAATCAATAATGTATATTTTTCTTAACTCTCATATTGACAGTTTTCAACTAGGCTATGCAGTACACTACAACAGCATCATAGAATTCCCCAAATTCAGTCATGGCTTTTGGTTTATGTGTGCCACCCCAAGATTTTCAGTGGCCCCATTTGGCCCCCCCTATGGAACATTTCTGGGGGCGCCACTGGCTGGTACCCGTGGAGACAGAATATAATCTCTGTTTTAAACAGATAAAAGCAGAGAGACAGGAGACGTTAGTGTTTGCGTCAATCAGGCTGTTCTCTGTCTTTATTAAACATTTTTGTTTAATAAATATAAACAACCGTTTATGATTATAATGGAACCAGCCTACTGATTTAAAACAACATCAACACTCAATAATAGAAGAATTGCAGGTACGTAACCACCAGCAAATGCTTTAAATCCACATTCTCAGTTCAGACACAGAACCACCACAAATCAGCCTTCTGAACGTGGCTGTTGGGAATCAATCAAGTGTAAATAGAGGTTTGACCATTTGCCCCTGTTGTACTTTGGGCTTGCCTGTCCGAATGAGGTTTATAAGAGTTTCTGCTTTTTCAGCAGGTATTGCGATTGCTCCACAGAGGAGAGTGACAAGGAGTGGGATCACTTTCTCTGGTTGTCCCAGGGTCACTTCCTCGATTACGTTGAACCCCAGCAGTGGGCGTTCAATAGTGAAGCTGCTCACAAGGAAAGGGGCACTGATAGACATGTTGGGGTCCTCGTTTCCAGGTAAGTTTCCAGTGATAGGGACCAACAGTGGAAAATAAGTTATGTTATATACACCTGGAAAACGTAATGTATAAATGTTAAAAAAAAACAAAGTTGTTTGAATGTTTATTAGCTTACATGTCATCAGATTCAGTTGAGTAACCTTTATTTACACTTGACTGACTCACAACAGCCACGTTCAGAAGGCTGATTTGTGGTGGTACTATGTCTGAACTGAGAATGTGAATTTAAAGCATTTGCCTGTGGTTACGTACCCCCAATTTTCCCTTACAGGTACCGGCTGGTACCCATGGAGACAGAATATAATCTGTTTTAAACAGATAAAAGTAGAGAGACAGGAGATGTTAGTGTTTGAGTCAATCAGGCTGTCCTCTGTCTGCAGAACTGGCCTGGCTGGCCCAACTTTACGACCTAGCGCTGCCGTTTACTCAGAGCTCCCCATTGTGGCGGGCGTAGGAAGAATAGTTTCACAGTTGTACAGTGGATCCGGTGCACACAAACATCACTAATTTTAAACACAATATGTGACCATACATTTGTGTGTGTCGCACTAACATGCGTGTCTTTTTGATGGTGGGAGGGAGTGGAGCACCCGGAAAAAACCCCACCGCAGACATGGGGAGAACATGTAAACTCCACACAGAAGGTGACCTGGGATGTCCCCCGAGGTTCGAACCCAGGACCTTCTTGCTGTGAGGCGGCAGCGCTAACCACTGGGCCACGGTACCGCCCTTAAAAAAGTCAGACACAATGTGGCAGATGGTGCCACACTGCCACTAGTATCTAAATTGGGCAATTAGAGGTTTGAAGTGTTTGACAAATATACTGTGGCGACTCCTACTGGAGTGTTCCTGCTGGGAGTCAGGGGGTTCATTTGCATATTACCCACGATGCAACCGGAGAGTGTTAATGTTGTGGGATATTGAACATGTTAAAAACGGGCGTATCTGTTACAGATAGCGGGGATGTTGTGGAAGGTAGTGGGGACGTTATTAGAGAAGTTGTATTAGACAGCATGCCATTTCCCAGCATGAGTGTGAAGAGTAGGCAAATAGGTAAGCTCAGTTCTGTGGCCAAGAAAATAAGATAAGCTGAGCCCAATACAAACTTGTGTCTGTTATCACTGGCTTGTCTTACGGTCATTAAAAGCTTGCTGGTTACCTCAGAAAGGTTGGCTGAGGAGTCTATTATTTGACCACGTCACAATACCTTTGTGTGTGATGGTTCCTTTGCATCCTCTATTGGTCATTTACCACATTCTCTGCATTGCAAGTGTCTACAGAATTAAATAAATGGAACGATAATGCTAAGGCCATGCTTCGCCAACATATTTTATATATTCTGAAGTCACCTTTAACCTTTCAATGCAAGATCAAGTGTGGCGTTGACTTGGCACCCTTCCTGAACTGCTGCCATTCATATCTAGTCTTGGATGATATTTTAACCTGTTCGCTATCTGTTTAACGCTGAAAGAAGGTCAAATCAGTTCATCTAGATACAACCAGATGAATTGATTCAACTTTCTTACCTGGATTATTGAGCATTCATCATGACTATCTGTTTAAAGAGTACTACTGCTGGTAATGACGTGAAAATCACAATGACAAATATTTTTTTCAATATTTTTTTGTTGTTGTTTTGATTCAAGGATGAAAATCCATATTGTATTCATACTAACTGTGTATGACCGCCAGACCCTGATGGCCTGTCCAGAGTGTCTCCCCGTCGCCCCGCCTGACTGCTGGGATAGGCTCCGGCATCCTGCGACCCACATTTGGATAAGCAGCTTGGATAATGGATGGATGGATGGATGGATGCATATGTTTTTTGTTAGTGTATTGTGAGCTGTGAAAACTCTTCAGAGGTGGAAGTGTATGTCTGCGTCAACTTCTTTTCACATGAAGTCACCTCAACTTCCCCTGCAAGTATATAACCACATACTATATGCACTCTTTAAAGCATGACCACAAATACCAGACAGTTTTAGTGAATTTGCTAACATCTACCGGTTGAACACCATGTAAAGGTTAAACTCATGGCAGGCTGGTCTTGGTACTCGGTGATGTTAGCGTAGCAGGATAAACACAGCTGCAGATAATAACACTATTAATGGGTCTGCTGGATGGAGGTGTGTGAAAGAAGCTGTATTGACAGTACTACTGACAGTTGTTAGTGCTGGGTCCGTCTGCCTGTTAATGCTGATAGATGTACCGGTACATCCACAGGCACCAAGCACACTGAAATTACTAACTTTGAAAAGAAGCCAGAGGGGGGGTATATTTACCACTCGGTGGCAAAAGTTTTCAGCTTCACTCGGTAGAGATGACTGAAGTAAAAGTCCTTGGTTTGGCAGATGAATATTGCTAAAGTATTCTTATCACACAGTGTAAATGGAAAGGCTTAAGTAATCGTCTTGGATGTTAATGAAGGTAGTATGTCTGAGAACCCAAGAATCCAAGGTTTGCTTTAAACTAAACCTTCTGAAGTTGGGTTTGGTTTTTTTTTTGCCACTGATTAATGTTATTTTCCACATTTTGAGTTAAAACAGAATTTTACGATACAGTCCCATTTGTCAGAAGAAGTCTAGTCAAAACCACAAAAGCAGAAGCTTAGTTCTACAACACATTACATCCCAGTGAGGATGTGTGTGTGACAGCATACGACCAACCCACCGGAGGGCTGGTCTCCCCGCTAACCTAATTTCTTCCATCCCATCAGTGCTGAGGGGACATCTCTATTACGCTCAGCTCGGCTCCGCCAGAAACCCACTCACAACTGCACCATATGGAGTAAGATGAGCAAGACACCGTCTGCAGGACTTCATTAGCTTTTATGTAAGTCTGGATTCAATTACATTTTTAGTTTTAAGAAAGAAAGTTTTTGATGCTATCGTACCAGTACCACAAGGAGGTGAAAACACCACTAACTGCACCAGTGTATGTGTATGTGTATATGTGTGTTATGTTTTTCAAGCTAGCTCCTTGGATTTCAGCAGCTGAAGCTGGAGTAATGGT
This sequence comes from Lampris incognitus, assembly GCF_029633865.1. NCBI lineage: Eukaryota > Metazoa > Chordata > Actinopteri > Lampriformes > Lampridae > Lampris > Lampris incognitus. Next base: position 50,127,448 of record NC_079218.1, read on the forward strand.
GTTGTATTTTGCTGTTTTGCTCTAGGAAGAGGTAGCAGATAGAGGAGTTGCTTTACTGTCATTGCAATAACCCGTTAGGCTGGATTAAGGGCACCGGGGTTCAACTGTAAGCGTACAAGTCAACGGCAATCGGATATCCACAGTGATCATGATCATATTAATTTGAAACGCATCGCTGCTAATGTCACCAAATATTCTGAATTTCAGCCATGTGACCTTTTCTTTTATGTCATTACAGAATCTCCGGCTGAAAATAGATTAGAGCCGCTCCGACTTATTTCATGGGCATGATACAAACCACGGTCCCAGTCTTGCGTATCCGTCTTTATGAGGCGATAGTTACTAACTCTTGGGCACAATCGTCGCAGTATTTTGTTGTTGTTTGATTGCTGCACAACCCTTCCTCTTGTTTTCAGACAACCACACTGAGCTACTCTTACACAATTCTGTAACCTTCCCCGTCTCTGAAGTCTCTCCACAAACAAGCTCCCCCTGCCCCCGCCCCCCCCCCCCTTAAAGTAGATTACTTTCTGGCACAGGATCACAAAAGAGTACTCAAGATATATGTGATTGGATGTGCTCCTATCCCGTCATCCCATTCAGCTGATAATGCTACTGCAGTATGGAAACAGTCAGTTGTTGTGAGGAACAATACACTCAGGAGATGAAGGCAAAGGGATGCGCTAATCTGACCTCGAGCGCTGGCGTGACTGTCTCCCGTCCGGCTTCTCTACTATTCCACACGCATAACGCAATCACGGCGCTTACGTTTCATCTTTCACTTCTGTGTTTTCCCCGGCAAACATGCCTCTGACCCTTTTGCGTACTCTCAATGAGAACCGGGTCTTTGCTAGGCGTCTTGGAAAAGGACGACCCTAGAAGTTAGGAGATATAAACCTCGGCGTCCGGGTAGCGTGGCGGTCTACTCCGTCGCCTGCCAACGCGGGGATCGGCGGTTCGCATCCCCGCGTCACCTCCGGCTTGGTCGGGCGTCCCTACGGACACAGTCGGCCGTGTCTGCGGGTGGGAAGCCGGATGTGGGTATGTGTCCTGGTCGCTGCACTGGCGCCTCCTCTGGTCGATCGGGGCGCCTGTTCGGGAGGGAAGGGGGAACCGGGGGGGGGGGGGGGGGGACGGCATGATCCTCCCGTGCGCTACGTCCCCCTGATGAAACTCCTCACTGTCAGGTGAAAAGAAGCGGCTGGCCACTCCACCTGTATCGGGGGAGACGTGTGGTAGTCTGCAGCCCTCCCCGGGTCGGCAGAGGGTGGAGCAGCGACCGGGACGACTCGGAAGAGTGGGGGAATGATAGAAATGGGGGGGGTGGTGGTGGTGGTGGATATATACCCTCTTTAACATAATCTGTTTCCAGGTGAAGAAAAGGCCGCGTGAACATGGAGTCAGACGGACCTGAGACGTCTCACCCCGACGGAGAGGTAACTCATCTGGGTGGGAGCTCCAGATGTGCACCACGCTATGGCTCCTGTGCGGGCAGCCTCTCCTCCGTGGAGCTGACACCGCTGCAGAAGCCCGCCATATCACTGACGCGCTCTTACACAGCCGTCGCTGTGCTCTGCTACGTCAACCTGCTGAACTACATGGATCGATACACAATAGCAGGTTGGGCGATCTCCTCGCAACCCCCTCCAGCGTGCACACAACACACAGTTGTTATCCAGAACCGCAGCTGTCCGTCCTCTCACACAAGTGTTGTGCTGTGTTTCTGTCAAGGTGTCCTTCTCAACATCCAGAAGTTCTTCGATATATATGACAGCACGTCCGGTCTTCTGCAGACAGGTATGACGATGCAAATAAACCCTGATCCCACCCCTGATCCCACCCTCCTTTACAGAGGAAAGGTGTCTGGCCCTGCACTTCAGAAAATCCCACTCCCTTGCCGGGAGTTCCCCACTTGCATTTTGTTGCTGCGTTGTAAGTTTATAGTGAATGCATGACGTGTTACGGCGCATCATACGAGCAGTGGACACAAATGTGTGGCACTTACCGACTCGATGTTATCCCCATCACTGTCTCTGCACTGGTGTGTATTGAAAAAGACATTTTTTAGGTTTTCATTGCTAATTGAAAATACTCTGACATTCCCTGTAATCACCTGATAACCAATAGCCTTCCAGTTATTTCATTTTGGATGGTCATATGACTTGATGATGGAGTCTGCGGCTCATTCGTGGTACGTGAACGAATCAGCTTGACAGTCATGTGACCGGCTGATTCATTACCTGAGGTCTTGGACATGAGATGTTAATGCACTCACAGTTTTCATCTGCAGTTTCTTACTTTTGGCTCCTATCTTTGGTTACCTTGGCGACCGCTATAACCGGAAGTATATCATGATTGGCGGCCTGAGTGTGTGGCTGGTGTCTGCCCTGGGAAGCTCTTTTGTCACTAAACCGGTAAGTAGATTAGAATTCAAAGACAATTTACATGTGCACTGTGCACATTTGTCTGATCTCTGATTTTTGCTCGCTGAAAAAAATCTAAAACGGTGACTTTGAAATATGGCGTGCATGAGAACAATTCATTTCCTCACTATGTGTTACCCCACAGCAAGAAAAAGGAAAGAAGAGATTTTACCATTGGCTGCGACAGTGTTCTGCATGGTGTGCTATGAACGTTTGAACATATATTGAATGAGTAAAGCAATCCGGGGGCGGCACGGTGGAGCAGTGGTTGGCGCGGTCGCCTCACAGCAAGAAGGTCCTGGGTTCGAGCCCCGGGGTAGTCCGCCGGGTCGTCCTCTGTGTGGAGTTTGCATGTTCTCCCCGTGTCTGTGTGGGTTTCCTCCGGGGGCTCCGGTTTCCCCCCACAGTCCAAAGACATGTAGGTCAGGTGACTCGGCCGTACTAAATTGTCCCTAGGTGTGAATGTGTGTTGGCCCTGTGATGGTCTGGCTGCCTGTCCAGGGTGTCTCCCTGCCTGCCGCCCAATGACTGCTGGGACAGGCTCCAGCATCCCCACGACCCCGAGAGCAGGATGAGCAGTTTGGATAATGGATGGATGAATGAATCAATAATCCAATTTGACCTCCGTTGTCAGTGGAGAAACTCCATGTTGTGTACTCGCGCTGTCACTGTTTGCAAGTGTTTCCTTGCTGAGTGATGTCTGTGCTGCGCAGCCCACTAAGTCCAGTTCCCTGCTGTCCCCAGTACTTCTGGGTGCTGGTGTTACTGAGAGCCATTGTCGGGACAGGAGAGGCCAGCTACACCACCATCGCTCCCACCATCATTGGCGACCTCTTTAGCGGGACAAAGAGGACCCTCATGATCGCTGCCTTCTACATCTTCATCCCTGTCGGAAGGTTAAGGCTCTCAATAATGCTCTGCCTTTGTTTATTGAAGTTCTTCGGCATCTCACATTGAAATCAGCATGCCGACAGGGTCATTTTCTGTTCCAACTTGTACATTTGTTGAAGGTAACACTCTTCCATGTATTTTTAGTGGCCTTGGATATATAGCAGGCTCGTCAATAGCCACCTTAACAGGAGACTGGCGTTGGGCTCTTACAGTAAGATGACTTCATTCATGATTTGATAAGTGTAGACCGGTTTCATCACTAAGTACAAGTACACAAGTTTTCCTCGAGCATTATAAGCGATATGATAGATACCGTAACACTGATTTCCTCTGTTGTCAGCTCAATCCCATCCTGGGTGTAGTGGGACTGCTCCTGCTGATCTTCTTCTGCCCTAACCCCCCCAGAGGTGCCGCAGAGACCATGCATGGACAGGGAGTGATGGGGCACAGCTCGTACATGGAGGACGTCAAGTACCTTCTAAAGAAGTAAGTGACGAGATAACAGCTAATAATGCTTTCCAGTCTCCGAAGATACTGAACCACCACGGCGGCAGGACATCATCACTGGGATGCTTTTCCCTTGTGTGTCTTCGGCTCTGCAGCAAGAGTTTTGTGTGGTCGAGCATGGGAGTTACAGCCATGGCCTTCCTAACCGGAGCTCTGGGCTTCTGGACCCCTACCTTCCTGTCCAGAGCTCAGGTCAGTCAGGGAATACAACCGCCCTGCACCGAAGAGCCATGTGATACCTCCGACAGGTAAAACCCTCCCCTCTCACTTGTATGTATCTCCAATTCCTTCATGCGCTTTATATAATTTGAATGATGTCATGTGGCTTTGGCTCCCTGCACAGTTACATCTTTGGGGCGGTGACAGTGGTGACAGGCATTCTTGGAGTGTGTCTTGGAATGACCCTCTCCAGGTGGCTGAGAGACAAACTGCCAAATGCAGACCCCCTCATTTGTGCTGTGGGAATGCTAACATCCTCCCCCTGCCTCTTAATTGCCATGTTTTTGCCATCAACAAGCATCCCAGCTACCTATGTAAGACATACATTCCTTCTGTTTTTATCCTACAAAGATGTAAAAGCTTCTTTTTTTTGTTGCAAAGGAATCGTTTATCTGATTTGCATTAGTCCGTTTGCAAGTTTCATCACTCACAAAGATAAATGTTTGTAAAATGAAGAGGCGTGCTGCCTTGGGTAATGCTGTGAATCCTACTAACTGAAACAGGTGCTAACAATGATTCTGAAAAATGGGAACCATATTGGGGGCGGCACGGTGGCGCAGTGGTTAGCGCGGTCGCCTCACAGCAAGAAGGTCCCGGGTTCGAGCCCCGGGGTAGTCCAACCTTGGGGGTGGTCCTCTGTGTGGAGTTTGTATGTTCTCCCTGTGTCTGCGTGGGTTTCCTCTGGGGGCTCCTGTTTCCTCCCACAGTCCAAAGACATGTAGGTCAGGTGGATCGGCCGTACTAAATTGTCCCTAGTTGTGTGTGTGTGTGTGTGTGTGTGTGTGTGTGTGGGCCCTGTGATGGTCTGGTGGCCTGTCCAGGGTGTCTCCCCACCTGCCGCCCAATGACTGCTGGGATAGGCTCCAGCATTCCCATGACCCTGAGAGCAGGATGAGCAGTTTGGATAATGGATAGATAGATAGATGGATGGATGGATGGGTGGGAAGGAACCATATTGGTTTACAAAATGTTTACTTAAAATCTGAAGACATGAAACTTCCCAGTCCTGAGAAACATGACCAATGGTGCACCAATACAGAAGGATTAAAGCTTTTATTGAGACATGGCTGCAAACAGAGGCTGAAAACAGTACAGCAAGGTGCTGTAGCTAACTGCTCAGTATCATGTCAGCATCATGTCAGTATCATGTCGGTATCATGTCAGTCCATGTCAGCATCATGTCAGCATCATGTCAGCATCATGTCAGTCCATGTCAGCATCATGTCAGCATCATGTCAGTATCACATCAGTATCACGTCAGTATCATGTCAGTATCATGTCAGTATCATGTCGGTATCATGTCAGCATCATGTCAGTCCATGTCAGCATCATGTCAGCATCATGTCAGTATCACATCAGTATCACGTCAGTATCATGTCAGTATCATGTCAGTATCACATCAGTATCATGTCAGTATCACGTCAGTATCATGTCAGTATCATGTCAGTATCACATCAGTATCATGTCAGTATCATGTCAGTATCATGTCAGCATCATGTCAGTATCAGTATATAGGAGGTGGAGCTGGAGGTGGCAGAGTTGAAGATGATAAGATTTTCATTGGGAGTGATGAAGAAGGACAGGATTGGGAACCAGTATATTAGAGGGACAGCTCAGGTTGGACGGTTTGGAGACAAAGCAGGAGAGGCAAGATGGAGATGGTTTGGACATGTGTGGAGGAGAGATGCTGGGTATACTGGGAGAAGGATGCTGAATATGGAGCTGCCAGGGAAGAGGAGAAGAGGAAGGCCAAAGAGGAGGTTTATGGATGTGGTGAGGGAGGACATGCAGGTGGCTGGTGTGACGGAGGAAGACACAGAGGACAGGAAGAGATGGAAACGGATGATCCGCTGTGGCGCCCTCTAACGGGAGCCGCTGAAAGTAGTAGTAGTAGTAGTAGTAGTAGTAGTAGTAGTAGTAGTAGTAGTAGTAGTAGTAGATGTAGATGTATGACTCACCCACATGGACATTCCAGCCTACTTATGAAATTGGAAGTATTGCAGTTTGAAAAGGCTTATCTACGACTGTTTTACTGAACACATGAACAAACCAGCTGGCTTTAGGTTCATGATGGCAGAGATTGCACCTTAAACCTCCTGTTGGTTATGACAAACAGATGTTTGGGAGTGGCGACTGGTTTTGGATCGGCTTGTTCTTCATGGCCCCGTCCTCCTACATGGTACCGTCCTCCTGCAGGAAAAGGCTGGGGGAGTTCAGGGGATATACAGCCAGGAGAGAGATGCTACGTAAATATTCCAAGTTTGATTATTCTTTAGTGGCGCAGTGGAGCAGTGGTCAGCGCGGTCGCCTCACAGCAAGAAGGTCCCGGGTTCGAGCCCCCGGGCAGTCCAGCCTTGGTGGGTCGTCCCGGGTCGTCCTCTGTGTGGAGTTTGCATGTTCTCCCCGTGTCTGTGTGGGTTTCCTCCGGGGGCTCCGGTTTCCTCCCACAGTCCAGAGACATGTAGGTCAGGTGCATCGTGTTGAAGTACGGAGGGGTCCGTGTAGTTCCTCGGTGACCCTAAGCTGCAAAAAACTGGGTTCTGTGTTATTGAGGTCCAGTATTAGAGAAGGTATAAAAGACATCCTTCAGCATCGGTGAATCAGAAGCATAGGTTGTCAGTATGCCTCCTATACCACGTGATGGTGTGTGAAGGTGTTTGGCTGACTGTACAACCACAGGCCCTGAAACAGGCCTTGCGTGGTCCAGGATGTGCTGTGTCCATGGCTGTGCCCGTCACGCGTCAGCAGAGTTGGTCCTGAAAGAAAAAGGGAACACTGTTTTCCAGCTTCCAGTGTGTGTGTGTGTGTGCTGGCTTGTGTCCGGGCCGTCTCGTCGCCCGGTGTCGGTGTGAAGGGACTCAGCATCCATAGGAACCGAGAAAGCATTCCCGGCACCACGCGGTTCATCCAACTTTCTCAGAACCCGTGTGGTGTCTTAGAGGAAAGAGGGGCAAGATAGAGACCCTGATTCTGTAACGTAATCAATGGCCTTCATCATCATCAGCGGTCAGGGTCGAGTATGACCGTCCTCCCTCTGGGTCCCCCTGGGTCCGCCGGTGGGTGTAGAGGCCGGCGGCTGATGCGCCTGCAGCCACCACACGGTCCGTGGCAGGGGGTGGCCAGAGTCCAGTGGCACGGAGAACCGAGACGATTGGGGACCGCCCTCCGTTACAGCCTTCATCCACCTCCACTGCCGTTGTGACCTGGGGACACCAGTTCTGCTTTAGAGGTCTTTGTTGGGTCGCACTTCGTCTGGAACCTCCCCCTCGACCTGTCCCCCTTCGGTGACCCTACCAGGAGCCGAGCTCCGGACAGCGCAGCTCTTGGGATCATTGGTACACGCGAGCTTCTCCACCACGGCAAGGTGGAGATCCAGGAGAAGAGTATTTGGATGCTGGCAATATGACTGTTTCAATGCCATTGATAATGAACCTTCCCAGTGGGTTGTTAATGTCCAAGTGGACCTTGGACAACAAGTAGGTGGCGAGTCAGGGGGTAACTGGTGGTTGTTGGGTATGTTTGGGTTGTTAACCAGTGCAGTATCCACTAGTTCTCTAAGTTTCTTCTTTATCTGTCCCAAAAGGATGGAGATGAGATGGCCATAGATGGTCAGTTACTCAGTGGTATTGAAACCGTAGCACCACCACATTGTTGTCGTTGCGTAGCCACAGAACGTTCTGTCTTCATCCTTGGATATGTTGTCCGCATTATGTGTAACTTTCTCACGTGTGTAGTTACGTCTGCATAGAGATCTCAGTAGTCCTGCAGAAGGGGTCTGGATCAGAAGTCCAGAAGTCCTGTGGGGTCTGGGACGACTTGGTCTGGAGTAAACAGATGAGTGATAATGAGAGACAGGTGGACCCGGCGTGTCTCCGGTTGTGTCCATGTGGAGGCCCGTGTCGAGCCGAGTAGAGCAGGAATCCATTTTGTTTTTTATGGAAGGTCATCAGAGAGACCGTCCCCCCGTTCCTCTAATGAATGTACAGCTCTGTCTTTTGTTTTCATCAGGCGTCTTATGACCTGACAAGACCCTTTGGTTTGTACGCCGCGATCCGGCTGTGTCTTCTGTTATGCAATGAAATGTTGTGCATAATTCCTGTAAGCATTTGTGAGCCCTTATTTTTTTGCTGTGAACTTTTGTAATTTGTACACCACAAAACCAGATCATTCAACGCCCTAACCATGTCTCGTTTTAGGTGTTCATTGCTGTTGGAGAGACGCTCTTATCTCTGAACTGGCCCATATTGGCGGATATTCTCTTGGTGAGTGTGATTCTTGTATTGGGAAATAGGAAACACCGCAAGTCTGTTGAAACCTGGGGTAACTCGGTGGCTCTGCGACGTCTTGTGTCCTGCAGTATGTCGTCGTACCAAACCGAAGGGCCACCGCCGAGGCTCTGCAGATTACCGTCTGCCATCTTCTGGGCGACGCAGGGAGTCCTTACCTAATAGGAGCGGTGAGAATAAGATGAACCTCCCCAGACCTCTTCATCAAGCATGCCCTGTATTTTAGCCAGGAATTGTTGCGGCGAGGTATGGCAAGTTCTGTGTAACGGCAGACACACGCCGCCATTAACCACTTCACCACGTTTCTGCTGCCCTTCAGATCTCGGATACTTTAAGGAAATACAACGCGGACACCCATATATGGAGCTTCCACAGCCTACAGTACAGCCTCCTGCTCTGTCCATTTATCGGGGTCCTGGGTGGGCTGTTCTTCCTCATGACCACTCTCCACATCACCAAGGACAGGAGGGAAGCTCAGCTGCTGGTGGAAGGTAGCTGCAAAATCGCCACATTTTTCATAGGTTTTGTTTTACACACACACAGACACACACACAGTAGCGTAGAGGCTAGCACTCCTAGCAAGAAGGTCCTGGCTTCCCATGTCCTCCACCTTCTGCCGAGTCGCCTCGACTCAGGTGAACTGAAGACTTGGGGTCGTGTGAGTGGTTGTGTGTGGGGGAGTGGTGGCCTGGCCAGACCGTCTCCCTGACCTGCCTCCAGTGCATACTGGATATAGACTCCAGCACCTCATGACCCTAAATTGAATTAAGGGGGTGTAGAGGACGAATGCATGAGACAGAACATTGAGATGAAGATGGGATAGTCCTTCCCAGTACCATTAATACCATCCTGTAACTCCCTTATCAGCTTCACACCCTTGATGAGGATGCCGGAAGGAAAAAGTTGTTTTGAGCGTGATCAAATTTGTATGTTTGAGTGCTTTGTGTGTGTGTGTGTGTTTATGTAAGCGTGCATGCACCGTGCACAGTAGTAAGGGACCGGTAAGAAACTGAAAGCCCTCATATGGTACGCAGTAACACTGATGTGTGTCCAGACATCGTGATACTTGCTCAAGGCCGCTCCTGAACAATAGTCCTTTATGGGCCCTCTCTTTCTGCTTAGCCAATCCAGTGTGCTTCCTGTCACACCGTGCCTCTTGTCACACAGCCCGCAAGAAAATCCACTTATCAGCATCATTCCCCGCTAATCTAGTTGGCCAGGAATGGAAGGTGGAGAGACAGAGGCAACACAAGATAGTGAAAGATGGCATTGTTCTTCTTTACTTGTATCTGAGCTGACCACATTCTCCCCAGGCTGTTGGCTTGTGTTTATCAGTTCAGTAGGCAGCTAAACGACATAACAGTGCAGAGCGGGACTTCCCTCCCGCTGGCGGGCTCTTCTATGTCGTTCTGCACCCCAGCAACGCATGTTTCACTGCGGGCGAAGACCGACACAACATGCTGCTTGTTGGACTTTCAAGAGCTCCTGCTGTGCTATGTCAGTGTGTGTGTGTGTGTGTGTGTGTGTGTGTGTGTGTGTGAGTGCACGCATGCTCATGTACGAGTTTTTGTGTTCCAGGCGCTCCTCCATCCCAGCCGGTTTCTGAGTCCTGAGTCGTACCTCTGAGCCAAGCACTCTGGCGAAGCTGGAATCTCACAGTCTGCGCTGTGTTCAGAAAACCACTTGGTGGATTATTCAGCTAAGAGATGATACAGTACTACTACTAGTACTACTACTAGTAGTACTGTATCATCTCTGAATTGTTGAGATTATTATAAGTATTATTATATTTTCATAATTATTGCATTAATATACTAATTAATTATATTATTCATTATAATTGTATTATTATAATTTATATTAATTATTGTATTATAATTATTATGATAATTATATTATTTTTCGTTATTATAATTGTATTCTAGTGATTATTATAATAATAATGATTGAGAGATGATACAGTACAGCATGGAGAAATGTGTTCTCAACAAACACCTCTTAGCTTCTGGGTCCCATGTTGTAGGTAGGCAGGGTGAAATAACGCAGGGTTAGAAGTAAACATAACCATCTCCACAAGCAGTCCAGAAATAATCAGGTTTTGGGGGGGGGGGGGTTTGCCTTTCAAAAAAAAAAAGTACAAAATTATGAAAAAGTTGCTGCCGGACGGACAGCCGTGACGTCAGGACCACCATGCCTCGGGATGGCTCGTAGGTGGCAACATTTCATTTCTTAACACCAGGTGGCGTGGTAGATTAAGGCAGCGTGAGGGTTCAAATATCTGACAAGTTAATTGATGTCTTTCTCTTTTTTGTACTCCTACGCAAGTAAATTCCCAGAGAAAACTTGTTTTATTTCCTCTTTTGCAGGGTTGTAGTTGGGAAGCAGGATTCGTATTGTTCTGTTTGTCTTCACACTTTGCTCGTTTTTGAGAAGCTGTATGTATAAAACGACTGTTCAGACACCTTCTAGCCAGTCTACCTTTCATGCCATTAGGCAGAAGAAATCTACACTTGTTTCTGATGGGAGGAGATGCACTTTCTCCTGTCGCGTACTAACCTTGTGCCTGAACCTCGTGCAGGCGGGGGCCCCGCCGCAGGGCCACGCCGCCGCCGCCGCGGCGCATTAGGCCGCTGCATGCAGGTCAGAGCCTCTCAAAGTTATCAGCCGTCTGCACATTTGGTGTTACTGTTACATCCTACCCTTAAATAAAACATTTGCTGAAAATACCGAGCAGTCCCATTTAGATTTTGTGAGCCGCTATTTTGGGGGGGGGGCAGTGTTTTTTAAGAGCTTCTCTCAGTCTGTTAAGGCTGAAGTAAAAAAAAAACACACACACTCTAGTTTTTGTCAGTATGTCTGTGAATGTTCTCGTTCATCCAGGTCATGGTTATCCAAAGGAGTTGAATCAAGTGCAACTGGACTTGGTATATATCCGTGAAGACGTTTCGCCTCTCATCCAAGAGGCTTCCTCAGTTCGGGCCTTTCTGACTAGGCCAAGCTAGTCAGTTCGTGCCTTTCTGACTAGACTTGGCCTAGTCATTAACCACCATTGGCCTCAGTTCGGGCCTTTCTGACTAGGCCAAGCTAGCTTGGTCTAGTCAGAAAGGCCCGAACTGAGGAAGCCTCTTGGATGAGAGGCGAAACGTCTTCACGGATATATACCAAGTCCAGTTGCACTTGATTCAACTCCTTTGGATGTTTTTGTCAGTAGTGAACTTAGTCAACTACCGGCAAGTTCCCATCCAGATATCCTACCGACTCGGCAGCAGAAACCTTATGAAACTATCCACATTCATGTACTTTTGGTTGACATACCATTTGTATTGATTTGAAGTTATTTAAAACGTGTGGGGGGTCAAAATAATAATAAAACATCTATCGTACAATATGTGACCCAGTGTAATTAATAAGACAGGAATAAAAACTTTAAAAGGTAGTTAGCCAAGGAGTGGATGATTGACCATTAGTGACCATTAGCGAGATTCAACATGTTGGTGGTGATCAGAGTAGACCCCCCGTTTTCTGCAAGTGCTAACACAGCCCAGCAGATCCTCCTGCAGGCGCTGGACCAAAATCCTGAAATGTGGCATTCCAGATCTGGCTTATCCTTTCAACACGTCTCATGGTACTGTGGTTTGTGCTGACGCCGGCTTGGGCCCATGTGCAAGTGCCGGTTCTGAGCTGCAGTTATGCCCCCGCAACACAAACACCAGGTGGAAGATGCTGAATTTCGTCCAGGCAGCCAAATTGGGGGCCATGAGATTGACCTCTCCATCTAGGCGTATTGCAGCCAGCGCGCAGCTGCTTCCTCGCTAATGAGCACCGGAGGGGGCCTGGGGCCGGACCACCACTTATGCACCTGATGTACTTCAAGAAGGAGGCTTTTCCTTTCTCCGCCGCCAGACCCCTCTCGTTCTGCTAACCAGTGGGTATTTTATAAGAGAAGCTGCAGCTTTGCGGTAAAGGTGTCCGTTTAACTGCCCGAGGATATTTCATATAAAGAAGTAATTCTGTTTTACGCCCCTCTTTTAAAAGGTTTCTCTGGAACAGCGCATCGGCCTTCCTCCACTAGATGGCGCAGCCTCATTAAAAAACACACTGGACGCCAACTCAGGATATAACATTCAGCACCAGCGTCTCAGACCAAAACAAACTTCTGCCCTCCCTTCACGTTATTGGCTGTTGTTTCATTGGTTGCCATATTGATTTTTTTTTACAGTATAGTTGTTTTATTAACATTAGTAACGTATTCAGCTTTTTACAGTATGGAGATATTTTATTAACACTAGTAACGTATTCAGCTCGGTGAGGAGACATTTCTTCGATCTGCCAGTGACCTAAATCCATGTAACAATTATTAACTAGCTAGCCTGCTAACGCTGGCATCCTCGCATGCGCTAACATGCACGCGCGGCCGGACCGACTTACAACGTTACAATGTTGCAATTTCATGTAGCGAACGCTTTTATCCAGAGTGACGTACATCTGAGACGACTCAAGACTACGACACACACACACAGGGGGTGTGGCGTCATTCTCTGCTCATGACGTCATTACTCCACTATCTCTTTACATAGCAAATAGTTGTTTGCTGCTATATTAATGTTATAAATCATATATATAGCACTCTTTTTGGGAGGGGCGGGGTCCTCCCCCTTTCTCCCCAATTGTACTTGGCCAATTACCCCACTCGTTCCGAGCCGTCCCGGTCGCTGCTCCACCCCCTCTGCCGATCCGGGGAGGACTGCAGACTACCGCATGCCTCCTCCCATACATGGTGGAGTCGCCAGCCGCTTCTTTTCACCTGACAGCGAGGAGTTTCACCGGGGGGGGGGGGGGACGCAGCGCGTGGGAGGATTACGCTATTCCCCCTACCGATCAGAGGAGGCGCTAGTGCAGCGACCAGGACACATGCCCACATCCGGCTTCCCACCCGCAGACACGGCCAATTGTGTCTGTAGGGACGCCCGACCAAGCCGGAGGTAACACGGGGATTCGAACTCGCGATCCCGTATTGGTAGGCAACGGAAGAGGCCCGGACGCCCCCCATTTAAAGCACCTTTGAAGAGGAACTGTTAAGCATATGGATTCATGGCTCTCGGTTGTTGAACGGGTGGGGAGATACTTTGGACGTCTTATTGGTTACCTGTCTGGACGTCACAATGGAGCTGAGCTGATAGTGTTCCCATTCACCAGCTGTCATACGCCAGTCTTACAAACGTCACGCTGCTGTGTGTCTTGGGCAGCACCGTTAGTGATTAATCTGTCTGACATGACACGGGTGGTAATTAAAGAGGGCAGGAAGAGGAAGCAAGTAACTCAACACTCCTTGGCTCTCGAGACGTGACGGCATCTCATAACATGGGTGATTCCCACAGATATCGAAAACACATATTACTGCAGTAAATCAGCCATATGAGTAACACTATATTATGCTCTCGGCTACTTCGGAGTGTTTACTTTTGATCGCTCGATGTCTAAAACTGAGTTTTGAGTAGAAATCTTGAATTCACAGAACTGGAGTAGATTTGGGGGTTTTTAGTAGTTTTCAAAGACCGGCACTTACTACAGGCTCACAGTCCGGTGAATGAGACGTAGTTGCATCCCCTTTACGTGACAGCAGCTTGTCAATCGGGTGCCAAATTATCCGGACAAACACAGTAAGTGCCCAGTGTACAGTAAGTGCTCACCATGCTATAAACTGGGTAAACTGTGCCGGAAGGTCAAAGGTCAAGCAGTATCTATCCAGTCAATCAGAACTGCAATGCCAAAAAAAAACCCAACGAAAACAAAACATAGGACCCCATAGTTGTTTCGTAACACATTGGTACTACTACTACTACTACTACTACTATTATTATTATTATTATTATTATTATTATTATTATGATGTCCTGTGATGGACTTAGCGGCCTGTCCAGGGTGTCTCCCCGCCTGCCACCCAGTGTCTGCTGGGATAGGCTCCAGCATTATTGCTAATAATCCCGTGACCCGAATGGGATTATTAGCAATAATGCTAATAATAATAATTATTATTAATAGTGTTGGTAATACTGTTGGTATTGCATTGCAGAAGTGAGGACGTGGGATATTGCAACGGCATTTCATGCTGCTGTACGACCTTTGCAACAGCAGAAGGAATAACCTGCCCTCATCATGGCGTCTTTCTCCCCCGCCACTGACCCTGTTCGGTGACGGCCATGCCGGGAGAGTCTAATCTGAGTCCAGGAGGTCTCGTCGCTCTCATTCCTCCTTTGACTCCTGCTCGAGCGCTGTCGAGCCCAACCTCATACCATTCCACGCGTCACGCCGGGCCTTGTGTGGCGCCGCGGCACGCCCGAGGAGCCGCCGCATCAACGCGCAGGACACGAGGACGCTTGTTTTGGGGGGTAGCAAACATGCACAGACGCACGGCGAAAGGTATGCGAAAAACATAGTGGTGATAACGGTCCAACCTGCAATCAAAACACAATAGGTATTGTGCGCCATGTTTCTGAGCACTTTATCTGCATGCCTCTCCGCTTCCCCTGTTGACCCTGGCTGCACAGGAAAATGTCACAATGGCTAATAAATTGTCCAGGCCGATCAATGAGGCGGTGGCCAGGAGCCGGGGGCCAGGAGCAGGGGGGTGGGGGTGGGGAGGCGGATACGCCGTCGGTGTTTACTCAGGAATAGGGAACATTCCACTGCCCCCACCCACACACACACACACACACACACACACACATGTCCGTGCTGTGGATGCGGTCAAGAGACGAGGTGCCGAGGCATCTCGCACCGCCCCGGTGAGCCGAGTGACACGGTATCGATGACGAAAGCAGGGGAAAAAAAACACACAACACAACAACGTAGGCACCACGTTGCACAATGTGCAAAACGCGGCTTATCTGCGGCCTGCACCCGGCCGCGGCGCGGCACGATAAGGAGCGTTTAACCACATTTGTGGATGTGAGGTCGCACGCCGTCTTTATCGCCGACCAGCTGGAGGGCCTACGTGACATCACAATTCTGTACGCTATCATCGTGCCCCTTACGTCACGTCGCTCGTTTCCTAGAATGCTGCCGTGAGGGGATCACACGCGCGTCCTGTGTCTCGGGGTCTGGACGGGCAGATGAGCATCACCATCTAAAACCCATTTACACACTTTTCACCAGGACTTCCATTGTGGACGTTGCAGCGATGTTGCCTGCAATGACACAAGTGCATGTTTTTGTTGTTGTCACGCTCCCAGGGGTTGTTGTTGTGCTCGGCGATGCACAGCCCGGCGTGTCTTGTGATCAGCTGGTCGCAGAGCCAGAAGCGTTCATGTGGCTGTTAACCGGTGGCTGATCATTAACAGGCTTCCCGCAGGAATGAGACCGCGTGAATATAAACCTGCAGCGCTGCACATGTGCAGGATACACCGGCTAGCGCTCCTGTTGCGTGAAGCCTTTTTAGGATTTCTTGTGCATTCAAGTATATTCAGCTTCTCTTTGTCTGGCACAAAGCTCTTTAGGTTGATGCGGTCAGCTAGCATGTAAATGCAGGGCCGGTCGTTGGCCTTCACACCCGATTAGACGCTCGGTAAGAGGCTGCATGGTAGGGCGAAAGGAGCGTTTTCTGAGAGCCGTGCGAGGGCCTTTGTTTGCGGCGGCACAAACGTGGCCTGCAGCCGGACTGCAGCCAAGCCTGAGGTCTGTCCTATAATGGCATATGTGCTTTCCGCCTCTATGTATTTAGCATTCCTGTTCCGGAGGCCCGTTTGGCCGCCGGGATCACGAGGAGGGCCGCCGGTTTACAGGGATGGCCGAGGCAGTGGGGGTAATTACGAAGATCATAGCAGTCTATAAATAAAAGCCCAAGCATCACGCCGATCCGGTTGCACCGACAAACCCAACCCTCCGTCAGCTCCGATCCGTGCCGCCGAAGGGAGCGCGTGGTTTTATGCGGTATAATAAGGAATGCCTTTGGAGGGGATCACAACTGAAATACATCGTAACTCTCTTGTGTGCAGGCAACATCCTCGGGCTTAGGAAGGAGTAGTTGTGTGGTGTTGACAGGCAGAAAGAGGGAAGTGAGGCTAAAAGCCGATGTTTTTGCACGGCCCTGGCTCCCAGACAGATCGACTGAGACTGATGAACCAGGAGCTATAGTAGTCCAAGGTTGGGATTCGAACTGTCGAATAAATAATTAATTTGGGAGATAAAAGAGGCTGTCTCTGCCCCTGAAGGCTATATTTAGCCCAGCTGTCACTCTGATTCCTCCTGCAGCGCTGCACAACCCCCCCCCCCAGATGAGACTTGAACCCAGATCTATTCACATCCTCAGCTGCTCCGCCGCCAAAACTCACTGCCTGCCGCCCAACTTTTGGGAGTGTGCGGCAGAGTTGCTCCGGGAGGACGTTGTTTTGGAACGGCTGCAGTAAAGACACGGTTCGTCCAGAGGTCAGGAGGGTCAACGGGGGTTCGCGAGGGGTCAGAGGTGGCAGAGCCCACACCTCAAGGCCGACTGAAACCCAGACGGCTTCGGCTCCGTAAACAAATACGTGTGTGAGGAAGGGGTTGTAGGTGGTCTCTCGTGCATCCAGGCCGGGCTGCGAGGGCCCTGATCTCCAGCGTTACATGCTTCACACGTGTGTGGATGACAACTGCTCGCACAGACGAGCACAGGACATGCCAGGGTTGCTGGACGTGGCTGATGAACTCTTCATCACAGAGGGACTCCCAGCTCTTCCCTAGTGAGATCCCCTGCACGGCACGGGGGACCCCTTTATTCTGGAGGAGTCTGCTGCATTATGGAGGAGTAAACCCCATCAACACTTTCACATCTAATGAACCGAGGGAGGTCCTCCACGACGGTGTCTGCTCACTGGCCTGTGCGCAGTAAGTCCTGTTAGCTGCTCCACTGATCCACCGCAGACTCAACCGTTTGTATGAACGGACAACAAGGATCAAAATAGAAGTAGGACGAGTACATCTCTCCTCCGCGAAGAGAATCATCGCACAAGAATAGGAAATGTTCAGTAGGTGGAACTGAAACGGAGGATTTGCATCGGGATCCGTGATATAATCGCTCCCACAACATGATTTAATTAAAACTACAAACCAAACCAAAGGTCCATGAGGGCAAATCAGCAAGCGTGGAGTTGCACGTTGTCTGTGTTTCATTCATGCGAGCTGCAAAGAGCATCGTGGAAATACTCGCTGGCTCTCACAGATCCGAGGGTACCAGAAGTTGTGTAGATTTTGGGCAGTTAAAATATATACACTACCGTTCAAAAGTTTGGGATCACCCAAACAATTTCGTGTTTTCCATGAAAAGTCACACTTATTCACCACCATATGTTGTGAAATGAATAGAAAATAGAGTCAAGACATTGACAAGGTTAGAAATAATGATTTGTATTTGAAATAAGATTTTTTTTACATCAAACTTTGCTTTCGTCAAAGAATCCTCCATTTGCAGCAATTACAGCATTGCAGACCTTTGGCATTCTAGCTGTTAATTTGTTGAGGTAATCTGGAGAAATTGCACCCCACGCTTCCAGAAGCAGCTCCCACAAGTTGGATTGGTTGGATGGGCACTTCTTTGAGCAGATTGAGTTTCTGGAGCATCACATTTGTGGGGTCAATTAAACGCTCAAAATGGCCAGAAAAAGAGAACTTTCATCTGAAACTCGACAGTCTATTCTTGTTCTTAGAAATGAAGGCTATTCCATGCGAGAAATTGCTAAGAAATTGAAGATTTCCTACACCGGTGTGTACTACTCCCTTCAGAGGACAGCACAAACAGGCTCTAACAGGTACTATTTAATGAAGATGCCAGTTGGGGACCTGTGAGGCGTCTGTTTCTCAAACTAGAGACTCTAATGTACTTATCTTCTTGCTCAGTTGTGCAACGCGGCCTCCCACTTCTTTTTCTACTCTGGTTAGAGCCTGTTTGTGCTGTCCTCTGAAGGGAGTAGTACACACCGGTGTAGGAAATCTTCAATTTCTTAGCAATTTCTCGCATGGAATAGCCTTCATTTCTAAGAACAAGAATAGACTGTCGAGTTTCAGATGAAAGTTCTCTTTTTCTGGCCATTTTGAGCGTTTAATTGACCCCACAAATGTGATGCTCCAGAAACTCAATCTGCTCAAAGAAGTGCCCATCCAACCAATCCAACTTGTGGGAGCTGCTTCTGGAAGCGTGGGGTGCAATTTCTCCAGATTACCTCAACAAATTAACAGCTAGAATGCCAAAGGTCTGCAATGCTGTAATTGCTGCAAATGGAGGATTCTTTGACGAAAGCAAAGTTTGATGTAAAAAAAATCTTATTTCAAATACAAATCATTATTTCTAACCTTGTCAATGTCTTGACTCTATTTTCTATTCATTTCACAACATATGGTGGTGAATAAGTGTGACTTTTCATGGAAAACACAAAATTGTTTGGGTGATCCCAAACTTTTGAACGGTAGTGTACATTGGCCACAACTGTACAAAACATATACGCAGTGCCGGTGTGAAAACTGGACAGGGGCAGAGACCGGTTCCAGCAGCAGGGACCTACCACCCACCTTACATCTCATGGGACCACAAATAGGACCTGAGGCTGAGGAGTCATGAAGTGCGACACTGGGCAGTCCTGCACCCGCTGCACATACAGGACTGCACAGGGAATAAGTGCAGGTCTGGGTACGGCCCAGCCCAGTTGGTTAAACCGTTGCCCATTTAACAATAGGTGTGAGTGAGCCGTTGCTTCTGTGCAGAGGGATATTTACTGTGCTCGGTCCAAAGTCGGCTCCGGGGTTTTGCAGGGTGGTACAAGGCAGGGGACTGTTTTCTTCCCATAGTTTTCCCTCTGTTTCTTCACCAAGTCTTTATATCTACATGCTTTAGAAATGTAGAACCAATACTGGTGGCTGAGAAATAAAGGGTCTCTTAAAAAAACAAAAAATAAATAAATAAAATAAAAAATTTTAACTAAAAGAGGGCACAGGGAAGTGTACGTTGTTGCTAATAATGTCACGGATCAACACGTGTTTCTTGGGGAAACGCTGTCGCGAGCCACGGGATGTGCAGAAATAATAGAAATATTGTGTAGCTTTAATCCTGATTACCAGAGCTGACGCTGACAGACGCACGTGTCAAGTGGGATTTAAACTTTATTGGCAGCCCCCGTGTTAAAATTCAGAGGAGGCCTCTGTTATCGGCCCGCAGGCGCGAGGCGACGCGATTAGCGGGTTATCTCCCATCCTGCACCGCAGGCTGGGCCCTGAGCGGCACAGGAAGGAAGACTGGGGCTGGTGACTCCGGGGCTGCGGGCCACGCAGCACACAGACGGCTCCACATCCACCACTCCTACTCAATTCTGCACACACACAGGATCCCAGCAGGGACACGAGCGGCATACAAAATACGCCAGAAGGAGAGAGAGGAGAGGGCGAGACAGAGCGAGACCTTGCTAACTAAGGCATCCGCATGACATGGCTAGTCAGCCCTGCTCTCTTCTTCTGCAGCTTTGTTTAGGTGGCCGACTTACTCTGCCGTGCCTACCAGTCAGTACGGTCCGCATCCATTTTTCCCAAATTCAACCTTTTACACGTGAGAAAATCCTCGCCGATCCTTCTGGAGCTCTTCCTCACTCTGGAACGCTCGCTAAACGAGCTTTGGTTTTGCTACGCAACAAAACAAATTCTGAATAGTGACAGGCGCAGTATCTCATCTCAGCCCGGATGAAGTATTGTCCTCCGCAGGGCTGAGTTAGGGCCCGCTCAGGCCTCATGTCTTGATGTATGCGAGCACTGCCAAGAGCCCGGCCAGAAACACTCCCAGCCGTCTCGCTCATCTTCTGTCAGGGCTCCCACATCCTCTCTGTCCTTTCCCTGATTTATATACTAGCAGAGAGAGTGTATATACTCTCGAGAAAACAAATAGAAAAATAGAATAATTTGCTGTACGTGTATATAACAGCCCTTAACTCCACTTTTTATTTTGTTTTTTTAAGCAATCTCAGTGGTGAAGTACAGTACATACACTACACGGCGGCATGGAGCCATACCAGGACGGCTGGTCTGCACCAGTCCTCCTGGTATAGCTGATAGTCCTGATGGCCGATAGTCCTACACAGTCCATCAGACTGGCCCGTAGCCAAATGAAACTTCGCTATACTTTTGCCCCGCTTGCCGGGAATGTGGCTCCACACGCCCTCCCTCCGCCAGACTCTGTAGTCAGCCTCCACCAGGCATTTCCTCACCACATCCTCGATTTCTTTCATCCTCTTCCTTCATCAGTTATCCACAATCCCTTGTTGTTTAAAGAATTTGTTTTGCCACGATAATGTACCCTACCGTCCATACTTTCCATTCAATCGACTGGCCTGGGCCAATTTTTTTGTTTTGTTTTTTCGCCATGACAAATGGATCTTAGTCGCCAAGGCCCACAATGAAATATTCTTACGGTCAGCCAGAGGTGCTCTGGAAGAGGCCTCCTGGTGCAGATGAGGAGGCTACAGGCAGACTGGACGTTCACCAGACGTTCAAGAAAAGACAACTGCCAGCTATTGTCTCACTTTGACTTCTCTCAACTCATCTTAGATGCTCATCCCTCTTCTTCGCTTCTTCTTTCAGCTTGTTCCCTGTCTCTCAGGGGTCGCCACAGCAGATTCTATAGTTTCTATCGGTACCCTGTGAGGGCACGGCACCGATGGCAACCGATCCAGCATGGTCTACTCAACTCAGTCCGCATAAGGATTTGGCAAAATGTTACGTCGGATGCCCTTCCTGACACAACCACTAACCCTACGGACGGGGGCACAGGTAAAGCGCTGGATGCCATCCAAGTGTTCATGGACTGTCGTGAGATCTTAGATGCTCATCCCGTTGGGATCAAATGGACTTGCAGTGACCCGTGTCCTGCTTTCCCAGAGATCTGGCTGCTCAGCTGTACTCCACAACAGGTCACACAAAGGTGGCGTGGTGTAGTATGTGGTGTTGGGGGACCAATGAACAGCCATCAGTGTGACAGAGGTCACCAGTGGAAATTCAGATCAGCATGGGCAGAAACACTGTTGTTTTTCTGTTAATGTCAATGGCGGCACAATCTCTCAGACCCGTACAGTCAAGAATCTGGGAAGTTTATTCCATCCTTCCCTTATTCTGGCCTACCTAAGGCAGCAACAAAAGGTCTCCAACTGGTCCAGAACGTAGCTGCAAGAGTCTTCACACGAGCTAAGAAGTAGGATCATATACTGACGTACTGATGTCTCTGCACTGGTTAGTGGTCACGCGAGATCTGATTTCAAAATCCTCCTTGTATAAGGCTCTAAATGGTCTGTCTCCCTCTTCTATCTCCAGTCTTATTGCTCCAGATATTCCATCGGGTCATTTACATTCCCTTGATGCCGGTTACTTAACTATTCCTCGATTTGATAAGAACTCTTGGGGCGTCCGGGAGGCGTGGCGGACTATTCTCTTGCCTACCAACACGGGGATAAGAGGTTCGAATCCCCGTGTTGCCTCCAGTTTGGTCGGGCGTCCCTACAGACACAATTGGCCGTGTCTGCGGGTGGGAAGCCGGATGTGGGTGTGTGTCCTGGTCGCTGCACCAGCGCCTCCTCTGGTCGGTCAGTCAGAGCGCCTGGGGGGGGGGGAATAGCGTGATCCTCCCACGTGCTACGTCCCCCTGGTGAAACTCCTCACTGTCAGGTGAAATGAAGCGGCTGGCGACTCCACATGTATGGGAGGAGGTACGTGGTAGTCTGCAGCCTTCCCCGGATCGGCAGAGGGGGTGGAGCAGCGACCGGGATGGCTCAGAAGAGGGGTAATTGGCCGGATACAATTGGGGAGAAAAAGGGGGGGAAATAATAAGAAAACCTCTTCTGGTGGTCGAGCCTCTGCCCACCGAGCTCCGTTCCTCTGGAATAATCTACCACTGCACATTCGGCAGGGAAGCTCTGCTGTGGCATCCAGGCTGAAAACACATCTTTTTTCTGTTCATTATAACCGCTTCTAATTTCACCGCCTGGGAACTCAAATCACTGACTGTTTTTCCTCCTTGAAAAGTAGCTACCCAACCCTATTGCAGTCCATACCGCTGTCCTAAAAATGGCTACTCCAACCTTATCATATTGTAACCGGTTATTTTCTTGCCTGGTGCGGGATTCGATATGGGGTGTACTGAACCACAAGGCGACATCACTAACCGCTCGGCTAAAGGGTCAGACCCGTTAGCTAGGGGCTAACGTGTCTTATTAGTAGTTTACAATATTAACATTATTACCTGTGGGAGTGTGTCTGCGTGTACTTTTGCATGGTACATGGTAAATAGACTGCATTTATACAGCGCTTTTCTAGTCTACCGACCACACAAAGTGCTTTACAGTGTATGACTCATATTCACCCATTCATACACTGATGGTGGAGGCTGCCATGCAAGCAGTTAGGAGGTTCAGGGTCTTGCTCAGGGACACGCCGACACACTCTCCGGAGAAGCCGGGGATCGAACCAGCAACATTCTCAGTTCTGGACAACCCGCTCTACCTCCTGAGCCATGCCGCCGCAATACATGTGATATTGTGTTTTGTTTTTGTTTTGGGTTTTTTTTTTACATGGTCGAACTTGAATAGCGAAATTGAAAAAGTGAAAATATTACCTGAAAAACAAAATGCAAAACGCATCTTACTGTAAGCGGTTATTTTCTTGCCCGGTGCGGGATTCGATACAGAATGTACTGTACCACAAGGCGACGTCACTAAGCGCTCGGCCAAAGCGTCAGACCCGTTAGTTAACGTGTCTTATTAGTAGTTTACATTACTAATCTAACACACGTAACAAGACATATAAAACGTGAAATGTAAAAAAGAACTGAAAATATATATATATACAGTCCCAAACGACCGGAACTTAAAAACTACTAGAATGACCGTCCAAGGTCTTTAAATTCTACATTCTGTCAAGATAAATACCCAACTGAGATA
Organism: Lampris incognitus; assembly: GCF_029633865.1. Classification (NCBI taxonomy): domain Eukaryota; kingdom Metazoa; phylum Chordata; class Actinopteri; order Lampriformes; family Lampridae; genus Lampris; species Lampris incognitus. Next base: position 50,150,713 of record NC_079218.1, read on the forward strand.
TTAACGCATTACATATTGTAGCGAATTGGGGGGACAACGCAACCACAGGAACTGCCGCGGCCGGGACGCGAACCCGTGTCTCCGCGATATCGCTAACCGCTCGACTGAAGGGCCCGACCCGTTAGTCAAGGGCTACAGAGCCTATTCGTCCGTGATCGTTACTGTACTATTTTTCAAACAATTTAAAATGGCGGCAGCGCCTCGGAGGTAGTCATGGTGCGCCTGCAACGGCGTCTGTAACCAGACATGTTGGAAATAATCAAAAATCAAGTTTAGACCATTTCTCTCCACTGGAGAACGCTAGTGTGCTTCCAGGACAGAGCAACGAACTTCACGAAGGAAATGACGCCACCAACACGCGTCATCAATAGTGGCATGACGCGCACGATGACGCGCAAATTACCAGACGGCCATGTTGGCCGTCCCGTGGTGGTTTTAGGTAGATCTTATCGTAACTTTTGTTTTTGTGCAATTGATTTAAAACTCATTTTAATGCAAATATATACAATTTTAGGAGCATACAGGGAGCGGCAGGTCTGTATCTTTTTTTTTTTTTTTTGGGTTCACAAAGTTGTTAAACGTTGAAAATCCAAAACCGTCAAAATGACGGTCTTAAAGTTGAGGTTGAAGTTGAAGCATGGCCTTTGAAAGTCCAGGATTTTCCAACTTTTTCATGCTGTTAAAGTCCTTGTGATGATACGAGCCTGTCTAGGTCCACCATGCAACAGGGTAAATAGAGTGTTGTAGAGCCGAAGTAACGGAGAAGACCGTAGGTTCACACTTTAGCCGTGTAGGCAACTTTCTTTAATCCACGGTAAATCAGCGAGACAAACAAAACCCACAGATCGACTGAGCGGAGGTGGCAAGAATAACCAGAAAACTGGCTGGACAACCATAACTTAACCCTGCGTTAACCTGCCAGGGCAACCATGACTTAACCCTTAGTTCCTGGGTTGAATTCTGTCCCCAATACGTGTCCACCACAGTGTAATGCGGTTCTACCCAGCGGTGGGGTAGCTTGATCTAGATTAGTTGCCCTCATATGTTCCTGTCTAAATTATGCACTTTTTCCCAGGTGTATGTGGTGACCAATAAGAGCGCCACAGACGCGCGTCTCTGGACGTCAGACACTTCCATGGCTGAAACAGCAAGGTAGGAGAGGGCAGACGCTGCCTGACCGCTGTACTGTTCTCCCACGTCGGCCGATGGACCTCCACTCGCACCAAAGCCTTGGGAGTGAGTGAAGGATGTGGCAGGAGCACTGGAGTCACATGACCCCCACCCCACGCTTCTGTTCCTGTAAACAAGGTCATGCTCCTGCCAACCTCTTTCAGCGAGCAAGCTGCTGAGCATCGTCACTACTGCTGTACTCTGTGACCAACTGGTTTTAAAAGAATAAAACGTCTACAAGTGCTTCCAGGAAGCAGTTTCTCTTGACCGAACTGCGTGAAGATTCATGGAAAGCAAACTCGCATGCAGTGGTATGTCACTGGCCGATGCTTGGCAGCCAGGGGCGGATCTACAGGGTGGCAACAGGGGTGGCACAGTCTTGCCACTCCTGTTGCCACCCCATTTATAAATCAGATAATATGTTTTTCAAGTATATTTTATGTACGTGCATGGTGAAGGTCAATGAGACCTGCACCAAACTCATCTCAAACAGAAGTCGCCGATTTAGAATCCCCCCCCTCACAGGCGCGGATCTACAGGGTGGCAAGGGGTGGCAGCTGCCACCTCTGGGACACAGTCTTGCCACCCCTTTGTCACCCCAGGAAAAAATCTCTAGATCCACCACTGTTGGCAGCACATTATAGGGCGTGTCAGACGACCACGTAGTTTCGTGTTACGGAGAAGTTTGAGGGCCTTGAAGGAAACTTTTCACCTGTAAGGACAAAGAAAGCTGAATTTGTTCGTGTGCACTCAAAAAAGAAAATGGAAGTCTTGCATCGCTCTCATTTTGGAGATACCCCCCCCCCCACACACACACACACAATTAATCAGGGAACATGTCCTACACAAATAAGTGTACAGTGTGTCCATATTTGCTATCCAATATGTTGGCATGGCAGTATGTCATGTGGTTAAAAAGAATGCACCTCAAGTTGTGTTATTTCTTAATGTTTGTTGACTTGAGCGAGGGTTCGTGTTAAAATGGATGGGACTCAGTAGACTCACTGACTGCTTAGTGTGCCTAGGTCCACGAGGAATTAGACACACATTAGTTAGTACACAGCAGCTTCTAGCACTTGCAGACTTCACTCAAACACAAAAAAAGAAAAAAAAACAAAAAGAAAAAAACAGAAGAAATGAATGGAACAATAGCAGGACATTGGAAGCGAGCATGTCTGCACAACAGGTACCCTGCCACTACTGTACAGAGTCTTGTTATGGTTGAGTAATCAACAACCTATGCCCATCTATTATACCATCTATTATACCATATCTCATATACTATATTGTCCATACACTATATATATATACACACACACACACACACACACACACACACCACTTACTCCGCTTCCGGTGTGGGAAGATGGCTGCGTGAATTCACGTTTGCAGCAGCCTCACCCAGTACTGGTGTGGGAAGCTGGCGGCCTCACCCAGTACCGTCCATGCAGTGTCTTTGTCCACATCTGCATCTAAGTTGCATTTTCGTCTGGTCAATGGCTGGGAGAGCTGGCGCTGGATCAGCCGGGAGAGCTTGGTCTGCTGCATCCGGTGGGCCCAGGGACCACGGCCCTGCCTGGAGCTGCGTCCGAGGAGGACACAGCGAGGGTGGTCTGACAGGGTGCGGAAGTGAAGTGACACAACCACTGACCCTATGGACGGGGGCACAGGTAAAGCACTGGATGCCGTCCCAGTATTCATGGATTTGCACCCAGGCCTGTCGCCTGATATACAATGCTATATACTCCCACTATATTACACTAAGTATGCACTATATCCACCTCATAACTACATACTATATTATATTATATACCTGTTACAGCCACGACAATAACCGAAATACTTTATAACCAGTATACAGCGTTTTTATGTGTATTTACAAATGAACATTTGTATTGCATGAACATTTGTATTGCACGTGTGGTTTAAAGAGGTAGTCGTAGATAGGTAGGTGAGACATCCTGACCAGAAGGGGCTGTTTACAAAGTGTCACATTTACATAATAAGTGTCCATTATTGCACCATGCTGTTAAGTGTTCATGAGAGAGATGGCCTGTGGGAAAAGACTGTTCCTCTTTCTGGTGGTTTTGGTGCACATTGCTCTGTAGTGCTTGCCAGAGGGTAGGAGTTCAGACAGACTGTGTCCTGGATGTGTGTATGTGTGTGTGTGTGTGTGTGTGTGTGTGTGTGTGTGTGTGTGTGTGTGTCTGGGGTGTTCTATACTGACTCTGCCCCCCCCCATCCCCCGTTTCTGGGCTCTAGAGGTGTGCAAGTTCTGCAGGGTGGGCAGGGGAGCCCCAGTGATGGTTTCTGCTGTCCTTACTGTTGGCTGCAGTCTGTCCCTGTCCTGTTTTGTTGCTGCTCTGAACCAGACTGATGGATGTGCACAGGACAGATTCAAATGCTGCAGTGTAAAGCTGGCCCAGCAGCTCCTGTGGCAGACAAACGTTCCTCAGTTGCCGCAGAAGGAACATCCTCTGCTGGGCCTTTTCGAGGATGGATGTATTCTGATAAAGCCATGAGTTTTTTTAAAGTACTTTGAAGCCGAAATCTGTCATTCTTCCCCATTAACAAAATGTTATTTTGGGCCTCCGGGCGGCGTAGTGGTCTAGTCCGTTGCCTACCAACACAGGGATCACCGGTTCAAATCCCTATGTTACCTCCGGCTTGGTCGGGCATCCCTACAGACACAATTGGCCATGTCTGTGGGTGGGAAGCCGGATGTGGGTGTGTGTCCTGGTCGCTGCACTAGCGCCTCCTTTGTTCGGTCGGGGCGCCTGTTTTGGGGGGAGGGGGAACTGGGGGGAATGGCGTGATCCTCCCACGCGCTACTTCCCCCTGGTGAAACTCCTCACTGTCAGGTGAAAATAAGCAGCCGGCGACTCCACATGTATGGGAGGAGGCGTGTGGTAGTCTGCAGCCCTCCCCGGATCGGCAGAGGGGGTGGAGCAGTGACCAGCATGGCTCAGAAGAGCGGGGGTAATTGGCTGGGAACAACTGGGGAGAAAAGGGGGGGGGGAATCCTAATAGATAAATAAATAAATATGGTGGCGCAGTGGTTAGCACGGTCGCCTCGCAGCAAGAAGGCCCTGGGTTGAGCCCCGAGGTAGCCCGACGGTGGGGGTCATCCCGGGTCGTCCTCTGTGTGGATTTCACATACCCCCCCCCCGTGTCTGTGTGGGTTTCCTCCGGGGGCTCCGGTTTCCTCCCACAGTTCATGCAGGTCAGGTGAATCGGCCGTACTACATTGTCCCTAGGTGTGTGTGTGTGTGTGTGTGGGCCCTGTGATGGTCTGGCGGCCTGTCCAGGGGGTCTCCCCGCCTGCCGCCCAATGACTGCTGGGATAGGCTCCAGCATCCCCGCGACCCCGAGAGCAGGATAAGTGGTTCAGATAATGGATGGAATGGAATAAATAAATGTTTATTTTATCCATCTGGACCATCGAGTCAGGTTACACAATACTCACTGGCGTCTTTACCGTGGTTTCAGACGCTGTCCCGCTTCCTCATACTGCTGCAGACATTTGTGATCGGGTGGGACAAACACTGGACCGGTGCTGCTAACATTTTCTTACTCGAACAGGAAAACAAAAGATTGAAACATGTCTTCGATATGGCGACGCTTCTGTAGGGCGGGTCATCTACCAATTCTGCCATCGGTATTACAGCACAACAGTGTTCCCATGTAGTCTGATGTGGTCCCAGCATCCATGTTTATGAGGGTGGGGAGCTGTTTACTGCCGAGCTGACGGCACACCGGCCACAGTTACTGCTACACCGTGTGTGTAGTCCTCCCGGCCGGAGGGAGGGAGGGACGGGTCAGGAAAATCCCAGATGCCAGCTTTAGCTGGAATATAACAACACGATCCTTTTGGTGTGAGGTGCCACTCACTGCTCAAAATGCTCAAAATGTGAAAAAAAATACATTTGGAAAAACTCGACAGCAACATCTCCTTCCAGAAACCATGACCCGGCTCCTCCACATAACCCACACACCGTGTTGTGAGCCATTTCACGTAGGAACTATTTTCTTAGACCGAACAACATCTACATGAAACTGCTGTTGAGTTTTTTCCAAATGAGCAATACAAGATGAGTGCCAACCGGTTCCACTGTATTTGAGAGAAGGCCAACATCTCCACGGCCGGTATCTCCAAAACTAAGCGACTCACACCAAAACAGTCTAGATGGATAAATAACACTACGTGTAGGAGGAAAAACCTGTTTTTAATTTTGGGGTGATCTGTCCATATAAGGGTATATTATTGGCCTCGACTGGGGCAGCACGGTGGCCCAGTGGTTAGCGCTGTTGCCTCACAGCAAGAAGGTCCTGGGCTCGAACCCCGGGGTTGTCCAACTTTGGGGGTCATCGCAGGTCGTCCTCTGTGTAGAGTTTGCATGTTCTCCCCATGTCTACGGTGGGTTTTCTCCAGGTACTCCAGCTCCCCCCACCATCAAAAAGATGTGCATGTTAGGACCCCCCCCACTACAATTGTATCTGGCCAATAATCCCACTCTTCAAAGTGTAGGAGGATCACGCTGTTCCCCCCCAGTTCCTCCTCCCCCCTGAACAGGCGCCCTGACCGGCCAGAGGAGGTGCCAGTGCAGCGACCAAGCCGGAGGTAACACAAGGATTCGACCTGGCGATCCCCGTGTCGGTAGGCAACAGAATAGACCGCCACGCTGCCCGTACGCCCCATGCGTAGGGTTGATGTTCCTGTCTGGGCTCCTGAGCGAGGCAATGGAAAGAAGAACTGGAGCGGGTCCCCAGGCGCTGCAGTTGCCCACCGCTCCTAGCTACACAGCTAGGATAGCTTAAACGCAGAGGAAGAAGTGCCCCATGGGGATTAATGAAAGTTGTAAAAAAACTGGTGTCATTTTTTTTTTTGATAAGCATTCACCATTTTGTTCTTTGTCCCCAAAAGCATCCCAGTCCTCCTGCACAGCTCTTTAAATGACGTGCTCCCTGAGCACAGGAGTTGTGCCCCGCCGCGGCACTATCGAATTTGCTTTGTGTTCCTTTCCAGTGAGTCAAGAGCTGCAACTTTCCTCTTATAGTCCCCGCAAGGTTGAAACAGTTTTCTGATTCAATGGTATTACGTTTTCCAACAATGTGTTTTGAAGAATTTTACACTCCCTTAGACTTGGCACATGCTAAGGAAACAGCGGAGCAAACTGGTCCCCGGCAGGATCGCAGGGATGAAAAGAAGGGATGTAATGTATTAGATTGCTATTTTATATATATATATAAAACAAGAGAAAGAGCTTGACATTCCAAGAACGTGTGTGGTTTGGTCAGCAGTTCAACAACCAGTTGATGGTTGCAACGTTGTCCGTAACGAAACCTTTTGTGGTTACAGTCGTCAAACACAGCTTGACCTTACCTCAAGAGCCCCGATCCTCTCGATCTCCGTGAAGCGCGGCAAAGACGAGGCTGGATTTCCGTCAGGTTATAACAGGTTATGGTGAAGAGGTACTGTAAAATCTGTGAGATCTTCATCGTCTTGGTTGGAGAAAATCCCGCCCCCCCTCGCATGCAGCTAGAGGACATCCGGACCAGCTGTATCACTGTCTGGCATGGGAGCTGCAAGGCCTCCGACTGCACATCCCTGCAGCGCATAGTGAAGACAGCTGGAATGATCATAGGAACTGCTCCCCCATCCGTCCAGGCCGTCTATGATGCACGGTGCACCCTGGGAGGCTCTCAGCATCGTGAAGGACCCCCCTTCCCACATCCACGTCCCCCTCCTACCCTCTGGCAGGAGGTACCAGGGCATCCATGCTGCCTCCACCAGACTATGCAACAGTTTGATTCCTCAGACTGTGAGGTTCCTCAACAGCCTGAACTCTTAGACCTTCCACAAGTTGACTTTTTGACCTTCTCACTCACTGTCTGTGTCAGGTGTGCTTGTGATGTCTAGGTCTGTGAAGTAATTCCCCCCCCCCTCCCTTTTTCTCCCCAGTTGTACCCCACTCTTCCAACCGAGGGAGGGCTGCAGACTACCACATGCCTCCTCCGATACATGTGGAGTCGCCAGCCGCTTCTTTTCACCTGACAGTGAGGAGTTTCACCAGGGGCATGTAGCACGTGGGAGGATCACGCCATTTCCCCCAGTTCACCCCCGAACAGGTGCCCCCGCCGACCAGAGGAGGCGCCAGTGCTGCGACCAGTACCCACACCCACATCCAGCTTCCCACCCGCAGACACGGCCAATTGTGTCTGTAGGGACGCCCGACCAAGCCAGAGGCAACACAGGGATTTGAACCAGCGATCCCCATGTCGGTAGGCAATGGAATAGACCGCCACGCCACCCGGACGCCCGTAATTTTTGTTTTTAATGCGCTTTTTGTGTTTAATATTTCTTGCGTGTTATTTGTTTGTTTTTTTTGTGGCATCGTGGTCCACGTGAAATGCAACTTCGTTACCTTGTATGTATGAGACATGCATACAAGGCAATGACAATAAAAGCAGTCTCAGACTTACTAAGTCTGAGTCCAGGTCTAGAGACATATACACATTTCTGCATAACAGGATGTAATATGAAGGCATAAGAAATGGCCTATGAGCCTTAGTGTACAAACTCCAGTTAGAATGTACCGGAAAGGCAGACGGGCTAGAAAGGTACTGGAAAGTCAAACATTAGGAAGTGAAATCTGCTGATGCAACGGATCAGTTTGCATACAGAACTGAGACATTCAGTCACTCCACAGACATGTAGTGCTCATGTACCAGTCTCGTGCAGGTGTCTCATTGAGACAGCGAGCTTACCGGAGACACCGCCGGGTTAAGGGTTATTTGTTGGAGACCTACGGTGTGTGTGTCCGTCCATCCATTCATGATCCGAACCGCTTATCCTGCTCTCAGGGTGGCGGGGATGCTGGAGCCTATCCCAGCAGTCAATGGGCAGCAGGCGGGGGGACACCCTGGACAGGCCGCCAGGCCATCACACGGGGCAAACACACACACACACACACACACACACACACACACACACACACACACACACACACACACACACACACATTCATATCTAGGGGCAATTTAGTGCGGCCGATTCACCCGACCTCCATGTCTTTGGACTGTGGGAGGAAACGCACACAGACCCACACAGACACGGGGAGAACATGCAAACTCCACACAGAGGACGACCCGGGACAACCTCCCAGGTTGCGCTACCCCGGGGCTCGAACCCACAACCTTCTTGCTGAGAGGCGACCGCTTTAACCACTGCGCCACCGTGCTGCCTACCTACACTGTATCTCAACAACAACAACAAAAAAAGAAAAATCACTGGAGAGCTACTGATCTAAACCGACAGTTGGCCACACTATTAGCAAACCTGGCTAATTCTCAGCATATGATTGCCTTTTGTGTATGAAAACCAATGGCAACGACGATAATTCCTAGTCTGTATGAAAAGCTGTCTGATGTTGCATAAGGTCGGGGGCTGAGACGAATTGGCTAAGCCGAATGACGTATGATAGAGAAACTCGTTCACCTCGACAAGGAGTGGATGGTGAGCAGGTGGGAGTGAAGGGCAGGCGGCAAAAAAGTGGAATAACCTCGAGACAGCATGGAGTCAGCTTCAGGTCCAAAATTCAAGACCTAGACGTGCCCCACCACCTAACAGAGAGCACTGTCAGCTCACAAGAGTCCGGCCGGGAAAGGTTGGGAATACACATTCTGATGCCCACTGCAGTTTGTATAGACAGTCGTGCTCACAGTTTTGTCAACCTTTCGAGGTGAAAATGAGTGGAACTATTTGGGCCTTTGCTTCGCTATGATTTGTTTGGAATTGTGCAAATTACTCACTTTAATTGAACTGAAGTGTACATTAAAGATGTTTTCTGATGACTGAAATTCAAATAAAGTGAAAATAGACAGGCGTTCAAGGTTTCATAGCAACTAGACCATGGTTATGTGTGCTGAACAGACCTTTTTTTTTAAGATCAGGAATTCTAACTTAGCCTCTGACCAGCGAGGCCGAGGCCGAGGCCTACTGTTACTCTGTAGCAGCGTTTTAGTACAGAACGTTGAGCGATACCACAGAAGGTGAAGTTCACTGGAGATGGTAGGGATAAGGACTTCTTTATATATAGCCTCACCTCATCTAGGTCGTCCGTCACCACTGCTGTTCCTATGGGCAGCAGTAGTCCGAGGTGCACTCATCGATAGACTGACATCGTGGGCCGGAGGACATCGTGGCTTTGCAGAGGATCAATGCATCTTGACAATGGAAAGGCACAAAATCTCCAGCTAGCAGAGAACCATAGAACTGCATGTGGAGTAACGCCCCATGCTTTAAACAAACATGCGCAACTGTAAATCTAAAGTAACTTTTTTCCAAAAACATAAATGAAAACGTTCTAGAGGCTGTATTTTTATGCATACAACACAAAATACCACATTTTGTGTTTAGTGTCACTGGTGTAGATTTACCATATACGTGGTAAAGTATCTTACCAAGTCATTGATGGAATAATATTCAATTGCCCAGAGGCTTCTGCACTGTAATGAATTTAATATTTCATCTTAAAATGTACCTGTTCATCTTGTGGCATATGACACCGAATCACAACAATATATTCAGAGGTTAAGACTTACGGCAGTTTGTGGTGCAGATCTTTATCCAGAATTTACATTCATTCATTCATTCATTCATTCATTCATCCATTCATTCATCTTCATCCGCTTCCCCAGGGTGGGGTTGCGGTAGCAGCAAGCTAAGTGGGGCACTCCAGACATCCCTCTCCCCAGCAACGCCCTCCAGCCCCTCCTGGGGGATCCCAAGACGTTCCCAGGCCAGATTGGACATCTAGTCCCTCCAGCGAGTTCTGGGTCTACCCCGGGGTCTCATCCCAGTTGGCCGTGCCCGGAAAAACTCCAAAGGAAGAATTTACAATATAATTTTTTAATCACACCACGTTGCTCTCCTGGTGTGATAAACAACCTTGTGATTTAAACTAGTCTGTTAGGCAGATGAATGGTGATTTTTTTTTCTTTCAGTGCGTACGAGAATGCAAGATAACAATTTCGATTTGCTAGTCACTGAACTGTCACTGTCATCCTTCAAAATGGTTTTATCACAGCCAAAGAAAGTAAACAATTTCTGCTTTTTTTAAAGATGAATAGCTGGCAGACCCACAACGTAGCAGCTGGCTACTTGTCTTTGTTGCTAGATCTTCTCCTGGATCACCACATTGCTGCGGTGGAGAAGCTTGTGTGTACCAATGATCCCAAGAGCTATGCCGTCTGGCGCTTGGCTCCTGGTAGGGTCAACCAAGGCAAAGAGGTCAAGGGGAAAGTTCCAGATGAAGCTCGATCCAACAAAGACCTCAACGGCGGAACCGGTGGACGATGTCTCCAGGTCACAATGGCGGTGAAGGCGGATGAAAGCTGCAAAAGAGGGTGGTCCCCAACTGTCTTGGTTTTCCGTGCCATTGGACTCTGGCCACCCCCTGCCAAGAACCGTGTGGTGGCTGCACGTGCATCAGCCACTCCACATAAAAAGCTGTCACGCACAGGCGTCCTCCCATTATGCGGCTCCAAGATTGGCCTCTACGCCCACCTGAGGAGCCAGAGGAACCCAGAGGGAGGACAGTCATACTCGACCCCGAGTGACTGCCAATGATGATGATTTAGATAGATGCTTTTCAGTTATCCATGTATTGAGATGCGGAAAAAAAACACAAAGCACTCAACCATACTTGTCACTAAAGAGTTAACAACATTTCCCTGTTCGTTGGAATAGCTTCATCGTGGCATTAATGACACTATTTGGCTGAACAGCAAAAGGTTTTCAATTCCACGTATGTCCATGAATGTTTTGTATTTCATTTTGACAAGAGAACGTAATGTCAGTGTCAGTACGAGTCCCAGTACCAGTTCCTTTCCCCATAATTGTTTAAATATTGATCATCATCATTGATAAGCTATATTACGGAATATTACAGGGCTAGCCAGAGGCAAACGCAAACCAATCGACTTCTTTAAAGGACCCCACGTAGTCACATGGGTGACAAAGTGGGGTGGTGGTAGGATTGCCAGATGCTCAGTTTTGGGCCAGAACGTCCAGTTTTCGAGTTATTTGTATAAGTCCGGTTTGTGTGTAAGCGTGTAGGTAACCAGTTCTCTGAGCCTGACCATCTCAGTATGCAGCTGCCAGCTAACAGGGCCTCACTCACCTGATGCTCCCCTCTGACCAAGGAGGATGTTTCCAAACTTCTACTGGACTCTCAACCCACCCACTACCGGTCCACTGGACCCGATACCAGACAACCTTCTACATTTCCCCCACACTTAACCCCACGGTCACACAGTCACACACATCAACTCCCCACTTACAACAGGGGTGTCCCCCACCGAATTTAAGCGAGCTCGATTCACCTCACGGCTCAAAGAACCTACACACAACCCAGCCCGGGTTGAAAACTACAGACTGGTTTCACTCCCGCCCTTCCTATCAAGAATACTCGAGTGCACAGTTTTTAATCAAATCTCTGAATTCCTTTCTGAGAATAACCTGTACAACCTGAATCAGCGTGGCTTTAAGCGGGGACACTCTACCGAGACTGCACTCCTGTCGGTAATGGGATTCAGCTAGAGCCGCTGGCCAGTGCCCAGCTCTATTACTGTGAGATCTGTCAGCTGCCTTTGACACGGTTAACCACTGAATCCTCCTCTCCACACTCACTGAGCTTGGTATCTCAGGAACGGCCCTCCATTGGTTTATGTCCTTCCTCTCAGGGAGATGTTTTAGAGTATCGTGGGGGGAGTAGTCTCCAACCAGCACGGCTTATCCACGTGGGTTCCTCAAGGGTCAGTGCTTGGTCCACTTCTCTTCTCAATATACACCATCTCACTTGGTGCAATCATCTGCCCCCATGGTTTCTCACATCATTGCTACGCTGACAATACCCAGCTCTCCCTGTTGTTCCCACCGGAAGACAACACAGTCTCGGCTCGGATCTTGTCAAGCCTTTGCCGATATATCGACATGGATGAAAGAACACCACCTTCAACTTAATCTCTCTAAAACGGAGCTCCTTTGCAATCCCAGCCAGTCCTTCTTTACAACAAGAGATCAGTATCCAGCTCAAGCTAACCATTAAGGTTCCTGTGGTCTCAATTGCTTGGTCGTGTCGATTTGCTCTATACAACATCATGAAGATCAGACCCTACTTGTCGCATCATGCAGCACAAACTCCCGGTATGGGCTCTCGTAATATCATGCATTGACTACTGCAACCCCTTTACTGGTAGGCCTCCCTGTATGTATGTTCAAACCTTTGCTGATGATCCAGAACACAGCGGCACGCCTGGTCTTCACCAGCCCAAAAGAGTACATGTCACTCCGCTGTTTATATCCCCCCACTGGCTCCCAGTCACTGTCCGCGTCAAATTGAAAACCCCTGACACTCACTTACAAAACAGCCTCTAAAACCGCTCCCACCTACCTGAACTGCCTCATTCAGGTCTGTGCTCCTTCCAGCTCACTATGCTCTGCCCATGAAAGGTGCCTGGTACTACCACCACAACAGGGCCCCAAGTCACTAGCTAGACTTGTCTCTTCGGTAGTTCCGTGGTGGTGGAACAAGTTACCAAAGTCTGTTCGACTGGCAGAGTCCCTCTCAATCTTTAAGAAGAGACTAAAGACCCAGCTCTTTCACCAGCACCTCTGCACTTGATGGACTGAAGAAAAAAAAATCTGCTTCTGTGCATTCTATGCACTCTCTGCATTATCTCTGTGCACTGCCTGTTGGCATCTATGTCTTATCGGACTCAAATTTAGCTTTATGACACGGCTCCCAAATGTACGCCGCTTTAGATGAAAGTGTCCGCTAAATGAAATTGCAATTGTAATTGTAAATTGCGTGGCTGACCGGGCAATTTAAACATCTGAATAGGTCTGCTTGATTGACAATTTACCACTCTTTCTATTAACGTTACAGTTTCTAATATAGTTCTTCCAAGACTACCCTAATATCCGTTTTCCCCTTTACCCAATCAAATCCGGTATTACCGGTGTTAGAACCAGAACCAGAATCAGAGTACTTTATTCATCTCCGAGGGGAAACTGGGTAGATGGGCAGACGTTACCATCCGCCAGCCTCTGCTGAGGATCAGAAAGAAGAGAGTTTTGTTTCTCTGGCTCATCTCATCAGAGGTCAGTGTTTATGTCTTTGAATTAACGTAATGTTCAAGAAATGCTTTGAAAGATGATCAACTACAGGACAAAACCGAGGAATCACCCTCGTTTTGCCTTTTTGATGTGACTTGTTGAACTTTGGATGAGATTGTGGTATTATTGTACGTCCGTACGTGACATGATTGCTTGACATGGGTATGACCAATAGGAAGCCGTGTGTGGCATTTGACCAATAGGGACGAGGCTGAGGCGTGGAGGGGTCAATGTCTTCCGGCGCAGTGGCGAAAGCTAATAAAACAGTTCCGGAATTAGCTCTCAGTTTGTCTCACATATCTTCTTGGCAAACTTGACAGAGATCAGCTGGAGTTTTATTTATCGCGGTGAACTGCTAGAATACACATCTTCAGAAAGGGGTAAGACGGGATAGGCGTGGTAAACAATTTTATTTATGCTGAGTTTTCCCAAGACAAACAAATTAGATGTAAAATGTGTAATCAAAATGACAACCCCTGTGGTTCAGACCAGTCTGTAAGGCAGATGAGTGTGTTGGATGGTCCCCCCCCCCCCAGTGCACGCGAGAATGCAGTATAACAATTTTGATTGGTTAGTCAGTGAACTGTCACTTTAATCAAAAAGGCTAAATCACAGCCCGAGAAAGTCAGATAGTTTCGTTATTTTAAAGATGAGTGGCTTACAGACAGACTCACAACACAGCAGCTGGCTTTCAGAAGACAACGCCACGGGGGGGGGGTCTGGGGGGTGGCGACTGTTAAATCTGACCCCATGGACTCTTACACTGTAAAGTCCAGCAATTTAAGTTTACTTAAAAACAACAACAACAACAAAAACAACATAGGAAACCGATTGCTGAGTAAATGAACTTAATTGTGTCAAGTTATGTGAAATCATTCCTCACAAAGGGACACAAGTTCATTTACTTACTTTTCCCGAGGCAGTCGGTTACCTAAGTTTTTAAAGTAAACTTAACTTGTTAGAGTTCACGGTGTGCTGATTGAACCGTGTAACTTGTGCTGGTTACACAGGTCAACGTTTCCCCCAAATTGCGAGAGCTACAGACCCAGCTCTTCCACGAACACCTCCACCCCTGATGGTGTTCATAAAGATAGAAAAAAGCAAAACGCTTCTGTGCACCCTATGCGCCGCCTTTGTGTACTGCCCGCTGACACCTTTGTCCTATCGGACTTGAACCTGGTGCTTCGGCACTTACTTGCTTTGTCGCCTCCGGACTAGATGCTTGTTTATTATTAATCATAATAATAATAATCATATTATTGTAACCGGTTATTTTCTTGCCCGGTGCGGGATTCGATACGGGTGTACTGCACCGCAAGGCGACATCACTAACCGCTCGGCTAAAGGGGTCAGAGCCATTAGCTAGGGGCTAACGGGTCTTATTACTAGTTTACAGTCGTCACCCTCCCCGGAAGCGCGCCCTCGCGCTTTGTTCTTCCCGCGCTCCGAAGAGACTTCTGAGGATCTGCACACTTCCGGGTCCCACCGCTGCCACCAATGTAACCGGTTATTTTCTTGCCCGGTGCGGGATTCGATACGGGGTGTACTGCACCGCAAGGCGACATCATCTTTTTATTTACATAGCACTTTTCTAAAACAGTGCCACAAAGTGCTTCACAAAAAAACAGACAAGACAGAAACAAGAGTAAGATCACACGTGGAAGAGTAAAACTAAAAACGGTATGAATAAAAACCAATGTGAAACATGTATTCCACATCTGGATCGAAGGCCTGCCGAATGAAAGTGTAACATTGTAACATTCTCACAGGCGTCTCGCCGTGGTTCACGACTCGTAACGCCCGAGCCCCCCCCCCCCCCTGTGATGAGATCAGAAGCGTTCGGTACCGGGTCTGAGGAGGCATCGCACACTTACACTCCGCTCTGGTGGTGTCTGGGTCGAACATCCGAGCCCCCAACCGCAACGCCCGTGCGTGGTATTTGACACTTTGACAGATCGGAAATCTGGCAGCCCTTGGAAGTGTGTTTGGGGGCGAATCAGCCGCCCCCCCCCCCCCACACACACACACACACACACATCAAGGGAGGGGGGGGGGATTTGAGACGGCCCTGGCCTGGGTTATTGAATCCGAAAATAGTTAGAGCTGCGGCGCGGGGTCCGCCATTCGCTCCCGGTGTTTGGGGGCGGGGCTTCCAGACCAGACCACGCCCCCCCGCACTATAGCGCTTCACGGCCCCAGAACTACGGAGCGCAGAGCCCCTTGGAGAAACACCGTACACAGAGATAGAGAGAGACGGACGGACGGACGGACGGCCGTTTCAACGTGATTCATTAGTGGGCAAGCAGAGACCGGCTGGTCGCGAGCTGACTTTGGACCGCTTCCCTCGCGTGCGGCGCGTCCCCCTTCTCGTCTGCGCTGGATCTGTCGTGTAAGAAAATGTGCGTGGAGAGCGATGGATGCGAGATTGAAGGCTGCAGCAGTTCGGATGAGGTGCACACGCTCTCGGGCAGAATGAGCCCCGGACTGAAGTCCAACCCGGACCTCCACCCGTGCAAACCCGGACAGAAATTCCGCGCCGCGCTCCTGAGGTGCCGCTCTCCCACCGCCGCCGCCGGCATCCTCAGCTTTGGGAATGTCCTCAATTATATGGATAGATACACCGTGGCTGGTAAGACAGCGAATTCCCTCTGGTGCCTTATTCCTGTTTCTTTTTTAATTTTATTTATTATTATTGTTATTCTTCTGAGCTCATGCAAAGACATGAAATCGTTGTCGTTGTTTTGTGGTGCGGATGAAAGGGAGCTGGACCACACGGTTCCGCAGACCGCCTGGCCGCAGCGAACAATGGGCTGCGCTCCCAAAGGCTTTTATTTTATTGTGTGGACTTTTCATATTTTCCGCTCCCAGTTTGTGGGGATTATTCACTGACGATCAAATCACACATAGCTCGTTTACGACCACGACTGCGGATAAATTGGTTTTGTTTGCGACCCACTGTTGGGAATTGGAGATCAATTAAGCAATTAGGGGATGGTCCGTCGTGCAGGACCTGGCTGCCTGCTCAGGCTTTATGATCTAGGCTGGGCGGCGGATCTGTCAGGCATTTTCAGTTGTTTAATCGATAACAATACCTTGAGAGAACACACCTACATCTGTAATCCCCAGTATCTATAATCGATGTCTATAAGAACCGATATCTATAATAGTGGATGTCTATAAGAACGATATCTATTATAATCGATATCTATAATCCCCAGTATCTATAATCGATGTCTATAATAACGATATCTATTATAATCGATATCTATAATCCCCAGTATCTATAACCGATGTCTATAATAACGATATCTATTATAAACGA